>NC_092818.1:119351712-119951712 GCF_023375885.2 Dermacentor andersoni
GCGCGAACGCCCACATGCCACACTGCTCACGCGTTTATCATCTAGTCTTCTTCCACAAGGGGTTTCATTGCCGCTCATCATGCGAGCGTTGTCATTTTGCCCCTCGCGCTCGCACTATTGCTCGCGCCTTCGTCGTCATCTTCTTCCTCAGCTGTCTCCAATGATGCTCATCATGCCAACGTTCCCATAGTGCCCCTTCCTCCTCTGCGAAGGCGCTGACGGCACTGCACCACTGCCAGTCGGTGTGGTGATTTCGGTCTCAAATTCTTTGCTTCAATATATCGCGAAATGAAAACACGAATGTGTATAACAAATGTGTATAACGAATGTATAACACGAATGTATAAAAGTGTGTGTGCATACATTTCGTCCTGATGGCCACCGACAAAGAGCAATAAATGTGTTCGTACCTTTGTTCAAAATGCTGTGTCACCTCTCTGACGAGTGCTACACAGCTTGGCTGGTGATCCACTTTTACAGAGTGGAACGGCTGATTATATATTTTCGCTTGCTTAGGGGGGTATGAGTGCTTACAGAGGTATGTACCGTTGTTGATAATTTTCTGTCAACGGCCACGGAAAGATTCTGGGATCTTAGTCCTATACACCTATTATAAATACATATGAAATACATATTATATGCAGAAAAATCTATCCTCCCCGGGAGCTTCGAGAAGCCAGTGTTAGAATGATCGCTGGGCGACCAAATTGTATTCCTTTCAGAATTATGTCTCCTGCTATTCAAAAAAGTTTTGTTACGCATATTATAGTATGTTGATGTGGGTCCATGTCACTTTCACGTGGTGAATTTGTGTAGTGTTGTGACGTCAGGTTACAGATGGACGAAGTGGGCTCAGCTCATGAAATACTGACTGATAGTGGAGGACTAATGGTGAAGAAGGCGTAGGACTAAAACATTCCTTTTTCCCGCCTTATGATGCATAATCAGTGTGAACCCATCAAGTAAGATAAGAAGTTTTCGTTTGTTTTTGTGAGGTCGCGTGGCCTACAGGTGAAGTGGCGGTGGCCTGAAAGAGTTTTGATAATCGTGCAGGGCTAATGGCAGAAAAGAAATAGATCGAAATAGCTTTCAGTTATAAAGCGCTTGTTAAGGCAAATGTCATGCTCAAAGCAATATCACGAAGCAGCAGCAAGGGTAAAGCTGCAATAAAGTAACAGTAGAAGCAGTTATAAAGTGCAATTTATCTTTTAAAATATAAGAGCCACTTACGTTGCAGCAGCAATATATTCCGTCAATTTCGTGGCGTGTGGTATTAGCCTCGAGAGGACGATGCTCTTCGAAACTCGTCCATTTATCTTTGCACCGTTTGTCCCTATTACGCACAAACACAGTTTCAGGTCAACGATAATTAAAACCAATTGTTGACATTTATTTCTGGCCATGAAGAGTTCCTTTGTGGTGAAAAAACGCAGAGAAGTTTTAGTTACATTAATTATTGTAACAATAAATAATTAGTAATTGATTTGTATAATTACCCAGCGCTGTAACTTTGCTCCAGTTTATCAGTAACATAACTATAGACTTTGCTTTAAGCTTACCTTGCTTCAGTCAACATTTTAAGGGATCACGTATGATACATGGGGCATTACAAGGCTAAGCTGGTTTTAGAAGGATTTGTCGGTAAATTTAGACGTTTTGTGTTTATCATGCACATGTTCGCTGATTAGTAGAGTGGATTGTTTAGTATCATTTCCTTCTGTTACACGCGACAACACAGTTACAGTATTTCTGAGTATTGTGGTTGCTTCAGCACACTTGTTTATGCATTCAGCGGTTTTGATTTTTGAAACACTGGTAGTTGCTGTTGTGCCAGCAGTTAGTGGAAATGGCCCTCGAGACACCTTCCAGTAAATCTTGGTGAGGAACACAAATGAAAGACAGATATCTATAAAAGCTAATTGTCAAAAAGAGACAACAAACATCATCCGACGAAGGGCGACATCCCTAAAGGCTCATACGCATGCAATATCATTACTGGATGATTTCGGCACCTTGCACGTGACCTAAGCGAGGTGGCGATGTCATTAAATAACATAATGGCGTCATCCTAAAAAGAACGGTCTCTGTTCTCAGGAGTTAGTTTTCAAGAGAAAGAAAACAACAAAAATTAACGGAAAACTCTGAAACACCCGAATGCAGCCCCTGCTAAGGCCATTAAGAACGGACGCAGAATTTGGGCCCGGCCTTGTGAAGACCCTAGACCCAGCTATTCAACTCGCTCATCCTCGGAATATCTTTGGTTACCACTTGAGAAGAATTTTGCATCAGGAGGAAGAGAGAAAAAAATTGTGAGGGCCGCAAACTGCGATGTAACACTACATTGCTTTGGGATCCTCCTGCCTGGAAACAAACATGTCAGCTTCAAGACCGGGCTATAAAGGAAAGCGTTTCCATAGATGTGCAGCACAACGCCTTTCAGTGTCTGTACAGTCGTACGCTTCGAAACCTATAATATTGGCGTGCAGTGTAACATATACCCATGTCTATCGGCATATGGATGTCACAATCATTTAAGGAGCAGGCGAGCTTTTCGTGGCCTTATTTACTATTACTTTCCCAGTTGTAACTAAATATTGATCATTTCTATGTGCATGCTACTTTTGCTTCGTGGCACATGGGTTTAGAAATACTGCCACAGAAGTAATATAAGAGGTGATCATTGTACATTTTACAAATATTTTTTTTTTTAAATCAGCTGTAGCGCATACCATAATTCTCATCTTTGAGTTGTATTATTCGAAGAGGCAGACTTCACTAGCCCGAGAAACCGAAGCGCATATTCATCTAGTTAGCGAAAATTTACTAATTAGGTTTTCAAGTAATTCCTCTGCGGCACCTATTGCAATTTACGAATTGTAGCCGGAAAGCTTGCAAGAGGGATCCAATATTCAATACCTTGACCTTCATTTCTTTAAATATAAAGCACGTGCATTGTATGCTTCATGAAGGACACTGAAGTTACGAAGGGCATTCCTTCTTATCAGGCATAAAAGAAACATAAACTAAGGTTCAATAATTGCTTGTAATGTTTTTATTGAATTCTCAAACACAAAATTTTTAATACAGAGTACAGTTCAGATTCCATTTTTTTTAACTTCAAGCTAGTTTCTTTTGCCATTGTTTTGTGACCCTGAGTGACATCGCGAATATGAGAGCGTGCGAACCTGGATTGCTTGGCTAAGCATATTTGTGTAAAGGCTGTATATAGCTAAGACCGATGAAAAATGTATCGTTCCTGACTCACAACATGCTTCCTCCTTTAATGACATATAAAAATCACCGACTATTACGATACTCCCTAATTCGAAATTTGAGTGAAGCTCTGTAGGCGTTTTCATTTCACGATATATTGGTTGGCGCGGACAATCTATCTCGTGTAGAACGCTGCAAATGGAGGGAAACGTTACAAAAGAAGTAACACTCAAGCACAATGATAGCGGCGAGCAGAATCGGTGATCATCGAAAATCCGATCTACGAGTCAAGCACGTCGGCATTTATACATGACTCGTCGACGTTTCCTGTGTATTCACGGGTGCCCGCGTCGCTTCCAGAAAGTACAACACAATACGCGTCGCGCATGCAATCAGATTACGAATACTCTAGCGCCATCTCGTAGGCTCGTGCGACAATCTGCTTTCCTCCTCACCCTCTCGCAATATTCTCCTCCTCTGCTTTCTGCCTCATGCTTTCAGTGTGGCTACCTCCTCCTCCACTTTCCCCCTTGCGCTCTCTTCTTTCATGTCCCGCTCCAAGTTCGGTTTCATATTTCGTTGTGCTCGTTCGCTCGGTTACGCCGAGCGAACGCGCTTGTACGCGCTGTACGCGCGTACAAGCGCGTACAGCGCGTACAATGCGTACAATGTACGCGCTTAAGAGCTGCGCTCTAAAACACCTTGCCTCGCATAGTTCCCCGCAGAGACCTGACAAATACACTGCACGCCTTTCTCAACGCAGAAAATTTGGCGGAAGACGCATATTTAGCAATTCTTCCCAAAGCATATAATTAACCCACATACATGATTGTTACAGTTACTGTCACCTATAGAGTGGCCAGCATTTCCGGAAAATATGATATCTCTTGTTTTTTGATGTCCTGTTAGGCAACTTTCATTTAAAGCCTAACTGATGAACAAACTTTAGAAATGTTCAACATTTTCCCCTTCTTCTCTGCCACATTTTCTCAGTAATCGCATAGTGAGTCAAGTAGCTTTTCTATAAAAACATGAAAGCTGGCTAATCACGTTTTCGATCGTGTCTGATGTCTAACAGCTTCGCTCTTAAAGAACACGTCCAATTCAGAGCTGCCAGCT
Source organism: Dermacentor andersoni (assembly GCF_023375885.2). NCBI lineage: Eukaryota > Metazoa > Arthropoda > Arachnida > Ixodida > Ixodidae > Dermacentor > Dermacentor andersoni. The sequence goes on from NC_092818.1 coordinate 119,356,045, forward strand.
CTCTACGTCTTTGCACCTGGGATCCGACAGATTGGTGACCTGTACGTGATTCGAAAGCGCAACACTTTAGGGATCCCTCCTTTGTGCTTGAACGTGCAGTGAAGACATTCACTTTAGACGTCAACGGACGTCGAGATCTAGACGCAGTAAAAGAGTCATACCTGCGTATAGCACTTTTCTACAGGCCGCTGTCTAACTAGAAACTGCAAGTACGTTACCTTGTCTTCCACTACGCTACATTCTCCACTGGGGACGGAGCAGCACCGCATATCAGGATAAAATAAAGAGGGTCCGTCACGTCGCCATAGAATTTACGAGAAATTAGACCAATAAAGCCTTAAGATAAGCGCCAAGCATACAGCGTTAGTAAAGAACAAATAGTAGCTCTTTATTCTTATATGATAACATTGGTGGGGGCGTTTGAAAACATTGCGTAGCACATAAATGTCCACATATCACTTACTCCTGAAGTAAGAGTGTAGTGAGGGGCCCTAACGTAAACAATAAAAAAGAAAACTAAGTTAAACAGCTCTACTTTGTATGTAATCAAGGAAGCAACAACGCCAGCTTTCGCAACCCTCTGATCTCTCAAGGTAGCCAGATATTGGGATGCCAGATAATCTCTGTAAACGGTTGTCGTGGGAACAATGCTGATTCTTCATGAATGCTACGTTCTCTTTAGGTTGCAGGTTAACCAACGACGTTTCGACAAAGCAAAACCAAATAATGAAATTTAGGAACGAAATTTTAACGCGATGATACACAAAAAGTGGAAGTAGCCGAATAACGAGAATCTCATTGTGCCTCTTTAAAACCGGAGTTGGTGACCGTGGTTGAAATCTTGAGGCATTGCCACTTGTTAGCATTTAGATCCTCCTCCGCCATGTCCTCTCATCGTAATAATATAGCAGGGCTGTGAAATATTAACCAGAAAACCACGACGGTGTATAGAACATGCACTTGAGCCGCGCACATCAATCTTTGTTTCTCACTACTAGAGGCTTGAAAAGAAAACCGCATCACAACAGATGCCCTAAGAAAGCAGAGAGGCTTCTGTGCCGGGATGATGAAACATTGACTTGGAATCAGCTTACAGCCATGTTCTCGAGCACAATTTATCACAATTTCAAGCGCAGCTTTGTAACGTGTTTATACCTGACAGCAGCCATTTTAAGACTAGGTATTTTGCTTCTTCCTTTGCAAATGTAACTAAGTAAGTATTCATCTTTTTCTTCGTTTATTTCTGTCTGTGCCGTACGGTGGGAGCACTTAATGAAAAATTCTTTTTCTTTCTTTCTTTTCTTTGGGGGGGGGGGGGACGCAGATAGGTTTGATGTCTAACAGCTACTTGGGCTGTTCGTGCTTATCCCCTTTCATTACCGTTCCGTACAGTCATGACCCAGGCTGATCCGGGAGACTCGCTACTATTGCTTGTAATTCTTACAATGGCAATGCTCGACACAGCCATTTGGTTCTCATGTTATGAAGGTTCTTGTTCTAAGCTGTAAGCTCGAATTTCCTCGTTAGACATAAAGATTACGGTGCACAATGACATGTAATATAAAATGGGGAGACAATAAAAATGACCACAGTTGCGCATTATGCAACAAACCAAACTGTTAATGAGAAAGGCAGGCACTTCTTCAGCCATAAAGAAATGTCTTTAGAGAAGTTTCAGAAAAATATAGTAGGATTGTATTTGCAAGTTAACACTGAGCTGCGTAATGCATGTATATTTTGTTAAAATGGGTATTGCAGGCTGAGAGCTAAGGGAACTAATAAAGCATGTTATATGTTTTCTTTAATGATGATTTATTGAAAAAGTGTCGAAATCGTTAAATCAAGTCAACACTTTGCCTCATCTAATTAGGTCGCCACTACAACTGTAAAACTGTTTAAACAACTAAGAACTGTCGTGAAGAGAGTTATCGTTTGCAATAACTTTCAGGGAAACGAAGATTCTTAGCTAAAAAAAACATAAACCTAATAAGTACAACAAACACTGATAGGAGGATGCTAAGCAAAGTAATTGCACTGAAATGTCCCTAAATTTTGCGCCCATCAATTTGCTTATTTTCATCTCAAAACGAATAGCCAAGAGTTGCCGAACAAAATAAGTGGGTTATTGCCATCCTTGTAATTACAGTGCAAGCATCAAGATCTAACGGCCAGGGTTTCGATGAGTTGTAGTCTCCACACGTCTGCTGGGCATCTTGATAGGCATTTCATCCTTCGTGCTCGTACCTCTTCCCATTTCTCTCAAGACCAGCGCATAATCGTCATTTTCAGTCGACTGTGTTTAACATCCGTGCTAGCTTTATTTCCTTCAACGTACCCGTCACCGGGCTCCTATATAAGTTAAAGTGTTTCTGACTACCACGAGAAATTGCGCTAAAAGGGGCATGAAATTTGTGGCTGGTGGGAAAGAGACCAACGGTAGTTGGTAATTGCATAGTAAATATAATTTTTGTTCGACGCATGTTAAGAAAAGGCGAGGAATCAACAAGAATATACCAATGAACCTCTGAGATTAACAGAAGTCATTATGGGGATTTATAATCATGAGTGTTAATGACGCGTGCTCAGGCACTGCTCCAGAGGCCACCAGCAGGATAACAAAACAAGATAGTGTTACAGGGTAACTAAAGACTGGCTCAAGAAAAGAAGATCGAATATGTTCCAAACAATATCAAATTCTTTTTGTTTAAATATAGACAACAGGAGGAACATAAAAACATCTGGACATATGAGACTTATCGTTCAAGTTGGGTCGTACAAAAATAAGGAGGGCATGTGACGCAGCTGCTCAAAAAGGTAAGCTGATGCTAACATTTCATTTACAAAAATAATGGCTCGCCTTCCAGGAAAGCTGGCGATTCTTACAAAACTAACACGCCTACAACAAATAATGGTGAAAGGGAGCGGATAACGTATGTGGAGTGTAAATGATGTGGGAGACGTCGTTTGATTCTGCTCGTGAAAGAAGCAAGGATCCTTTGCAATGCTGCGCGTATTAAGATTATTTCGACTAATCTACACCCTTCAAACTACGGTTGCTCTAGAGTTACCTGGAGAATTTCTAGCGTTATATAGAATAATTTTACATTGGATGGTACTTTCGGGTGAAAGTCACCACATTCGGGTCCCTTTTTTAGTTCTGCAGTTATCTGAAGTTTATTACGTAGTTAAGCGCATTGAAGGATTCAGTGCTGAATTAAAAAGCAAGAGACCACCCCGTTTATGTGTTGGACAATACGCTTGGACAGGTATGTTGGTCTGTCCCTAGCGGCACACTCGGTTCGGAACTATAAGCTGCGGTCGCATTGTATTCCGACGGATCACGAAAAGGACGATTGCTGACCACGACGACAATAATTTGGCGTGGCTGGCCCCAGCCGAATGGTGACTAACATACCGGGAGCGGCAGCTGCAGTATTTCGTGGCTATCCTCCGTTCATTCCAGCTGGCCGCCAAGTAATTACGAACACCCGCATTGGCGTTTCAGGAATGCCGTATAGTCAGGTTCGACGAAATGCCGACGCGCTGTCGGCAAGCCAGTGAACCCTATGTAGTCTTTTCACGAAGTAGGAGTGGCAAACAGATAAAAAGAACACGAGATTTGAATTGTGCGAGATTCTCTCTCTTCCTTCCTCCTCTATGTTGCTTAATTTGCGACGTCCTTCTCATGTACAATGCCGCTTCTGGCTTGGGTTGCAGAAGTGGGCATGAAAGGATGTTCTGATTTGTTCCATATGCCGCGTAAAACGACTTTAAAGACTTTCAATCGTGTGCGACTTTCTAGGTCGATACTACTCTTCTCTGATATTACGACCACTCTCATTTGCTGTTTGCTCGCGCTTTTTATCTATGCAATTCGGTTGAAAGAAGTATCGAGAGCAAGCGCGCCAAGAGAACTGTAGCGCTTTAAGATGAGGACGATGCGTTCATCGCTTCCCACAGCAAGAATCTTCAGATCGCATGCACTATTGAAATCGGCATAGGGCGAAGTATTCTGCGGGTTGCTGGCTATCGAGGATCAGTTGATGTTCTACAACGCATTATGGGATTGATTAACGTTACCATATGCACGCTGTTAGTGGCGTGAAGTGCGGATCATGAACAGAGGGAATACAAAAAGCGCAGAAAAGCCTAAATACAAACAATTTGATAGCGTGCACCCAGTCACGAAACGAAGAAACTTCCATGCACGAGAGGTACAGTGAATTCATGACGTAGAAGCACAGCCTCATGAAAGCTGTCTCGCTACAAAGTACATCTAACAAGAAAACAACGTCATCGATGTGTCGCTTACGCTCACAGACCCCTTCTTTCTTATGTAGAATGTTTTCAACATTTTCTCACGGTACAAACATACATTGCAGGCAAGAGCAGAGATCAAATGTCGAGGGAATCATTGGAAGTTTTTTGTACAAAAGGGAGAGCGTCCGCTTGCGTTAGCGACACATTTATTCCGTTGTTTCCTTCTGGAAGGCGCTTTTACAAAGGCAGCTTTCGTGACGCTCTATTTTTACGACACACATTCCCTGTAATGCGCGTACGCAGAAGTATTCGCCATTTTGCATCTATGTCTGATATTCAACAGCTGGTAGCTGGTACGTCTCCGTATCTTCCCTGTTCCCTCGCTTCATGCATAGTATTTTGCGCCAAGAAAAACATGTAGAGACTAAGTAATCTAAACCAAGACAACAGCGCCGTTTGGCATCATTGCGGACAGATTCGCACATAAACGGTCGCGTCCTGTATCGTCGGCGCAGTAACATGCCCATTTGCACTCATGCGCGTGTTGCCGGTGGTTGTCCTTTCGTGTTAGAAATTGTGACCTCGTAAACGCACAAGCAACGTACACAATATTGCTGTGTCTTTCATTGCCAGAACAGCCTGAAGAAGAATGCATTATATTTTACGGTGAACTGATAGAGTCCCAAGCATTTGGCAGGGGATAAACAAGCGCAAGGTCATCGGCGGAGTCGAATCGCTTATTGCTCTTTTCGCAAATCCTCTTTTAGTACGTGTCGCGCGGATGATGGTGTGACCCTTACGTGGCGCAGGGAGAAAGCGTTTTGAAGTTCATAAGAATACTACGTGCGCGCCGTTAGGTCTACACAATAACCCGTTTCAGGATGAAGTGCGCTGCCGGAAGGGCTGATGGATAAACATTAAGTCATGGCTGCGCGCACAATTGGGTCTTTACGATATGCGGTAAGTGTTGTAGGATGGAAAGGGCAAAGCCATGGTTTCTTTCCCGTGATTTGTAGCTGACCGTCTAAAACTATTCAATGAACCCATGTCTCATAAGCACGAGCAGTACTAATATGTAAAATTAGTAATGTGAACAGTTCGGAAGCCCTTTGTCCCATAGTTTTGCCTTTTGGCATACGCCTTTCGGAGAGTCTCTGCACATATTGTTCGTAAGTGACGCGGGAGCAATTCTCATTTATCATTCAGATAGATATGCTGTTCCCCCTACAGAGTGCCACTGAGTGCGTTTCATCTACGCAAATGGTTAACATAGGGATTGTGATCCACTTTACGATTCATTTTTCGACACGTGAAACGACGTCAAAAAAGGCACAGGAAACCTGAGAAATGCAGTTCCCATGGTACAGAACTTTGTAAGCACAGGGGTTTGCGTTTTTTGCTGAATTAAGAGTATACCGCATGCTTGCTATTATGTAAATGCTTATTTCTCGCATGCGAAGCATGCTTGACGCTTCTTATTCTGTGTTTGACTACCTTTAGTCGACGGTGCAAAGAAAGGCACAGCCGACGCTCACTTTTGTGTTCTCGTATGGAGAAAGAAAAATAACTTTTAGTGTCCAACGGTTTAGGGGCTGCAATTTCCTGCCTAAACGGCGGCCAATAGTCCTTGGGCCCAGCGGCGTCCTCGGCCAGCTAGACGGACCAGAATTGGTCTTCCGGGACAAGCTGAGCAGCACGGTCTACCCCTGCGCTTCATTAGTTATTGTGCAGCTCTGTCGGGTCGCCTGAGGGCTAGCCCATAAAACGTGAGGCAGGTGTGCCAGTTCCTTACATAATTCATATTTGACTCATTCTGGCCTGGGTAGTATAGTGGCTATGAGCCACCAAGTTCGGGTACGTACTGGTTGGAAGGAGGCGCCTGGGCTCCACTTGTTGCTTAGTAGGTATTGGATGCGCGGGGCATTACCGGGCCCTTCCCAACCTATGACTCGTGAGCTCCATGTAGCTAACCATATGGCGCCCTCTCGAACTTAGCAGAGGCGGCTTGATGACTTGGTGGGTAAGTCCTCGAGCCGTGGCATGAGCAACCTCGTTGTCGGGGAAGGGGGAGTGCGTGGGCGCCCAGTTGATTTAGACTGCCCGCTGGTCACAAAAATTAAAGACGATCCGTTGTGCTTCCGGCGAGATGCGCCCCCACGCGAACTTGCCGACTGCGGCTTTGGAGTCTCTGATTACATACTTGACTTGTGTGGAAGCTCTTGCTAATGCGATAAACGGCTAACGATTCCTCGGCTATTTCGATGTTGTCGGTTCGAGTCGAGCCGCTTACTTTGGAGTCGCCATCCGCGTCTGCTACAACTATTGACATGTTGCGGTTCGATATGTACACTGCCGCGTCGGCACAGGGCACATCCTGAGAGTCTTCGAATGTTTTCTCTATAGCTTTAGTAGGTTCTTCCTGTCTTTCCTCGTGGTCTCGGTATGCACGTTTCTAGGCACAGGGGATATCTTAAGGTTCCCTAAAGAAGAAAAAATTAATTAAATTACGTAAAGTTTCGTGCCAAAACCACGATCAGATTATAAGGCACGCCGTAGTCGTGGACTCAGGAAAAACTGGGACCACTTCGAGACGTTTAACGTTCACCTACACCTAAGTACAGAGGTGCCTTCATATTTAGCCCCTATCGAAGTGGGGCTGCCGTGGTGGGGATTTGATCTCGTGACCTCGTGCTTAGCAGCCCAACGCCATAGCCACTAAGCAACCACGGCGGGTACGCTTCCGTATGTCGTGGGAAATGTTTACATTTCTGCCGTACTCTGACGCGCGCATTATGTCGAGTTTGTCGAATATTTATCTGCCTGTAGGACTCTCTCCGAGTCTTTCGTGCTGTGCTATCGTTTCGGCTAATATGAGTTCCTCGAGTGTGCTGCGTATATACAAAGCTAGAAATTTGCCGTTCGCTGTGCGTATGCAAAGTCATCTAGCTTATTTGTGTGCCCGTCTAATGATGCCTTCGGTTTTGATTTTCTCCAACACTTGGAGCATTATGTAGGGAGCTGCGTACCTGGAATATGTTTTCACGCGTCGGACAGCTTTTGCGAAGAGCAATTAAGTCGTGAACGCCTTGTCTTTTCCAAAACTGTCTATGCGCTCCCGGTCAATATACAGGCTCAACATCACGAGCTCGAAGGTAAAGAGCACGTAACCGTAGTGTAAACTCTATGCAAACTGCAAACGGGGCAGGCTTGTTTTTACAAGGGTGGCGCTCTTAGCTTAGCGCAGTAGCGCCACCTGTCCGAGGTTGTCTAGTCTATAGTAAACCCAAACGCAAGCTTGCCCAAGAATTAGTTACTTTGGTATGGACGAACGGGTTTTTGTAAGACGAACACTAACGTGTGTTATGCGAGTGTCTGTGTAACAAGGGCTATTCACGACTATGACAGTGATGGCTTGACGCCTAAGCATGATGCTTACATCTCAAACACTATCAGCTTCTTCTTAGCATGGAATGTGCACACACGTCCGTCTATAGGGCTGCGCAGTCAAGAACTATCGTATGAGTCCTTTGTAGTCACACCAGACATCTGACTCAAATTTATTATATATGCACGTGCGCTAGCTGCAGTTCTGTACCATGAACACTTTTCACAAGAATCCGCAATAATTTGATATTTTTACTTTCGCATACTTTAAGATATCTTTATTTTCTCTATCTAGAGTCTCATATTGTTCTTAACCCTCAAAATAGAACTGAAATTTCTATAAGCTCAAGTTCAATCGAAATCATGGTTGGAAGGTGCCGTTTAGTATTTCAAATGTTACCTCAAGTCCTGCTTTCCGCATAAAAGAATGCGATACGAATGGACCTTTCAGCTTTCAGTCAGCAAGATTTGCGAACTCTCCAGCAACAACAAAGGCGATGACGAGAACAGCAAGAAGAAAAAAAAAAAAAACGCCATAACCGCGGGTCACTCGGACCATAAAGACGTGACTTTATTTCCCAGACACAATAGGTCTTGGCTGCTTCGTCTCGCGTCGGTTTCGTTTTGTGGAAAAGCAAATAACTCGACCGAAAACGATAAGAGCTTTGGCAGGGTTCTCTGGTTCCTAAACGTTTTTTTTTATTTGTTGCATCCCTTGCTCAGCATCGTTCTGAAAAAGCCAATGTATTTATGTTCAAACTGAGGCGTACGCACACAAACACACTACACACACAAGAAAGACGAAACACCTCAACGTAGCCATATAAGAATCTGAAGAACGGAAAGATAGGCACCACTACCACTATTTGTCGGCGTCTTTATATTTCTTTTATTTGTGCACTTAGATTATGAATAAAGGGCAGTGAATTCTTGAATGTATATCACGTTGCGCATTAGGTTTTGCTGACTCATTGCATAAAGTGTAAGATACTATACAGCTTACAGTCGATTACAGTATATTGTAATGGGTTCATGAATAATGCATTATGCAGATCATGGGTAAGATTTTTTTGCACTGGTAATCTTTCTTGATTTCAGAAAGGCATTTGAATGTCCCAATCTTATTATATTATTCTATAAATTGGAGTCTTATGGAGTACGCGCCAATTGCTTCCAGCAATGCCACACCAACAAGCACAAGTTCATACGTCTTTAGAGATGTTTGTATATTCAAATCTGGTCTTTATGACAGATTCCAGTGTATGCATCTAACTTATCACATGTCATCCTTCCTAATGAATAAGCTTGGCATACCGCAAGTTGTCTGCTATAGGTGCACTTCTCTTTAACGTGATATATAACAGTTATATAGGCAAGATTGATAGCAAAACACAATTAATCATGCATGCTGAGGACAGCACTTCCATGATTGCCAGTTAGCTCTGCAAAACACTTAACTGTGACTAGGGTTGTATCTAGATGCCACACTGTATATTCGCTAGCGGCAAAGGTTCATATTTATCAGGCGGTATTTTGCTCCAACTTGCAATGTTGTGTCTTATTATGGTGTGCTGCTACAAAAACTAGCATATACAAACTTTCTCATTTGTATAGGAAAATATTTCCCCATACAGGGAGTATTCATTTGCATTCTAGTTCAACAGAAGCGTTTACAAAATATAATGTAGTTAGAATTAAAATTTATGTGTGCTTCGTTTTTAATACTATTAAATCTTTCTTTGCATTGGTTATAAATTATGTAACAATAACTGCGCCAACTAAACACAACTACGAGAAATTCTGCGGTAATTGTGACTCCACTATTCCGAACATGTTATAACTACTAGTCGCTAAGAGAAAACCTCGCTTTTGTTCTCTATAAACGCAGAAACGTTGACGACTGTAATGGAACGCAGGTAAGGTAATACCCAGTTAATTTTTGATTCGTTGCAGTCTTGTTGTATCACTATCGTATAACACTACATATGCATGTTAACTAGCTATATTCACGTTACTTATCACTGTTGTTGCTTTCATGTTTTGTCAAGATGTCTATACTAGTGAACCTAGTTCCACTATTCGGCGTTTTACTGCGTTTTGACTCCCTTTGACTGCGTATTATAATGTTTTCATGCTCTCTGTAAAGGAGGAACAATGCTTAAGTGCCCTTTTTTATCTGGAATCACGTTTTCAAGTATTTTAGGATTCATTTGTTGCTTTTAGTTATTTTACATTCTAATGTTAAAAATTGAGCCCCCACTGCTTCATTGCTTTTGCTTTGTAAGACCTTCGGGGGCACATCAAGCTACTTATGCAGCTTTTAGACGAGGATGACCAATCATGATGTACACTTGAAAATAAGTTGACTGATCGATCGATTTATTGATTGATTGATGTTAGCTGTTCATTGTAGAAGAGGAGGCTGGAAATTATGGGAGCCAGATAAATACGCATGGGTGGTGTGATTCAGACACATCAAGGAAAGGCAACTTTTCGGTAAGTAGAGCCATTAACTTGCGTAGTATCAAAATTTTAAATTTTTTTCTAGCATATTATACCTATTCACCGAATTGCAATTACGTACGGTTTTTAGCTAGGTTAAATAGCTGAGGAAGAAAAACAGTACTGCATTTCTGACGTCGTTACAAAAAAGCATGATAGCAGGACATAACGGCTTCACTGTAACAAATAATAAAATATTACTTAATTATTCAGTCAATAATTATGTAAGAAATAATTAAATTGTTTCACCCTCAAAGCGTAAGGGGATTACGGACGGGAACGGTGAAACAAAAATGGTAAAGGTAAATTGCAACTTGATGTTGCAATTTACTTTTACGCTTTAAACAAAAAAAAATGTAACCGAATGTTCGTTTCAAATTATATAATGTTATTACAATGTCACATGTACCCTTCTGATTGCGCTGGGGGCCGATCTAGATCAGATTTCTTGATCGCGATCAACAATGGTCGCTGCTAGGCGGTCCAACGATCCCAAATGAGTTGTTATCGCCCTGATCGTCTGATATTCTCAGAACTCATGATGCCTTGACTACAAATGCAGATTTGTAAAATGTATGTAAATGTAAGCGATATTTCACTTTTGCAGTGTATTATTGCTGGTAGGAAGGTTTTAAACATTTTTTATTGAGCTGGTTTGACGTTTTCTCTTCAACGTTTTCAGAATATTGCGCTAGAGGATGCAGACGTCAGCCTTCAATCGCGATCAAGAAACATCATCGCAATCGACAGATCGTCGGATCGTTCTCACGATCCAAAAGAGACCGTGTAGCAACCCATGGATCCGGATCGAGCTTAATCTGGAACGACCCCGATCGCAATCATAAGTGTATGTGTGTCACTGGTATTAGCTAGTGCCTTGCAGAACAGTTTGCGATCGACATTGACGGCAATGTATCGGGCAAATTTGTTTCATTCCTGTGTCGTTCTGGGAAAAAACACTGATTGTTAAATTTGCTAAAACGAGTGAAAGTTAAAACATGCGCTTCTTACATTCGCGTTTCTTTGTCGAAACTACTCGACCTGGTAAACAAGTGATTGGGTCTGGCAATGAAGAAGTAATAATTTATAATTTATAATAAATTATAATTTTAATTTCCTGCGGGTGTCTGTGCTATATTTCTACTTTTCTCGTGTGACAACAAGAAACCGGCTACATCGCCTGGGACAGATTTCTCACTGTATAATGTTTTCGACAAACAGCCCAATTGTAGGCCCCCGCAGAAATGTACAATGGTTGAGGACAGTATTGTATTTAACTGTGTAAGCTTTCCTGTATAACTTCATACACTGTGTAACATTTTTCTATATTATTGGCAATATTACGCAGATTCTAAAACATTGGTTGCTTCCTTCAGCGACGTCGACCGATAATTGCGCTTACATTTTCTTAGCGGTGCCATGCTCAATAAGTTAAACAACTTCTTGGTCCTACATATTCTTCTCTTTCTTTTCAAGACACGAAATGTAGTTTGAATATTTAATATCACAAGCAGGACTTGACCTGGGAAATAAATAAAAAAATGCTTTTGTAAATATGCAATCTAGTCAACTCAGAGATGCTACCCGACACCCATTTTTTTCTACGAGAAGCATCGCCGATAGCTCGAACAAGCTGATTTTCATGCGAAAACATAAACTAAGCACTGTACAGAGAATAATGAGAAGCAGAGACCAACAAGACGTTTCCAACACTGCGCGTAGAAGTGCAATGTTCGCTATTTCGTTGAATTGCATCGCGGGCTTTGTCCACCTAACCACTTCTAACATAATCGCGCCTATCGCGCTCCTTTGCGTTCACTTTCATCAGGCCAAAGCACCATCTTGCGGGGTCGACTTCGACCCATGGCAGCGTCGCAAGACCGATGTTTCATTGTGTGGACACGAATAGGCAATAAGCGTAGCGCACATGATGACCCGCAGGCTTGCACAGAGCCGTTCAGTAAACACTCTGGCCAAATTGCGACCTCACTGCCTGACCGGCCATTCTCTTTATTTTCTTACCTAAAGCTGACTAGTATTGCCAAGAGGCGACATCAGCCGCGGGGTCACGCCTCTTGCTTTGCACGCTGTGACGGACTCTCCCGCTTTCTGCGATCGTATTACGGCCCGCAGTCAGGTACGCCAGCCAAACGTGACCCCCGAAGCAGAACGCAAGTGGCACGCGAGATCGCTTCGAGGGCCTCGCAATCTTCAGGAGTGCGTTCATCAATCAAACTTGTGCTTCATCATGGAAACGTGTTACCCTCGCCCACGGCTTGTCGTGCTCACTGTATTTTGCCTTTTTCGTGTGCCCTTCCCTCCTGTGCTATTCCGTCATGCTCAGAGAGCATCGTGTTTGTGCGCGGTGTACATGGGTGGGAGGGAAAGGAGCTCGAAAGCAATTCGAATGCGGTGGAGGGTCTCGCAATGTGTGCGTGAATAGTAAACATGTTAGAGCGTGTTGTCACTGCCACTTATGTATCACAACAGCTTTCTTTGCTCTCTACATGTGCACCGTTTCTCGCCAGTAATGTCGGAGAAGCAATCCCTTAACTCTGTATTCGTAGCGATTCCAAACTCGAACTAAGCAGGCTGCAGAGAGAGAGAGAGAGAGAAAGAGAGGGGAAGACAAAAGAAACGTGAAAGGCAGGGAGGGGAGGTAACCAGAGATGAAAATTTGGTTTTCTACCGTATACTAGGGATGGGAGAAGGAGGACGTTGCAATTAAGAGAGAAAGTAGAGACTAAGAAACACAGTGGTACAGGCACACGATTAAAACACAAGGTCATAAAAGCCACTTGTGGAGGGTTGTTACCCTTACCAAATGTAGCACTGGCTTCATCACCTTCGGCTTCGATGTCCTATGGAGGTAGCATTTAAACATTTGTTCGGACAACCGACTGTTATAAAGGCTAGTCAGGACAATCAAGAGCGATTCTCTGCGTACGGTGTATTGAGAATAGTCGCAGAAAGCATGTTTAAGAGTCTCCTCGTGACTACATTCAGCAACGTTGCGCAGAGGCCCATTTTCATGCGGGAAAAAAATAAGTAGGCTTTCCAAGCGACAGAATGAAACGTTGGCATGGAATGGTGACACTAACTTGCTGTGGAGCCAGGATACCTTAATTATTTTAGGGATTCCGAATTTGATTGAGACATCTAAAAGGTTACAGTGTGCGATATTCAACTTATAGAGTGAGATACCTTTTTTTTTTTTTTTTGGAAACCAAAAATTATTCTGAAAGCACTGAATAGGGCAACATTACAGCTCCGACTATGCATCTTCAAACTAGTCCAGAAACAACTTCTAAAATTTTGAACGCACACACAGGGCGCATCATGTATATGATTATGCCGCAAGTATCCTTCCATAAACAGGGCGACGCTATAGCCGCCACGAGAGCACCACACACTAAAACAAATTTAGATCTCTTCCCCGTACTTTCCTGTTTTCTTCTTCACACGTCTTGACGCGATCTGAATTATGTACAATAGGTCACCGAGACAAAAGCTTTCATTTCGTTGGTCAAAGAGGGCCGACAGCGCCAACATGTCGTGAACCGGAGGTATGTTAAAAAAAAGGGGGGGAGAGATCTCGCCCATTGTGTGCCTCTGATCCTTTTGCAAAACTTCTATTTAGTCGGGGTCGCGCGGACAACGCTAAGAGACGTACAATGGTGGTGCCGTTCTTCGCGTTTACTGGCACGATCCATAAGTTACGCTTCGCTGCGTAGAGTTGTTGAAAGTTCGCGGCGTCGAGGAGGGTAGTGAAGACCAGTGTGGTTGTAGCCGTCGAAACTCGACGGTGTGCGAGAGTAGACTGTTGGGAAATCGTCGGCGGGAAGGAGCACCGTGGAAAACATTATACGCCGCCATTTTGACGTTTACTGGCTGTTCCAATGAGAGCAGTGCATACACCACAGCTCAATAGGAATGCTAATGTGCTTATAGTGGCGCGCGTAGACAGCTCATATGCCAACAGCAGATCGCAGAACACTGCTCTGGCTCCGCCACGGTGGCGATTGAGGGTAGCGCTCAGCGGGAAAACATTTTCATTGAGAGCAACGAGATGGTCTTAGAGGAGTGGTTCAATTTTCACAGGAATCCACGTGCCGTCTTGGCTACGACCGGCCTTTCACTCAACACAATCTGATCCGACAGGCAAGAGCTGGACAGCAGTTTGTCCCACTGCTGCTGTGGTGGAGGGTAGGAGGGTAGATGGCGCGTCGACTTCACTTCCGCGTTGGTGCAACCGAAGGCACTCCGCGTCTGTCGAGGTCCGCCAAGGCCTGGTTCACCCCTCCGCCACACGCCCCATAACGTAATCTTACCAGTACACCTGCTTCCAACCCCCGTATCGAGACAGTCATCCTAACTTGAAGCTCATGCTTGAATTGATCTGTATGACACCACGAGTGAACGTGCCGAAAACGCTCATAGCGTCTCATCGGCGTGTTCACGACAAGCATCATTTAGTTCAAGTTGAGCATGACCTTCACATCAACATACATTTCATAATGCGAGGATGGCACCGTTTCCTTCCAGGTTCCTCTTCAAAGGTGGAACGTTGGCGACGGTAATAACATCACGTAACGTACACCTTCTTCTCCTTTTTCTTGTCTTGTCTTTGTTGAGTAAAAACCAGCGCGAAAACTCTGTCTCAGGAAGAACGCCGGCGCCATGACGTAGGCGGAACGGGGCGTTTGGCTGCTGTGTGAATGAGGTCTAAACCTTCGCTCCCGTGCCCTGCATGCGCCGTCAACGGAAACGCACGACAACGGTGGCACCAACGGCAGTTTTACGCTTCGATGGTCCGCATATTGGCTATTCCAATACAGTTATTTTGGGTGTATTTTATTTGTTTATTGACACGCGGTCGCCACTGTATTGCTTACTATTCGAGCTCAGTGTAGTCTTTATGAGGGTGACTTAAATATTCGAGACTAATGGTGATCTCAACAACTCTGTATTGATAGTCTCAATAATAAATCGTTGTTCCACTATGACTCATTCGCTTTTTTTTATCATTTTAAACCCTGTTTTTGTTCTAGTTTACTTCTGGTACATCTCTTTTGTCTACGGAGAGCATCACGGCAATTAACTCATAATGTTCATTATTCTTGGCGTTGTTAAATTGCTTTGAATGTTAAATGGCACGAAATTCTTCGCCTTGCTTACTGAGACACGACAGCTCGAATTCATATAAATTATGCTTAGAAACCTGAACAGTATAGCTTTGCCAGGGTAATAGAGCTCACGTGATAAAACGTGTGTGTGTGGGGGGGGGGGGGGGGGGTGGAGAGCACGTTTCAGGAGACCCGGGGCTGCGTATGGCTGTCGGGGTGGCTGAGCGCGTCGGCCCACGCGCCGCAACTTGGAGGTAAGCTGCGGCATGTGCAAAGATTAAGGGGGAGCCAGACCACTGGAAGGTTCATGTACGCAGTTTTTCTCAGCGCCTAGTGTTGAAGGTAGCGTACCCTCAAGTTTCTGATACACGGTGAAGCGATTGGTAGCGTAGACTGTATAATCCATGCTTCCAGCGCTCCAGCGCCGTCCAGCGCCAGACCACCTTCAGTTGCAGTTTGCATGGGGGTGAGCGCGGTTTAAATCATGGATCCCGGACTTCAAGTAAGTGGGACGTAATGCTAACTTATTTACGTTAAATTTAGAGATAAAGTAACACCGAATTTTATTGATGTTGTTCTGAGCTTCTTAATGGGGAAAACGAGACATCCACCCGCTTCTTGTTTTTTTAATCTACCAGCAGTTACACCGAACATATTTAGCCTCGTATAGCTGACGCAACACGTGAGAAATAAACTCTGTGCAATAAGGCTTTCTGTATTCCTCTTCCTTATAACAAAATACTCACTTTAAAAAAATATTCGATTAGACGTACTTGACTGCTCTTTCTTATGCTTCAAGCGCACAATATAATTGAATATATTGAACTGAACTGAAATAATTAAATTGAACAGGCAGACAATGTACTGCCTTTAGCCTTGCCATCCAAGACATTCACTGTGTCTAAATCAATGCTGAATAAATGAATAAATAAATGAATGAATGAATGAATGAATGAATGAATGAATAAATGAATAAATGAATAAATGAATAAATAAATGAATAAATGAATAAATAAATGAATAAATGAATAAATAAAGGAAGGAATGAATAATGAATGAAGGAAGGAAGGAATGAATAATGAAGGAAGGAAGGAAGGAATGAATGAATAATGAAGGAAGGAAGGAAGGAAGGAAGGAATGAATGAATAATGAAGGAAGGAAGGAAGGAAGGAATGAAGGAATAATGAAGGAAGGAAGGAAGGAAGGAAGGAATGAATGAATAAATAAATTATAAACCTTACCTGAAAGCTATAGCGACAGCGGGTGAACTTTCACTTTTGCTAGCTGCATGAAAGTTTTAGAAAACACCAACCTACTATCGTATTGTTTATATCTTTCTTTGGTGTGCATGCCTATCAGCTCGTAAATCCTTCCGCTTTTTTTTTTTTGCTAGGTTTCATGGGCATTCTTCCAAAGAAGCGCTCCAGAAAATAAGTCCGTCTAACACACTAGCTGTCATCTGATAACCAAGTAGATAAAAAAATCTGTAGTGATATGGTGGAGAGGCGAAGGAAAGGCTATAGTATTACGTCGCACCTCCTTGATGTCCCGGATTCCAAGATTTAAACGACGTTCGCGATATTGCGAAGTGTTTTTTTTCCGGAGCTCCTTTGAAAGACGTCCTGCCCTGCTAGGAGCGAAGTGCAACTCGCGGTGGAGCAAACCACCGCCAGTATCCAGACCACCGCCACTATCTATATATCGACATATACACCTTTTCCACTTTACACTCCTAATGCTAACATATTTAAAGAGAACAGAGTGCCGTTGATATGACAATCACCTGTGTCGGCGTGGAGCCTAAAACGTTTTGCATTACAGTACTCGTATCCACGAAAGTAGCTACGAGATACATGCTTACACAGAGCCCTATAGATCCGTACGTAAAGCCGTAGCTCAGCATGCGGGTGTTGTACACGGTTGGACGCTCCGACAAATACCATGCTTGATCAGACACTGGGGTTCATGGAAGCCCGTTCGCGACCATAGGGCAGCATTTAGGGGCTGCATGTCGCTTACGCAGATGTGTTCCATCCAAGGCGCCTAATTCGGGCACGCTGTGGGTACGGAGAAAGCGGGGCGTGCGTAGAGCTTAAAAGTCCGGCCTTCGGGAAAGGGGTGGGAGCTAGCTGGAGGGTTGTGGTCGGCTTGACGAGGAACGTGATAGAGGGCACATCTGGTTGCGGCGGTGGAAGGTTATTGTGGTTGGCTAGTGGCTTGTGCAGCAGTTCTTTTGCTTGTCAGCTTCGTCTACCACACATCAAAAGGTGGTGCGGAAAAAGCGTTGGAGTACACAGGATGGACAGAAGGAGAAAACTGCGGTCGCTTTATGATCCTGTCTAGCGATTAAAGCTTGGCATGACTCACGTTACAGCAAGGAAGGTGATAAACATCGTTTTCACTAGCCCTGCCTGGTGCTGTGCCTAAGCAGAATGTGGATGTGTGCATAAGTTGTAGAAACACGCAGTGTTCCTTAGTCGCACTGGTGAAACAAACATTAAATATTCAGGTCAAATGCCGGTCGAGAGCGCGTAACACTCAGTTAGGCGAACCTTTATACGTGGAATAGAGTACCGTCCTCCTCCCGCCTCAGGGCCTTGTCGCATCGCCCAACGATAACTTCTCCCTGTAAATCACTGCAGAAATTCGATAACACACTTCCGGAGGACCATGAAATGCTTGAAGAACACGTATATATAAGACGCTCAGTGACTACACACAACGTGGTTCAATATTTTATTCGTTCGGATACATACACCCGTGAGCAAAAGTATAAGGACCACAGGGTCACCAAAAGAACAGAGTTTCTTTGTAATTATCAGGAATAAACGGAAACTGAGGAGTGCACTAGAAAAACCGCAATGCCAAGTTCGGACTGCAATCTTTAATTTCAAGTTGCATTCACAGACAGAGAACAAGTTCTATCGCGCAATCCTTGGGTCCGTATACTTTTGCTCACAGGTATGCGTACGTATGATACTCTCGTCCGCCACCACTCTTTGGCCGACTAGGCAGTTTGGGAAGTTAGCACAAAACACCTAACGCTTACCCATACAAAGAAAAATAAATATTTTGGCTATGCAATACGTATCTCGTGTCTTCAGAAAAATTTTATTGCAACGAAAAGAATGAACGACTTCCATGGCCTGTGGAACAACTGGAACAACATATATAGCTGCTATGGATGATGTAACATTCAATAACGTTTTCGTAAATTTCATTTGTCTCTAATTATATCGGGTGTTATCATCAAGCCGGTTGAACAGAAATATGACGTAATACCATCACGTATACTTACAATATTGCGCAATCGCTGGCTCTGACGTACCGCATCCCCGCATCCCTCCCCTACCCCTCCTGGCTTAGCGGCTATGGCATTGCGCTGCTAAGCACGCGGTCGCGGTATCAAATCCCGGTCGCGGCGGCCGCATTTTCATGGGCGCGAAATGCAAAAGCGCAAGTGCCCCGTGCATTGAGGGTATGTTAAAGATCCCCTCGTAGTTAGAATTAATTCGGAGTCCCCCACTACGGCATACCTCATAATGAAATCGTGGCATCGGCACGTAACACCCTTGAATTCAATTAAATTGTGACGTAGCGCTGTTTTCTGTAGTCTAACGTCATTGTTTTTCAGGGAACCTATAGTTAGCATTGTAAGTATGAAATGTACGCACAGTGAATTGAGAAAACTCACGGACAGGAGACAGCCCCAGAAAATTGAACCCCTTTTTCGTGATGGCTGGTTGTAAATCATATAGGTTTGATCACAAGTCGCAGTAATTCGTCCTCTGCGTCTTCTAGCAGCTTTTTCGTTACTTTCCTGACGTCATAGAGAAGTTTGCCTAATGGTATTAACAGGCCAAATTCAATTGCCGAAGTATGGTACGTATAGGAAGTACCACGACTCGCGGCCTGCTCAATTTTGAAGCCACACAGAGATGTGCCATTAGTGCTCTTTGGGACACGTTAACATCAGGCATGCACAGGTTGCGATTAAAGGTCGTTTGAGATTCCTAAGTTCATGAATCCAACTTGACAATTCTAATTATAAAATACGGCGGAAGTCAAACAGACCCTTTGGCTTGGTTAGTTGTGTGCACAAATAATTAATTATAGAGAATTGATATTTGGGCTCGTTGGTAAACATTCATTGTGGTATCTTGAGCGCCATGCAAGAACGCAAGAAAAGAGGACGAGCAATGGCGCTGGCTTTTGTAGCGTGCTTGTTATCGGCGTCCTTTGGTAAGAGATTTTGCTTAGTGATACTGAAAAGTCAAGCGATGCTGCGGCCGGCATGTGGAAGCACCCTAATATTGAACAGTTGTCTTCCCTTCGTTCTGCAAACGTATACATGTTTGCACATACATGAAGGCGTGACTACGGCAGCGGGTGTTTGTGTGCTTGTGCTGGCAGACACCTACGTGCACGTCAGCACCAACGTCCACACACGCGCATGTGCGAAACATATCCAATCAGAACGCGCGCCCTAAGTGATGGACACCTTCGCTCTGCAAAACAAATAAAGAAACGCTCCTTCATGTGCGGCCAAGATAACGCTTCCATCGCCGGCTTATTTTTTTTAGTATGCGCGTGCGCCCCTAATTAAGTCTCCTTGATAATAGGCTGGCAAACAGGAGCCTTAGATCACAGAAAGGTGCTTCAAGCGATGGGCTTTGAAGATTTCTTTCAACACTATGAAGAACAATAGGACCTGAACAAGAGCCGCGCGATAAGGCATCGTGGCCATTTTGGCTTGCTGCTTCTGCGATGGGCTGGGAAGTGAAGAAGACAATACCCCGAAGTCCGGTTCAGTGGTGGCCCGGAACACTGTGATTGGCACAAGCTTGTGCCAGTCGCTCACTGAAAAGTGAAACATCGCTGTCGCCGCCGTTTTGTGCAAGATGAGATCTTCTCGTTGCGCACACATGGGTACTGTCCTTTTTTGTACTTTTTTTTCTTTCGAGCTATGCCCTACGGCTTGCGTTAGCTAGCGCTTCTATCTCTAAAATTTAGGCTTATGAACCCGACCCCCCTTTGTTCTCACAATTGATCCCGTCACCCGCTGTGCATGTTGGAGTAGTGGCATTGCTCGTGAGCTCCTAAGCCCAAGTCGCGGGATCAAATCTCGGCCTCTGCGGACACATTTCGATGGAGGCGAAATGAATAATCACCTGTGTACCGTGAGTGGCTACACCTGAAAGAATCCCAGCTTGTCAATAATAACCCGGAGTCTCTTACTACGGCGTGCCTCATAATAGTATCGTGGTTTCGGCGCGTAAAACCCGAGAATTGCTTTTAATTCATCTCCGTCGTTTAAATATTGCTCGTTATTAAAGGAGGATGATCAAAGGGAAGGAAGGATAGGGAGGGAGGTCAACCAGACCCACGCCTAGCTTGCTACCCTACACAGGGTTAGGGGTTTTAAGGGAAGGAAAGACGTTCTTAAAGGGGTTTTTGAAAAGATGAATAACCTTTAAGTGGGGCGATTGATAGATGGTGCGTATGTCTTCGTTACTGGCACCTATTTTATTACATCTATTTTTCTTTATCTTTTCTTGCGCAGACATGATATGGCGTCGTTGGTGATTACGCTGCTAAGTACGAGGGCCGTTTTTTTTTTTCAACTTCCGATAGGCTATAAATAAAAGACAAGTTCATCTAAAACAATAATTTTATTACCAAAAGATTAGTACAGTTACGCTTACTTTTCGACATAATCACCGAAGAGATTGAGGCATTTGTCATATCTGTGGACAAGCTTTTCAATACCCTCTTCAAAAAAAGTTGCCGCCAATGAATTCAAGTAGTCCTTGACGTTGGTTTGAAGGTCACCATTGGTTTGAAAGCACTTCCCACCAAGCCACGTCTTCAGTCCAGGAAAAAGATGAAAGTCACAGGGTGCTAAGTCTGGACTGTATGGCGGATGATCGAAAATGTCCCATCCAAAATGTTCGAGAAGCCGTTGAGTTGCTCCAGCAGTGTGTGGACGGGCATTGTCATGGATCAGAACAACTCCAGCGGTCAGCTTTCCTCTTCGTTTGTTCTGAATGGCTCTACGCTAACGTCGTAATGTTTCACAATAAACAGCTGCAGTGATTGTGGTTCCGGGCTCCATAAACTCCACAAGCAACACACCTTGTTGATCCCAAAACACAGTAGCCATGGTCTTTCATTTGTTGAAGGTTTTTTTGAATTTCTTTGGTTTGTTTGGTGAATTTGAATGCATCCATTGTTGTGATTGTCGTTTTGTTTCCGGTGTGTCGTATTGAATCAAGGTTTCATCCCCAGTCACGATTGATTTCAAAAGGTTGTCTCCTTCATCCTGATAACGCTCAAGGAACTCCAAAGCTGACGCCATTCGTCGAGTTTTGTGGCCGTCCGTCAACTTTTTTGGGACCCAACGTGCACAAAGTTTTTTGTAGCGTAACCGTTCAGTAACAATAGAGTACAAAACAGACCTTGAAACTTCTGGAAATTCTGTAGATAAAGCAGTAATGGTGAATCTGCGGTTTTCTTTAACCATTCTGTCAACTCGTTCAACCAGGTCATCTGAAACGACAGATTTGCGTCCTTGGCCCCCTTCATCATGCACATCATTACGTCCATCTTTAAAATTTCGACACCATTCACGCACAACACCATCACTCATGAAGTTTTCCCCATACACTCGACTCATTCTCCGACGGATTTCTGCAGCACCATGGCCTTCAGCCCGTAGAAAACGAATAACACTTCGCAATTCACACTTGGCGGGAGCAACAATGTTTACGTGGCTGTAGCACAATACCGACTGACGCCTGAATGTCAACAATGGCGGAGTGGGTAGTGCGAGAGCTGCGCAGTCGCCTACAGTGCATGTCCGCCTTCTGCTGCCCGCGTAGCGTCTGCACGGAGCGATCGGAGGTTGAAAAAAAAACAGCCCTCGTAATTTCTCCAGTTTCTTCTTTTCTAGGATACGGAGCTCTGGTAAGAAAAGGGTGCATGGAAATTTGCGTATGCGCGCTACAATGACGTGAATATGCAGGCTCTCGCAGATTGCCACACTTGGTTACTTAGCGCATACAGGTTGCATGAACTAATTTACGTACGCAACACTAAGGGTAAATCATTTTCTTCCTCAATATCCCCATCCTGTCCCCTTCTCCATAAAGTGTAATTTGCTTAAATTGAAAGGTAATTCAAATCAGAATAAGGCAGCCACAAAGAGAAGACTGATAACATAAGGAAACTTGATAGCTCTGAATATGGACGGTGTAAAAAAAGGTAGACTGCACACTGTCAGCAAGACGGCACGTGTACATAAAGATTTTCCAAATTGCTAGATTGAACAATTATGAGAATCTACCCCATCCGAGAGTAACAGCGCATGGAACAGTATAAACAAAATGATCAGACGAAGGGTTGCATACATGTACCAACGTGTACCATTGAGACAAAATGTGCGCTTATTTGCTGACCTTTCTCTCTCTTTTTTATCCTATTATCTTTGTAGGCCACCGAAGGCGAAATGGTTTTGAGAAGAGGTGTTTGTATTGTTTTGCAAAATTCAGGCAGACATTTCTGTTCGCCTAATCAGGGAATTCTGCAATTTCTTCAGGTCATCTCATCTGCCTGTGGAAAGCTGTTGTTAAGAAAATTGAAGTGTTCTGCATTAACTTGTCGCGCTTGTGAAGTCATGTTGTTAAAGCATTTTCTTTCTTATATATTTTACTTTATTGGCCAACCGCCCTTACTAAAGGTATGTTCGACACAAGTGCACTTATTTTGTCTTGTTGGTTCGTGACTTTAGGAAAAAGAAGCAGCGCTGTGTACAATATGTCCGGAAGGTGCGGTGTCTACCCGTCGTGCGTTGACCGTTCCATTATTTATTCCGTTCACGTTCTACCCACTGCGCTGTACTTCTTGTATTTTTTTTTTTTTTTTTTGCTCGGAATATGTCTAATATCGCACCACGCGGGAAAATGCTTATACGAGATTTTCTAGCGGCAAATTATTTATTTTTATTTTCCGAATACCTCTAGGTTCAACGAACTAAGTGCAGAACTGCACTGCATTTATGCGATAGCCTCTACCAGTTCATCTTTGACTAGATTTTATTGCTCACAAAAAGTATCAGTGAGAGAAATATAAGAATAGAGTCCGTTGCAAGAGATAGCCTGCTTTATCTGCGTACTTGTTATATTTCTGAGTAGAGTGATGTAAAACACTAATTTAAGATAGGCTCCTTTCTCTACACGACATCTTTGAATTTACAGAACGCATCCGCAATACTAGAGTTTCTCAATTAAATTATTTATAACCTCAAACATCGTAAAATAAATTGATCGGACTTTTCTTATAATAAAGTAATTAGCAATCCATTGTGAGAAAAGTCTATAGCAGCTTCATCATCGGAGCCTACCTGAAAGGTTACGATGGAAACCATCAGTTGTATCCTTCGCGCTTGTCTGAAACAAAACACGAAATGAAACCATATCTGTGTAGACAAAGCTACGGATAGTGAATTGCAACGCTACCTGACAACACATGGTTTCACACACCGCACGAAGATGCCAAAACAGTCATGTTGTCCACGAAAATAATTATGAAGGAGAAGCTCATCGACACGCCTTTGCAGCATGCTCAGCAAGTGAATTGTTGGAGCAGTTGAAAGAGGTGTGACGGCGAGGAAAATGCCGAGGGGACTGAGGCGGATAAGAAAGCAAGGGCCACGAAAAAGTGGCAGTTTAGCTTGAAGTTTAGCATCGAAAGCGATAGCAAAGTTTAGCGTTGCGCTTTGATTCATTTGTTAGGGGCATCTATTCTGGGATTCAGCCAAAGGCATGTTTGCTCAGCAGTCCAGGAATTTCTTACGGAGGCCAACTGAATGCCCTGTTAAATTTGCAACTTTTACTTTTGTCTGGGGTCTTTCCGTTATTGTATATTGATTCTTCCCAATATTATTCTTTTATTTAACTTGTACGTTCACCTTTCACCAGCGCTTACACTATAGGAATACTGGAGGTGTATTTGTATTTACAACTTGGAATAATCCGCCCATTTCTTGGCCAATCCCCCAAGGTGGACATGAACCCAGAGTTGGATGGGCAACAACGACAACGACCCCTCGAACGATGTTCAAACTACACGCAGCTGTGACATATTGGCGTGACGTAGCACGTAGGGCAACTACTGCTGGGTAGAAGGAACGGCGTCCTAGCAGCTACAAAGCGTGTCTTTAATCTTGCACGGGGGAAATTCTTGCGAATGTTCTATTCCACCTGCTACGACAAGCTTCCATGGCTTAATTAGGATATCGGGCAATGTTGTTATTATTTACTTACTTCATTGAATATATGATTGCATTATATTTTCGTCCACTTTCATTTCTCTTTCTTTTATTATTTTCAACATTTCAACTTCAACCGCGGTCAATTTCCACGAGTTTTTACTTGGCTTCATTGTAGTTTGACTTTATATGTTCATGGCTAAAAAAATATAACAACCTTACTGACGGTTACGACACTCTCTAATGCGAAATTTCAGCGCAGCTGTATACATGGTTTCATTTCGCAGTATCTTGGCTTGTGCGAACAATCTGTCTCGTGCGGCACGTAGCAAGCGGAGCAAACTGTGGCGCGACTGCCTAGCAAATGGTAACACGTGATCGCGATTCGCAGTAGCCGCCACAGACAGACCTCCGCTCATGCAGCGCTTTCTTTCCATGCAGGTGATGCGCGCTACTCTGGCACAATCTCGCACCTATCGTCCCGGCTAAGGACGTCGTGCGCAGCACTACGCTTTTCATGCTTTCACCATACCCTCCTTCTCCACTTTCAGCCTCGTAGCTCCGCTTTACCCTTCTGCTCCGCTTTCCTCTTCGCGCTCTCTTTACCCTCTGCGTCTTTCATCCGCCGCTGCGCTCCGCGTTTGCTCGGTTACGCCGACGTAGGACGCCGAGGCACGCTGACGCTCAGTGCAGGAACGGGCGCCTAAGAGCTACGCTCTAAAATCGAGCTCCTCGGTTTCCCTTCTTCCCTTATCCATTCATAGCGAGGATCTCGGACCTAGCAGCCTTGATGTCATGAGGTATCATACTATGGCTTTTAGCCAGGAGCCTTCTCTCCTAAGTTTACGTGTTACTTGACGCGATGTGAAAAGACGGATTTCTGCCCACAATGGCTGAGCGGCGCTGGCTAACGCTCCCCTCCCTCCCCCCCCCCCCCCGGCCTAGATCTCGTAAAAATAAATACCTAAGTTAGTGGATGGATGGACAGCGGTCACCGCTGCGCAAATGGTAGTGCAACGCCCGTGTAAAGCGGATGTAGTGGGTTCGGTTCCCACCGGCGATACGTTATCTTTTCAGCCACTTTCATTTCCCTTTTCTTTATTATTTTCTACGTTTCAGTTTTATTCACAATTAATTTCTCCGAAGCTTTCCATGGCTTCATTGTCTGTTGGCTTTATGCGCTCATGAATAACAAAAGATCGAGCCCATCGGTTTCATTTATTCTTTCATTCATATACAGGGTGTCCCAAATATCATGCACCAAGATTTAAAGATATGCAAATGCCACGTAGCTGGACAGATCCACGGTAATGTTTGCCGTCGCTTAGAGATACTCAATTTTCTTTATTCCGCCTAATTACGTAATTATTTCTAATAAATCAACTTCTCATACATTTAGATGAAAAGTGTCAATGAGAAAATTGTAGGGAAACATGAAAAACTTCCGATACAGCTTTTTGTTGCTCAATACGTCCTACACAAGGGTTTTTCCGAGCATGAAAGAAACCCGCCATTATACGCAAAGTGCCTCGAGCGGCCAGTCGCGTGGCGGGTTAGTTCCTCCTGCATTTATTTCTTCCACAGTGGATGGTGGTTGCGTGCGATTTAGCAGCTTATTAAGCTATTACTACACATCGCCTTTTGCATCACTGCATATTTGTAGTGATGGGGATTTGCAGATAATTGCTGTTTTCAGTCTTAGAAAAGAGTCAACCGTTATGCGTTGTTGCCTAAATATTTCAAAATAAGCAATTATTTGGGTTTAAAGAAATATCTGGCATAATCTCGTTTTTTCCTATTAATAATTTTAAGCCCTCGCGGCAAGTCCATGGTTTACGGCCCTTACCATGTTTTGAAGCTTCATTATTTTAATGATATATTTGCGGTGGATGCATTTGAAAATGACAATACATGGCTCGTAATCTTTATATGCAGATTAGCCATCTTTAACTTCTTCCCACTTTCCTTTCTTGATCCTTAACTGGAAGGTATGCGGCTTGAAGTGTGAGTTTCTGTGTTACTGTTAACCCCATTTTCTGGGAATTAGGTATGACTTGAGCTTTTTGAGGAAATAAATAGAAAAGTGGTCACCGATACTGGAGCGCAAATTTCCTGATATTATGCAGTCTGTGTTCATATTTCTGATAAACACATCAATCAATGATACTGTGCATGCCGCTTCACATGTCACTGTGTTCCCTAAAAGCGTATACCATTGGAATCCACCTTAAATAAGCGTCGCTTCATTGAAGAATGTTTAAAAAATATATGGTAATATCTCCTCAAGATAACAATTTATATCCACTGTCAGTTACGGAGCTCATAAGCTTTTCGGATGGATCAATGAAAGAAACCAAGTTACCGTATAGTTATTTGTATGCAACACATTAAACATATTGGAAGGACAATACTTACAAGCATTCAATGTCACTCATTGTAAAATAAAATTTTGGGAGAATTTCGGAGTTTCCTTTGTGTTTTACTAAAATGTCTCCGCTGCCACCTTGTCGTCTAGCTCGGTTAACTAAAAAATCTGTAATATCCATTACGTTCACATGTGGCTGTGTTAAGTCTGGACTAACATTCTTATTTCAAACTGGAAAGTGAAATCATCCAGAAATACCTGTAATTCGTCCTATTCTGGTTGAGCGAGTGTTTAAATGAAAGCATGTGAGCTGATATTTGTATGGAATTTGCATAACTGATTGCCGTCACGTGAGTATTGAGCTATTTTCAAGCTGAGATAAGCACCGGAAAGAAGGTGTTTCAAATCATGCTATTTTTTCGACACCTTTCGAGCCAGGGTCTTTCCGTTAGTTGTCCAAGCGAATCACCAGTTCTGAACTTTCTTTTTTAGCGACCGCGATGCCAAACAGCTGATTTATGACGTGGTTTAGGCGTTCATTTATAAGTACGGGCATTCCCGGAGAGTTACCCAAAGTCTTGCACTGATATGGGCATTTTCTTGGCTTTTTTATACTACCATATACCACTGGCCGAAAACATTTAGGCTTTGCAAAAGCGGCGCTTGTGCTTCTACGCGTGGTAATGCCGCCAAGAAGCGAAGTCATAAGTAAAGTAGACTTGTGCTCCGTTGAAAATGAAAAAAAAAAGATCAAGCATATCTCCTTGTTAGTAAGTCGATCTGAGATGGCTCAGGAAAACCCAGGTCATCGAAATAATCGGTGGGCAACGATAAGCGCGGCTAGAAATCAAGAGAGCTTGAGAACCTATGATTAATAAATAAATATGGCTGTCAAGGGGGCCACCTGCGAACGACCGAAATAGCAGAAAGTAGATCTCATGTATGCAGAAGGTGTCCATTGGTAAGGAAGAGGGTAGAAGAGTGCTCCCGTTCCAAAGCAGGTGGTACGGAAGGAAGCCAGCATACATAGGAAGTCTTGTTCCTGTCATCTTGTCAAGAAGTTCGATCCTTGCCGTTTGGAAAAAAAGGCCTCGAGGGACGTATTTCTCTGGTGATGGATTACCGACAAATGCTATCACGCAGACAATAAACGTCACTCCAGACAGACCTCTTGGGGCCACTCTTACCTCACCTGCCTTTCACTGCAGCTGTCCATTGACTCCAGCAGAACAAGTTGAAGCCGGAGGGAAGCGGCGGTTCCTTCGGTTGGTTCCTCCTATGGCAAGCCTTGTCACAAACCGGCGCTCGGCTACATTAGCCTGCGGCACAGGCTAATGTAGCCGAGCGCCGATTTGTAACAAGGAGGGGGAAAATATTTATAGAAAGCGGTGGGTAACTCTTCCGAAGTGACATGTTGTTCGCAAGTCAGCTCCCACACGGCGTGTTTACACGAAGGGCTCAGCCGAGCAGCATTTCATTACAGTGTACTTTTACACTATTTTATTATTTGTCTACTCCTCTTTCTTTGTGATGGGGCACTATGATGACGTATTTCATTGTCTTCAAAGTTCTCTGATCTCTAGTTACGGCGTGTTCCCTATAATTTCCCAAATTCAAGTCAAACCGAAAGAGGTGTTCGAAATAGAAAAGTTGGCCTTTATATTTACTGAAATAGACTAAGAGTTGGTACGGATCCGTGGTTACGTTAGCCACTGTGGAAAAATAGCCTTTAAAAGTGCGAGCAGTGGTGTTATGAAATAGAAGGTTGCGATGTTATTAGGATAATCAAGAGCATGAATTTAGCCTCGTGTTACCAGAAACTTTATGGCGAGTGCGTCTTCCAGGCGCGAAAGTTGAGTTCATTGAGTTCGCTGGCAACCCGGTAACTATGCCCACGGAGCCATCCGTCAGTAAGGTAACTCACGGCCAGCGTTTGGTAGCGAAAACTGCTGCCCAACTTATCAGCAGCACTATGTACGCCCCGTCAGTACTGAGTTGTCAAGACAGTAGTGCGGGCGCTGAGCAGGTTCGTGCAAAAATTCCATTTCATGATGCTAAACATGTGCATTTATGTATTTTCATGAGTGTACCAATAAGTGCGCATGTGTAAGTTGCCACCAGATTTCGGGCAGTTAGGGATAAATGTATAAAAATCATGGGACGCCGTGAAGTAGTGTGGAAATTTGTCGCGTCACAATGTGTAGCCTGATATTCATGGGTACTCTGCACTGATTGTTTCATCATTTTCAGATCTCAACTGCAGTTTCCGTGCTCAGATCACGGAAGAATAGGTTTCTGGGTAGAGCGTGTACTCCGAAGTCGTTGGTCTGAGGTGGTCCTTTGGAAGTGTTGAGTCGCAAACAGCTTCTTCTACATTGCCGCCTATATAATTTGTACGGAACATGAATATAAAACAATGTGCATTTCTTTTATGCAACACTGAGTCTGGAAAATCAATGCTGAGTGGCGAGTTTTTAAATACATTAAAAGCTTCACAAACAGTAACGTATCTCAACACCGTGCAATTTTCATCTCCTTGAAACGTCGAAAGCGAAAACGCGCGTTTTATCCTGAGCCGCAACCTGACAGTTCCTAAAGAAATATTCAGGGGCAAGCGAAGTGTAAGCAGCTCGCGTTAGGAGACGAAACAATAAGTAGCCGCATGCGAAAGAGCCAAGAGGAGGCTGGCAGCCAGCCATTTTATTTATTTATTTATTTATTTATTTATTTATTTATTTACCTATTTATTTATTTATTTATTTATTTATTTATTACAAAGAGGTATAGCTGACTGCGGAATGCTCATTTGGTCATATATGAAGAGCAAAAGAAGGCGATTATGTGGATAGGAGAGTCGCTTGGCGGGAAGCGCTGGCAGCGTTCGTGGCACCTAACTTGTGCCTTGAATATCGACCCACGCTATAGGCATGCGAGAAACAAAGGCGCGCAAACAGATTTGACTTAATGAGAGCCGTTACCTCCGATTTAGAGGAAGGAAGGGGAGGAATGTGTAAGGAATAAAGCTATCGCACCGAGGCTTATCTCGCACGCGCTATTAAGAGTGTTTATGCAATCTTCGCATGTGTCTTGATGGCGGCGTGGCTCAGCAAAATCTCGCTAAGCTGCGAAAATTGATCTTCGCATTCAAAATTTTATTTGCGATTAACTGATAGCTTTTAGGTTCATTACATGTCAGATAAGACCACGTGACGTCGCCTTCTCGGATTCGCTCTTCCTTGTGCACATGCACTGAAATGCCATATCTCCAGGATATTTCTATTTACTAAGTGATGAGAGTAGCATAGAGCGGGAATTGAGATCGTTGGTATTTATCTTGCAGAAGTTGAATGTGTGTCTTTCATAAGCGTAGATACGCATTCCGCTGCTATAATGATCTGTGAACTTGTTTAGCATTGCATGCCATTTTCAGAGAGTACGCCCCGCAATGAGAGAGAAAAGTTGTGTCACGGAAATTTGTTGCATAAAGTTGAGCATATTATTCTGCCATCGCATATCATCCAATGGATTGGAGCTTATCTGAGGAAGATGTGGCAGTTTGTAAGAATAAAGAATTGTGATTCAGGTGAGCGCTGCCGGTAACTTACGGTGTTCCACAAGAAAGTGTGCTGAGACCGCTACTGCTTCTAATTTATGTGAACTATTTGCCCGATCTCATTCATCGGGGTGTATATATCCGGCTTTTTGCGGATGATTGCGTTGTTTTTAAAGAAATTGCTTCTCAATGTGATCACTATGTATTGCAATATAAGCTGCACTGTATTGATGATTGGTGCACAAGCTGGTACAAGGAACTGCATGAACACCGAAAAAACTGTTCTTTTACACCTAACAAGAAAGGTACAACCAAATACATACACTTATTCACTAAAGAACCGTGATATTTTATTGGTAGAAAGTAAGAAGCACCTTGGCGTAAGGTTAGACAACAAACCTTCCTGGTCTGCACCAATATCTCTATAAGCTCGTCAACTCTAAAAAAAGATATGGTTTTTCCGGAGAAAACATAACAATGCGCCATATAATGTTGAGCTTCTCCCATATAACGCTTGCCTTAGAGCGAAGCCTAAATACGCCGCAGCTGTATAGGACCCGCACAATAAAAGCACTTCTTCTTGGGCTAGTTGCTAGCTGTTCATTATAAAACATAAAGACGCCAAATAAATGGACACACACAAGAGAAGAGAACGGGACAGGGCGACACTGCACAACTTGAGCGTGTTCAGAGAAAGGCACTGGGATATATATTCAATATGTACGGAAGACACGACTCGCCCAGTTCGTCACTGCGTGGGCACTGTATTCCTGCTCTGGAGTCTCGCAGAAAAGTTAGCCGCCTTGCGTTTTTACGCACCTGTCTTTCCAGAACTATTAAACTTACCATATCCCTAAAGCCTCACTCTACAGGGAAATGTCGACATACTCGTGACAGAATACTGGCGCCTATTTTCGCCAGGACTAACGCATTCACGAACAGCTTTTTTGATAAAACCGTCTCGTAGTGGAACAAGTTAGCTGCAAGTGACCTTGACTCTAGTGATTTTGTGCATTAACTGCAGTATAATTTTCCGGCGCCTAATTATACCATATCATCTGTGAGTCTGTTATTTACGTTCAGCATTTATTATTGTTATTTTGGTTGTCGTTCGCTCCTATCTTTAGAATTGACGACCCCTCCTGCTTGGAACACAGTAGCGGTTCGCAGTATAAATAAATAAATGAATGAATAAATAAGTAAATAAATAAATAAATAAATAAGTTGAAGAATATTAATGACGTCTTCGGGTATTTGCAGGAAATTAGCTGTAATAGCAGTCACCCAGACAGCTTTCAGCTTTCTTAAGGCACATTTACCACCAAGACTGGAACGGGTCGCCTGCTTCCCGCGTGGCACACCTTGGAGGTGTGTCTCCACCTTGGTCGAGGCTTGTAACGATAGCAGTGCTTTCGACGCGAGTCCGGAATGTGGCGTCTATCGTTTAAAGAGGTCATGTACCGCCCCTCACGCTTGGCGAAAAAACACAGTGCTCGGATAGCCCACGCTGCTGTGAACATATCAGCCAAATTTTGCAGTTGCGTGCGTCGCGTGTAGGAGTGGGAAGTCACCCTTTTCTCAAACGCCCTCGTTTCTACAGAAACCTTGTACTCACTCTTTTCGGCTGCTATATTTCGTCAGAACGCAGATTCCCATACGAGGTGGCGATAGGCCAATAGGCAACCGCAATCAAGATGGTTGCTTGGATCAGTGCGCTTCTTCCTATGGTAGCTGTGTATATTTATTGACGCAGTGTACGACACAGCCTTAAATAATTGAAAATCTGTTTTTCCATTGGATAAGCATTACGTATTTCCGGAGGAAGCTCACTATCGCCTGAGCACGCTCGGCCGCGGCCGCCCGAGTAGGAATTAAACTTTTACCACCCTGCTAATCGGTCTCGTGACCGTTGGGACTCGTTAATCTCGATTAGTTTTGAGCACTAAACTGGCCACGAACAACGCGAAACTTAAGGCACGCTTGCTAGCGCGCACTCACTCCTGCCGACTCCTTGCCACACGCCTTGGCAGACGCTGCATTGTAATGAGCTATAGACAGCGTTTCAAAATGTGGATGTTGAATATGGCCACTACCCTTCGGTCAAACTGGTGCAGGATGTCAAGATGCAAAATCAGATATGAACTGGGTGCCGAGGTGACGTTCAGTCGGCGGAGTGTATGTGGTCACGCCCCGCTCAGCCATAGCCTCCACTCTGCAAGGCATTGAAGGAGCGGGAGCACCGCGAAAGGAATCAAAGGCGATATTTTATTGCCAATTACTCCGTCTCTGCTAAACACATTTAAGTACTCCTTTGCTTCAAATTGTTTCTGATCTAGTCTACTTTATCCTAAATTGTATAGCTTCAGTTCGATAAAGAATTATTTCTGGGCCTCTTTAAAGGACCCGTCACTGAGAGCGGCCATATTAAGCTTCGAAGCGCAGAGCATACAATGCGCGATAACGGTCGTGTCTGCAAAGTATCACATCACTACGCGCCGCGGAAAGAACTGAAATTTCAAATCGAACGCCGTTTTCCCTTCTCCTCGCGCCTGCCGCGCTCCAAGCCGGATGATGATGTACACGTGTTAGTGCGCTTACGTACACGCGTTCGCGCTGTGACGTCACTCGGGTGGACACGTGACTTCGAGAATTATTTAAGCCAACATCTGTTGTTTGTTTATTGTGTCGCCAGAATAGACGAAGTAAAGCTTACAGAAATAATCAAACACCCAAACCGAACGTCTACGTCTTCTTGTTTTACTTCGCACCGAAACAAGAGAGATGTACGTCCGTTTCGTCTGTTTCTTTCCATGTCGTGCAGTCACGCGCTCAGACACCGAAACTATGTTATTTTCTACCATGTTCCAGCGGATGTTCATGCGCTGTGATCCGCTTGTGCCTGCCTCAGTATTCATGTAGCACAGACATATACCACTAGTCAGGTGTCCTCGTGCACAGCGCGGAAAATCGTGTACTGCGCGAAACGAGACAATCGCAACAACTCCACGCGATGCAGTCAGCGGAAGTGCGCCGCGCCGCAAAAAAAAAAGAAAGAAGTGAGGAGAAAAGAAAAACTGAAGGCGGCGCCCTTCGCGTATACATCACGCGATCCTTGAGGTCCGGTTTGGCAGAACGCAGGGAAGGAATTTAGCTTGCGGAGGCTAGGCGGGGCAAGCTGAGAGAGCGTCTATGCTTGCGGTGAAGCTCGCTTTCTGAAATCATGTGTTCGTGGCACTGAAATATTTCTATGTCGGCTATTAATGAGCCGATTAAAAAAATACACTTGTGGCATAACGCTCCCTTCAGGACACGTAACAACTTCCAGCCTATAATCAAAATTTGCAATGGGGCTTGGTGAGGCGCCCTTTATTAGTGCACTAGCCACTGCGCTCATTTAAAGCCAAAATGTCACAGAAAACTGATGCGATAACTTGAAGATTGTGCCATTTGCGACTTTTGTTTTCACAACTTTTCCAGCCCAGTAAATTCCAGCCAACAGTTATATTTCCCTGTTGCATTTACAAAAGTGCCATCTCCCCATCTAGCCTAATGCTGTTCCAATGAGTTCTCCGCATGTCATTGTTGACACTGCTATGCTTGCAGTGTAGTAAATGAGGGGCAATGACCACGAATAACACAGCTGATAAGTGTGCCAGAGTCGCCAAATGCTATCAGCGCTAATACGCACACAGAAGAAACGAAGCCAATTCACCATCTCCTTTGTTTCCACTCGAGCAAAGAAAGGCCTGAGCAGCGTGACTGACTTCCGCAACAGTTTCCCGGGCGTTTGATTAAAGTGCACCCGTAGTCCTCGGAGCGGTGACGTGGCCCTTCCTCTGGAGCTTCAAAGCGCATGCGCGCTTGATGCCTTCGTAGGTGCAAAGCTGCCAGCGTCAGTGTGGGCTTGCGGACGTGTATGCTAGCAAGCGCGGCGCCCGTGTTTGCGCTTACCAAACATGCATGAATTGTCCGCCTCTTCTGGCACTCACTGGGTGCGGCAGCCGGACATAGGCCGCTATGATGTTTGCCCAGTCAAAATAGAGGCCGGCACAAGCCCTGGGCAGCGGCAGTACTACCGCGCCTCCGGTTCCTCGGTAATCCAATGCTCGAGATTGGTGCCATCGTCAAATAGCCTGCGCTGTTCCTGCTAGGCACTGCTAATTATTAAGCCGATCGCCTTGCGCTAAGTCATATGAAGCCTCTGGGGGCAGCAGTGGACAGTAAAACCATTATGTGCACTGGACTGGCTATAATGTTTGCTTAGATACACTTTTAACGGCTGCCTTAGTTTACCGGTGCCCGATATTAAGTTCTCTTCTAATTTGTTCACTTCTATTCTTAAGCATGTTTGCACAGTTATTCTATATTGTACGACCACTGCTCGAAGAAGCATAACAGAGAAAATAAATCCTATGGAATTCGCTTCACTTGCATTTTGTTCACGAATGAAATTTTGTAACGGTATGGTCAAACAGAAATTCTGACAAAGATGTAGTAATATTTCAAAATGTTAAGCCTGCGTTCAAAAAATGTAGTCACTGTAGTCATGACAAACACCCCGAGCAGAATTTCTATAAAGACATTTGGCCACAGCCAAGTGGCCTTTTGGCCACTTGGCTGTATTGAAGTGAACACACACTTAGGCAGGTTGTGCCTAGTAAATGACTTCTGCGCAGGTGAAGAGCTTTCAGTCTTTGCACGGTTTGCCATCCTTTTCTGAGAGCTCCAACGCTTATTTTCTAGAACAACATTTTCTACTGTGCCAATATAGCAGAAATTCACTTTCCTATATAGCTCCCTCCCTTGAACATGTTCATAAGGGCACCAATGTTCCGCCTCTAGCTACTCCAGTGTGCGGAATTTCGAGGATGCTTAGGTATTATTCGAGAAAGCACGCATATATTAGCCTTTATTCTCGAAGTTGCAGCAGGCATACAATTTTAAAAGCAGCAGTTTCAACGCTGAGTGAACAGCAGCAGGGCGCCAGATGCTCATGCGTTCTGCAAAATGTTCTCTATCAATAGACAGAAAGAAGAGCTGCCAACTAATATGGTCACATTCACTATATATATATATATAAGTTACGATAATTTCTTAGAACTGTAAGCGAATGTATAGAAGGGTGGCCACTTGTGCAAGGTGAGCCTACATTAGTTCCACAAAAAAGAAAACAGCATGGGACCATTGAACTGTATGCCAACTGTGTGCGCATTTGCGCAGACATAATCGATTCTTCGCGGAACATTTGCTTTTTTCAAACACTGGAGTCAAGTATTTCTTCGCGAGTGTTGTTTGGCAGTGTAGTTGCACACATTTCACAGCCACTCCCGACAAGAATTAGGTGGCATACAGATGTAGACTGATTGATGTTTAGCAGATCGACATTTTATGTCCCATGAAGAGCTAGCAAACCCAAAATAAACTCTGATGTTTAAAACCACCAATTTTAAGTACTTTCGGGTAGAATGCTATTAGTGACTGGCACTGTGTGATTTCTGACCGTGACTTCGCAAATTTACAATGCTGCATGCGCAGAAAGCCGGTGAGGTTGTTGTCTATGGCCAGAGAATTAACTCATTACTTTGCAGTTGCATGTTTTTCGGCATCTTACGTCTGTGCTGGCGTACAAGACCTCTTGATCGTTCAACTAGCAATAAAACAAAAACAAAAATATATGCTACGCAAGCCTGAATAGTTGCTCTAATAACTGTGTCAGATATCAAGATAGGTGTATAATTCAGATTTATGATTTTTAAATGGATTTCATCGATACAAGGGCATGCATAACAAGCCGCGACCGGTGAAAGTTCAATAACAGAGCTAGGTCAGAATTGAATGCATGCGCTGCGCGGGATACTGCTTCGTAAATTTTCGCCCTCGACCATGAATCAGAAAAGAAATTCAGAAGGTAGATAAGAACAAAGAATGTAGATCGTTGCGAAAAGGAAAGGAAAAAAAAAGCTTAAGCAGTTTGTTTTAAAACCCGCTACAAGATTGCTTTGACAAAGCGCGAGGAACGCGAATGTACATCTGGTGTAAAAAAAAAAAAAAAAACGTAGAAAGCAGCTGGGTTGACTGCGAAATGGGTGAACGAAGAGAAGTGTAATCAAACCGCTTAACCTTATACGCGTTACACACTTCATTTTTGCCGCTAATGTGATGAGGGCACTTGGCTGCCTTCGTCGACTAAGAAAATATCAGCCACATGGACCGGTGCACTTTATTTAACGCTGCGCTGTTCTCCCGTTCTTCAGTTTTTTTTTTTTTTTCACTGCCAGCTTAAGCACGTGAACTAAGGGTGAGGGAAGGTGGCTTGTCAGTGCGGCTCCTGTCATGACTCACACGCTTTGAGAGCAATGGCGATGCAGTTTAAAGGAAACGAGTGATATTCGATCGGTTTCTCCGACGCGTACGCAGTCTGTTTTCCGCTTCACCACATATAGACCCACTACACAAATATGCCAATGCAGTGATCAGTTCGCAAACGTCGGCGCAAGAAGCGTTAATTTTGCATACGCTAAACAGCGCAGCGTTTACCAGTGGCACCTATGATCGGTTTGCAATGCTGTTGGCAGTTAAGGATTGAAATCGTTAACCAGTCACGACGCTTCCCACTAGACGGGAGTACATAAATTATGCTATTACATGCATAGCTTCTTGCTTTCCCTCGTTATGGGCATGTACAAATGAAGTACAAGTGAAGCACTAGCGGAAAAAAAATCTGCTGCATATAGTGACTCCTTCCAGCAGAATAGCTATCCTATTACAGTCGTGTGTCTGGCGAAAACTCTCTGTCTTTGCTACTATGACGGACACATTGATTCGAGTCTAATGCATACTTTTCAATTCCCGTGGTAGAAGCCAGCAACTCCAATTCCGCACAACACCGCAGGACTGCGTAATGTCGTTTAACAAGCACTACCAATACTGTTCCCAACATTGAGCAAATGAATATTTGTTTCTGCTCTTTCGGCACGTGTTATATACTAGAGGTGACTGGCTTAGCTTAATTTAGCCTACTCGAATAATTAAGTCGAGCATAACGAAAGCTTGCTATATACTGTCCAGAATTCTAATTGCACTGGCAACACGACTGGCTGAAATTTCTGGTTGACCGCCAATTTCAACGGTGATACCGCGAACGCTTTCTACCATTAGTGGAAGTTTGTACTTAGTACAAACGCACCTTGTGATACACACCGAACTGCTTGATTCTTGGGCCTAATTAACAAAGCTATTGTTCTGTAGGTGGTTTTTGCTATTAGTTGGCCGCCTTAACTAATAATATATGCAGTATCAGCATTTACTTGACATTTTCTCTCACGAAGAACTTTAGTGTAAGAATGTTTCGGTGAATAGGGGCCCTGAGTTTTGTAAGTCTACTAAGAAAGAAATTAAAGTACGCATTACCCAATGTAGCTACAGAACTTGATATACGAGGGTAATTCTAAAAGGATCAATAACCCCGAGAAAATGTGAAAGAGTTCAAACCCGGTGATATTTGAATAACTTACGTTGAGAAGCAGCGCCATGGGGATATTCGTGGTGACAAAGACAGTGCAACACAAAAAGGCTGTAAAATCATCTGAAATACATGCTAGAACGAGGTGTCTATACACCATAAAGCTCGCAAGGGAGAGATAACGTACTAAATTACAGTAGTCATATGTCAATTTCTCAGAAGCAGCAGGGAGTTCTCGATGTTCCCCAGTAGTGATGTTTAAATAATGGTAGAATACCAGCCTACCTTATGGAAACTATTTCTTGGTACAGCTCGCAGTGCTACACATAATTCGATTCATTTGGTCGGCAATGTTCTGCTCTGTTAACAGGTTCAGAATTACTACTGCCGTTGCATTTCCTTTTTTTTTTTTTTTTTGCAGTATGGGCATGCCAGTCCACATATGCTATATGAGCATTACCTTGTTCCTTCTGCCTTATCATATCATAGCTTCATGCAGAAGCCATGTTTTTTCCGTAGGTGTCACAATATCAGTCTCGGTTTTTTTCACGCTTCACAAAGAGTTTTAAGTTACCAGACTAGAAGTTCAAAAAAGATTGTTATACATTTTTGCGCTTACTCTCCCAGCTGCCATACGACCTGCATTGAAGGCCGCGTAACGAGTCGCATTGAGGCTATGTCCCATTGAGAACGAAAACAAGAACCTCTAGTGCGCCAGACGTCGTCATTTTTTCATTTGAATATTCTTTGTTTTAGATTGCCGAGGACGCGGCCTTAAAGTTTTGTAAGTAATACAAACCTTTCAGATTCTTGTTCCCTTTGTCCAGTGGCTTAACAGCGTGATTTTCGTATGGGTGGTTCAGACTCACACATTCGTAAAAGAAAAAGAACCTGTTCGTCAAGAGGACAATTGCGTTAGCCAGCACGTGTCAATAAATAACAAAGCATCCGAACTTGTCTGGACGTCTGCAAAACGGATCTGTCGCTTCCCAGCTCTGTAGAACACCGATGTACGATGCCCTCGGGGTGTAAATTTGCTTTAGCTCACAAATGATTCTAAAGGCGCCTTAAAAGCCTAATGGAAACAGAACGTTCGGGAGAAAATCGCAGAAAGAAATGAACAACTAAATAAACAACTAAATGACGACAGGAACCATCTGAGAATGTCTGTCGACGGTAATATGATATGCATTGAAGCAATGTAGCCACACACCTCATTGCCATCGCTTAAATGTGTCATTAAGGAGGCGTGCATATCAGCCGGGCTCCATTCTGGCGCTTACCCCTGCACACGTGGGGGCATCTAGCGGCGCCACTACAAAGTCAGCGCGCGACAGGTGTCTTAATATACTGTGACACTTTTACGTGCGGGCTAGGTTTACGCCTCATCAGGATGTGGGACGCCAAAGAAGGGTTATGAGGAGAAAGGCGACACGCGGCTGGCTAGCTGAATCTCGACAGGCATTCAGAGAGGTGGGTTTGCTTCCGCCTTGAACAGAAGATATTGTTAAATATTTTTATTGTCTTTAATTAGTGCCACGTGCATAGTCGCACCCAACCAGTGACCCAAGTTGGCGTCAAATAGGTTTGTTCAGGAGCGCCACATACATAGTGGCAGATGGCAAGTCAGCCAAGTTGGTGGCACAATTGGTTTTGAAACCGGTTCCCTCAGCATAGCAGCCCTGTGCTGCTCCTGCTCGCGAAGCACTACCCTGTGTCTCCATTTGGCGGGAAAGATATTAGTTACGGCCAAACAAACACACTGACAAACATACCGCAAAGTGCATGAACTTTCCAAAGGATGATAATCGCATTATTACAGTGAGGCGAATTCGAGTGGCTGATAAACTGCTGTAATTGAGCCTGACTCTCTAATTGTCGCTATTAATTAAGCCGTGGCGCTCTGTGTACGTCCAGCCTATGCTGTGGCGCTCTCTAGCTTGATAATAGTAACAGCCATGAAAACAAGATTTCCCATTGTGCGACAGGGCTGAAAACATTTCAGTCATTAACGTCGCATGCACTCTTCTTTAAACAAACTTTGAAGGGAAGGAGCACAAACTACCTGCCTATTTTACTGTTTTGTCATAAAACTACAGTGATGGATGTACAAGGAACGGTCACACGATTGACACGATGACAGGTAAACGGTGCTAGACATGACTATGGTGTCTATCAGTCAACACTCAAGTAATAATACCTATGCGTGATGCAGTAACGATTACGAAACGCTGGTCTGCATTGCATGCACTAGGCGCAGAATTTTCTCACAATCCCCTCCCCCCCTTACGCATGCCAAAGATTTAAACGAATTCATTGAACAACAATTCACTTGAGAAGGTTACATGTATTACTTTTTAAAAGCTTCTCATTTGAAAGGAAACACGAACGCATTATTTATTGCAGATGACTCTGAAAGCTGTAGCTATCGCTAAGACAGCCCGCGGCGATCATTGTAAGCAGTGTGTGGGTTTTACTAGCGGTACATTCCCAGGTTTGACTTCAGAGGGCCACTTGCTATAAAAATGAGTTTATTAACTTCGCCACGTAAGTTCCTTATTACAAAAATAGAACTCATTTGCATCGTGAAAGTTCTAGTGACAGTTCAAGAGCATAAGCATGAGTAAGAGACGGACATTTTGTTGCTAAACGCCTCTTTTGCGATGCCGTCTCCGAACGTCGATCACCACCTCATGGAGCATTGTTTTCTTAATCGGATAAATAAAGAAAAGCTCCTTCGGAAAAATTTAGCAGTGTGCCATTGAACTAGACAATTCTTCAAGGCAGTTTTTGCATCGATATCACGAAAGCTTTTCATCGGTGCTTATTGCAAGCACAACGGTTATTACTGATGAACTGAGAGCGTGTCGCTCGCTTCGCGGGCACTTCCGTTAGAGGAGACAGTATTCTACCAGCTGATTCGCAAGCTGCAGAATTCATTAGAAAAATGTCGATTCTTTCAGGTTAGGCTTCTACATACCTTCAGTTCAGCAGCCACTAAAGATACAAATTTTGTTGCTAAGAATGTAGTCGACATATTAGTAGCTGTAGAAATTGACATTTCTAATGCTCCCTGCCATCATCAACGAAATACCGTGAAGACATGCCATAATGACTCACTGCTATAACTTAGAGGTGATTTGCTGTTTCTGCGAGTCGTCATTATCGAAGAGTAAGATATTGATATCATGGTCTCGTAAGGTGACACTAAAACGTCCACGTGAGACTTGCAGTGGATGCAAAGCAGCAGTTCTCATTTTCAGCGTTTACCTTATTATAATACTTCCGAATAAAATGTGCTCGATATCTGTGCCGAGTTGCCTACCTAAGCTTTTTCTTACCAAGAGGCGCCTGAAAACAGTGCGTGCAATCAATCACGAGTAGTTTTCTTACCCATTAGTTATTGCAGTTGTTTTAAGCTCCTACATTCGAAATGATCTGTGAAGATGCGGCACGCGTCTATGAAATTCAGGGTAGGCAAGTAAGAGGGCCAAAAACTTAACGAAACATGTGACAGAACTCCATAATACTACGTCTTCAAAAACGTAGCTAACATCGGTGGCCTCATAATAGGATGTCTATGTAGCTGACCAGAGCCGCTAAACAGCTAGCTGTCTTTACCCCCTTGCAACTCGAGGAGCCGGATCCACGAGGGCACCTCGAGACACCACCGAATTGTGAACAGCGAACGCTTGAGATGCAGTTAAAAATGACCGAGTATTAAACACGCTTTCTTTTTCTCTTTCAAAGCGCAGTGATGCCAGGGTTCTCAACGAAAATGTACCGTCCAAAAGTCGC
This sequence comes from Dermacentor andersoni, assembly GCF_023375885.2. NCBI lineage: Eukaryota > Metazoa > Arthropoda > Arachnida > Ixodida > Ixodidae > Dermacentor > Dermacentor andersoni. Next base: position 119,397,763 of record NC_092818.1, read on the forward strand.
ACTCCTATTGTCGGCAAGCCTTCTCTTCGTGAGGGGAAATAATGGCCTGTCACAGTGCTCCAGAAAAGAAGTCTCGAAGGGTTAGGCGCAGTCGATTCTCGAGGAGTCGAAGTAAGTGTGGAGCTGGGGTTATGTAACGCCAAACAGGCAATTCGCTCGAAAGGGCAATGATGGTCGGTTCTCGGGGACCGTAGGTGTCTGTCTTCTTGAAGGCATCAGAGAAGCCATCCCCGGTTCTTAATGCGTGCTCATAACTGTCCCAATGGGAGAGTCAATGTCTTTGCTATCCACCGAGTCAAGAATGGAACAGAACGTTTTTGCTTTGGGCTGCCACTCCGCCATTGCGCTCTTTGTCACAATTACTTTCGTGTGATAAAACCCTCGGTGCCTTCCTTCGCAGTCAGGTTTTCTAGAGCACGCTGAAATCTGAAGTCAGGAACCCTGCTTTGCGGTGCCAAAATGTAAGACTAAGGTAAACGTGTACCCTACCCAATTTATTGACATAGAAAGGCATAAGTAGTGTGAAGGCAGTCCACATATTTTAGGCCGACCACATTAGACTTACCGGCACCACCGGTCTGCTTACGGAACTAAAAGGGGTTCGATGGACGAACATTCGCAACATTAACTAGCGCCCAAGTTAGTCGGGGCCAAAGATGGCTGACACAAGGGAATCGCTGTTGCATTTTGTATTATTATGTGTCGTACTGTATTAGTGTTTGTGTTGTGTCTAGCATCCTTCGTGCTACGTTTAAGGTGTGCGCTCGTTAAGCCTACAATATGAACCTACTAGCCCAGCAGCAAGCTCAATTAAGAATGACCTTGTATTTGTGCTACGCTCCAATGCCGGACAGAATAGCCGGGATCAGGCACAAATCGTGTAGGTTAGCATTTACTACTATGAACACTAACTTTAGGGAGAACTTCATTCATTCGGTGCATGATCTTTTTCTTTCTATCAATAACCCAACTCTGGCGTGCTGGAGTTGTCAGTGTCATGACACAGGTACGCATTTGTGTCTTAATTAAAGTCAAACTGATAAAAAGTATCGCTTATTCCTACAGAATTTTATCACTCTTTATATACCTGGCCACTGCACCAAATATGTTACGGGGAGATGTCAAGAAGGATTTACGTACAATATTTATACAGCCACCGGCAATGACACCGCAACAACAAAGACGGTGGGCCGAGACACAGCTCGTCTTCTTTCTCGTCTGATATACTGCAACTTGTTTTTTTAAGGCGAAGCTTTCTTTGCCACTTGCTTCGGTGTTCCAACTGCTGCGGCTGCTGTGGGCTGCTGTCGCGCACACTGGTTCGGGGGGTGGATCAGAGCGTGTATATGTATCACAGCGCGAGTAAGAGAGAAAAGGCGACGGGAGAAACTCGTTTTCACCCCACCCCCTCGAATGTGCACAATGCCCTCTAGAGCTCCCTGGCCGTCGCCACTTAGCCGCTTGACAGCTGTTTTTATCCGTGATTCCACTCAGAAGCATTGCAGAAACTGCAACGCTTCCCTTTCTACTAACGTTCGAGGCCAGAGGGGACGCGGATAGAGCTGTAGAGAGGAGAAAAAGGAGAGGGAGAAGAAGCAGTTCCAATATAAGAGAGGGAGGAGGTGACGTAAGAAGGCAAGAAAACCCCACTAATATACGGCAAAGGTTGCGGCGAAACAGGCTAAGCCTAAGTTCAAGATACGGTTGAGTACGTTGCTGCTATTTCTGAAAAATAAACGCCATGCAAGTATGTCAAGCGGGCAACTTACGCAGGGCGTGCAGTAGCAGAGCCGTTAATTAAAGCGCACCGCAGTATGCAGGAGACACTACGGAAGCGGTCGACCGTCAAATCAACACTTCTGTAGCCGCCGCGTTAGCTTTGCGGCTATGGCATTTCTAGATGTCATGGAATTGATCCCGATTGCGGCAGCTGCATTTTGATGGGGGCGAAATAAAAAACTAATGCGTCTGCGTTAGCAGGCGTTTGGTGTGTTGCGACACCACGTACCCGAGCACACGAGGGTTGGACCTTCCCGCGTGTAGCCGTGCGCGGCTTAGCCGTATCTGGGGAAAGGGGGATCCTGTGGGTTGAGCTGATGCTGGGTGTTTGGACCCTTAAGGCCCCCCGGCGGAGGCAACACACCCGTTTGGCCTCTGCTTCACATAGATGGCACCCCCGGACTGACCCACCCGGGGGAAATCGGTAGTTGCCTTTTCCTGTCTCTCTCTCCCTCCAGCCTTCGTCTTTCTCTGACTTTTCATATTTCCTGTCTACTTCTTATTTCTTTATTACTTCAATTTTTTCCAGGCAGCAAGGGTTATTAACCTTGCTGCCTGGAAATAACCTAGCGAGCTAGGTTATTTCATATTTGGTTATAGTGATGACGTACAGCTGGCGTTCACAGAACCTGTTCTACAGTCCCTGTAGCGTCCCCTTGTAGGACTCCATGGTGGTTGGCTGGCGTTATTGCCGAAAATTCAATTCCTTTATGGCAACCTCGTTCCCTCCGCTTCCTGATCGCCCTCAGGAAATATGGCGCACCGATGAAGTATTCCAGTTTCTGGGTCGGCAAACAGAATCTTTCCGTCGTTTTCACGTGATCCACTCTGAAAAACCAGCTAAACCAGTGCGAACTATCTCCCCATTCCTTGTTTCTTAGACACTGACTGAAGTCTTTGGTCCAGGCTATAAGGCGTCGAGGATGGCAAGCGGTGATATCCTTTTGGAGCTCCGCGATCAGAAACAATATGAGAGATTGACAAAACTAGTGTCATTTGGGGAAACCCAAGTAATTGCAACCTCGCACCGTACGATGAACACCAGCCGGGGTGTTGTCTTGGATGATGACTTGCTGGAGCTCACTGAGGATGAACTCTTGGAGAGCTTCAGTGACCAGAATATTATTAATGTTAAAATAATTAAGATCAGACGTGACAGCAAATAAATCAAGACCAAACACCTTATACTCACATTCGGCTCAAGTATTCTGCCCGAGTCTGTAGAGGCCGGGTACATCAAGCTCCGTGTTAGGCCATATGTGCCAAATCCCCTGAGATGTTTCAAATGCCAACGTTTCGGCCACAGTTCGCAGAGCTGCCGAGGCCGTCAAACCTGTGCGAAGTGCAGTGCCCACGAACATACTTCTGAAACTTGCGACAACTCTCTCCATTGTGTAAACTGTGAAGGGGAGCACGCCGCATATTCGCGGTCGTGCCCATCCTGGAAGAAGGAGAAAGAAATTGTCACGATCAAAGTAAAGGAAAACATAACTTTCAAAGAGGCACGCAGGCGGGTATCTTACCTGCCCAAAAACACATTTGCCGAAGTGGCGCGTCAGGGGCAGCGCCACAGCGGTCTCCGGCGGCTGTCCGATTCACACCCAGTGAGGTGGCAGTAACGCCATCCGCCCCCCTGGCGGATGCAGCTAGCGCTGCTACGCCAGCCCAGCAGAAGGGGTCATCTACCTCCGGGCAGGCGACCTCAAAGGTCTCGTCCGACGTGCCGAGACCTTCACGTCAAACAAAGCGCTCGGAAGAGCACGTGTCCAGCGCCTCGCAAGAGGCGATGGACACAACCACCAGCAAGACGGCGCCACCAGCGCCTAAGGAGCGGCGAGGATCTCTCGATCGCGCCAAAAGAGATCAAGCTCCCGTCACGGCGCCTGCAAAGCGCCGGTGAACTAACCTTTCTTTTCCTTTCCAGAACACACAGTATCCAACTCTATCAAAATGGATACACAAATTATGCAATGGAATGTGAGAGGTCTCATCCACAATCTTGACGACGTAACCGAACTCCTACACAAACTTAATCCAAAGGTACTGTGTGTTCAGGAAACGCACTTAAAAGCTACACAGACAAATTTTCTCCCGTCACACATTATTTTTCGTAAAGATCGTGACGAGGTCAACACCTCATCCGGCGGTGTAGCGTTAATTGTGCATAAAACTGTTGCTTGCCAACACTTGCCGCTTCGGACGTCCCTCGAGGCAGTTGCGGTTCGCGCAATTCTTTTTAATAAGTTAGTAGCTGTCTGCTTTATCTATATACCTCCAAACTATCGCATGAGTAAAATTGAATTCCACGAACTTATTAATCAACTTCCAGAGCCGTTTCTTATTGTCGGGGACTTTAATGCTCACAACAGTCTCTGGGGAGATTCCAGGACTGATTCGAGCGGTCGACTGATCGAATCCTTTCTTGTTACGTCCGGTGTGTGCCTCTTTAATAGGAAAAAACCCACCTTCTATAATTTTGCGCATAATTTATACTGCTCCATAGATTTAGCACTTGGATCTTCCATACTTTTTTCTTACTTAGAATGAAATGTTATAGAAAATCTATTTGGGAGTGACCACTTTCGGATAACTTTAAGCTTACTAACACGACATGACACTCTTCCACAGGTACGTCGCTGGAAACTTCACTCCGCTGATTGGAAGCGTTTTAAGGAATCTACTTACTTATCACAAGATTTTATACGCGATTTTAGCATGGATAACGCTGTAGCATATTTTACCGCTTTTATTATTGATGCAGCTGAAAAGTTCATTCCACAAACAAATGGTCACTGATCTAAGAAACGTGTTCCTTGGTGGAATGAAGATTGCAGGGATGCACGAAAAAGAGAAAATAAGGCGTGGGGCAGATTGCGCCAATATCCTACGGCGGAAAATTGCATCGCATTTAAACACATCAAGTCACAAGGACGACGCAAAAGACGGCAGGCTGGAAGAGCAAGCTGGCAGAGCTTTCTCTCCGGCATCAATTCCTATACCCAGGAGGCTAAAGTATGGGGTGGGCTGAGAAGGCTAAAAGGGCAGCACATCAACCCATTACCTTTGATTGATGAGCGAGGGAATACCTTGGAAAAGCAGGCCGATGCCCTTGTATTACATTTTGCACGTGTATCAAGTTCCATAAGCTATTCACGAACATTCGTTCAATATAAGCAAATAGCACATCTTCAGTCAATAAACCGTAAATGCAGACCAAATATACCGTACAACTGTCCTTTTAATATTGCCGAGCTTAGAGCTGCGTTGAGCTCGTGCATGAGCTCTGCACCTGGAGTTGACAAAATCATGTATGACATGATTAAAAACCTACACAGTGATACACAGATGACACTTCTGGCACTTTATAACTCTGTTTGGGCTGCTGGATACCTCCCATCCTCATGGAAAGAAGCTTTAGTAGTGCCGGTCTTGAAACAAGGCAAGGACCCATCCGACGTTTCAAGTTACCGCTCAATATCACTTACAAGTTGCTTATGCAAACTGTTCGAGAAAATGGTAAATCATCGTCTTTTACATTTCCTTGAATCGAATAAAATACTCGACTCTTATCAGCGCGGCTTCAGATAGGGTAGGTCGACTACTGACCAGCTCGTGCGCGTTGAGGCAGGCATTCGCGAAGCCTTTATCCTCAAGTAGTTCTTTCTTTCTGTTTTCCTAGACATGGAAAAGGCATATGACACGACTTGGAGATATGGGATATTGCGAGACCTCTCTGAAATGGGTATTCAAGGGAATATGCTTAATGTAATTGAAAGTTACCTATCAAACCGTACATTTAGAGTAAGGGTGGGCAATGCTCTATTCAGGCCATTTACGCAAGAAACTGGGGTGCCGCAAGGAGGGGGAATTAAGCTGTCCCCTTTCCATAATCAAAATGAATTCCTTGCGCTTAATAAACCGCAGAGCATGTTTTATTCGGTGTACGTAGATGACGTACAATTGGGTTTCACGTCATGTAACCTTTCTATTTGTGAGCGACATCTCCAGCTTTGCTTGAACAAAGTGTGTAAATGGGCAGAGGAAAATGGCTTTAAACTGAATCCTGTTAAAAGCTCATGTGTCCTTTTTACGCCAAAAAGAGGCTTATTTGCAGAGCCCAGCCTAGAACTACATGGACAGCACATACCAGTTGTCACACAACACAAATTTTTACGAATCATATTAGACTCAAAACTGACCTACATTCCACAGTTAAAGCACCTAAAAGAGAAATGCCTAAAAACAATGAACCTTCTTAAACATTTATCACATAAAACATGGGGCAGCGACAGGAAGTGTCTGATGAACGTTTACAAAAGTCTTATACGCACACGCTTAGCCTATGGGGCCATAGTATATCAATCTACCAGTCCAAGCGCCTTGAAGATGCTTGACCCTGTTCACCATTAATGTATCCGCTTGGCGACCGGTGCCTTTAGGACAAGTCCTGTAGAGATTCTCTACGTTGAAGCTAATGAGTGGTCGCTTCATCTCCAGAGGTCATACTCCAGTTTCATGTACTTTCTAAAAGTGAACGCAAACCGCGACCACCCCTCTTATGTAAGCATAAACGACGTGGCATCTGCACTGCTCTTTAATAATCGACCTGCAGCAAGAGAACCATTCTCTCTGCGCATTAGAAAGCTTTCTGAGGAAATGCAAGTTCCTATTCTTCAGCAAAACCTGGTGGTCCCAGCTAAGCCATTGCCGCCATGGCAGTGGAAACCCATAGAATGCGATACATCATTCGTTGAGGTGACGAAACACGCCCCACAGGCACATATTCGAATGCACTTCTTGGAACTTCAATCGAAGTACTCATGCATAGAGTTTTACACTGACGCTTCTAAGTCACATGCGGGAGTGTTTTATGCTTCAATCGGACCATCCTTCTCCGAGTCCGATGGGCTGCATCCGGAAACAAGCATATTCACAGTGGAAGCTTATGCAATTCTATCTACCGTTAAACAAATCAAGAAAAGAAAGTTGCACAAAGCCATCATGTACACAGACACTCTAAGCGTCGTAAAAGCCCTAATGTTCCTCCCCAATCATCGAAACCCTGTACTTACTGAGCTTTATTCCATTATTTGCGCATCGTACATGTCTCAGCAGCAAGTCATAATATGCTGGGTACCTGGACACAGGGGCATTGAGGGTAATATGCTGGCTGACCAAATTGCCACATCAATAGCTTCACAAGATATACATTCTACCACGGCACTACCTGCCTTATACCTAAAGCCTTTCATCCGAAAGAAACTCAGAAGCCACTGGCAGCGCTTATGGGATGCTAAAACAAATAATAAGCTTCACTTGATTAAGCCAAAACTGGGTTATTGGCCCCCCGCAACAAAAACACGACGAACAGAAGTCATATTCTGTTGTCTCAGAATAGGACACACATATGCCACACACAGTTTCCTGCTAACTGGAAATGAGCCACCATCCTGCGGTAGATGTGGTGAAATGCTCACCATCCTCCACGCCCTCGTGGAGTGTCGGGAAGCCGAAACAGAGAGAAAAAGACACTTTCCGCTAGCATACCGACAGCACATCCCCTTTCATCCTGTAATGTTTCTTGGTACAGTACCGTTGTTTCACACCAGAGCAGTCCTAAGCTTCTTAAACGATGTTGTCTTACGTGCTGTTAGCCCTACGAATTTGTAGCACATCCTCTCTCCGGAGGATGCCGCTCGATAATTTATTTTCGTACAGCACATGCCTTCAGGCCCTTCCATTTCAAGGGCTCTCTAAGGCAGTAGTGCGTTTCGCAAACGTTTGCATACATGTATTTGAAAATATGATCAATCTATCACAATGTGTCTTTTGTGTTCTTAGTAGTACTCATTAGTCATTGCCATAATTTTATTACGTATAGCTTTTATGCACATTACAGAGATCGCTTTTAGGCCCCTTTACAGCTACGTCACAATAACTCACGGAGTTCATCTACCCACTGCAAGCTCATCAACACTGACCTGGCGCTCTTTGGCAATAATTGGCCCTTGCGCCATAAAACAACAAATTCATCATCATCAAAACTCATGCTCACTTAGATTCTGGGACACGTTAAAGGACATCACGGCGTCAAAATTAATCCGCAGTCCGCTACTACGGCTTGCCTCATAATCCGAGTGTGGTTTTGGAACGTACAACCGCATAATTCAATTCGTTTATTACTTCTGCCACAATGCGATGTGCCATGTGAGGAAATGACAACGCTCAACCCTCTCAGGAGTCATAAAATATGGCGCACAACAACGCTTCAAACAAACACTTTTCCTGGCGTGTTCTGTGTACTACGCTGACAAACGGCAGTGGTGCACGCAAGGTAACGTTTAACATCAACTCACCACTCTCGTGTTAGCCTAAACGTTGAAGAAATTAAGCTTTAGTCGTCAACATCACTGCCAATTATCGTCAATCAAAGCATCCAGCACGGAAAGCTTCGCTTACATCGATTCCCACATTGCATGGGACCTGCATAATATTTTTTCGTCAAGAGCCCCGATGCCGGGGCGCAACTATGGGCTGTCCAGAGGGCCCACGATGCGGCGGTCGGGCATGGCCTGACTGTCCCAACGGGGGAGCGGCCCGCAGCGCGCTGAGTCGCGTACCCCAGGACCTTCATTAAAGTTTTGCATCCATCCATCCATCCATCCATCCATCCATCCATCCATCCATCCATCCATCCTCAGAATATATGGCGAACAGTAGCAACCGATTCTAATTATCTATTTTAATAAATGCCGCCTTACTGTATGTTGTTGCTCTTCATTCAACCGTTCTTCCTTGGTTGCTGCAGGTCCTCTTGCAAGCATATTACATCAGTGCGTCATAAGAGTGGCACACACGTAGTGGAACATACCCAGCGACCCAAACTGGTGCCATAGAGGTTCATTGGGCTCAACTCCTTCATTAATGTAACTTAATATAGGCGCTATAATAACTCTTTAACTTTTCTGTCGGCGGAAACGGCGATAACTTCTCTTTAGTCTGTCGTTTACTTGAAGGTCGGGATTACGCGTCCCCCTTACGTTGTCGTGTCGTCGTCTAATTACATCGGTTATTCAAGTAGGTGCTGAAGAACTGATATATTTTTTTGTTTCTAGCCGCAAAGTTCCGTGATTGTTTACTTGGTATCAAGCGTTTGTACGCCGCGGGGTACTCGACTGCTTACTATGGACATTTTGTCGAAGTGTCTTTCTGGTGTGTTGGCCCTGGCAGATCTTGTGCAGCAGCCGTAGCCGAAGCAGGGGCTGTGCCAATAAATTCAGTGAGCATGGCGCTTACTGTGCCCAGCTTCCTTGTTCTTAAAGAAAAGCTTTCTCTGCCACTTCTCCCACTTTGTGGGTGCTACAGCAGGCTGCTGTCTTTGTCGCGACGAGGCAAAACTTGTGCGATTTGCTGTGTGCAATTGATATGTGTAACCGTATGCACAACGGGAGCCACTGCCTATGTGCAAATGGGCATGTGCCCGAATAAGCAACATGGGACAGTGGGATGTGCAACTGGACAGGTGCCGCTTGACATGTCGACATTCAACATTCTTGGGCAGTCTTCCATAATAATTATGTGCCTCTCGGTTGGTGCCCGAGGAGTCAGACATAGGAAGATAGAAGACGTGAAGAAGTTGGCAACAAAAATTGCAGTTGGCTAAGCAGAAGAGAAAAAGTCGACTGTAGAAGCAGCCGAGAGTGGCGACACGAGTTAACTGAACAAAACGGAACTAGAGCTTGCATTGAGAATGTAGCATTGAGCTACAAAGAAGTTAAATAGTGAAGACATTCGAGAAAACGCAAAAGTTTTGCAAATTACTGATTTGGGAAATGAGTGGAAATCACTGTTTAGCTTCTTTTTGGCAGCCTGTGTCCACTGTACTGGGAAATTGCTGCGACGTTGAAACACTGCACTTTGAAGCGGATATATATATATATATATATATATATATATATATATATATATATATATATAAGGAGAGAAGCTGAAGAGCTGGTCTGAATCAATGTTATGACCTAGTACTCGAGGTTGGCGGAAGGAAGGAGAATGAGTGCAGAAAGAGCGAATCTTAACGCCTCACAATACTCAAGGGAAGTATTATGAAGGTTATGCGAAAACATCGTCCTATATTAAGGGGAAGTAAGACGTTAGTTTAACGATATGCCATTTAAGTTCAAAAGCAACATGTACAGAAAAATAATATAAAAAAACAATTATGCAGTAAAATAATACAGCCTGTGCTGCTTGATATGCTTTTTCTGTTTGTTAAGCTAAACAAATCGGAATACAGTGAATATGGGCAATTTCTCACCTGCTTCAACACCTTGGCTCACTGAATCATTTTCCGGCGTAAGTTAAGTATGAAAGCATTGTCGAACGATTGTCATTCTCAGCTTATAACCAAAGCTTTTTATGGTTGTATACTTATGTGCCGAAATCGCACATTAGGGTCAGTATATATGGCGAACACAAATTCCACCAATGAAACCGGGAAGCAATGGTCTACGCACCGTTTAGAGGCAGCGGCCGTAACGCACACTCTTCTACATTTACTTTGTGATGAGCTTTCTTGCTGAAATTATAATTTCCCTTTCAAAGCTATGTTTTATTGGTTAGTTCAATGTAAACAAAGTAACCTATAAATAGATCACAAGCTAACGTCGTAAACAGTGAGCAAAGCTGAAGGCTTTCACTCTTTAAGAAATGGTGAACCCGTCAGGCTGATCTAACCCTTAGGTCTGCACGCCATTTATCACTGCCGATGGGGCTGGGCTTCTTTCGATTGAAGTGCTCAAAGGAAAGTGAGAAAACACCATGTGAGAATTCTGAATTGACACGCCAAACTTCCTTTTGGGGTCAACATTGGAGGAGTGAAGATATCGACAGGAAAAAATAATGTGCAAGTTCTAAGAAATTGGGTCTTCCAACAGGCAAGAGTAAAGCTGAAATTGCGAGAGAAAAAAGACGGACATTCGCGTGATCAGGCTTCTACGCACGTTAGTAAGACTAAAACTAGAAAAAGCTGGGATGTTACTGTGAACAAGTTTTCTCGCATCTTCTGCCGGTTCCCTCTTTCGATGACTACTCCGCGGAGGTCAGTGACCATATTGGACTCGAAAGCAAAACGACACCTTGGTTATTTTGTGTGACGTCGAGCGCCGCGTCATCTAGATGAACTCGGCAGCAGCTCCGTTGCAAAAAACTACTAATCTAGAAATGAAAGCATGGTGGATAAGGAATGTAGGTGTAAGCAAGTCTCCTATAGCTGTGGACACACAGAACTTTGTCAGGCTTACTTTTTCACTGCGTGATCGCTGGAACGAGAGAGCCCACCCAGTTGTTTGACCAAGCCGCGTGGGGCCAGGCTGATAGAGATGAAAAGTTAGGTTACGACGTGACTCCGAGGAGAGATATTAAATCGTTCATGTGACCAAGTCTGCAGGCCCGAATGGTTAGAGAAATGGAAAAGGAGAGATATGCCGAGTACGCAGTCTACTTGCGTGCCTCTATTTCAGCATTCTTAGTTTAGTGGAGCTAAGCGAAACGGCTGTGCCCATGTGGGTTATAACTTATATTGATGGTTGAAGAAGTTCTGTCGCTTCTCGAACGTCTTTCAGAAATACGCGGCTCTCGCCCAAATCTTTCGGAGAACCCAGAGTGACAGAGCGCATCTCCAACCATGACGATTTTCGTCACAGTGACTGCGTGTGCGATAGCTTTGTGATCCTGTACGCGCTTGGGCAGCACGTTACATGGGTACGCTGGGATGCGTTTCCAGATCCAAAAGAGTGGCAATTTTCTTGTGTGTACCGGTACCAGCGAACTCGTCGGGAGAGCATGTTCCATGTTCAAAAAACTTCGCTTGCCTAATTGCTTTCCGTGACACTCAATCGACGGGTCCACAGCCTATATGAACTCCGTGAGAAATGGTGGGCGCTGAATTTCTAGTAACGAAGTAGTAAGCTTACGATAGGTGTATCTTGAGAATACCGATCAATGTGCTACACCGAGGAGTGAGCATAGAAAAGTGACAGCGGGCCGGGCTGCTTGTGTATGCACTAGGCTCCAGGTATAAATGATAACAGAAATGTGCAAGTTTCGGGCAGGAATAATAAGCCCGTGCTTAAAAACACAGGAAACGCCTCAAGAATGCGAAGATAAAGATGTCATAATGATGACGGAAGCAAGAGCTAAGGCCGTAAAGCATGTAGAATAAGCGAGTACCGTTGGCTTATTCTTCACGCTTTACGGCCTTATAGGGCTAGTGTTCAGCGCTTGTAGTGGCGTATAATTGTTCCTGGTATGATTCTCCTTCTTGTTTAGGCATACTTATTTTATTATCACGTACGTAACAATTCAAAGAAATTAAATTTCCGATTTTTTGTTCTAAATAATGCTTCAGTATATGTCTTCCTTGTGGAGGCCTCTTGACTTGTTAAGAAATCGGGATTTATTTTTTTTTCTTTACTGAAAGGTTATTATGAAAGGTTATTATGAAAGGTTACCCATAACATGCTTTGAGTCAAACATAAGTTCTTCGGTATATGAAAACAAGGACCAACCCGTAGAAGTAGCAAGTGGCTACGGCGCTGTACTGCTTCGGTCGAGGTCGCGGGTTCAATAAGCGCCGAGGTGGCCGCATTCCGATGGGGAAGGAATGCAAGAGCGCTCATGTACTGTTCATTGGGTGTGCCGTAAAAAGCCCCAAGTGGACAAAATTGGGAACCCCCCAGTACGACGTGTCTAATAATGAAAACGTGGTGCTGACACGCAAAACCGCCGAATATTATTCATTTTTTTTACCAGAGCTTTGAGCAGAGCTTCGAAAGAAACAGGCTTCCGGAAGACAACGCCCTTCCATCGGATCCTTGAGGCCAAATACTAATATACTAATATTAGGCTAAATACAGTTTTCTTGTGTCTTTGGCGTCAATTGAACGAAATATTCGGATTATTCTTTTATGTTGAATGGCGTCTCGCCTTTATTACTCCAATTATGTTTTGTTTCTGACGAACAAAACGTGGCGAGAGGAACCGCCTACGACTAAAGATGTCCCAAAATACGGAATACAACATCGCCACGTTGAAAGTCGAAAATCCGGAGCTAGATAAGCAACGTGCTCCTCGTTCGTCACCCCTCAAAGAGTTTAGGACACAGCTCGCTATTGTTACGTACCATATGTCCTACTATCCGACGCATATACAGGCTACACTGCCTCGACTATCAGTGTCGTATGTGCATCGTTTCGGGCTTCCTCTATGTCACTCTTGCTGCTGTTTCCGGGCTGCTCTTACCCCTTCTCTCTTTAGCGCCTGTTTCGCGAAAACACATATAGCCGACGCGCGCGGCAATTTCGTGGGCACCCATTTCGGAAAAACTACTTTGCGGATGGGATGGAATGACCAGATGGCCCGCAAACTTCTTTCCGGTTTACGTCCAATAAGTTGCCTCAGTCATAGTGACGATGGCTGCGCCTATCTTCAGCACGGTAGTTATGCGCAGGCGAGAATTACGTCGTCGTCATTTTCAGTTATTACCATTGTTATGTTCATAGACGCTACATTGCTGCGCAATTTTTGACTACTGGAAGTGCGATTCAAGAACAGGGGGAAGTTGGCGGGTCATTCACGTGTGCGCACGGAACCAGACCGCAGTGGCATTTCTTTAGGATCTATCGAGGGTGATACTGCGAATTATCACTGAATTTACAGATGACTCAATGAAGGAAATTATTTGATATCGTTTGATAACTCAATGCTGCCTAATGATGGTGATACGTATAGCCAAAATTGAAGTCCCAGCACTTTTGACGAACATATAAACGACTAGGGAGCTGTGACTTGTCATGTAGTCCCTTTAATGCGGTTCATCTTTATGAGAATAAAGCTGGTGCTGACAATTTATGATCGTGAGCTCATAAATTCTGAGGCATTCGTTTCTTATATGCTATGCTTTAGCGTCTTGACTGTTAGAGGAGTAATTATGAATGCCTTGAGGGGTTAGCCTTACTACTCTAACCATAAAACACCAAGAGCGGAGAATATATTTCGAGTTTCTTTTTGTTCATTTAACATTGCATTTCCTGGCCTCAGAGCTCCAATAATTTATGTGCGTCAGCACATAAATTATGTCAGAGCTCCGAGGCCAGGGAAGGCAATGTCAAATAAACAACAACAAAAAAAAACCATCGAAGGTGTGTTCTCTGCTGTTGCCGTGTTATGGTTAGAGTAATAAAGCTGACCCCTCAAAGCATTCATAATTACTCCTCGAAAAATCGAGACGTTTATTTATTTCTTTTTATTTATTTATTTTGTTTAGTACATACTGCAGACCTTTCGGTCCAAGCAGAGGGGCAATAGAATGCATACAAACAAAAGAGAACAAATTAGGAACAAGCAAATACAAATTTATACAATTTTTGACACACTGTGTCTGTAAACTGTCGTTCCAGTCTGATACTGTTCTGCGAAAAAAAAGAGAATTTGAACGTGTCGGTTCGAGCATAATAGGGTGTTCGTGAGTCCGAAGGATGCTGTCTTGTGTGCCGTGCCATTGCAGGCGTTATGTAAGGCGGTGGTTTAATTTCAAGCCTGCTGTTGAGAAAAAGGGAAAGTAATTCAAGCCTTAGCAGCTTTCGGCGTGATTCAAGAGTGGGTATGGAATTTTCTGTCATAACTTCAGAGGGAGAGTCCAGTCTTGCGAATTTATTACGTTGAAGCATAACGTAGCAAAAACGAGTGCCTCCCCCCCCCCCCCCTACCTTCGGTGACCTAAAATAAGTTACTGGGTAATTCTGTGGGCCCTATACTTCACTACTGTAAATGAGTTTTTTTACAGCCACAGCATATTATGTGCTTGAAATCGGGTTTATGCCTTATCCGTTTGTCTGTCGCTTGCATTCTGTTAGGCTCTTGATGACCGTTCTTCTCATCGACGACACAAAACGAGGCTTTGTTTGTCGTCAGCCTACCTCGTCTTCCAGTTTCGCCATTGTGACAACATGCATAAAAATAAAACTTCTGCGCAACCGCTACCTGGACCCACGCCAGGGAAGCAATGTGAACTTTGAAATCGAGCGCGCGAACCGCTAAGCTATCACGCAGCAACAGTGCTTGGCAATCAGTGCAAGGTGTTGCGCTTCACGAAGACAATGAGAGCAGTGGCATCTGTGCATGTATTTCGGAGGCCAGAACAAGCACTGCTGTTCTGGAGGACGAGCATTGCACTATATGCACAACATAAACATTTTTCGTGAAAGGTGGCGATGTGTTTGCGTACAATATTTTGTTGTCATACATGCGAGAGCAGCGTCTACAACGAGAACAATGGTTCGCATTAAAACAAGGTAACGATATATTTGACAATGACTATTTATAAACAGCTACGCCTTGTGAGTGCGGCCTCTCACAGGGAAACGCAAAACGTGTTATAAGCAGTTCTAAATCTGAGCAACAAAGATGTGCTCTCAGTTCGGTACTGAATTGCCTTGGTGATCGTCTTTTCAAACCCCGAATGTTGCTTCTACCATAAAATAGCGCGTCTGTACAGTGATCAGCTGGAAAAGTCCTGATAACTTTCTTTCTTGATAGGCATTCTGCATTTATGCGTAAACACATAGCATAATTCTGTTGATTTTTTGTAGTATTTCATACGTTTAGTTGACTCACCGGATTGTATTTGTTTCTTGGTGTTCCTAATTATTTTAATGACGATAGTTCAGTCAAAATAGCAAATTTTTTTAAGGCGCGAAAAAACAACACACAGCACACAATAGAGGACAACGGGACAGAGCGTCTTTTAAAAATAGGTATTGTGAATCAATACCACTTTGCCCAGCAAGTTCTCTTAACACGATAGAAAAGTCGGCTGTATTATTAGAAAGTTTTTCATCTCACCTGATGCTATCATCTCTCTATCATTGAACAATTTGTTTGAGCGCAATCCGGCGACAAGACAGTTGTTAACAAGTTCAGTTTAATCCGAATGATTCACTCACTCAATCACAAAGACAACAACGACAAATTAGTAGTCTGACTAAGCGATCAGCGAACAATCGGTTGTGAAAAGCGTGGCGGATTAAAGCATGATGGCTTAAACAACATCATCTTAATGACAGTAAAATGTGAACTTATTTGAGCATTACCCCAGTCACCTTTAAAACCTGATTAATCGATCTGCAAGGGTAAAATAATTGACACTGTCGTACTCACCAGATTTGGGCAAATACGTTTCATTTCTAGAACATCCTTTTATTCCTAGAGGTAACTCCATACAAGCAAAATCAGATAAAAACATTTCATGCCTATCTATGTTTGCGTATCTACTTTGAGAGGTAATCCAGGTGGCACGTCTTAATAATCGCACTGTTAAAAAGTACACAGGAAGACTAACTATCTCAATCTGCCACTTCACCAAGCTACACTCTCGCAAACACTCCTGTACAAAACAAATAACCATGACTGGTACCTTCTTTGCCCTCGTCGTCCGCCTGTTTCATTACCATCTCCTTGTATTGTTCATTTGCAGCACCCGCCCTTGCCTGCTACTTTTCCTGCATGCAGGCAGTAGTAGTTGTGCTGCTTTTCTCGCGAACTTTTGCTCAGATTCACAAGCGTCCTTAAACTGCACTTCTGATCGTCTGTGTTTTTTTTTTCTTTTTGGCTCCGCTGGAGCGGCTTGCCATCCAAGTGTTCTGTTTTTTTCACCAATACTCTCAACTTTAAAAAAAAAGAGTAATAATTTGGCATCCCTCCGTACCCCCGGCCCTTCGCTTTTGAGTTCGATTGATTTCATGGATTCTTTATCTCGACAGACCACACAGCGCACTCGAAGCCCTCTCTGTTCCCTCTCCCTCCCCTCGACTATACTTCAGCTAATGATTCTTGGTTCCAGCTTATTTTCTGGCACACAGGCAGTGCGAAAACTTTCTAGCTAGCTGTTCAGCATACTTTCTTACCTTCGAGCCTTCGTGTTTCGCTGCCGCTTTTATAGGAAACTAAAAGAATAGTGTCAAAACTTATTGAAATAACAACCTATCGCTTTCTAGATAAAGAAAAACTGAATAAAGATAAACTGTGGATTTCAATTTCCTGTTTATTGATAGCTATATATTGAATGCAGAAGATATCACCAACAGCATATAAAGGTGATCGTAACAATTGCCAGCAGCGTGAAGTTTTCTTTGACTTGTTTTTACGAAGACCGGTTTCGCGAAATTCCTTCCAGTGCCATTACGAGGGTACCTTCGTTTTGCTTTTGGAATCTTAATCATTACGTGAAGGACCAAATTAATCATCAAAAACAATTAAAAGCACACATTTGCAGTGCGGAGGTTGAGGAGTGCGCAGAGGTGGTAGATCCTTGCGCACAAGTGTACGTGCCATGCATACTTATTCCGAAAGCATATTTTGTTCGAAACATAGAAAACAGCTCTCAAGTTTAATGAATCCATTGCGGTGTTCTGATTGGCAAGTTGAAGCTACAATTTTGTCTTCCAGCTTCTAGACGAATGCTTTTGATAATGCTGTCGATGCCTTCTGTTTCAATAAAAGCCTAACTTTTCTTTCAGATACTTTTGCCCTGGGATTACTTCCAATTAAGCGCCAATTTTCCATTTTGAAACTCTTTTTATGAGCTTGTTTGAGTCGATGCCCTGGCCCGCTTGTCGAGGATGTCCGGTGCCATGTGACGTTCAACTAATTTTGGTCACGTGGCGTCGTACAATGAAGAAAAGGTAACAATGAGGAGCGGTGATGCGCAGTCATAGAGTGAAACTGAGAACCTGAGGAATGCTTCTTTGCACTTAGTTTATTGAAGAACCAGATATTAATTAATTGGATACATGTATGGCACTGGCATCTTGCGTAAACTATGTCGTGGCTACAATAGCTGCGGAACGATAAAAAATGTCAAGGAAAGGAAACACGACCTGCTATACCGAGTGCTGGTCTACCGAAGTCAGAGTCGCCGCTCTTGTTGCTTAAGACATCGGTGCATGCAGAGATGAACTTTCGATAGCATGCGTGCACCGTTCGACACCCGCACCCATTACAAGCCGAAGTGACTCAACTGAAGCTTACCACACTGGTGCGAGCATGGTATCCAAAGCGCTAGTTCTTTTCTTTGAAAGGAAGGGCAGGAAAATGTTAGAAGGGGAACGCGCCGCTGCGGGTTACTGCATATAAAAAAAGAAAAACTAAAATTTGGCTGTCGTGCCCATAGGCGAAGCACTGAAAGCGACAGCGAGTTTTCGCTGTGCTTAAGCTCCTCATTTAGTATTTTAGCAGTTCGTGGAGACTACACGGCATGACTCGACACGCGAGACTGCTTCTGCTGAAAAGCAGGAACGCCAACGAGGCAGTAGCCAGGCGTCTCACAACGCTCGCGCGATGAGAAACGCCGGCAGTGACGCTACAGGCGTCGCACATCGATGGTGGAGTACATGAGACCGATAAAAAGCCACAGGCTTTTCATCGGTCTCATAGCCACAGGTGATGCGCTCATACCGGTGTATGCATCATGGGGGCTATGCCACATCGTAAGGGTTGTTATTAAAATCAATAGGCGTGTTTACACTAATACGGCAGAAGCGCATCGTATTATTTTATTGTATTGCATATACCCATGCGCTACTGTTTACACGAATTTCCATTTTCCTGTCTAGCCAGATAACGCCATCTTATGTCATATATCTGAAAGTTCGCGCTCTCACTTCTGATAAGCGTGCTTTTGCTGTCACTTTATCAAATGGACCGAAAGTGCTTGCAGGATGTTGCCTACATTCCGTCGCTTTCTCCTCTGTTTGTCCGCGCGGACAATGTTAGGCGACATTTATTTAGCAGAAACATACCGCATCATATGAGCGTATTGAAATTTGCACCTTGTTGCCATGTCCAACGGCAGTCGAGCGTGGCCATCTTGGCTTCTGTCTCCTCAAAGTGGCCTGGATGGCGCTAACGCCGCAGTTCGAGTAAACTCACCGATGTTCATTTTAACTATTATTGACAAAGTCGACACAGTTTAAGCGCGGGTAGTGTACTAATGGGTGAAAAGATATCGCGTGCGGCCTGCTTCATAAGTCGCCATCTTTGTTTCGATGTTCCGTAGTGCGGCAGTGGCTGCCGCTGGATGGTTGTCATCCTGTAGGGAATGCGCTTATGGTTCCGTTAATATGGGCCGCTAGCCATGTTTACATGACTGCGACAACTGGCGCATTGCACCGCATCACGTCAACTTTGTAGCGCATCGCATACACGTAAAAGGGGTTAATGCGCAATGAAAGCGCGTCACAATAATGAGCCAGATAGGGCTGCACTGAGACGAGTAAGTGGACTTTTTCAGTGCATGTAAACGCGATCGCATCGCATTAGGAATTCTGGGAAATTGGATTTGTTGGTGATCTGCTGCTCTCGCCGAGCTGCTGTGCAGCGTGGCGCCCGACGCGTATGGAAGCGCTGCTTTGCCTCCGATGTGCGACGCCGCGGGCTGCCACCATCGCACCAGGGGTGATGCGCTTCATGCAAACGCTGGCGCGTGGCAGTACTCGTGATGCACAACAAAATACGATGCCGCTAGTGTCGCATTCCGTCGCATTCATGTAAACGCGGCTGCTGAAGTGCGCATTTTCCAAATACAACGACGCCTGTTTCGCGCATTTGGTACTACACGCCTTCCTAGCAAATTACTTCATTTACATGAGTTGCGGTGCGCTTCAATGTTAGTGCGACACGCTATCGCATTCCTGTAAGCGTGGCGCATGCCTCCAAGCATGGTTAAAACCTCATCAAGTCACCTTCGTTTCATATCTTTTATTATCATTTATCAAACACTTAATTGTAAAGTTTCAGGGCTATCTTTACTTTATATTGTTGGGTTAGATTAAAACAATCTGAAAAAACGTTATAAATTTAAACATTCCATCTCTATGGTGAAGTTTCCATTTGTGCTCATTAGATGCACCTACGAAATTTGCAGTCTAACATGAGCATTCCTGGTGGTTTTCCAATATCACGTTTGTTGGTGGCCAGTATTTTGCACTGTGTCGGAATTTTGTCCGGCGGCATCGCAGACGTCGTGTTTCTCGGTGTCTAAAGAAAGAAAGACTAACCCCCGTATTCAGAAATGCAACTTGAAGCTCATGCTTGACTTGATATAAATGACGGCTGGTGCGCATGCTCCGAAGACACTCTTTGCGTTTCTGTTGGGGCATGGACGACAGGCGTCGTTTAAATCAAGTCAAGCATGGGCTTCACATAAAGATGCATTTCTGAATACGGGGGTAAAACACACCACGGGGCCCGTCTGGTATGCATGTCTCACGTTTGGTATACAGGCTTTGCATTGGTCGGTTGTCTCCATCGGTCTGCTTTTTCCGTGGTTATGCTGACTGCCACGACAGGTGTGACCATGCTTGCAGCTCTAAACAATTGAAGCAGCATACCGCTGTAAGCATTCCACGTGCATTATCTCACATTGATGGCTGTCGTTCCCCTTCAGTGAATAAAAATTATGTAGAAGCTCCACTGCAGTTGTCTGAATATTCCGAAGCATACCCCCGAAATTTCAGTAGGTTCTTCCGCAAATTTCCTAAACTTCAGGTTTGCCGACCCCAAAATTTTGAGTTGCTTCAAGCCCCAAATTTCATGCTTACCAATCCCAGATTTCAAGTTAGCCTACCCATAATTTCCAGAAGGTCCACCCACAAAGTTCAGTAAACCCACTTCTACTATAGGCTTTCCCATGCATTTCATATAGAGCCCTATGTATCCCTATGCGTATGCATAAATCTGAACTTATGGGTATTCTTCGATTAATTCTTTTTGTTTCAATTATCCCACATCAATTATAAAGCTTCCAGTCATCTATGTTTACACTAGCATAATGATATATCTTAACTTAGCAAATTACGTATTCTTCATTAGATACAAGGCATCGCACATTTTGCCTGACAGACTGATTTTGCTTGGGTAGTCGCCAAAGAATGCTTACGCATTAATATATTATAGATGCGACAAATGTTGTCGAGTGGGCGTTTATTTTTTAGCTGGTATTTAGAACAGGAGGCTGCATCGTTCGTTTTTACTGCATACGCATTCCTTAATCTGTTGCAGCAGGCATTTCTGTGGGGTCGTGTGGGCTTGAAAAGCATCGAAATATGAAAGAAAAGAAGAAATGTTGAAAAATGTTTGTTCTTCTAAAGAATATAACAACGAAAAAGTGAACTTCTGGCCACACAGACAACGCCGTAGCGAAACGGGCGGTTAGTTGACTAATAACAAACTCCACAACCTTCAGTACTTACAGTTCACCGTTACAATCGACGGCTCTTTTTCACGAGGGTTGCAATGTGGGCTTGTTGGTAATGCATCTTCAAAGGAAGTATGGTAGCGCGATTAAAAGACGGGACAAAAGAAGACACATAGAGACACACACAGCGTGTGTGTCCCTATGTGTCTTCTTTTGTCCCGTCTTTTAATCGCGCTACCGTACTCCCTTTGAAGGCTCTTTTTCGTTCAGGTAAATGTCATCGGGGAATTGCTGTCGGCTTGGTGCCCCAGTCATGCTGCGTGGGCAACGCATCCGCGGCTTTGTGGGGTGCGTTGTTTACATAATAGATGCACTTTGCGAGTAGGGCAGCTATTGACTCCAGGAATTTTCCTTGCTTTTGTTGAATCATGGACCAGTCGGGTGCACAGACGAAATATGGTCGCTATATAGCGGGGGACTAAAAGCCCCAGAAATGCGCCTTGCATTCACTTGTATTCCCTCGCATCGTTTGTGCTTCCGGTGTCTCTGTACTCTAGGTCTCAGTACGCAGTTCGCCACGCCAGCGTACTGACAGCATCTGTCCGCAGTCGTCGAATGAGGCGCGTTCATAATTGTCCGTGCGCACGGGACAATGTGCTTGTTAATTTGGTTAGTAAGGGAAGGTGTACAGCTGTTTTACTGCTGATAAAATTACTGACCTTACCGTGTATAGGTCTTTAATAGTATGATATGACAATCAATGCTGAGCCTTTCGCGCCAAACTGCGACACTGTTTCACCACTGTGCAGGCCGTGTTTGAAACGCGAGACGCGCGCACTCGCGACCAGCAGTGGACATGCTTAGCTTAAAGTTTCTAGTGTGTTACATTCAGACCAGTGTATAAACTACGAGGTAGCGCGCACACACACCTACCCAACAATGACGCTGCGTGTGTGCACAACGCTCATGCTAGCAGCGCGAGCCAGAACGCTTTCCTGGCTTCGGCTGAGCCGATTGAGCGGTGCTTCTTGGTGCGGCAACTTCGCTTCGTCCTTTTCGTAGGAGATCGCACTGCGTGTCTGTCGACGCTAATAACTTGCACGCAAGCCGTGCATGCGCCATCAATATCAGGCCGGCAGGGCGGCTACGGCAGTGCAAACAACTTCGTGAACGGACCTCGAGTGCCCGTGTAATTTTGATGGCTATAAAAGATAGCGCACAAATTAATGAAGATGCAAGGGATCAGCGAGTTCTAACAGTCAACTGGGCAGCAGCCTTTTAGAAGAAATATCTGGAATAGCCATGTCTAGCGAAAAGAAACATTGTGTGAAACTAGTGAAATTGGCTAAAATTATAACTTTTCTGGTACACGTTCTAACTCGAATTTGCAAAAAAAATGTGTCCTAATTATATATGACGCATTCGCTGTATATCTATGCGAAAGCGGTTCATAGTTCCGTTTTGAAGACTCTCGCCCATGATCCTGAAGTTCCCAACGCCACCTACAGCTTGAGCACTAACCAGTGTCAAAATTGGTCGTGTAGAACAATCATCTGCACATGTCTCCACCTTGTGTAGTAGGCTAAGGCTTAGTACTAAAGACAAGCTTTATTATTCTGTGATGATATGGTGGTGGCTAAATATATATATATATATATATATATATATATATATAGAGAGAGAGAGAGAGAGAGAGAGATAATATTGTTTTAGAAACGAAGGTGCACACTTACGAAAATTTTCTCTTTAATGTTTCTAACGTTCTGGCCATTGCACGGCCTTCGTCAGAATAAACACAGATACAAGCTCGCAGCCGCTTTTATGGGCATGCGCACGTGGGCATAATCAGCAGTACATGCATGTGTACACTTGCAAATAATAGAAAAAAAGTACAGCAGCAAAGATAACTTCAGCACGATAAATGACATGCATGAAATATCATTATCGTGTCACGATGACTGCACATGAAGTACAAAATAATATCGATTGCGACATGGCAAAACTGATTTCGCATGCTTTGTCAATTCTGTACAAGAACATACACATCAATATATGACAGAAAGGCACGACACTTTTCCTACGCTCTCGTTCACACCGAATGACACATTGTTAAATTTATGGATGAGAAAGGATTCTCGTACTTCTCGATCATGGCGCGATTTGAAACCTGATTGTATTATGGTTACACTGATATTGTCAAACGTATGACTTGGCAGTCGAACTTGTTTATATAATCGAAGGTGTGGCAAGCTGCAAACGTGTGCTTTGTGGTTATTGAATCTGAAAAGATGTTTCGGTCTGACCGATATGCTGCGTATGACACACTGAACATTCAAGCAGATAGATGACGTTAGTGATGTCGCAAGTGAAGTCATCGTAGATTTTAACCGAAAAATTGGATGCCGTGCTTCTAGCAGTTTTTGATGTGGTCATGTGTGTACAAACTTTACAACGGGGCTTATTGCAGAGATGACAACCAGCAGGAGCAATCGCTTTAGTCTTGGAAGAGGTTACTAGGTCACGCAGATTGCTGGAGCGACGATAGACAACTCTTGGCGATTTCGTGAAAATGTGTTTAAGACGGTCGCTTTGTGTTAGTAAGTTATAATGCTTCCTGAGAATGTGGCACACCTTAGGAATAGATGCAGAGTGTGTTAGCATAAGGTTAGTTCGTGAAACCGGCGCCGATCGCTTGTCCGTGCAGATGAGTTCTTTCCGGTCGAGACAGTCGGCCCGTAAAAGGGCACCGTCAATTATTTTTGTAATGGTACACCGGAACCAGTCATGAAAATTTTAACTGCGTGCCATGAATATACGACGATTCAGAACTCATGGCTGAGCTCAGTCATGCAAGCTCGGTGGAGCCCTTAAAATGAAGCGAAATCAATTTGCAAGTGGTGCCTCATGTGGACAAGCTAGAGTCGGTTGCTTTATGACCTTGCTACGGTTAGTGTACTCAACTGGGCAACGCTAAAGCACATGAGGACGAGGCAAGAAAGGCACTGATAGATTGAGAGGGAAGGTGACGTCATTGGCTGGCGTTACTAATGCAAAGCCACTATTCAGCATGAGTACGTCATGCGCTACGGGCCGCGTTTCTACCAAGATAGCAAAGGCAGATTTTATAGCGCGCAGCATCGAAGGTTGCAACCCGGCTTTCCCTCGGGTTCTAAAACACACAGCGCCTCTGTATGACGCAACCCGCCGCTTTATGACTCCCGTGAGCCGCAAACGTAGCTCTGGAGGTCGTTTTACGTTCGCGTCATGCAAAGCAATTCGTACCGCCAGGAGCGCTGAAAGAACTCCCTGCTATCGGTTTACGCCTATGTGTTGCCGTGGGTTACCGCGGGGAAAGCGGTGCCGAACAGCTGACTAAAGCGCCAATAACAAGCAACGTATGACCGGTGTAGTTCAGCGGACCATCGACCGGTGTCAACGCATCAAGTTAAACTTGCGTGATAACCGGGTTTTGACTCCTGTCAGAATGGGTTTATTGTGGCTGCTGGTTAAGGTCAATTACGCAAGTTACTTATTGCGGTCATAGCAGTGCTTCTTTTGGTCAAATCTATTTACGTAGGGACCGTAGACTCCACCCACATTTTATTCTGCGTTCTCTTTCTTTTCGAGAACTTTCAACGGAGAATTACTTCCACGCCCCCCAGAAAAAAGAAAGAACCAATGAAATATAAAAGCACGAGCACCGCACTTTTCTCGATTATGCACAGCGTTATCCAAAAATCAGGATGCGCTATCATAGCAGTGGACGTTTCGGGGATGGAAACACGATGCCAATGCACGTAAGGCTCATTTAATCTCGGTCGCGCTGCAAGAGTGTGAATCTACAGCGGCTCAAAACAAGGCGAGGATAGTAGTTCGGGAAAGAGAATCAGCGATGGCCGCTCAATGACATTCTCAGCATCATCGCTGTGTAATCTTCACCCCTCGGTGACAGAGGAGGAGCGTTGTGGAATTGAAATCGAGAAGTACATGTTGCAGGGCTAGTCGGTTCATATAGCTGAGTAGATCACAAATATGATCGCTTTGGTGCAAACAAAGAAGGACGGAAGGGAACAAGGGGCACTCCCCTTGCTCCCTTCCGTCCTTCTTTGCTTGCGCCAAATCGATCTTATTTATGGTCTGCTCAGCATTGTGTAATTGTTTTGCGGCATGATGAAATGACGGTGTCAATGACGACAGTACGTACTGCTGCAGTGGCTGGAAAGGGCAGCGACAAAGAAGAATCACAAACTTCAGACAAAGACGCACCCGAACCTCGCCTTTAATTGAACTTGCCGGTTTTCTTTGTTCCTATTGTTTCGTCGCGCAGTAGCTTAAGGGCCCAAAATATTAGCAAATCACAGCTGCTGATCAATCCTATTCGAAGAGATTTCTGGTGCGCCCGGCTGTAAGGAACTGGTGGAGAAGCGCGATCAGTAGCCCTTATTCGTTGAAACCTTTAATCGAGAGGACGATCGAAGGTAAAATGGTACGTGACTCAGGGACATTGTGAAGCTGCTTCAAGGCTCTTTTTTTGCTTCTCTTGCGGGGAAGGGTGGGGGGCGAAGCTCGTGCTGTCTTTTCGGAGGCATTTCAGTTCCATTTCTGTCTCAGCGAATTTGATGAGCCTGTGTGGAAAAGAATTTAAAAAGCTAATGTTGCTATTAATCCGGGGGCTCTTCTTAATCATCCTATTTTTCAGATTATTTTGGTGAAGACGGCCCTCAAATTTTTGAAGTTTTTTTCAGGTATAGCACAATGGGTTATCCGTAATCCCCTTACTCCTTAATTGAGTCGGTGAGCGGAGCGTCACTCACTTTTTTATGAACAAACATATATTGGTAAAGCATGAATGAATAAAGATTGGTGTACCAGCGCCATCCTCCTTTATTTATCCATGTTTTCCGTGCACAATATAAGGTGTATTTCTGTCGTAACGTAATCGGCCATATTCCGGGAAAATGCGACCAGGACAATGCGCGCAGAGAAACTCAATCAGCTTTAAGGTTTGACACTCGTAATCACTTCATGCGATGCATTCGTTGCTGCAGGTGATTTTTTGCTTTCTTTACGAAATGAATGCATGCAAGGTGATTTTCGTGACTGTAGGGGGCACCGACTACTTTCATCCAGCATATAAAAAGCAAAAACTAAACAGACCAATAGCAATACTAAGTAAGTGAAGGTTAATGCAAGAAGCTGCATGTAATTCGCAGAAAGAGATAATTACGCCCTAAAACTTTCCAGTTGTCCTTACCTATTACCTAAGCGGCGTGAAAGTGAAAGCCTTGCAAAGTCGACCATAATATCTTAATTCACCTTAATCGATCCTTATCCACCTTAATCTTCTTTCATCCACTTTATTCCCCCTTAATTGACGTTACTCCAACTTATTCCTGCCTAATCCGCCCTAATCCACTTTATTCCTCTTTAATACGTCTTTATTCGCCCTAATTGCCCTTTATACACCTTAATCCAATCGCTAATCAATAATTAATTACCTCTGCTAATTATTAATAATCCTAATCATCTCTTATACACGGCTGGACATGCTTTGGTTCGCTTCTGATATTCCTTGGGTCATGTGATATTTTCTGTTACTCAGAACGCGACCTTGAAGCATAGAGACCAAATCATTTCGCCTTATTAAACGACCTTCATAAAACGAGTTGAGATACCTTTGCCGCAGTAAAACTTGCCATCGACTGGTGTTGTTAACGAAACACAATTTGACTTCATAAACAGTACTGTTATCAGCCACGCTCCGAAACAAAACTAATATATACATTAACACATCTCTACAACATTGGATCTCTGCAGTTGCTCCATGAAGAACAAACTTTAACATGAACAAACGTTAAAAACAACCATATTAAGGTAAAAATGAGTTGAAAATTTTTAAAACGTTTTATTTTGTCCGGGGATACATTTTTACGCGCAAGGATAACTGGCCAGCTCTTCAAATCGGCGGTGTTTATGGGCAGCCAAGTAAGCGAACGAGGAAAGCACCTGGAGTGGGAGAAAATCGCACGCCGAGCACAGCTCAAACTTAGAAGTTCTTGTAAAACAAGCCAGTGAAGCTGCTGTTATCGCGAGTGTTGCCACCTGGACAACTCATGTTCTGTGAGGATAGTATTCAAGGGAGACTCTCTGCTTTCATATGGAAATGTGGAGAATTTTCGGCATCTTGTACGACCCTCCGTAACGAAGCCACTACAGTGCCTCAACTCCATGAAGCTGGGTCACATGAGACGCGTATGCAAGAATAGATCAATATGTTCTCGCTGCGCTGAAATCCACTCGGCAGATTATTGCAGGCCAACTGTCCTTAAATGTCCAAATTGTCGTGGGTCCCATGAGGCTTCGTCAAAAGATTGCCCAAACATTAAAACATCTCAGTGTCCTTCCACTATGTGAAGAAGGATGACCAGCGAAGCTGTCTATGTGGGCCCCTTAATGGTGAACTCCACCTCCGCCGCGGCTACGCTCAGCATTGCAGTATCTTCGGCATAGGCCCACGTGTGTGGCTTCTTAGCGACCGCTTCACCTCCGCCGCGGGCTAATGGCGAAAACAGCGAAAATAGTGTAGAATGATAATTTTTTTTTTTGGCTATTCGTGACGAAACCATATGTGTGCGTTTCGTAGCGGTTTTTGTGAGAGTTCTTGACAGATCGGCGAAGTGGAAGTGGCCCGAAAAGTTTTTTTTCTTTTTTTGCCACTTGTAGAGGGCTAGGGCCCTATAACGTAAAACTATTCCAATATGTTTCTATTACAATCTCCTGACGTCAAATGTGCGTAACCACCGACGCAAGCACCGGGCGGTCACTCGCAGGGTTGTCTGTACAGACCATTCAAACACCTCCTCGTTCATAGGAGGTCACTTTTGTTTGCTTGAAAAACGAATAACATTGCCTACACTAGGTGGCTTGTCGTATCTAATTGGCTGACAAGAAGCGAGGAGAACGCTCAAGTGGAGAGGGATTCACTGGGGCAGAGCCAGCGCACTGAAAATCGATAACCGGATGAAGAGGGTGGTGCCGGCGTCTGCTATTGGTCGGCTTTCCCTTACTTAGCTTGTGGTGGCTGGTCGAAAATCGCGGCGGCATAGAACGGAAGCTTAAGAATGACGCTAAAACTTATCCTCAACAAAGAAGAGTTGGCAGAATGAGGTGGTAAAGGTGCCGAAAGTGTTCGAAAACGTTACACGGCCACGCAAGAAGTTTTATTATACGCAAATACACCCATGCTCTCCGGCAGGTGCGAGTAGCCAGCGTCTCAGCGATCGGCGGCAGCCATCTTTTATTCCTTTCAGAACGGGGCAGCCTGCGGCTATTCCGAAGAAAATTAAGTTTTTTCGGCATATCAATGTATCTTTATCGCGTACACGTCACTTTGACGCGGTGAGTTTGTGCGGTTTTGTGACGTCGCGTGACAGGCAGGTGAAGTGAGTGCAGCCCGAAAACTTTATACGAATAGCCGAGGGCTAATGGTGAAAAGTGGTCGAATCAGAAATAACTGTTTTTCTTTTTTCTGTCAAATCATGCATAATCAGTGTGTACACATCATATCAGATGGGTAGCTATCGTGGTTTTCGTGACATCGCGTGACAGACAGGTGAAGTGGGGGTGGTCGAAAAAAGTTTTTGACCAATCATGGAGGGCTGACAGCAGAATTGGAATAGAAAAGTTTGGAATAGTTTTACGTTATAGCGCCCCTAGTGGAATACAAGCAGATTGGAATAGGTTTATGTTACAGTGCTACAGGAAGCAATCATGGCACGTTGGAAAAAAAAATGGCGACAGTATTTCTATGACGGCATCCTCTAGTACCACCAACGCCTCTTGGCTAGAAAACCAGGGGCTTCAGCTTTGATCAGGCTGCCTGAAATGGCGCATGCGGCCACGGTAGGCCGAGGAATGCCACCGTTGTGATAAATATATATGCATGCTAGAAGGCGTCGGCTTCCTATAGAAAGGTGCATACCGCCGGGTCGATGTGGTGAGAAGAAAAGTTCCATATATCGTATGGGGAAGGGGGGTGGGTAGGAGCTGAGGAAGTTAGCCGTCGCTAAACCTAGCAAGCGTGCCTTGTCCAGCCCGCATTGAACTGACTGTTTGCTTACGCATGCGTGTTCTCTGTTGCTATTCTTTTTTCTTTCTCGGGCTTTAACTTCTGCTACCGAAGCTCCGGCTGGCGAGGCGGCAATGCCTCTGACGGCGGGGATTGCTACGGTCCCAGCATCGGCACTGGCGTGGCTCGTGCTTTCTCTCCTGAAATGTGTTCGGTGGCGGTGGTCCTTCAACCGTGAAGACCTCAATCATATGCAAAGATGAGCGCGAGGGCCCCCAATGGTTGCAAATTCACCCCGCTGATGCATTCCGGGCTTAGCGCTTGGGCCCGTACGTACGGGCTTTGCTTCGCGGGTGAGAGGAGAGATGGCCGAAACGACGTAAAAACGAGAAAAGTTGGGAAGCCAGTGGCCCTCCCTTTTTCACAGGTGCACTGAATTGGAATAGGCCTGCATTGAATTGCAAGAATGAATTGACGACAGCTGCATACGGTATAAAAGCACTTTTCATTGATATTCCACGTCTGGTCATGCTCGGAAATCTTTTGCATCTCCTATATATCTGGTCTTAGGAAATCGGTTCTATGGCCCGTATGAACAAAGTGTCATACGCTAAAACTGTTGGTAAGAAAGTGCAAAAGCCAGCCAATACAGATACTAGACGTAATATTACATAATATTACGGGAGGCGGGCAGCCAATGGCAGATATCTCCTGGGAACGAAAAGCTTCGTAAATTCTACCCCAGTTTCGACTCATAGGTACTTTCTTGCCGGCTTCGTCATGTCATTGCGCGACTGCCTTTTGGAGGTTACGTTTATCAAGCAGACGGTCAATGAAGACCGCTTTCATATGCTGACTTTTGCCGATGTCTACTGCGTGATTTGAATGCGAATCAAAGCAGTGAATATTCTTAACGGGTTAAGGAAATGAAGAACGAAGATAGGATTGTAGAAAAAGAGCATTACAGTAAACGTTTGATGTCTCCTCTCAAGGTGCAGTTTGTCCAAATAGCTTTCGCGAAGATCAAGGCTATATCGTAAGAAGCCATCAAAGGCAGCAAGGACAACATAGGGCAAATTAGTTGTACTTACTATTTGAATTAAAGAAATGATAAATTAAAAGAAATAAATATGGATGCAAAAAAAAACACACTTGCCATAGGCGGGGAACAATCTCACGTCTTGGCATTATGCGTGCGATGCTCTTACCAATTGAGCTACCGCGGTGCCGTTTTCCCATCCGCTTTTTGGGGCATTGATGCTTTACTATGAGAACTCACCCTGGGAGTATTATCAACGCCAACACTCACAAATGCTAGCGGTGGATGTGGCATATCCTTCCTGGCGCAGGCGGCACTAACACGTGATATCTTCTCGGTGAAGGTAACTGGTCAGTAAAACGCCACATGCTTCCTGGTGGATGCTAAAAAAGGGTATGTATTGATAATCGTAAAGGAAAGTAGAGCTGTCTTTTTTTTCTCGTCGCGCGTACATAAATTTGATCCGGAATTTTATTATCCTCGAAGGAATCTGTCTCTAGTTTAAATTAAAAGAAAAGAACTCTTATTTCTTTCTCATTGGTTTCTCCTTCCTGACACAGTCGCGCTTCAATTGCTACTCCCATAATCACCCTTGCTAATGTCGGGGACAATTTGTCCTGAACTTCGCGACCTATTTTGATCGACCTTGGGTTACCTGCTGCGCGGTCTAAAAAAAATTGCAGCTTCTGCTTTTATCAAGCAAAGTACTATTAGTAATAATAAATAATAATGATCTACGTGTATAAAGGTCCAACAGCTTCCTAAAGATTTATTACCAATATTTACATGCAAATGCAGTTTTCATTTAAAGTTGGAAACTTAGCTGCATATCATCTTAATTATAAAAGGCATAATTAAACGTCTTAGGTTTTCTAAAGTGATTTACAGTGTTCATTTAGGATTCTAGACAGATTCATGAATATGTGTTATGGCTTTCTACCTAAAATTTGAATTCCCTGCTAATTGTAATAGCTCTAATAGTTGATTTAGCCCTCCTGTAATGCGTTCAAGGAGGCCACATAGCATTTCACATTATGGTAGTCTTCCTTGTTGCCCAGCTCTCATGTATTTTTCTTTGTTGCGTCTTGTAATATCTGGTGAGCTTCTGGAAAGCCGTAATGTGATCTAACGTTTCCAATTCATGCACCTATTATTTTAGTTTCTCATTCATCTCTGTGGCGCGGTCGAATCA
Source organism: Dermacentor andersoni (assembly GCF_023375885.2). Taxonomy (NCBI): domain Eukaryota; kingdom Metazoa; phylum Arthropoda; class Arachnida; order Ixodida; family Ixodidae; genus Dermacentor; species Dermacentor andersoni. The sequence continues at coordinate 119,429,090 of NC_092818.1, forward strand.
GCGTAATTTTGAAAATTTTCCCATGATTCCTAGTTTTCTGCCACCTTTTTGAGTACCCGCCGCGGTAGCCCAATGGATATCACGTGGCGCTTCTATGCTAGAAGTCGCGAGTTCCACTTCGGCCATGGCGGTCACGTGCCCATCAGGGCGGAATGCAAGAACGCGCGTGCATTGGGTGCCGGTTAAGTAACGCGAGGGGGTCAAAATTAATCTGGGTCCCCACGGCGGCATGCCTCATAAGCCAATCGTGTTCTTTGCCCGCAAATTTCAAAATTTAATGTTTTTAACCTTTTCAGGTGATATTGCAGAAAAGGCATTATGTTCATTAGAAGGTTCATTTCCCTTTAATATCTAATAGCATAGAAGAGCTTTTTTTTTCGCTGTCCCCGTGTAGGACATCTCAAATCTGGGGGAGGCTTCGTTAATTTCTTCTGCGCCCCATTTTTAACATTGACATTTATAATTCACTCAAGTTATTACAACAAATTTCCCTCTCACGGTTCCATGTCGCAGTAACGTTTCACTCCAATCTAACTTTCATTTCTTTTGCTATACAGGTGGTACGTGCGCTGTTTTATCTCTGCTTCTGTAGCCGGCTAGCTTTAAATAAGGTTAATCTAGGGTTTATATATTATGTAACTTTATATGGAATTCTCGTGCTCTACGTGCCACACCCATGATCTGATTATAATGCACGTCGTATGGGGGGAGGGGGGGGGGGGGACTCTGGATTAATTTAGAGCAACTGGGTTTCTTTACCGTGCACCCACTGCATGGTACACAAGCATTTTTTTGTCTTTTTTTTTTATTCCTCCGCCTGTAAATATCGCTGCGCTGGCCAGTATTTCCTCCCGCGAACTCGTTCTTCGCAGAAAGACGCCATCGCCAACGTAACTATACTCGCTTTGTATGCTATTGTATGCAACTTCCAACGATTCAACATGTTGCGCAAGTTTTGGGCATGGTGAGCTATTCTTAGAAAACAATATCTTTCTAGTATAGTTTGGGGTGCATCACCTTTAATTCGTAAGGGAGCATCTGACGAAGGGACACACTTGGTTGTACATGCTGTAGCGATGGTACTGAAATCGACGACCACTGTAACCTCTACGAATACCTTCAAACGCTTGCCATTCACAATAGACGCCATCTGCTTTATATGCAGACAGCAAAATTACATCCGTGTTCACCGTCAAATTATAAACAGGGGAGCGAAAAACCTAACGGCAGAAAGTTAGTTGTTCTGACAAATTATCGAGGAGCACGTAGCATTTCATTACGTTTAGTGTGACGGCCAGTGCTGGGAATAGAGATAAACCTAAATTCACACTAAGGCGGATATATCATAAGCTGTGAATAGATGGGTGATTATCAACCTCTCATCTCACGGTTATCGCGCGTGATGTGCTTAGATGCACCAGCATCAGCTCGAAAATGGCCAACAGCACAAGGAATATGATTGAGATCAATCAAAAGTGAACACCGCCTGACGATTGTTAGCTCTCTGCAAGTGGAAATGGCTGTCGGCGACTTTAATTCCAGCTACGCAAATTTCCCTTGAAGGAGGAGGTTTCGTAAACGACGAATAGCTTTATCAGCCATGAAGAAGTGACGCGAAAATCTACCTGTAGAGTTTAACTTCGAAGGCAGGCAAGGTGTATGAGTGAGATGTTTTCTAGTTCGAGTTGTCAGAGGAAAGACGACGTGGAGTACGCACGTGAGTACACAACACACACAGCTTCGTAGAATAGCGAAGCAAGCGCTACTGGTGTCTGCCTAAAGCAGTGCCGCTAGAGTGCACCACTGGCACTCACCTCGTATTGAAGAAAGGCGTGGTTGCAATGGAGCAACGTGTGCCATAGTGCGCGCCCGCTGCCCTTGAAGCGACCGGGCCGGTCGCTTTTGAGAGGGGAGCAATGACGCAAAATAAGTTTGCACGTGATGACACGGGACCCTTAAGGCGAGAACGACGAAGTTCGTGGTTGCGCGCGCGCTCTCTGAGGACCAGCCATCGCAAAAGGCAGATGTTTTTTTTTTTTTTCGGTCTGTCGGTGGTAAACTGTTTTAGTTGTAATAGCTGGGTGACAATATTATATAAAATGCACTTTCTCAATTTAGCGGCTTCAACTCTGTCAAAATACGAATACATATTCTTGGGAAACTTAGTGGGAAATATTTTGAGATTGCAATAAAAAGTGTAGATTTCTGTCAACTGATTCATTTTTAAAGGTGGCGATTTCCAGAATGTCAGGAATATTATCAAGTGCCGACAGCACATCGATCATCACATAATTTTCTTTTCTTATACCGCTATCAATAGCAAGCGGCAATCAGCGAATAATAGCTCACAATAAATTCTAGTAAAGAATCAACGCAGTGAAGCTGGTCAGTAAGACTTCACGACTCACACAACACATGTAGCCTTCAATAGACCTTTCTCCCAATTCGCATGTGGGACTCCTTTTACTTCAGAATCGCGCAATTAATGGCGACACCGGTCATCAGCATGAAAAGCTGGCTGCACATGCTGACCGTTGTGGTCTCTTGCGCATGTTTTTATCACGAAAGCGGCGTTTACTTTGCTGTGTCATACTACAACAAAACTGTGCTTGTGTACGCTTTGTGCAAGAATAAATACACCTCAATTAACTCGGCTTATCTCCTCGCAGGAAAGCTTACTCCACGATAAATAAAAGGGTCAATCCTATGTTGTCATTATAAACAAATGGAAAAAAAAACGTCGTGATGCGTCCACAGGAAGCATTATTTATTAAAAAATAGATTTCACCTAAAATAATGAATAATCGTTGGCTTTGCTGCCGAAGGATAGTGAAAAGGTTAAAGCCAGGGCAGCGCGCCCCTTAAGCGCATTTTATTCTGGCTAGACTATCACTAGTGAACTAATTTCTTGCCCCATTCAATAAAACTTTGAGTCTAGCGATCTGCTTGCTGTGCCTGACACAGAAAAAAAAAAACTATGAGAGCCCTTCGACTGTGTGAAGTAGGAAGACCAGCGAAGCTGTATTGCTAAATAAATATATTAGGTTCAATATGGTGGTTATTCTAGCATCATCACAATAATAATAATAATAATAATAATAATAATAATAATAATAATTCCTGGCTACGCCCACTCCAGGGCAAAGGCTTCTCCCACACTTTTCCAACAACCCCGGTCATGTGCTAATTGTGGCCATGTTGTGCCTACAAGCTCCTTATTCTCCTCTGTCCACCTAACTTTCTGCCGCCCCCTGCTACGCTTCACTTCTCTTAGAATCCAGTCCGTAACCCTTAAAGACCATCGGTTATCTTCCCTCCTCATTACACGCCCTGTCCATGCCCATTTCTTTTTCTTCATTTCAACTAAGATGTCATTCACTCGCTTTTGTTCCCTCACCCAATCTGCTCTCTTCTTATCCCGTAACGTTACACCCATCATTCTTCTTTCCATAGCTCGTTGCGTCGTCCTCAATTTAAGTAGAACCCTTTCCGTAAGCGTCCAGGTTTCTGCCCCGTAGGTGAGTACTGGCAAGACACAGCTGTTATACACTTTTCTCTTGAGGGATAATGGCAACCCGCTGTTCATGACTTCAGAATGCCTGCCAAACTCACCCCAGCCCATTCTTATTCTTCTGTTATTTCAGACTCATGTTCCGGATCTGCGGTCACTACCTGCCCTAAGTAGATGTATTTCCTTACCACTTCCAGTGCCTCACTACCTATCGTAAACTACTGTTGCCTTCCGACAGTGTTAAACATTGCTTTAGTTTTCTGCAGATTAATTTTTAGACCCACCCTTCTGCTTTGCCTGTCCAGGTCAATGAGCATGCATTGCAATTGGTCCCCTGATTTAATAAGCAGGGCAATATCATCAGCGAATCGCAAGTTACTAAGGTATTCCCCATTAACTCTTATGCCCAATTCTTCGCAATCCAGCTCTCTGAATGAATCCGGTAAACACGCTGCGAATAGCATTGGAGTGATTGCATCTCCCTGCCTGACTCCCTTCTTTATTGCAATTTTGTTGCTTTCTTTATGGAGGACTACGGTGGCTGTGGAGCCGCTATAGATATCTTTCAGTATTTTTACATACGGCTCGTCTACACCTTGATTCCGTAATGCCTGCATGAATACTGAGGTTTCGACTGAATCAAACGCTTTCTCGTAATCAATAAAAGCTATATATAAGGGTTGGTTATATTCCGCACATTTCACTATCATCTGATTGATGATTGATGAAATCCTGCCTGGTCTTTGGTTGACAGAAGTCTAAGGTGTTCCTGATTCTTTTTGCGAATGCTTTAGTAAATACTTTGTAGACAACAAACAGTAAGCTAATCGGTCTATAATTTCTCAAGTCTTTGGCGTTCCCGTTCTTATGTATTAAGATTGTGTTGGCGTTCTTCCAAGATTCCGGTACGCTCGAGGTCATGAGGCATTGCATATACAGGGTGGCAAGTTTTAGTAGAACAATCTGTCCACCATCCTTCAACAAATCTGCAGTTACCTGATCCTCCCCAGCTGCCTTCCCCCTTTGCATAGCTCCCAAAGCTTTCTTTACTCCTTCCAGCGTTACTAGCGGGAAGTCAAATTCCTCTCGACAATTCAATCTTCCATTATCGTCGTGGGTGCCGCTGGTACTGTACAATTCTCTATAGAACTCCTCAGGCACTTGAACTATCTCATTCATATTAGTAACGATATTGCCGGCTTTGTCTCTTAACGCATACATGTGATTCTTGCCTATTCCTAGTTTCTCTGCACTGCTTTTAGGCTTCCTCCGTTCCTGAGAGCATGCTCAATTCTATCCATATTTTACTTCCTTATGTGAGCTATCTTACGCTTGTTGATTAACTTGGAAAGTTCTGCCAGTTCTATTCTAGCTGTAGGGTTGCAGGCTTTCAGACATTGGCGTTTCTTAATCATATCTCTCATCTCCTGCTATAGCTTACCGGTATTCTGTATAACCAAGTTACCACCGACTTCTATTGCACACTCCTTAATGATGCTCATGAAATTGCCGTTCATTGCTTCAGCACTAAGGTCCTCTTCCTGAGTTAAAGCCGAATACCTGTTCTGTAGCTTGATCCGGAATTCCTCTATTTTGCCTCTTATTGCCAATTCATTGATCGGCTTATTATGTACGAGTTTCTTCCGTTCCCTCCTCAAGTCTAGGCTAATTCGAGATCTTACCATCCTATGGTCCCTCCAGTGCACCTTGCCGAACACGTCCACATCTTGTATGATGCCAGGGTTAGCGTAGAGTATAAAATCTATTTCTATTCTAGTCTCGCTATTCGGGCTCCTCAACGTCCACTTTCGGCTTTCCCGCTTGTGGAAGAAGGTATTGATTATCCGCCAATTATTCCGTTCTGCAAGATCTGCTAATAACTCTACCCTGCTATTCCTAGAACCTATGCCACATTCGCCCACTGACTTGTCTCCAGCCTGCTTCTTGCCTACCCTGGCACTGAAGTCGCCCATCAGTATAGTGTATTTTTTTTTTTTTTTTACTTTACCCATCGCCGATCTCACGTCTTCATAGAAGTTGTCGACTTTCTGGTCATCATGACTGGATGTAGGCGCGGATACCTGTACTACCTTCAATTTGTTCCTCTTGTTAAGTTTCACAACAAGACCTGCCACACTCTCGTTAATGCTATAGAATTGCCGTATTTTACCAGCTATATCCTTATTAATCAGAAATCCGAGTCCTAGTTCTCGTCTCTCCGCTAAGCCCCGGTATCACAGGACGTCCCCGCTTTTTAGGGCTGTATATGCTTCATTATTCCTCCTAAACTCACTCAGCGCTATTCTATCCCATATAATGCCCGCTGCTTCCCCCAATGGCACTGCTAGGCTCGCCCCACTAGATAACGTTCTAGGGTTAAACGTTGCCATGTTCAGATTGCAATGGTTGCCTGTCCGGATCCAGTGAATCTTAGCACCCTCTGCTGCGTCACAGGTCTGACCGCCACCGTGGTCAGTTGCTTCGCAGCTTCTGGGGACTGAGGGCCCGGGCTTGATTGTAGTATTCATATACTGATTGAATAAAGACAAAAACGCATCATTTTGCTGTTTGGTTTGGCAGTTTGTAGTTTTTTGTATTTGTATTCTTCTAATATACATATATATATATATATATATATATATATATATATATATATATATATATATATATATATATATATATATATATATATAATGATTATTACTATTATTTACTTTATACATACAGTCTGACGTTGAGACGCGCATCATCAGAGGCTAGCGAGCCCACTGGGGTTTGGGCCGCTGAGTTCGGACCGTTTCTGCATTATCATATAGATCGGCACACATGATTTCTTTTTGTTAACATCTCTGACACATTTTTTCGCAGATCCTAGCCATAAACAACTCCCCCCCCCCCAAAAGAAAAACAAAAAAAAAAAACAGAAAGTTGATGTGTAACAAGTGCAGCGTACGTGCTCACGACACGCTAGCTGCGTCAAGCATATCAAAGATTGCATTGTGGAAATTGCATATCACAGCTCAAGACTTCAGAGTATATCAAAATATCTAGGAATGGAGAGGAAGCTATTCGTAGGAACTAACATGAATGAAAACTTGTACACAAAAGACATGCAAGGATTATCGGGAATGCAAAGGCAGTCTGGAATGTGGAGCTGCGTGTCCCAAAACCCGCATTCTCAAAGCACCCTGAATTTTTTTTTTCAAACATCAGATCTAAGAAGCATGACCCAGGAAGTAACAGGCCAGTAGCCGCTGTTCAGGAGAAGCAGGGTAGTCAAAATAAAACATGTTTAATTTACATGCTCTGTACTTGTGCGTGCAAGAAAATGTCAGTGCAAGTAGTAACGAAAGCAACGATCTGACAACAATTGTGGTACCCATGTTAATGCGACACTTCTTTCAGACCGAGACCCCTACAATAAAGCTGCGGGCATTATCGCACCGACTCATACAGCGAAACGGGGTCATTCTAATACAGAATAGTACCGCATAAATGGTTGTCGGCCTTATACGGCTGGTTGGCTTTCCGGAGCCGCAACATTTAACTAGAGCAGCACTTTACCACGCTGTTTCCTCGGAGCTGATATAATCTTCCATGTGGTTGAGACTTCTGGGATTGTTGACCACAACTGGAGAGTCGTATATTTGTTTACTCGGCGCCTGGTCAACCCTCTCAAACCACGTGTCTTTTGTGTTCGGGCCATGAAGAAATTCACTTTACTGTTGCCGAACTTGGGGAGGGTGCTTACGGCTCTGTATCGGGTTATTACGTTTTTATCTTTCCGACCACATTGTTTACACTTAGTTTGGGAATAAGAAAAACGGCTCGAAATCTAATTCATGACCCCAGAATTGTAGTTCAGTGCAGTAGGGCAGAATTTATAGCTGAAGGCTAAATTGACGCGAAATACAGCGCCAACACGCTTTACGGCGGTCCCACACTGTGCTCTTTTATTTTTCAATTCGCCCGATGCAGTCGCAAACGAAATGACTCATCGCAGAATTTGGTGGCCGCAGCCCACAATATTCCTAGGGGTGGGCTGTGTAACCCGGACGAAGGAAAAAATGAAGTAGACGATACGAGCGTGGACTAAGAACTGGTATATTTGTTCAAACAAGTGATTAAATATGCCGAGAATGGGATCATGGGAAGAAGTGACGCGCACAAGTGGTGAAATAGTGTCAGCCTATCATGCCATTCCAAAACTTAGTTTCTTTATCAGAGAGACGGAGGCCTGGCTGACGCATACGCCTGAGTCGACATTCATGAAGTAGGCTTCCACAATATCGCGGATGATTTGATTTCCATTTTTATACAATAGTTCATTTTTTTTTTTCGAACAAACGTTTGCATGGCCAATTTCGACCAGATTCGGCCTGATTGCGTGGCCAGACTCGAGTCTGTTGAATTGCTGATCGCACCTTGGTGCTCCTAAGGCGGATGTTAAGACAGCTGCAGTGCCCAAAGTACGTTTCTGCCACGTGAAAGTGGAATAACGCACGGCACTACCACCGAGCATGCCACGAGCTTCCCCGTGTGTTTGATGCGGCAAGTGGCCTTGGACGTCTGTTTATGTCTATCGACGCAATTGAATATGTTCACGAATTTTTAGCTGAAAAGATGACTTGAACACCATATTTCATGGCTGTATTTTTAAACCATGCACCATATGATGATGAACATGCGGGATGACTGCAAACTGTTTTTATCGTTTCTATGTGTTTCTGGGGGGCTTTCTCTTTCTTTATTTTTTTCACTAGCCATTTACATATTGATACAACAATGTATTTTGGAAAATCGGCCTTCTCTAGACGTAAAAGCTGCTGCGAACAGCTCAGATTGGCGAGGTAGTAGCATAACTTTCTAAAGGCGGAAGCTAAACACGTCACAGCAATGCCTCTTTTCACAAGTTTTGAGTGTGCCGACGCGTCGTTTAGAATTGGTTAGCTTGCCCTGGGAGTATATTGCAAGAAATATGCTGTGCTGTTAATCTTATCTGTAAATCCAAAAAGTGAATTTTTTTATTAGTCGACTGCTCATGAGTAAATCCGAGAGCCATCCCGTTTTTATCAAAGGCTGCGAGAATGACGCCAACATCTTTGGCACTTGTTTATTAGCGGATAACTATCAAGTAGCTATAAACATACCTAAAGCACTTAATCATTGTTTTCGCCAAGACTCTCTCGAGCCGAGAAAGATCTCGGTAAGTATTGGTGCGACCTGAGAGCTCATATGGACTCCCTGCTTCTGAATCATAACTTCCTTATCCCAGATAATGAACGTAGAATTTAAATAAAAACCAAGAGTTCGGGAAATGACTGTACCAGAACGGCACTCTCATTCCTAAACTTTAGCTAATCGTTATCCATAATGCAATTTTTCCTTGTCTTCATCAGATCATTCCTAGGATGGAAATAATATAAAATGGTGGCGTCATGCTGAAGGCTATGCGTGCTGGATACAGCCCTTCTTTGTAAAAACCTAACGACTACTTGCGCATTTTTTTACTTTGAATGGGTCTCCTACCCGGAGCCCTGTGAAGTTCTTCTGAAGATAACCAGAGACTACTTGTTGCCAAGTGTTCCGAGACACAAATGTGCGCAAAGGTTGCTCAGGTTTATGGGTTTCTATCCTAAAGAAAACCTCAAGGTTCTACCCCTGACTCTTGTTTTTACGCGTATGCGTCAGCCAGATTTCTATCTCTCTGCATGATAACGAAACGAAGTTTTTGAATGGCAAGATAGGTAGACACCCTTGCACCACTTGTACGCGTCACTTCATCACATGATCCAATTCTTTGTACATTTAGTCACTTGCTTGACAAAAATATACCATTTGTCACTCTGCGCTCGTATTTTCCACTTCCTTTTGTGATTCGTCCGGGTTGGCTGCCTACCCCTAGAAGTATGTTCATTCACCAACTCGCCCAGCTTGCTGCGCTGAGACAATGCTTTGTCATACTTATACAAGACCAATCTGCTCAGGTAACGAGCACTCACATTACTTCGCTGCTCAAAAACGAAAAGAATCAAAGCTATTTTCTTTAATGAAACAGTCAAAAAGCTCACCATGGAAAATCAAGCGTAGTACAAAACAGTATTTCAGTAGATGCGGGGGTAGACTGACACTCCAGGCAACACAGGAGCGTTCTGTAATCTGAACCTTAGGTTAGGTACGCTACCGTTGTTATATCCCGTTCTCATAATTATGCATTCGCCACGGCGTCGTATAGAGTGTTCACTACCACGGCAACAGTGAGTCGGCACTACCATGTCGCCATTAAACTAGCCATTAAGCTATTAAACTAAAGTGCGATTGTAAAGGGAATATTTCGGGGAAATGGGCGTAAAGGCAATTGTCTAGTGGTTTGTATGCGGCGGTCACCCACAAAATTTCCTTTTCTAGATTTTCTATAGCAAGTTACATTTCTCACAGAAGCCGATAAGGTCTGCTGAGAAGTGCTAGATGAGGTGGAGATGACGCCGTCTGCTTGACGCACTTATCTTGCTGTTAGAAAAACAACGTTGTGATCGACGGGGCTTTCCTATATAAGTATTTTCCAATAAGTACTTTTTTATATAAGTAGGTTAGGCAAAACAGCTTCCATTGTAATATGAAACATTTTCGTCTTTCTGCTATTAGGCTGTTCTTTAGCGGGGAACTCTTCTGCTCATATCAAGACCAATGTGCCTTTACTAATGCGACAAAAGTCTGGTCACAGGGTTCTGAAAGAGTGATACGCCGTTCCCTTTACATAGTTACTGCTATACGCAAGCGAATTTTCTCCCGCCTGTTAGCATTTCAAATTTTCCTTTACTTTGTCCTCGGGTGCAGGACGTTGTTAAACAAGTTAAACAAACAAAGAGTGGAAAGTTGCAGAAGGCTGCGTTCTTGCGCTTTAGGGTGACAAAACAAGGTCGTCAACAAGCTTGCTTTCTGCCAAGAGTTGCAAGGTGCGGGATAACGCCATGACTTGAATGTTCCACTCAGCCCGCTCATTACGATTGCAGCACTAGGAAGCAGAAATTTGGCACGACCACACTCACTACGTCTGCCTTTGAGTGAATTCCCACCGTGTGGCAGTCTTCGTATTTCCGGCTGTTGCTTTATGTGCGTAATATGAAGACTTCTGTAAGCGTCCGGTCCGTTTACAATCGTGTTGTTGAAGTAAACTTTAAAGAGAACGTGAGTAGCTACACAATTTGGCCGCCTGTGCGAAGCATCTCTACCGCTTCTTTAGATCGTCATATTTCACAATCTCCTAAGAAAAAAGAAGTGAGAACGCTGGTGATGCTTTTGAACATGAAAATATTTGGCAAAAAAGAAAGGCCTTCTCTTCAACTCGCTGTCACTGAATACAGTTATGACAACATGCGATAATTCTGTGAGATGTGAAAGACCGAGCCTTTGTATCACTGATTTTGTCTGCGTTAACGCTATAGGTGCTCCTAAAGAACGTGCTGTTCCCGTTTCTATATGCAAATACTACTGATAGGTCGTGTTTCGAGCTTGGAAAATATTACATGCAAGCATCCAACTTCCAACTTGCGTTGCAAATCTTCTAACATTCGTGCGTGCTAGAGGAGCCACGGTGGAGAGGCGTAGTATTTACCTAAATCAAAACAGCAGTTACTGATACAGAGCGAAAAAGTGCACTAAGTCAGATCTTGGTATAGTATGTTGTCTCATGTCCGGCGTTGCATTTTCAGGCGATCGTTCCTGCTTTTGTATTTTAAGTTTGGGCCGTCGCCAGGCACTGCGCGATAACAGCTGCCATGTAATATGACATCACCCGCTGTGGTGATGTAGTGGCTTCGACTTAATATTGCTAAGCCCGAAGGCGCGGGATCGAATCCTGGCAGCGCCGCGACATATGGATTGGGGCGAATTGCAAAAACGTCGTTCTACCGGACAATGGGTGCGCATTGAAGAACCCCAGGCGGTCAAAATTAAGCCGGAGTCCCTGAATACGGCGTGCCAAATAATCATATATTGGTGATCGCGCGTAGAACCCCAGTGGCATTTTTTTAAGAATGTGAGATCGCCATGTAAGAGCGATTTGAATCTTCATTTGTGCACGCAGTCCCAATGCATGGTTGTGGTAAGTTAAATATGTCCGACTAGATCTCATAATAAACCAATTTCTGTGTTTTGCTTCTTCGGTCACTTTGTCTCTTCTCTCTTGGTCGGGGTTCCTCGTACCTGTTAATGCGTGCTGTACATAAAGCTAGAATAGTGAATTGCGCCATACATATTACGCGGCGTAGTTTTATGACAAATCTCCACGTTGAAACAAGTCGTTCTCTGTCTTCAATGCCTCTGGGCTACATCCCTCAAAATTCCACATCGGTGAGACAAATGTTTCACGCTCGTGTACCCCTACTGGATTAAAGTTCGCTTTTTTTCCGCTATCCACTACCTCAACGACAGCCTTTCAAAACACTAGCTGTCATCAGGGAGGAAGACAAAAACGCTCTCCTTAGCACCGTGCCTCCATGTGGCAGTGAACGGTGCTAGCCTGCCAGCGGCACCACCATGCTATCCCACGGCGTGGTTGCGCGCGGTCGTGAGGGCTTTATCTTGAAAGCGATCTGGCTTCGGGGCACAGTATAGGTGGGCCGATGGCTCGTAGCTTTACGTGCGCTGTGTTCTCACCGCTCAGTTTCCGTTCAAGTGACAGACAGAACGAAGGTCACTTCGCTCGCTACTGCGGCCGCGATTCGTCGCGCCAGCGTTTTGACAACGAGTGTCCGCGGTCATCGAGTGGGAAGTGTTCATGTTGGCCTGCGCGCTGACACCATGCTAGGTAATTTAGATAGCAAGGGAATGCTTACAACGGGGCCTTCTACTCCAATGGCTACTGCGTATGGCGCGGTCGCGCGAGCCCTGTCTTGAACACGATCTGCGGTGTGTACAGTGTAGGCGTCTAGGCGCACCGATTGCCGATAGCGTCGTGTGCGTTATAGTATCTATACGCGTGCACGTCACCGGAGTTCGCGAAGTGAAAAAAAAAAGAAGGCAAGCAGCAAGCTGCTGGCTTACGATGACATCGCGAGGGTTCGAGCATGCTCGCATACCTTTCCGGTCTGAGTATTCGTGATGCACCTGGATAGAGCGGAAGTGGCGTAATTGGTATGCCGTCATGTTTCGGTGAAAGGCTGGACGTCTCAACACAAGAGAGGAATATAAATCCGGGCCCCGTGCTTTTACCGGTCGTTTATCTAGTTGTGGCCTTTGCCATGAACACAGGCCGAGGTCTTAGTATACGGAAACGGGCGTTGCAACATGCGTCCGCCAATAATCTGCGATACACTGTTTCTAATCCTATAACGAATTGGCTGAGCACGAGGCATAGTTTACGCTTATCCCCGTCATTTGTGCTTGTTGTTTCGCATGTCTTTCTTAGCAATAAACGCACGCGCTGGCTCTATAAGCGTTCTCGTGTTGGGAGCAAAAGAGAACGACGGTAGAAAGATGCCGGAGATGTTAGGGTAGCCTATATTTCTTCTAGAAGCTCATGGTGCAGGCTAGGGTACATGTCTTCGTTGTGCGGGCACACACAAAGTTCTGGTGGTGGGCGTGTGTGCGTTTGTATGTCAGATACATCCGTTCCCATCTGCAATTTTTTCTGACATGTTATTCTGCCGCAATATAGAAAGACAGAAATTTATTTGATATAGGTAAGTGGTAAACAGCGTCAGCAGGTTCAATCTAAAGGAAAGCGAGTCAGCAGTAGAGAGAATTTCGTGTGTCGTAAGCTTCCCATCTGCAATTTTTTTCTGACATGTTTTTTCTGACATATGAGCAAAACTGATATCGTTAAACCGGAGATGATGGGCTGCAAGAAGCCGGCAGGAAGCACAACGCTTGTTAACGATATTTGGGAATATTGAGTTTGTAATTTAGGTTTTATTTATATAGTTTTGGCGCAGTCTTCCATATCAAACTTTACGGTTTATTCATTTTTTTTAAACCAGCCACAGGCAGCTACTGAATACGCCGTAGTTATAGTGGCGGTATTGCTAGGATATACAAAATTATTACCAAACAACACCGTCACCCAGACAACTTGAACGACTGATGGATTCATTTTTGCGTACCTGGACAAGACCCAGTATAACGTGGGCACCATCGTCAAAACAGAACACTCGCCGCTATTATTTAGCTATGCGGCAAAAGCAAGCACCTAACAATTACTGGTGTGGTTAGCCTACCATATGTGTCAGTGTGAGCTATTTTAAGCGCGCATAATGGCTTGGCAGATGCATGTTCCTGCCGTGACGAGTGCGCATCAAAGCTCTTCCATCGACTCCTTTAGTACGTGCGGGGCAATGTAGTTAGTACGTCTAACGGGATGAAGAACCTCAAGAAAACAAGACTTGGTCGACTTAGAGTGCTGTCTCTCATGTTAGGCAACTCTTACATGACTCTTAGCGACCTTCGATTAGCGTATGCATGTGTACACGGGAGAGACTTCAGGTTGTCAGAGTAGGGAAGTTCTGCTGAGCGCAGCTGCAGCATTCTTCTTTCAGCGCCTTCTTCAACCAACGGTGTGTCGCATAGAGGCAACTCTCAAAGCGGTGAACTACTATTGCTGGAGAAGGCCAAAAGACATTCCAGCTATTGCTGCCTTAACATTGGATCTTGTACTGTCCTGTGACTGGCGCACCATGGCCTTCGTCGCTTTTGCGCCATTAAAAGCGAGAGAGAGAGAGAGAAAGCAAGGATAGGAAAGGCAGGGAGGTCAACCAGAAGAGCATCCGGTTTGCTACCCTACACTGGGGGTGGGGGGAAAGGGGAATAGAAAGCGAATTAACTAACAGTGCAGTGGAGCTATAGCGCAGCGTAATGGCCACGTGTGCACGAAGGTGGTACCTGTCCTGCGCACTGCGCTACACAAACCTTTCAGCAGAGTCCATCATTGCCAGCTCCAGTCATTATTCTGGGCCGGGCTGTTTTAGGACGAGGTGTTAAGTAGTGCTGGATGAAAAAGCAGAAGCCGACATAAAACCTCGATTTTCACTAATATATGGATGTGTTCCACATTTAGTTGACCCTTTTCTGACTGAAAAATAAAATGCTACAGAAGTTCTGATAATTGTCCACTAGTGCGTAAGCATTCCTTGGCTCGGCTGCTAGTTCATTTTGCTTGCTCATTTAGCTAGCTCATGTATGTCTACCAATCATCTATCGTTGATATATTATACCAATTATAACATGCGTGAATTTGACCAATTACGCGTTCATTTTCCATATATATCGTATAAACTGAGCCGGAACAGCGTCACAACAGCTTTCGTTGTTTTCTTCATTTTTCTTATAGCCATGACGCAGCGATGGCTGACGTCACAAGTTGTCGGTGTTCTATTTAAAAGTCTAACAATTACCTACTCTTGCACTATTATCACATCTACCAATCAGCTACTATATCATTTTTATATTTCGCATTCGTAAGGCAGGCTTCTTTGCACGCAGACCAGTTATGAGAGAAAGTAAGCTTGAAAGGGGGCATGACAATAGTATCTTATTTATTTTTTTATGCGAAGCATATTACTAGAGATCAACCCAGCTCCTCAGGCGCGGCAGTGTCGCCTTCAATGACCTTTAGTGACCCCATGCCATACCACGTGACACCGTGACGTCACGACAGAGGAGAAACGGGGCTCCAACTCGCGCCGTCGCCTTCAAGGCTGACCACGTGACACCGTGACACCGTCGCTCGCGGCGTCGCGGCGGTATATAAGCAGCTGAGCTTGTTTCTAGGTGGCTTTGGCTCAACTCTTGCAAGATGGGCTGGGTGGGAATCGAACCAGGGTCTCCGGAGTGTGAGACGGAGACGCTACCACTGAGCCACGAGTACGATGCTTCAAAGCGGTACAAAAGCGCCTCTAGTGAATGCGGTGTTGCCTTAGAAACGAGCTGTTTCCAAGGCTCAGGCGTGCGTCGCTTGCTCAGGCGCACATTTCGTTGCCGCGCCGAACGCTGCGCTGCTCGACGCTCACCGCGTCCAATGCGAGGCGCGTAGTCGCTGCGCCGTAGCCCATTGTCTTACACCCCTTGGCGGGTCGACGGGAACGCTGTCGCGTTCCACTCTTGAAGGCGAAGCAGAGTAACGCATGAGTTGTTTCTTCGTCTAGCCGAACCAAATATAGCCAAGCGACAGCAGTTCACCAGGCTGAGCAGTGGTTCAACAACTAAAATAAAGGCCAGTATGCTTCGCATCCTGGGCTTAACCTTAGCTAAGCCACAGCCATTTTTTTCGTTTTCCATTCCATTCCTTCATGATCATCTGTAGATGTACTAAACACTTAAATCGTTCCTATTATAACGAATAAATGTCTTAACTTTGCTAATTATGCACTTATTTTGCAGATAATAGGTGTGACACAATTCGCGTTACGGACAGATTTTGCTGGGTGTACTCGCCAAAGTATGCTTACGCATTGAAATGGGTCGGAGGAGCCAGGACAGTAATTCACAAGCCGTACGGTCTACTTGTAGGTTTAATGCTCTCTGCGTGGTTTAACGGTCACCCTTGAAGTGGCTCTGAAGCCTTCGGGCCGATGTAAAATGCTGTCTTTCCTGATGTTCACGCAGCTTATGCGAGTGGTACAAAAAGTATGCTGTTACCACTGCCGAAACCCATACTGAGGGATGTTGACATTGACCGATAACTTCTATAACCGAACTTCCTTAGGCAAAACGGCGTAGTTTTGGCGAAGCGACGAATACGTGCTTCGGACTACGGGAGGCCTATACCACAGCGCGAATGCTTACCTTATTGGAAAGTGCAATGAAATGGCCTGCTTGGTGGCTGCTGCTGTTTTGCGCCTTGCGTTATGTTTGACACAAGCACCAAAAACACGGAATCATGAAATGTTATTATCGGGAAATCAAAAATTAAGAAATGGTAACATTTCTTTTCCATCCCGAATATTTTCTTCTCCAACCTTTACCAATACTGGACCTGTTGTAAAATATCTTCCCGCCCCCATTCGTTTGTTCATGTGTCCCTTGTTTTCGTGTTCCTTGTATCCATGTGTACAAAGTGCATGAAGAAATATGTAAGAGCTTTCCCTGTAGAAGTCGTTTTGTCAGTCGGGGAAAGGCCAAAGAATATAAAACCCGCGTGGACGGAGCATAAAGGTAACTTGATGTGAAGTCCGCTGCTTACGAAACGTCTGGGATTCTGCTAGCACTGTGTCCTGCCTGTGGATGCTAATATGCAAGCCTGGTTTTCCATGTATACGATCGATCGTTGACATGCACTGACAATTAGACAAGAGGGAAGACGGCAACGAAGGAAAACACGAAGCAGCTTTTATGTCGCCAGGTGTAGATGGAAATATTACAGAGCAGTGAAGGCGCTGTGTTATCCGGGGCAATAGCAAAAGAGAAAAAGAGAGACAGAATGGCTTAAAGCTCCTTGAAAATTTAACGGCTCTGGAGCACAAGGTAAGATGTATTGACGGAAACCAATTTAGTGGCCTAAGTACTTTAGCGAATTACGCTTTGCTGTAATTATACGAAAGCAGATTGCTGAGTAAATCGCAATGAAACAAGTGACCTCTCCAGCCTAGTTTATTCCCGCATCAATATTACGGCCTCGCCGACCGATATGCGGTGGTAGCTGTGTTGCACCGGCTGAACTTGGTGTAGGCATAAGTATATTGGCCAAGGGCATTGCTTGGTTCCAGCATCCCCCTTTTAAAGCTCTCGCTAATCTTGAATTTTGTTTCCGTTTCATCGTTTTCAATACGTACTTCCCCATGCCACTCTCGCGACTCACACACATTGTGTTTGCACATTACAGTTCATGTCACTCGCATGGAAGCCCACATCGCTTGACAACAGTGGATCTCCACGCGAGGACCACCCTTATGACAGGTTACAGTCGGTGAGTGGTTAAATGCTTCTTCCCTGTGGAATTGTTCGTTAAGAGCAGATTTGCCATCTCGGTTGTTTTATAAAGCGGTGCCCCTCAAGTGCGGCCGCAGACTTAGTGCAAAGCAGAATTAGATGTTTTGAAATCCCTGTGAGATAAATATGATTGTGTTACGTCAAGACACAGACACAGGACAGTGTTTAAGCGCTCACACCGTATGGAGCCAGCCCCCTTTTGTACTAACCTTGCAGGTACAAACAGTTTGTTCTTGATTGACATTCTCACTTCAACCACTAGGCATTGTGTTGGGTTCAGCACACTGATGACCATGTCACCGGCAGTGACTTTGGGGCGAAAGATGCGAATGAAAGTTTGAGCAAGACTAGGGATAACTGTGTTGTGAAAGAGAGAGAGAGAAACAGAGCCAGGAGAGTATACGAATGACAAGGAGGTTAAAACCAGGATTGCAGCTGGTTGGTTACCCTGCATTGGAGGATGGGGAAGTGCGGCAGGCTGGCATACTGTGTAGCGAGAACACACGATAACATCGTAAATTCATAGCTTGCAGATCAGTCTGTGTAAGGAAGGTAACCTACAGAATGTGCGCGCGATTGCACTGATACGTCATTTCGGCCTTCTTACCACATACGACACAACAATCACGCTGAAGAAAGCATAGACACGTGGCACTGCAGTGACAAGATTAGTATTGGGAGCCGTAGTCCTGAACATATTTGGGAGCAATAAATATAAGTGGTCGCGCATTGAACGCCAGTGATGCAACAGCAACAACACGGTGTGCGTAAACGGTGAGGGAAGGTGCTTGAGAGTATGTTGGGCATTGATAATGTCAAAGTTAGCGGCAAACTTCCTAAGCCTGAAAATGCTTAAATCCGCAACGAGCAGAATCAGAACATACCGAGCTGAAAATTTGCCTAAAAAATTAACATGTTCTATTTCTCATATGCCTCCACTACTCCTTGCTCACTCCCGTCAACCTCCCGTCAAGAACCCGAGTAGTCCCAGTGTTCAACGGCTGGAGGTCTCTCAAGGTACCACCTTGACGATTTCATCACCGATCTCACAGATGTTTCCTTTGTACTTGTGCCTGAGCTAGGTCATTTCCGCTTTCGCCGCTGTCTTGGCGCCCGACAGGTCAAGCAGGTGCTTGAGGATCTTCCACGTCTTGCCCGTGTTGATGTTGCCGTCCATGGCGTCGCATACCTCGTCCCAATCCTGATGTCATAACTGGGTGCAGTGTGTTTCGATGTTCTTGTTTAGTTCTGCGATTTGGCGCCTTAGACTTGTATTGTGATTTTGCCCTTGCAGACGTTTGTGGGTGAATTTTTTGGCTTCTATGAGGTGCGCGAGCCTGCTGTCCATCTATGGAGGGTGACCACCACCGTCATCATCTTCATGTTCGCGTCGAGCCCCTCCGTCATCCCACTACATCTTGGTCGTGGCCTTTTCTGCGTCTCGTAGGAGTTCGCTGTTACATTGTTCTATGTTTCTTATGTGTCCCTGTTCTTTTTCGTCTCTGATTTTGCGGAATTAGTCCCAGTCTACTAGCCTAAACTTATTTTTTATTCCCTTTTTGGTGCGGGCGTCTCCTAAGGCTATACTGAGGATCCTGGGATCGCTCCCCAGGTCTTCGAAGGTGTTCTTCCAAGTGGTTCTCCTGGCATTCCTTCATAGCGATAAGTAGGGTGTGGTGTCCCTATGAGGGCCGGCACCCACTTTGGTGTGCTAGGCCGACTCGTTGAGAAGGGTTAGGCCGGCCGTTTGGGAGGTCGGCCAGATCTTTTTTCTTCTTGGACGCGCTTCCATATCCCCAATTCGTGTGGGGAGCGTTGAAGTCACCTCTGATGGCGAGCCTGTTGTCGGCCGTGATGGTCATCGTTTCGTTAATTAAATCTTCGAAATTGTGTGATCGTCTCTTATGCGACACTCTTGTTAAGATGTCATTCGCAGCGAACCCATTAGATGGTTTCAGGACCACGTGAGTGATAGTGTAATGATTCTGACATTGGACATGTGCAAATGCGAGAGCCTCAACCATATCTTGCTTCACCCGCTAGCTGATTTGGTTTTACGAAGATGGGAACATTTTCCACCAAGTACAGAATGAATATAAAATTACTTCTTACGTACTTTATAGACCAATAGAGTATTAGGAACTAACTTATAAACACCCCGGGAACAGCACTGAAAAAACAAAACTCGCATCTTAAGTTTCCAATTCTACAGCATACATGCAAACGAGAGTACTAATATTTAGGCTGTCATGTTATATTTGTGAAGTTCTTCCATCGTTGGAAAGAGCCGTGTTGTTACATCGAAGCTTTCTTAGCCTCCCTACCATACCCCCTCTTTCTATGTTGGAGTGCGGTGTGCTGTTTCCTGCCTAGTTACTGCTGCATAGCCGATTGTACAACTTGGCCTCTAGGTATGTGCCACAGTGGACAACTTGAGTGAAGGGGTATGTTCAAGTGGGCATGTGCCACTGAAAGTCAAACATATTTGGACAGTACCCAAAAATGGGATGTGCTACTGTGTAAATGCTCCCATAGACAGCAGAAGGAGTGCAGCGTAGAAGCTGCCGAATGTGGTGAAAAAAAAATGGAGTAAATAAAATGTTACCGGAACATGCACTGAGCCAAGGGCGTTGAGTTACATAGTAGTCAACAAAGCGAAGGGATTAGATGTCAGCAGAAATAGAAGAAGGCTTCGCTTATAAGCATTTTTCACATATGCTCTCTCGGCCAAATTCAGAAGTTCTACTGCGTGGTTCGGATGATGACGACAGCGAAATTAAAGTGGCTGACAATGCGGGAAACTACTGCTGACTTAATTCTGGAGAAATAGCCACACGTTTTCACCTATTATAGGTATTTTGCGCTTTGCTTTCTAGGGCCGACGCCTGCAGACGCAACTCAGATGGACTCTTCCTATTCCGTGTACAAAAAAAAAATTAACAATTGGTTTCGTTACACGACTTCAGACGTGCAATTCCAGGCCAGAAATATAGGATTGACTGCGCCAATATTTAGGCTAAGTGACTAGACAACTTTTGTTCATTAGCCTCTATCAAGCTGTGCATCAGAGAAGGTGGAAATGTGTTACGTCTCGCTGGTTATGGCTCATTCCTCGTCATGCTTCGTATCTTTAAGTGTAGAGCAGGACTATGAAAAAGGCAGCGTGCAATTAACAAGCAGTTCATTTCTGCCTATGATATATTTTCCTTAAAGAAAATTTTTCAGTTGCTTCAAGTTCATTTCGATATACAGTAAAACCATAAAAAGTAAATAAATACATAGCTCGCACACTTGTGGAGATTTTATGAAAAGAAGGGTCAGTGAGCGAGGCGCTACTCAGAGGGCAGTACTTGAGCATGGTCTCAGCCACAGCAGGTCACATAGAGGAAGTTAGCAAGGTTTCATTACGCGGTCTTCCAAAGCAAGTAAATAGCTTGGTTCTTCTATTGCAAAATGCTACAGTATAATTATTTCACTTCGCCCAAACCCCTGAAAAGAGGCAGAATGACACAGCGGACTTTCGATTACAGTAATAAAATCCTAGCAACAAAAATAAAGGAAAGCCTTCGAGAAAACTAGAGCATATCGACTCCAGATACAAAACGCCCTCTCGTGCGTGGCATGCGCAGTCTCTTAGGGAACACTCGAGCTTGGTGAAGTGGCCTTTCCAAGATTAGGAATGAAAGTGGGCTCGCTCCTGGTTAGAAAAAAGTCTGTACAAATGACAGCGGTCCCCAATACTACTCGCTTCTGCAATGGATGGCAGCTAGGAAGGGGCCGGATTCAAATTAAAACTTTGTGCACGTGAATTCGCTATCGAGACTCTGCGTTCATGCTCTGCTGTTTTTCGACTGGCTCCCCTTCATACAGCGTACGGCTTCCTGTGCGTTGATGAAAACATTATGAAACTGACGCTGTCTACCTGAAAAGGGGTTTATTCTTCGTCAGAATTTAAGAGCAGAGCTCCCATTAAGACTCCGGGGCACCGTTAAAAGAAAAAAAAAAGGTTCAGTAAGAATAAAACTTATGCTTTGCGCAGAACTTTCTCCCGAGTCGTTTCTTCAATTTCCTTTTCTCTGGCGCCACAGGGTAAAAGGAAAAGAATGTACAACTTTTATTGTTTGCATTAGCCTGAGAGTCGAAACTCTAATTTATGCTGCCAGATTGTGTGCCCCACCGTCCACTACGTGACTGGAGTGCTCTAGAAAGAGATTTCTCGCAATATAGTTAGTCCGTTGGATCTCAACTCTCTTCCTGCAATAGTCCACGAGGCTGCAGAGGTATTTCTCGCAAATTTGATACATAACAGCGCAAGAAATTAACGATCAGATTTGCTACAAGCCTTGTACATAGCAAGTTAACTCATGTGGTTGAAAAGTAGTATGAACAGCGAGGTGTTTACTGCTGGCTATATGTCATATATTGTGTGCGTTGGATCATGCACGCGACACTCCACGCAGCATTAACCCTTTACAGCACCTTGTTGCATTTACGTAACATTCCGATGAACGGCGTTAAACAAAGAAGAAAAGTCCGTTTAAAGCTGCCTGTACACGTTGTTGCATGTCCGCAACACTCGTCTAAACACACGCCCCTTTGTGCTGCCATTTGTGCTCATACTTCGCATCTTCTACCAAAACAAACGTGGCGGAGGCGGCACGCGCCCACGAGCAGTGATACGCATAAGTTTTGCCACTTGTAAATGTATTTCTCCATAAGACAAAGCCTCCCGAAAAAATCCCACGCCAAACTCCACATCCTCCTGACTGTGTAGATTCAAAAAAACATTGTTATCTCGGAATACTTTGTTCCTGGTGATGGAACGTTGCTATGTTGCGCAGATGCAACAATGTGTATATCGTTTATTTTCTTCGGAAACGTGAAATGGCTCCCAAACGCTTTTATGGCCCGCAATTCCGCCTGATAGTGAACGCAGCGACCTTTCCAGGAGTGACGACAACCAGGAGTGTAAATCTGTTTCGATTCAATATGTGTGCAAATTGTTTTCTCGCCGATTTTCCTAAAGGATGCGGTGCATCCGCACGCTGCCGTGTCGCGTAGTCACGGGCACAGCCGTACGTCTGTGCTTCCGTGTTCTAAGTTTTTGACTATAACGCGTGAACTCTGCATTGCTTCCTGGCTGCACGGGAATCTGGACCACGTACTGCACGAAATGTGGGAACCACCTGTGGTGCAAAAGCAAGTACAATTGCTTCTTTTTGTTCCACACTAAATCCGGACAGGCCGCCATTGGAATATGAACCTGGCAACGTTTAACGCTAGAACGTTATCTAGTGAGGCGAGTCTAGCAGTGCTATTGGAGGAATTAGAGGGCAGTAAATGGGATATAGTAGGGCTCAGTGAAGTTAGGAGGCCAAAAGAAGCATATGCAGTGATAAAAAGCGGGCACGTCCTGTGCTACCGGGGCTTAGCGGAGAGACGAGAACTAGGAGTCGGATTCCTGATTAATAAGAACATAGCTGGTAACATACAGGAATTCTATAGCATTAACGAGAGGGTGACAGGTCTTGTAAAACTTATTAAGAGGTACAAAATGAAGGTTGTACAGGTCTACGCCCCTACATCCAGTCATGATGACCAGGAAGTCGAAAGCTTCGATGAAGACGTGGAATCGGTGATGGGTAAAGTCAAAACAAAATACAGTATACTGATGGGCGACTTCAATGCCAAGGTAGGCAAGAAGCAGGCTGGAGACAAGGCAGTGGGGCAATATGGCATAGGCACTAGGGATAGCAGGGGAGAGTTATTAGTAGCGTTTGCGGAACAGAATAATATGCGGATAATGAATACCTTCTTCCGCAAGCGAGATAGCCGAAAGTGGACGTGGAGGAGCCCAAACGGCGAGGCTAAAAATGAAATAGACTTCATACTCTGCGCTAACCCTGGCATCATACAAGATGTGGACGTGCTCAGTAAGGTGCGCTGCAGGGACCATAGGATGGTAAGAACTCGAATTAGCCTAGACCTGAGGAGGGAACGGAAGCAACTGGTACATAAGAAGTCGATCAATGAGTTAGCGGTAAGAGGGAAAATAGAGGAAGTCCAGATCAAGCTACAGAACAGGTATTCGGCTTTCACTCAGGAAGAGGACCTTAGTGTTGGAGCAATGAACGACAATCTTGTGGGCATCATTAAGGAGTGTGCAATAGAAGTCGGTGGTAACTCCGTTAGACAGGATACCAGTAAGCTATCGCAGGAGACGAAAGATCTGATCAAGAAACGCCAATGTATGAAAGCCTCTAACCCTACAGCTAGAATAGAACTGGCAGAACTTTCGAAGTTAATCAACAAGCGTAAGACAGCTGACATAAGGAAGTATAATATGGATAGAATTGAACATGCTCTCAGGAACGGAGGAAGCCTAAAAGCAGTGAAGAAGAAACTAGGAATTGGCAAGAATCAGATGTATGCGTTAAGAGACAAAGCCGGCAATATCATTACTAATATGGATGAGATAGTTCAAGTGGCTGAGGAGTTCTATAGAGATTTATACAGTACCAGTGGCATCCACGACGATGTTGGAAGAGAGAATAGTCTAGAGGAATTCGAAATCCCACAGGTAACACCGGAAGAAGTAAAGAAAGCCTTGGGAGCTATTCAAAGGGGGAAGGCAGCTGGAGAGGATCAGGTAACAGCAGATTTGTTGAAGGATGGCGGGCAGATTATTCTAGAGAAACTGGCCACCCTGTATACGCAATGCCTCTTGACTTCGAGCGTACCAGAATCTTGGAAAAACGCTAACATAATCCTAATCGATAAGAAAGGGGACGCCAAAGACTTGAAGAATTATAGACCGATCAGTTTACTGTCCGTTGCCTACAAAGTATTCACTAAGGTAATTGCAAATAGAATCAGGAACACCTTAGACTTCCGTCAACCAAAGGACAAGGCAGGATTCCGTAAAGGCTACTCAACAATAGACCATATTCACACTATCAAGCAGGTGATAGAAAAATGTGCGGAATTTAACCAACCTTTATATATAGCTTTCATTGATTACGAGAAAGCGTTTGATTCAGTTGAAACCTCAGCAGTCATGGAGGCATTGCGGAATCAGGGTGTAGACGAGCCGTATGTAAAGGTACTGAAAGATATCTATAGCGGCTCCACAGCCACCGTAGTCCTCCATAAAGAAAGCAACAAAATCCCAATAAAGAAAGGCGTCAGGCAGGGAGATACGATCTCTCCAATGCTATTCGCAGCGTGTTTACGTGAGGTATTCAGAGATCTGGATTGGGAAGAATGGGGGATAAGAGTTAATGGAGAATACCTTAGTAACTTGCGATTCGCTGATGATATTGCCTTGCTTAGTAACTCAGGGGACCAACTGCAATGCATGCTCACTGACCTGGAGAGGCAAAGCCGAAGGGTGGGTCTAAACATTAATCTGCAGAAAACTAAAGTAATGTTTAACACTCTCGGAAGGGAACAGCAGTTTACAATAGGTAGTGAGGCACTGGAAGTGGTAAGGGAATACATCTACTTAGGACAGGTAGTGACTGTGGATCCGGATCATGAGACTGAAATAATTAGAAGAATAAGAATGGGCTGGGGTGCGCTTGGCAGGCATTCTCAAATCATGAACAGCAGGTTGCCATTATCCCTGAAGAGAAAAGTTTATAACAGCTGTGTCTTACCAGTACTCACGTACGGGGCAGAAACCTGGAGGCTTACGAAAATGGTTCTACATAAATTGAGGACGACGCAACGAGCTATGGAAAGAAGAATGATAGGTGTAACGTTAAGGGATAAGAAAAGAGCATATTGGGTGAGGGAACAAACGCGAGTTGAGGATATCTTAGTTGAAATCAAGAAAAAGAAATGGGCATGGGCAGGACACGTAATGAGGAGGGAAGATAACCGATGGTCATTAAGAGTTACGGAATGGATTCCAAGGGAAGGAAAGCGTAGCAGAGGGCGGCAGAAAGTTAGGTGGGCGGATGACATTACGAAGTTTGCAGGGACAACATGGCCAGAATTAGTACATGACCGGGGTAGTTGGAGAAGTATGGGAGAGGCCTTTGCCCTGCAGTGGGCATAACCAGGCTGATGATGATGATGATGATGATGATGAAATCATAGGTGCACCAATGATTGTCGCGTGCAAATAAACATCCGAGCATGAATCGCACTAAGTCTATCTTTCACCTTCAACTTCTTCTTTATTTGCACGTTCTTGCAAATACGCAACATACCCTTCTTCTGTAAAATCAAACCACGGGGATTCGCTAAAATTAGTTTCCGTGGGAGTACAGCTACTGTTATCCTTCCCTAAAACTCTATGAAAAATATTTTGAGAAAACAAAAGATTGTGCAGTAAAGGGTTAACATGACTAGGTTACTTCTATTTGATGGAGTACGTAAAAACATGACAGGACTTACCCGCCCGAACTTCAAGGTGCACTGCAGTCTGCAGACAAGGACTCACAACTATGGGCCGTCCAGCAGGCACGGGGTGCGCTCGAAAAGCACAAGCCTCATGACCAACTACAAACGGGCCCAACTGGGCTAGTGCGGAGTAGGGTATAACCCCGGGTCGACGCTTGGCCAGCGTCACGACTCGCTAAACCGTCGTTTGCCGGCACTTTATTAAAGTTATCCCTATCCTATCCTATCCTATGAGGTGGATCGAACGAGCAGAGGGAATTCGTTACAAGCGAAGCTTTCGATATTGTTTAAAGGGGACGATTCTCGTTCAGCTGTCATATGCGAGAACGGAGCACAAGAGTACGGTGGACACATTTCCCCCTGGAGACGTCTTGCTCAACCTAAACTTGTGGCGGTCCAACACTGCAGACGATAGAGTTAATCTATATTCACTAATTGAAGCTGACGCGTCGTAATGTAATCAGATTATATTATTACGAACGCATGGCGACGTAGGAATCACGACAATGGAATGCCGAAGATAAATTGAAGTGCACAAAGTGACGACGATGGTTGGTGTGATAAGACGACACGTTTGAGTTGGAGGTCACGTCCGTGCTTGCATACAATAAACCGCTGCACAGGGCCACCTCTGTTTGCGCTATTTTAGGTACTGGTTTGAACTGCTTCCGGGACCGTTTCATTGTGTAAGCAGTGAGTAGCCAAGGGGCAGCAACCGCAAAGAGGGGCAAAGACAACTTGCTTTAAAACGCCCAAGAAAGAGGTAGGAGGGAATGCACAACTTTTCTTTCCAAGGAATCAGTCAGTTTCACTGCTCCTAAGCAACTGCTAGAGAGTGAGCGGTGGCATATTACTCATAACGTTTTTTGGTAATAAAGATTGTGCGCAAGCACTGTTACACCGAACATACACGAAAACATTTCTTGAATATTGATTTGTAGTGAAAAAAGTTTAAAAATTTTTCAGACACCTGAATGGTCACTTTGACAGCTATCCGGCAAGAAAAAGAACGAAGCAGTATAAGGAAACCACACAGTCTGCATTTGCCAACCTCGAAACACGAACACTCGCCGAAATAGTATGTCGACTTCGTTGCACTCTTATGTAGGACTAGCGGTTCTGAACAAAACATTCAATAAGACTGCATTGCCAACAGCAGTGTGACCTGAAAAACAAAGTATAGTCGAACAGCTTTCCACCCAACAAGTAGCAGTTCCGTATTTATTTTGGTAAGAACAAAGAATCATACCACAGAAGAAAAGGAAAAAGAATGTGGAAAAGGTGGAAACATTATTATTTATTATTTTTTTTCGAAGTCGTTCGAAGCCCTTCTTTCAATGCGCATAGTGAATCGCAGCACTCCGGGTGTTTCTTGGAATTTAACATTCGAGAAAACCTCGTGAACAAGATAATGGACTGCTAAAAGCCTTTATTGAATGTGTCGTCTCTACTCTGTAGTATGTCATATGTCCCCATGAAGAATTTGTTCACGCTGTACTTTTGGCTCCTCTCTTTGCGGTGCGCTGTAAGCCTTCCGTTTTTCACTCCACGTACTCTTACTCTGTCGCTGACTTGCTGTTACGCACGTTTAATTCGGCCTGGAAGCCTTGCATTACTTCCTTGTCTCGCGAAGACCCAGCTTCTTCGGGCGGATAACTGAAACCACGAAGTACAAGACGGAGACATGTATAAAGCACAGAAGCCGTATCGAGCACTGCCGCACCTGTTCACCTTTCGTAGTCGGAAAGGGTGTGGCACGAGGCGCGTATCTGTGCTTTTATTATAGGTTTCAGTATGCGAGCTCGTGTAACCTTGCGGCATCATAAACGAATTTAAAAACAATATTATAAGTATAGAGAACAGCAACAGTTTGCACGAGAATCGCTTATAGCTGGTTGACTCACTGTAATCGGTTAGCTCGATCCACTTGAGTGCATTTCATCATCACCGATTATAGGCCGCTTGTTTGTCGCTGTTGCCTCGTTCACGCTGGACCATTTAGGCTCCAACGGGCTCGATAGAAATTTAAATAGTTGCAGGTTGCGAAATATTCTAATGAGCTAAATCGGATAGCCTTTAAAGGCACAGTTTCGAACCTCATGGGTTCTTTTTTTTTTTTTTTGAGAAAAGCATGAATCCAAATTACCTGAACGCTGATGGGTTGCAATACATGCACTCATGCCAACAAATTGATTCACGTGAAGCTTTGCAAAGAGCGTAATAAATGCTCTAGGTAATTTTGATGTGCGTGTATCTTTGCTTTTTCAATTGGAAGCGGGGGGTACTTTTCTGACCTGTGAAAGATACGCGCAATCTCCGATTGAAATACCTTCCTCAATGTGTCTTCCTCCAGGCCGATGGTCTAAACTAAAAGCATGAAGTGGTGTAACCTGTTCCGTCCGTCTATTGCATTGTGTGAGCAAATAGGCAATACTAGCTTGCGAAATTCTTACGCCCTAACTGATATTCTTATGGAAGCGCCGTGGTGTGCACTTATGAGTAGGGTGTGGTAAAATAGTATTATTCTGCAAGAAATTCTGTTCTTGTAAATTCAAACTACATTCTTCTATTTCGTGAGTATGTAATTATGCTTTAATCGAGCGTTCTCTGCAGGTAAGCTATGCGTGGTGGTCAAAAGAAAGGGTCTGACGGGTTAGTTGATTTTGTAATATGTACAACGTAGTAGGAACGGAACACAGAAGGCAACAGAAGGACGAAAACACGGCTCTATATACAGAGTTAGTCGCGTCATGTGCCCGTTCTATGTCATACTTCGCGAGAAATTAAAATGCTGCTCGAACACCTTATTGATGATTGGCGCGGAAACTACCATGAAGGAGGTGATACTAAAGAAGATATGATGGTCAAATGAAGAAAAAAGTAGGAAGGAATTCAGTCATTAGATTTGTATACACCTTCTTTTCACCACGGAAAGAGACAGCACTAAATGATGAGGTATTGCGTTAAGATAGACAGCAGAGTACTTCAGTATATCTCCAAAACAAATACTACATTTAAAGCAATACTCAAAACGAAAGACACCTTCAAAAAAATAATACTGTGCGTATACAGATATGTCTGCCTCTGTCATTATATATGCGTTACATGCTCGCCTGTATAACGAGGCCATGCGAATACAACATGCAATGTACAACGTTATATACAACATTCTTTCTGTTTCAAGCTCCACTGAAGCACCAATCTCGTTACATGATTTGGATTACGTTAAGAATTAAACTCTGCCATCTCGAGTTTATTAAACAAAGCGAACACAGTGTATGTTAACAATTGCGAGCTATAATTCATTCGAAGTGTCCGGACATGCTATTTTTCTTCAATCCTAGTATCACGAATGTTAACGCTTACATTTAAGTCTGCCAAAAGTAGATGAAAGATAAATGATTAACTGGACCTCACATATGACCTGTAGTTCCAAATTAAGGAATAGTCATATAAAGATGGCATAGGGAAATTCTCAAAAGGTTCAACATCAAGTTAACGCCGATCAAAGGCAGCGTCTTCCTAACCATTGAGATTAAGGCCATGCCGCCGCACACGACGCTCTATAACGTTAACCGTCGCGTGAGGGGAGTAGGAGGAGGGTTGCATTCCTCTTTTTTTTTTACTCCATTGTCTTCGAGATCGGCCAACATATTTAATGCCAGAGCATATTTAATGCGAGAACGCACATACCGCGTTGCAGTGCGCACGGATAGCAGGCACGCAGTTCACAATACCAGCCTGTCCTACTCGCCATGAAGAGCGTGCTGCAGATAAGGCGACCAACCTCACGTTTGCGAGCTTTTCTGGCCGCGACGCCTGGGTTCCGAACCCCTGTCGGCGACGCACTGCGTTCATGGATGGTCGGCGGGGCGAACACGACTGGTAAACGTATACACCGGTGGCCTGCCTTGTTCCATGCATACGGGAGAGGCGCGCGGAGGCGCGAACGGCGCCAGGGCGCGTGGCTGCACCAGTTAGGAAGCGAAGCTGTCCTCGAGATGCGTGATAATTGGCGCCGGCCCGAGTGCGACATTTGTTTGGTTGCTTTCGCGAGTAGAGTTTTGAAAGTTGTGTCTGCTTCAGGTGCCAACGCGAACAATGCGTCTTGTGCTCAGAGCAAACGTGTACGCCGTTCTCTACGCGGGAACCCCTAGTAGCGCAAGCAGGACAGACGCTTTGGACAACTATGGGTTTGAGTTAAGAAGTGTTCACTCGTTATTCACAGGTAAGATGGACGTGAACTCCCAGGAACCTCACTGAGAAAATTTTGTAACGGGGGATAGTGTTTGCTACAGTGACGAATGTCTCTTTGCTGGAGACATGAATGATTATTTGTGCTCGGGCACATTAATTGGTGTCATAGCTGTATTTCCTCCTGCCGTCATAGTTTACGAGTGCTCTTTGGCATGTTAGCGTGTTATACCCCGCTGTGTTTAGGCAGTATTTCTTTAGCATGTGTTTATTATGCATTTTCACGGAACGTACGATTGCTATGAACTTGTGGCCCTCTCCACTATCGTCGAGGCGCCTGCAGTGGAGCTCGATGGAACGGCGCTGCCATCTGGCGGCTGTCACAGAAGTGGCGACAGCGGCCGTGGGTGCGCTGGCGGAGAGTTTTACAACTGAAGCTAGTCTAGTAACTTTGGGCCTGGCTTAGTGAAGCACCATCACCTTGCAGGAGTGCCGGCGTGAGTGGTCACGAAAATTTCTCCAGGCACCATCGAACAATGGTGTCAGAAGCGCGCTAATGCTGCCAGCTATCGCTGCTGCTTTTGCAGCGTGATCCTTTTGTGTGTGAAGAATCAAGTGAAGAAGACGAGAGCTGGCGCACCGGCGGGATGGCAGCGCCGCCGGCGTGAATGGACGTATCTGGGTAGGCATCCTGGGAAGCAAGATGCCCGCCGGTGTTGCGGTGCTCTCAGGAGTGTAATCTTATTGGGAATAAAGAGTTTCTCCCTTGTGTCCTCGTATTACTTGTTTCTTTTTGTCAAGAACAGTGTTGTACCTTGTGCATTACCTATATGCTCTATTCAAGTTCCAGTCTTTTCTCGGTAGCCGTATACTCCAAACAGTACGTGCGCATTCTATAAGTGCGCATGTGCTAAAACGGCCCTTGAGACAAATAGCCTCAGGGCTGGTGGATGAAAGAGTTCATACAATGGACATTTCAGTCAAGGTATTTTATTTCTCTTTTTCTTGCCGTTTGTATATTAGCGCTTTTTAGTTCCCCATTTTCGTATTTTCCTGCTTCATGGTGTTGAAGACAAGGCTACATGTTTTCCTTGAACGCCAGCACGCTTGCAGCAAGGAACAGCCAATCCAAGTCATTCACATTTGTACTTAAGTTAAAGGTACAGAATGCTGTACAGCGTTTCGTACAGGCAGCAAACGAAAGAACATTGTGAATATACAACTTCTTATTTACCAACGATTTGAGATTGGTGCCTAGGAGAATATTAGAGAAAGGAGGTAATGACAATTGGTGTGCAAGAATGAAATGTCAATCAGCGCCGAGATGACGCAGGAATAGTAGGAATCAGTGGGTATGTTTTACTGCAGCTGCTAAATAATATTACAGTTGTTATTAAGGATTTCTAACTATATGAGTGAGAAATTCTCTTTCGCAGTCATCACCCGTTTATTTTCTTACGCCAGAAAGTCGTCTTTCCTTTTAATTATGGGAAAGACTGTCAAATCACGATGCCTTCTAGCTACAACATTACGATATAAAATGGGCACGTATACATTAGTACCTCTACCAAAAAAAGAAAAATATGAATAAAGAAGAAGGCGATAACAATGCAAGGACGCATGCACATTCATTTCGTACAAGCTTCGTTTAATGGCGGTGCAATTTCTCGCTTTATTCTACTTCGTTCTTCCATGGAGTTCCCCTTCAAATATCTCCGCAGGAGGGCATTGTTAACAGGATCTGTTCAACTGCACTGCAAGCGTACCATTCAGACCTATGCGCAGTTTTGTGCTCTGATAAATGCGTATCGAAACTCACGTCCTGTGTTTTAGAAAAAGAAAACGGAGAGAAAGGGGTGCGTAACTAACATGCTTCACTTTTTAAGCTTTACTTTCTGGACATGACAAGCTGTGGTGTAATGTGTCGTCCATGTGGCAAAATATATTTCGCCACATTCGCGGCTGGTAATCGTGATGAGCTGGTAGAGGGGGAACTAGAAGATGTTCTCTTCTACGCACGCTTGTGTGTACTTGTTCAGTGATTTCATTTTCCATAACATATATATCACATATATATATCGACTAGTGTTTACTGTGTGTAGTGACTTTTGAAGGAGAGGAAAAGAGAAGTGCAGTGCCGTAACTGTCTCTCAGAGGAGGACACCTCAACAGCACTGCACAGGGAAAGGGGAGTGGGGAGAAAAAGATCAGGGAGAGAAGGAAAAGAAGGCGAAGAAAAAATAACAAGAAGGGTGAAGAAGCAATGCGGGGCTCACAGCCGCGCTCTCAGCTGCGCGTCACAGCAAAAGTCAAGTAGGGCAGGAAGCACTTTCTTGACAATGGAAGGGTGGGCTGCCGAAAAGAGAAGTGCTCCCTCCGAGTCAGAGGGCAGTCCCACACGGCGGTATGATGCAAATAGCGCAGTGCGCTCAACATCGAAGGCCGGGAAGCGGAGAAGAAGGTGCTCAAGCGTCTCCTCCTCGCCGCAATCCAAGCACGCGGGGCTGCCTCTTCCGTTCAGTCTGTGCATTCTGGCGGCCGTGTTGTAGCAGCCGACGCGCAGCCGAAGGAGAAACGAGCGGTCCCAGCGGGAGAGGCCCGCGCGGGGGAGGAGGCGAAGGCGCGTACCTGCAGCAACGCGCGGATCCGGGTGCTGCGCGCGGAGGATGCGCAGTATCGCCGTCTTGGCCACGTCGAAACGGGTGACGGAGCTGGCGAGGGGTAAGCGAGTCGAGAGAGCTTGCTTCGCGAGGGCGTCGGCCGCTTCGTTCCCGGGCAGGCCGGTGTGCGCGAGGACCCACCGCAATGCCAAATCGCAGCCCTGATTTACGAGATGGCGCAGTTTTGATTCCACGCGCTGCACAAGCGGAAGACCGGCATTGTCCTTCCTCAGCATGCACAGAGCCGCACGCGAGTCCGACAGTATCGCGGCAGACGAGACACAGCACTGCTGAAGAAGTAGGTCAACCGCGAGGTCTATCGCCGCGTGTTCGGCGACTGTCGACGAGGCAGGAAAACGAAGGCGGCACTGTCGAGACGCCGAAATGTCTGGTGCCATGCACGCGGCAGCGGCGGAACCGTCACTGGACACGGATCCGTCAGTGTACACTAGGAGTCGGTCGCGTAGATGTTCGAAGATCAATGCAGCCAATCTCCTGTTGCATGGCACACAGTGCTGTTTGTCGCTGGAACAGCTATGCCCACGCATCTGCAACTGTAAAGAAAGAGATTGTCAGGTAAAACATGAGAAGCCGTTCATCAAGTGTTCCACAGAAGTGGTATACGCCATTCCCTTGAAGTGTGGAAAGGCTTATGTCGGCCAAACCGGCTGCTGCATTAATGAACGCTTGGGGGAACATGCCCGAAATTCAAGTAACCTAACGGAGAAGTACGCACATTTGGTTGCGCACGAAATTGAATGCACAGGTTGCGAGGCTCGATTGGGAGAGACAAGATTCTCAGTAAGAGTGCCGACACGACGGCGCGCATCAGTTTGAAAGCATTTTACATACAGAAATATGGCAGCAAGTGCGTAAGCACCCCCTCTGTATCGCTTTTTGCTGCAGAGCTTCAATTTTTGGAAGCGACCGCTTACATATTTGATTTTATGTTAGTATCCCTCACCTTTTTTCAACTTTTTTCTAGTTTTCTTGTTTTTCTGCGCCTGATTCCGTTGACTGCCGGCACGTTCGTTTATCGATGCGCAATGCCATTTACTCCGATTGTATCACTCCCTTCCCCCTTAACTTCTGCCTTTCCCCTTATATAAGGTATCCGTCTTCCGTCAATAAAATTTAGTTGACATTCAGCGCTTTTGTCTCGGCCTTGTTACCTCGTCATTGCATGTGTTTGCGCTGTTACAATTTTTATGTCGAGGTGTATGTTTAATGTGAACGTAATTAGGCTGTTATTGACGGCGATTGCTGCAGTAGGTTCCTCAAGAAAGCGAGCGAATATGGTAGAAATAAATGACAGTGCCACATAAATTTTAAAGGCAGCTTTATATTTATTCGTCTATAATAATGCAACCAATATAATTGGCCAAACTAAACATATTTCAGTGAATGAAAAGTACCATGGCCAGCACACAGTCGTAACGTATAGCAACATATGCAAAACCTTTCCATAGAATTATTCGCACTTCCGCGCGACACCATGTATTCATATTCAACAGCTATCGGAAAAGACAACATTGATCCACACTATCATTTAGAAAACATTCGACTTGCTTGCCCATCGAACACTCGGAGCCTGTGTTACGCAGAATGAACGAACATAGCTCGACGTTTCTTCGTGGCGCGTTTCGAATTTATCGTCACAACGAGAGAGAGAGAGCGCGGCGGATGCGGCAGCGTGAACTTGCACTATAAGAAAAAACCTGCCCTCACACTTTTAGCCAATGAATGCAGTGCGCTAGGTCACGCAATATGTGAAGTGAAGCGCACGCCACACTTTAAACAAACACGCAAGGAAATAAACAGAAAAACTCGGATTAAACCACCGTGTTCAAGTGAGCAACGTGATTCCGCACGACATAATAGGTAGTTTACAGAGTCTTGCCAAGCCTTGCGATCGAAGAACTAATTTGTAGGGGTAACCACGAACGAACTAATAAATTGTGGAATTAAAAATATTAACATTTGTTGTTTTAGCGTAGCAAAGATATTTTAAACGAAATATTTTTTCCTATGACAGTATTCGGATTCAAAATGTGGAAGAAAATTTTTCACATAGGTTTCCTGGTTTCAGTGTTCACAACCCCCCCCCCCCCCCCCCTCTCCCCACCCTAATCTAGTCGCGCTTCAATCGTGCACCACTAACTGATATTTCTGCCGGTAGGTTTCTGATCGCTTTGAATTAGCGACTTATTTAGATGGACCTTGTAGGAAGCTTGTAGCTGCTGAATCAGATATTTCCTGGACCGTTCTACAAATTTCCTAATGGAAATTATGGCCTAAAAAAATTGGTCATCTTCTCAAGGCTAATTATACAATGAAGAAGAACACAAAACTAGTGTGACTTGACTCGTGCAAACGCCAAAAACGTACACTTAGCCGCGTCCTCCTTGAGTGCTCCGGCGTATTTTGAAACCTTGGGCAAAGTTAGCTGTGACAACCTATGCATCGCTACTTCGACAAATATTTTTTTATCTTACGCACGAAAAATTACACAACGGTTACATAAAGTAGGTAGGAGCGTGTCGCTAAAAAGGTGAGCTAAAAGATGCGCTAAGGATACAATGTATCCGCGGGACAAGGAGCTAAATAAGAAAATAACGAGATGGGCAAGTTATGATGAATGAGGTAAAAAATGGTTGACCGAAACGAATGAAATCTCAAGAAATATAGTTGTGAAACCCTCCTCCTCCCTCTTAGCTCTCTGTGCGCTTTCTTCGCTTTCTTCCCGTTTCCTTTCCTTCTTCCCTCAGACGGCTTAGCTTGAGCACAAGTGATGGAGGACGAATGCTCAACGAAAAGCAATGTGCTCGGCCGGCCAGCTGCTCCAAAGACATGAAATAGAGGAAAACTTTATCTATGAAGGTAGCGTAGGCACGACATAGTGAGAAAGAATTATGATGAACGAGGGCCATTTTTTCTAGTGAAAATCTTGCAGTTTTCGGTCTGTGGTGGTTACGGTGTACGGAGATACGGGCTGACTGGGCTAGAGTCGTTGTGAAGCTTGTCAGCAAGGCGAGATTGAAAGCGCAGGAAAGTAAACGAATAAAACTAGCTATTCTTAACAAGACCAAGATTAAAACGGAGCGCATATGAAAAGCGAATAAATCGTGCCACTTTAGCTTTCCTTTCATGTCACACCTACGGTAACTGGACGGAGCGTTTGTTTGAATTGCTTCCGCTATGCTTTACCATTTTTCCTAACCTTCTAGCTTTCTTTAGACATGTTCTTTTTCTTTTTCAAGATTTCTAACCTCTGTCACTTTCCGCGATGCTTTAACCTTCATGTTTGTTTTACAGTATTTGATAGAGAATGAAATAGCAAAATGAAATGAGGAACGTATTGAGGTTAGCTCAGAAGTAGACCTGTTTGCTACCTTTTACAGGAATAATGGGTAGAGAAGTGTAAATATCAGAGAGAGAGAGAGAGAGAAGGATCACTAACACATCCGTGCCTGAAATATCATTTGGTCAGAGTCATTTGCACAGTAATGATCTGCCAAGTACTAGGGAACCATGTTTGTCGTTACCTATAATGAACGTAACAGACATATTTGCTGATTACGTCAACTTGAAGTGTCAGTTGTGGGCGAAAGGATAGGGATACTGAGATAAGGTCTCCAACAAAAGAAACCAACGACGCGAAAATTCATAGCTCAGTAAAGCAATTTAAGGCATTGTGAATACACAATGAGCTCGTATGGAAGCTCTCAAAGCATTGAGGCGAAAGAGCATCACAGTGTGCCGTAAACGTCAGAGCAAAGATAAAGGCCGAGCGAAAGCAGTGAGCGAGTGTGACCAGTCGAGTGAAAACATTTCTTCATGGTAAATGGTTTTTGGAATAAATTCAGTATGCAGTCGAAGTCTATCAATTATGTTTTTTACACTCTAATTGTCGATTGCTTACTTAGAGAAGCAAGAGAAAGCGGTGCTAGTAATAAGTGCATATGTGCATGCCTACAACTAGACACCAAATGCAACAAAACTACCGTGCAGATGTTTATGCTAAAAACAAATAAAGTAAGTACGTGAGCCAGTAAGCTTAACAGTAAGCTTTAGTCCCTTTTTACTCGAAATAACAGCTCATTGCCAGTATTCTCGACGTCAGTGCAACCTGTTAATGACATTGTAATCAGCGAAGAAGGTATACTCAATCTTCTCCTTTAACAATTCGTGCGGCCCTGGCGGCATTCCTAATGAACTTTCGAGAAGATACGACAAATATATTTCAAAATCCTTTCGTGTTCCATTTTGACTTTAATTGCAAGAAGGCTGAGCACCCGGTGATTGGAGGAGTGCCAGAGCAAGAGCGATGTTTAATAGTGAGAATAAGCATTTGGTAAATAACTACCGTCCCATCTCCCTGACAACAGAGTTAGCAAAATACTGGTACATATTATCAATAAACGTGTCCTTGAGCACTTAAATAAATACAGTGTTCTCATACAATGTCAGTAGACATTCAGAAAAGAGAGAGAGGAAAGGCAGGGATGTTAACCAGAGGCGAGTTCCCGTTTGCTACCCTGCACTACAGCGTGGGTATGGGGGTTTAAAGACGACAAAGAGCGAGAGAAAAAGAAGGAAAAAGAATAAAAAAGACTGGTATCAGAAAAGTCGTCCCCATCTCAGGCGTTCACACAGACCGGTAGA
This sequence comes from Dermacentor andersoni, assembly GCF_023375885.2. Classification (NCBI taxonomy): domain Eukaryota; kingdom Metazoa; phylum Arthropoda; class Arachnida; order Ixodida; family Ixodidae; genus Dermacentor; species Dermacentor andersoni. Next base: position 119,466,452 of record NC_092818.1, read on the forward strand.
TTTCGAGAAGTGCAACAGCGCTTGCACGCCCTTCTGATGCGATGTTAGGTCGCGTCGATGTTGAAAAATTCTTTCATCCGACAGCGGCTGCTCCTCCAACTCGTTCAGCACGACGGAGAGCACACTGTACACTGTACAGTGTCTCTGCACACTGTACTGCGGGCACTGGCAAAGAACATGAATTGTTTCCGCATCGCCGCAATCGCCACTTGCTGCGCTGTCAGCCATTCCTATGCATAGGGTTTGGTAAGCGCGACGCCCAACCATAGCCAATACAAGAGACACGACAGCTTCAGAAAAAGTTTTTGTACATCTACAAAGTTAGTCGAGACTACGGTTCGTCAAATCATTCTTTCGAAGGCGATGAAATTTTTTTATGAATTTTTCGAAACCCTTTGGAACATGCCTCCGATTAAGAAGCGGTTGACTCTGGCATCCCACAGGGCTCTGTGCTTGGACCTGTTTTATTTTTTGCATTTATAAATGATACTGTGGAGCACACATTCACAAAACACATGTTGTGCGTGGATGACTTCAATTAGGCAGTCAAAAAGGTCCATTGACCAACAGCATTTACATGGAGCACTCCAAAAGGATTTTTCATAGTGTAGAGCCCGGCAAATATCCATACATTTTTTTTACAAATCTGTTCTTAAGTCTATGAGGTGCAGGAAAGATCCTCTCAAGTCCCTGTATCATACCCGACTTGTATCAATTTCGCAAGTCATTCAATATAAATGGTTAGGTCTCAAGATAACTAATGATCTTACATGGACTAAACTCATTGATACAGTGACCGCAATGGCTAATCCTAAGTTATCTTTTTTTCTTTGTAAAACACTTAAACATTCCTCTTTCTCCTTGAGACCTTTTGCCTATAGATTTGTAATTCTTCCTTTGTTACAACCTTCTATAATCAGAGGACCCTACACTAGGACTAACATAGCTAAATTCTAACGACTGTAAAAGTAGACCGTTCGCTTTATATGCAAAAATTCCGGTCGTACTTCAATAAAACATTTACTAGAGAAACTAAACTTTTTTTAGAAAATCTAAAGAATTTGAAACTCCAGAGTAGAATTTCTATACCAGTTACTCAAAAAGACTCGATACAGCTGACATCACAGAAGTTATCTCGTTTTCTTCCGGATACGCCAGCAGAAAAAGACTTGAGCTGAATGTAACCTCTGTTCGTGCCAAAAGTAACTGTTCCAAATGATGTATTTTCTTTTTCACGAACTGTCAATGATTGAAATAGTCAACCAAATGTTCAAACCCTACAAAGTACAATAAAATATTTGCGTGACATTTTGAGTTATGAATCCGCCATTTCCTTTTGCCCGTCACACTGAATTGTGGTTCGTTAGTGCTAATTACTTTTCTTTTTCAACTTGCTGTAATCTGTACTTACCTTGTAATGTGTGATATGTCCCCTATTGTGATATAGGCATTGCTGTTCCAGTAACTTTTGTGCTTCAGTGAATAAAACAGCGTATTCTTAAATATGTTACTGGGACGCCAATGCATTTCATTGGCCACCGTGAAGATTAATATCTCGAAACTGGTGCAGGCCGCAGAATTTGTTCGAGGTGGATACCGCCTTGCGAACTCACCTGCTATAATTCGTAGATTGAAACAGTTGCCGTAATATTGATAATGTAAATGTTAATTAGTGTGATTATCGTAATTATTCAATTAAGCATTTTGATTTCTCATAGAAGTAATGGCTGCCTCATCAGGTAATTTACGTCAAGGATTACAATTGTGCTATCTGGCACACGCAAGTTTCAAAAATTTGGTGCAGTTAAAGAAAACTACAACATCCTCTATACATGAATGCTGTCAATAAAGAAAGAAAAAGAAACGCAGTTGTGAGTCAGCCCAAGTCCAGTGCATTTACCTACCTTACCTCCTGTGCAAGGCAGCGAAATGGACGCCCGCGTGTTGACTACACTACATTACCACTGCTTTCTTTATCTATTCCTCTCTCTATAACATAGCTAAAGAATTTGTACTTTCCCATCTAGCTTTAATGTTTAGTGCAAGCGTATACCCCCAAAACGGAACGAAGAAAACAGTTTCACGTCAGGAAGGGAAACGTTGTCTGCTGCTCCATAGTACGGTGTCGCGGAAAAACAAGAACATGAAGGGGGTGAGACGGGATACTTCGCAGCCTGTGAAAATTCACGGGAACATAAAGCTTAAGAAAGAAAGAATACGCCCTCATTGAACAACCAAATGAATGCGACACACCCCTTGTAAAGCGAGCACAAACGTCTGAAAGTGTCTTAACACAAATGACTCTTTGATAAAGCACAAAACTGGAAGCGACTGTAGACCCAGTAAGGATACAAAAAGCCTAGTAGCGAGCACAAAAAGAACATATTGATGCTATGAGCACCTGATAGCTTAGCTTGAGAGGAACAGCGAAGGTGCCGTCATGTGAAAAAACAGGATCAAGCACAGCACGTCGCGTCACGCATCGAAGACGTAGGCAGAAAAGCCTCGATCCATCTCCGTCTTGCCGGCAGCAACAGCGGTGATGACCCGGTGGTCTTGACTTTCGTTCTCAAAGTAAAACAAAAAGCGACAAAGAATCTCCTCGACAGGCAGCGCTGGAGCGGGCACTCTCACAATGGAGTTCTTGTTGATAGCTCAACCACTCATTGGTGATGGCCGACCGAATAATGACCATAGAGGAGATTTACAGACATTAAGCCACGTTTTATTTGCGGCGGGAATTCTTTCCTCCTTTTTTTCTCGTTTTTAGTGTCCTTCTTCCTGCTAGAAAGACGGTGTTCTTTACCTTCTGCTCATTCCTGTAAGCATTGGTCTTACTGCTTAAATTTTGAGATTGCGAAAACCACATAAAGGGTATTTTAAAAATCGTCATGCTTAAATGCGAGGTTGCTCTTTTATACCGAATCACTGCTGCTTTCGTTGGTTAAGTATGGTGGACCTCATTACCTCATGTTTTCTGCATGAACACTGCTGAAAAACGAGCAACACACAGGAAGCTTTTTTGAGATGCCCTGCTTTCCTTTATCCTTCCACTATTCAAGTTTCTTTAGGCTATTTCGGGGTCACCTAGAAGACTTGGGGAAAGCACGAGAAAGGCGGGAGATGGAAATTCAAGGCGATGAGCAAAACGAGAACAAGGTAAAAAAGGGAGTCAGTGTTTCAACAAGTGGTCTTGACTTTTTTAAGGCCACATATGGTTTCTTAGGCATAGTATATATAGGTAGGATTCTTCTAAACTGGAGAGGGGAAGGCGGATGGGCAAGGCAACGACTAAAGGTGTGTCAGCGGCCAGGGTGTAGCATTGAAAAGAAAGGTATGCTATTAAACGTCGTTGGAGGGATGTGAGGTAGTGCTTTGTGTCAACCAGTTGACCTGTCACTGTAGGTTCGTTTTTCCTGGAAGGCGCCACAGCGGCGGGATCAAAACGAGGGAGGAAAGCCTACTAGATAAATACGACCAGCAAGGTATAAGAGGTGCAAATCCGCCCAAGAAAACCAATGTGACCCGAACAGCACACAGCTCTACCGATAGTGCCAAGAGTGAGCATGGATGGGATGTATGGATGTTATGACCGTCCCCTTTGGAACGGAGCGGTGGGTTGCGCCACCAAGCTCTTGCTATTATGCTGCCTAATTTTCTACCTAGGTTAAAAAAAAAGAAGAAAAGCACGAACTTCCACAACCAACTTTGCTTTTGTACGCCTCCGTTTGTCGTTTCCCTACTTTTCTTCCACCAATCTTCCAATCGCTTCTTACTAATCACTATTACGGACATGTTTACTTTTACCCTGCTTTAGCTGAACCCCAGGGCTTCAAGGAGGCCAGTGGTGCCTAAATCGACCGCTGGGCAGATGTCTTCGTATTCTAATAAACATGCTACATTGTTTCTCTAGCTTTACCCCAGAAAGCGCATGGCTCTTCTTCCTTCTTATATCTCGCTTTATCCTGAAGGTATCCTGATCTCGCTTCGAAAAGTAATGAGGTTCCCTTTGAGTTACCATATATTGTTTCTTTCCTGATTTACTTTTTTCCCCTTAAGTGGTTACTTATGGCAGGTTTCTTTTTTTATTACCGCCGCCCATGAGATTATTTCAACTTCTCTGACTTTCCGCTTGACGTACATTGTTGCTGTGTTGCTCACCCTACAGGCCGCATACTTGCTGGTAAGCTTCCTAGTTATTTTCATCCACTGTGAATCAATCTTCTTCCTGTACAGATACCGCAACACTCTCCCAGCCAATTCACTTTCTTCCATATTCGTCAGTCGTTCTTCATAATAAATCTTACAGTGAGATTCTCTCACTTCAAAACTAGTTCAGCCCATATCACCCTGCACAGCTTCATTTGTAGTCTTCCCGTGAGGGCCGAGTGCGAGACGTCCCACTGACCTTTGGTTCCCATCGAGTCCGGCTTGTACCCCTAATTTCAAGCAATCCACCACATTTCCAAAATTCAGTCCTGGAACCATTACACCTTTCCCCGTACCCTGGAGCAACTTGCACCTATTGTATCCCTATAGCGCTCTGTGTTTCAATATGGCTGGATTTCTCTTCCCCTTTACTATTATTGTTCTTACCAGAGTTTCCATACATCTATTGCCTTCGTTTATTCATATACTAAGGCATTTATATTCTTTTACCCGAGGTATTTCCTGACCCTGTATTGCCACTGTCTGTTCACTGTTTTCATGGAACACCATAACACCTGATTTTCTATGACTAAATTTCAAACCTAAATTCTCGCCTTCCTTTCCACAGATATTAGCCGGGCGTTGCAAATCACTTTGCTTACTCGCAGTTAGCAACACAATGTTCTCTGCATAATATAAACCTGAAAACTGCTGCTCGACTACTGTACCCCCCTGTTTGAGAGATTCAATCTAATATTACTTACTTCCGGCGCCCTCTCCATCCTCACAATGTTCGTCATAAAAAGCAGTGGGGATAAAGGTACCCCTCCCTCAGTCTCTTGTTGATACTAAATGTCTCCTCGCTCCTCATTCCTTCCTATTCAATGCAAACAGTATTTTCTTAGCAAATCTCTCTCAAAAGCTGTAGACAATCGGCACCTAAACCTTCCTCTTCCAGATTATGGCAGAAAATGTTTCGGTTTGCGTCGTCATACGCTCCAGTAATGTTTAAAAACGCCACATATAATGGTCTGCTTTCGACTCTTAATATTTCAATGCACTGAGTAAGAACAGGTAAGTTATCATCCAAACGCTTACCTATTCTGAAGCCATTCCTAAGTTCTCCCAAATTCCACTATCCTCTGTCCATACTTGCAGTTTAATTTGATTGCCTGCATTGCTAGCCTGTATATTACCGATGTAATGGTCAATGGTCTATACGAGTGAATTCTGTCTTTCTACCTCTTACCTTTATAAATTAAGTCCACTCTACTTTGTCGCCAACTGTTTGGTATTCGTTTATCGTTTAAATTTTTTTCCACTGCTTTCACCAGAGCTTCCTTGCTTTTTGGTCCTAGTTCACTAATCGGCCTAACTGGAAGCTCGTCCAGCCCTGTGGCTGTGCGCTTAGAACTTTTCTCTTCGGCTTTCTTCCTGTTGAAATTTTTCAGCACCAGCTCCTTTGCCAGCTGGTTCTCTTTCATGCTCTCTTTTTCTTCAACTACAACCTCGTCATTGCCTTGGAAAGATTTGGCTGTTATTTTCGGATGTAATTTATTTCCGCTTCCCCTTCCTGTTTGTTTCCATCTTCGTCTAGGATATGTTGTATTGTTGTTGACTTCATGCCCAATAATTTTTTGTGGTTCCAAAATATTCTAGGTGCAGCCTTATTTTTCAGACGTATTTCTGACAACAAACGTTCACTTTCACCTTTTAGCTTTTCTTGCACCAGTATTTGAACCATAGACTTTTTGGAGGTGTCTCGCCTCCCCGTCTTGCGGCCATGGACGCGGATCATGCCAGAGGCGCACCTGGCCAGAAGTCATCACGGCCGTCAACCGCATGGAAGCGAGTTGGCTCCACCAGTGACACCGAAGACATCGAGCTGTACTCTATGTCGGAAGACGACTCATCCGACGACGGCTTCATACCCGTCCGGAGTAAGAGGGCGAAGAGAAAGATCGCCAACACAGCGCCGTCAACTCCTGCGACTACAACGACTATGAAGTCAAGGCCTGCTAGCTGGCCACACGTTATCATCTTTATGCCGGAATAACCCTCAAGCAACCTACGATTGCTGAACAGGCAAGCCCTATCCATTTTCCTGGAACCTTCGATGCTGGATCAAATTAAAGACTTCAGAATAAATCGACGCAACAGCATAGTCACCATAGACGTGTACAACGCGAGTGCGCTTGGGAAATATCAAGAGATCACGGAGCTAGGCGGAATCAAAATGCGCCCCTTGATACCGATCGATGATACATCCATTGTTTGTGTAGCTTACGACATTGACATTGCCATTCCCAATAATGACATACCTAGCCTCATGAAGCCGGCAAACAAAGGCACGGCCATTATGCAAGTGCGCCGTCTTTGGAATACGCGCTGCGTAAAAGTAATTTTCAAGGGGGATTTTATACCATCCCACGTTAAAGTCGGATTTTTCCGACGTTCGGTTCGACCATTCATCCATGAAGCCACTTCAATGCCATCAGTTTTTCAGGCTAGGACACGTCAAGGGCGCGTATACCAACTCGCTACTGTGTCCCCGTTGCGCTGAACCTCATGCAGAAGAGACCCGCGGTACCACGGTTCTGAAGTGCGCAAACTGTCACGGCCCTCACGCAGCCTCGTCGAAAGGCTGTCCCCGCATCAAAAAGGAGCGCGCGGTTCTCAAGCAAATGCCAGAGACAATTTGACCAACAGGGAGGCAGCCGAAGTAGTCCGGCATCGGCGTCGACGTCGGCACCATCGTACGTCTTTAAACAAGGCGCATGCGCGAAATAATAGTAGCCACTCAACTGCGGCACCACTTAGTCGCGCCGCTAAAGGGCCAACCACCTCCACGAATGAAGCAGATAAGACTCTTTCTTTAGAGGAATGGCCTACGCTACCGAGCCGCTACTTTGATAAGGAACCTCAGAAGGTTGCGGCCCCACCGGAGCCTTCTGCAGCCATGGATGATTTACCTAAAACAGATCGTCAAGTCATATCGGTGCTAAGTTCCCTCATGGAAGCCATCCGAGCGCTTCTAGTGCACATGGGGACAACGTCTGCTCGAAGCCGACTTAAAGTCCTGGACGCCTTAAGCCCAGTGCTTGAATCTATCAACTAGGAAGATTGTTACACATACCCCATCCTTCCGAAAAGAAGTCAAGGCAGCGTCCGTCGTCCAATGGAACGCCAGACAGCAAAAATCGCGTCTTTCAGATTTTCGTCAGTTTGTGTACACCCATTTGTTTACACTCATCGTCATTTGAGAGCACTACTTGCCGAAACCAATCAGACTGTCAGGGTACGAAGCTATCATGTCTGCAACTAATGGTGTATGCAGCAAAACCATCGTTTTTGTTCGTCGTGAACTTACCTACGTTTTGCAACCAATTGGACCCCACAACGACAATTAATATACATGCATCAGAGTTAAAAAGAACAAACTATTGTGTACTCTCATAGGCGTGTATATATACCGCCTTCAAGCAATTTCGACACTAAAAGATTAGCGGATATCTTGTGTGTTTGTCCCGCCCCATGGGTCATCGTCGGAGATTTCAATGCACAGCATCCAGCATGGGGAAGTACAAGGACAAATGCAAGAGGACGAAGATTAACAAGCATCGCCTAGAACTATGGCCTTACTCTCCTGAACGTTGCAGTCTTTGACTTTGGGACCCTCGTCTATATATTGTATCTTTACAATGCATTGTATTTAGAGAATAATCAACTGAAACTGAAACTGAAACGATGGTAGCCCCACCTTTCTTCGAGGCGTCACATACGGCGGCAGCCTCGATCTTGCTTTCGTCTCGAACGCTCTCATCATATGTGTGAAGTGGTCTCCAGATATTGAGACACATGGGAGTGACCAGATTTCCACTTATCTAAACATCAAAGGCTTGTCGTCTAGATCTGGTCCACGGAATACTATTCGGAAGATTCTATGGGGCAACTTCAAATCTGGTATGGAAGATGCCTGCAGCGAGGGAGTACCCTCTGGGATAGAGCAAACAATTAAAAATACGATGAAAAACCCCGCTCGCATGATGACGATCTCTTCCACGCGAAACGACTTCGACATGGAATTAGCGCGACTGCGAGCACTTCGTCGCCGGGCGGAACGTCGATATCGGCGTACAACATCAGTCCATGACCTTAGGGTAACCAGGAGGATGCAAAAAAATATTCAGCATCATAGGGATAGATTAGCGTCGGAAAGTTGGAAAATGTTTTGCCAGACACTAGACCCCGCAAGCCACTGTCTCACATTTGGAAAACGGTACAAGATCTGCGTTGCCTCCCGGAACAGCGTTTTTCATTCAAGGCGCTCGTGCTTTTCCAAGGGCGGCAAGACATCGATGTTGCAGAAGACTTTCGTGCGTGGATCGCAGATCAAGTGACTCGTCCAGATGCTCCAGCCCGAGGTGACGTCCCCCCATTCCCATGATTGTCGCATATACCTTCTTTTTACAATGAAGGAGCTCGAGGCGGCACTAGCTTTTTGCAGGTGCTCTTCATCACCGGGTCCAGATGGTATATCATACCGAACCTTGTGCTATCCCGGAGAATCCGCAATCCACAACTCCTCATGGCAGGAAGAAAATGTTCCCGACGAACGGAAAGTAAGCCACCTGGTGCCACTCTTGAAGCAGGGCAGATCCCCACTAGAGCTCACCTCTTACCGCCCAATAGTGCTGGCCAGCTGTGTAGAGGAGATAATAGAACAGATGATCCTTGGCCGCCTGGAATGGTACCTTGAACACTACAAGATTTATCTGAACTCCATGGCTGGTTTCCGACGTGACCGCTCTTCAATCGACAATGTAGATCCCGTTTCGTATGTCCAGCATGAAAGGTCCCATAAGCGTTTATCTGCAGCTTTATTCTTAGATGAGGAAGGCGCATACGATAACGTATTACATGAGGCCATTCTAGACGCTCTTGCGACTGTTGGGCTAGGTGGTCGAGCCGTTTTATGGATTGCAAGTTACCTATGTGCAAGATCATTCTTTCTGTTCACTGACAATGGCCCAACTACGCGACGCTATACCAGCAGGGGCGTTCCACAAGGCGGTGCGCTCAGCCCGACGCTGTTCAACCTCGCTCTTGTTGGACTAGCTGAATACTTGCCAACTACCATCAAGATTTCAATATAGGCATGCTACATCTCTTTCTGGACTTCGGCAGTTACACATTCTCAGATACGTGCGCCGCTTCAAAAAGCGGCAAATTTGACAGCGAGCTACTTGTGTAAACAAGGTCTCAGCATGTCACCAGAAAAATGCGTAATAGTGGCATTTACCCGCAAACCAATGACGCCTTATGTAATCTCAATCAATGGGCGTACTATTTCCTATGCCAGAACTCACACGTTTCTTTGCGTAATTACTGATTGAGACCTCTGTTGAAGCCCGCACGTGGCCTACATGAAACGGTGCCTGACAGCAACCTCCCAGTTGTTTAAATACTTGACAGGAAAGATGGGGGGGATGCAAGTAGACGCAATGCTGAAACTCTCCAGAGCTCTCTTTTTCGCTTTTTAAAGATATAGTCTACCTGTACTTAACAACACCTGCAAGACAAATAGCCGTGTTCTGCAGGCATCACAAGCTCAAGCAGTCAGAGTTTGCCTTGGTTTGCCCAGATTCACGTCAACAGAGGCAACTATTGCGATTACTCGGGCCCATCCAATGCAGATTCCTATTACGGTGGAAGCCCTGAGAACGTACATCAGACATTTTGCACGTGACCCCTATCACCACATTGAAAATACTACCTTGAGACAGGCACTAAGCATTATTCTCTAAACCTATCATCAAGTACAACGACAAACTTCAATCGGGCTTCACCGCTGTATCTAAAACATCGATACCCCCCTGGTGTTTCATCAACCCCACAGTACATCTCAGTGTACCAGGAATCGAGAAAATGTCTGAGCTGCCGTCGCCTCTGCTGAAACAGCTGTCTCTGCTTCTTCTGCACAAGAGGTATGCGGACAGTGTACATATTTATACTGATGGTTCCACAAGCATTCAGTGTTCCTCCGGTGCTGTGGTTGTCATAGCTATAGCTATTACCATCAGCTTTAGGACTGACCACCCAACAACATCGACATTTGCGGGAACTAACTGCTCTTCGTGGTGCACTTTGTTTTGTCAATCGGGAACCACGTTGACATTGGTCAATCTTCAGTGACTCAAAGGCAGCCCTACAATCTCCATTGTAGGAGCTGTCCGTGAATAGGACCTGTCCGTGTCGCGGGCCACACGAACAGCTCCTATTCGATATTAGATGCCTACTCCATACATCACATGAGAAAGGGCACTACGGGACGTTTCAGTGGCTGCCAAGTCACTGCGGCGTAATAGGAAGCGAAGACGCTATTAATGCCATTCGGGCAGCTCTTGAAGACACACAGGACGAGGCCATACCGCTTTTATGGTCCCACACAGCCAGCAGACTTCGAGTGCTTGCACAGCAGATCACGCTCTCTCTATGGTGCACACCAAGCAGCCAGACCAACCGGAGCAGTCGTCATTATCACCTGCCCTCTTTGATGCATCTCTGTATGCCAACTGGACTCTGCCGAAGAGAGGCCACTCTGCTTTGTCGCTTATGGCTAGGGGTGGGATTCACGAAATCTTATTCATTTCGCATTGGAATGGCCAACAGCGCTCTCTGCAATGCGTCTTTGCGAGGAGACGCTAGAACCCATTCTGTGCGACTGTCCTGAATATAATCTTCAGAGACAGTCCCTGGCGTCCGTTCTAGTGCACCTTGACAATAGACCATTGTCAGTAGAAATGATTTGCACATGTCGCCGATCGAAGACATCGCAACTGAAGACGACGAAGGGACTACTTCGGTTTTTGAAAGAGACGGGCTTGGACAAGAGGCTGTGACAGTGATGTCAGGTACCACGCAAGAGTGACGGACAGTACCTGACAATGTGTGTGCTGTGCTATGTGCTTTCTCTCTCTCGTTCCTTCCCACCTTTCATCCCCCCATCCCGCTCCCAAAGCTGGTTAACCTCCCTGCTTTTCCTTCTCCACCTTTTCCTTCCTTCTCCCGGTATATTTCCCATTTTCTGGCTACTTCTGGCCTGCCTGTACTCTGGATGTTTTTGTTTCTCGGCGATAGCTTCTCGTATCTCCCTGTTCCACCATCTTTTCAGTTTCTTTTTTCCATTCCAACGAACATGTTTCTCTTTCCGTATTTCTGTCGTTATTACACTTAGAGGCTCACTTTATTCCCCCACTTTACTTGGCCATTTGCGAAGTTCTTCGTCGACTCTACTGACTATGTTTGTTATTTGTTCAGCGTTCAAATTTGGACTGCACATTTTGCACTCCTTGCTCTCTTTCCCAACTGCACATTCCATTTTCAAAATTATGCGGTTGTTGCCACTCCCTATACAGCTATATCCTCCCTCGTCAATGACCATTTCTCTCAAGTTAGCATGAATTTCTTCTGTCATCAGACAGTAATCAATGGTCGATTGCCGGTTTCCCACTTCTCACATGATCTGCCCTTCCCACTAAGGCCTTGTATTCACGTTAACAAGGTTATGTTGCTCACAAAGGTCTGGCATTGACTTCCAGTTGTTCACGGTATAGCCATATAAATCCTGTATGTGGGCATGCATGTCACATAGTGGGATAATTTCGGCACCATTCCCGAAACCCCTAATATCAGCACTTATGCATCCCACTAACTGTTTATTCTTCGCTGTGCAATTCTTTCTGGTTCCCAAATACGGAACTCCCAGCCAAATTTTTTCCCATCTATTGTACCTGATAACCAAAGATGCTCTTGGCATTTTGAATTTACTGTTTTACATTTAGCTCCCTTGTGAAGCATGCAGAACACAAAGCCGATCTGCAGCATAGAAAATAATACCCCCTGCCCCCAAAACCTAGACGTGCCGGCCAAATCTCGCCTACCTATTCGACATCTCAGAATAGCGAAGCCGTATCACCGTTATACCTTGGAGGCAAATCTACTTTGACGCAATGTGCCTACCTATAGTTGCGGGTGCGCATGTTGGCAGCGGATCATATTTGACAACCACGCGAACAAGATTGAAAATTTCTCAGACAAAGCCAAGTTCCCGGTTAAACAGCGACTGCAGCGAACGATCCGCAGCATAGCGAATAAAGGCAAGGCATTCAAGATCCCGAGGATTGTGCAATGCCGGGCCGACCTGTCGCGGAGCTGCAGTATGCCATTAAGGGGCCCAGATACACAGCTTCGCTGGTCATCCTTCTTCACTGAGTGGAAGGGCACTGATTTTAGAGCGCAGCTCTTTGGAGTCCGTTCCTGGGTTTCGCGTCGTCGTCGGCGTTGTCGTCGGCCTCGTAACCAGCTCCGCCCCCCTTTCATCCCCCCAGCGCTAGCAGCGACCGACTGATACCGCTGGATGCCGCTGACGCCGCTAGAGAGTCAAGATAACGTGACTGCATAGAACACCGTCGCCGCCATGCAGAAAGAGGAGAAAAGGGTCCCCCCCCCCCCCCCTGTTCTTGTGTGGCGGATAGGGTGCTCTTCATTTGCCGACGCGCCGGTTATTTCACGTAGGCCCCGGCACGTCGACGAATACGTGCCCACCTTCCCACGGCTAGACCTGGTTCTTAGCGCTGCGGAAGCGAGGGTATCATATTGTTTGTGTCGGCATCGGCGGCGTTGTCCCTGAAACCAACTCCGCAGCTGGGGTTGACTCACTATCGGCGTCAGCGGCATCAGTCAGTCGCTGCTATCTCTTCCCTCCTCCCTTTATCGTGTTGTCCGCTTGCTGCGCGCGCTTCTGCCCCCATCGTTTGCCGCTGGGTGTACACGCCGCCCCCCTCCCCCCTCTTCCTGCGAGTCTCCGGTTGTCAAAGCGCCGGCTCGAACTTAATTCCTTTCTTCGCTCCTCCTCCAATGCAACCCCTGTGCGGTGGCAATCAGAGAGCCAGATCGGTGGCGGCGGATGTGTATATGTGCACCGCCCGAGCCGAAATTGCCGCTGCCGTTCGCCCTGTGCGGTGGCAATCAGAGAGCCAGATCGGTGGCGGCGGATCTGTATATGTGCACCGCCCGAGCCGAAATTGCCGCTGCCGTTCGCCACTGCGAAATTATCTTGCTGGTAGTAGCTGCCTACTTCGCCCCTACCGCACTCACGAAAGACGTCGTGCACTTCCTGCAACTCGCATTAACCGTCCATCGATCCACACCGATGTTAGTAGTGGGGGACTTTAATGTTGACATAAAGACAAACAGCAATTTCCTAACACTTATGCGGGAGAACATCCCGTTCCTCTCGCTCGTAACGCGTCCCACGGCTGTGACAACCTCGCGAGGCACTTGTATAGATCTCGTCTTTGAGAATCAAGCATTGGTGTACCAAGTCGAACATATATCAGTCTATTTCTCCGACCACAAAGCTTCCTTCATGACTGTCAAGAACTGTTAGTGGAGTCTTTGTTAAAGGAATACGTGTGAAAAATAAAAAAAAAAATTCTGTGATAGCGCATACATGTGTTGCTCGATTTCTTTGCCTCAATCTATCGAAAAGGTGAAACAGCTTATTTGCTGCGCTCAAATTTCGCATTAGGAAGTAACGTAATCGTCGGTAATTTTTTTCTTCAGCTGTGAGGCCTTTTTTCGAGGAACCCATATGGGTTTCCTTTATAGCAATTGCTACGATTGGGTGGATGTCTCATTTTCCCTTAACTATATATAGTTTCATGCCTAGTCGGCGCAAGCGGCTGGCTAGATAGATAGATAGATAGATAGATAGATAGATAGATAGATAGATAGATAGATAGATAGATAGATAGATAGATAGATAGATAGATAGATAGATAGATAGATAGATAGATAGATAGATAGATAGATAGATAGATAGATAGATAGATAGATAGATAGATAGATAGATAGATAGATAGATAGATAGATAGATAGATAGATAGATAGATAGATAGATAGATAGATAGATAGATAGATAGATAGATAGATAGATAGATAGATAGATAGATAGATAGATAGATAGATAGATAGATAGATAGATAGATAGATAGATAGATAGATAGATAGATAGATAGATAGATAGATAGATAGATAGATAGATAGATAGATAGATAGATAGATAGATAGATAGATAGATAGATAGATAGATAGATAGATAGATAGATAGATAGATAGATAGATAGATAGATAGATAGATAGATAGATATGCTCAAACAGCCGAAGTAGGCAAACGATTCTTTAAACGTGATTTCACAGCAAAGAAGTACCACTTCTTTGTTGGGCAAAATTTTATGGAGCATTAGACGGTGCAAGTGGTGGTGCACACCAAGTTTCCAGAGAATAGAGTAGACCTAAAATAGAGAAAAAAAGAAAGGTCTTCAAATGTCGTGCGCTTTCAATTTAAAGGTCTGGCGGCTTTATACAGCGGCATTATATGTGGAGATCTCATTTTGTGACACCTTCTATTCGACTCGCACGCAAGCGCGCACGTACGCACACGTGCACGTACACACGGGACCACACACCCGCCCACACACATTCACACATGCACACACATACGCACGAACGCACACACACACACACACACACACACACACACACACACACACATGCACACACACGTACACACACACGTACGCGCATACATCCACACATGTGCGGGGCCACGACTGAGGCCCCGCCGGCCTCAGTCCTGGCCAATAGCGTCTATCCAAGGGTCACACAGCCAGTCGCGAGTTGCTCTTCCTCCTCTAGTTCCACCTCTAGCTGCAGTCTCGCGGATAACGGTCCTGTCCTTATCCTCCATTGACAGACACTCCGCGACGTGGAGACCCGCCATCCACGGCTACACTACGGTGCGGATATTCCCTGTGGAACTGAGTTGGACTGCAGACAGTAAGACAGAAATGAACCCACCTTTAGGAAAATCGATTTTCTCTTGTTTGCACTCACATGCGTATCAATAGCACTTTCAACGTATCTGCTGTTGCGGTGGCTCTCAAGAATGGCTTTGGGTTGAAGTGGAGCGTAAACAGCAAATATCTTAAACACAGGTCGTGGCCCTTTTTGAGTGACAGCCGAGGGAATCGGAATGTTGTTTTCACTGTTCTCTTTCCGTCGGTTCGGTTACTATTTATATTTCTTTTTTTTTTCTGCCTACTTTGAATTGGTACTGAAGGGACCTGGCGCTCATGTCCGATATAAAAAAGTGGTAGTAACGAGGCTGCTTTTCAGACCGTTATATTAAGTGAAATGAGCTTTCATGCGGAAGAATCGTCAAAATGAAAGGAGACGAGAGATAAGCGCGTTTATACTAACCACCCTAATATGACTGTGTTTATTCGTCTGGTCTTAAGAGGTGAAAACGTTGCATGTGGCTGAAATTATTTAATGGAGCTCTGCCATAAAGCGTTTGAGGAAAAACGTAGCAATTTAATTCACGTGTGTGGTAACTCAGCACACCTAGTTCTTGTGCCTACGTATAGAAAGCCTTTAAACCTGTGAACATAATATTTTTCTTGCACTCAGCCCGGTACCTTGAACATAAACATCACCTGTTTTTTATCTCCCTTTGGTATTATACCTGCAATAAAACAACTGTGGTTATTTTCATAAAATACATGCTTTAGATTGCGTATACGGAACAAACTTATTGTGAAATTTTTCGTACCTTGTGCGTCTTATTGCGCCTGCGGTTTCTCTTGTTACTACGCACAGAAATCACGTTATATCATTCCCTTTTCCTATCGACAATAAAATATTGCTTTCTAATGTGGGGCAGCACGACGTGTTACAACATATCAAAGGGGAAGTTATAGGATTCATTCTGTCTGTATTTTTGTCGATGGCCCTGCGTCCTGCTATTTCTTTGTGCTTGTGCAATGCTACGCTTGTGGAATGCTACGCGCTTTGTTTGACGTGAAGGCATCGGCAGTTCGGACGAGACTGAGCCCCCACTGAGCCCAACAAGGTGATGCTACGAAGCCCGAAGGCAGCGACGACGTTAACTGTATATAGCTAGTATAACCTAATATAATAGACTCAAGGCTGGATAAACTAAACCAAGCTACTCCTTGCTACCTGGAAGATTAGAAGTGAAACGATGTGAAGACAGGAGAGATAGAAAGTATTCGCGGGCTTCCTTCACGCTCGGAGACACACTTTTACGTAGCGAATTCAATGTAGCGCAAATGAACACGGACAAAAAAGATGACAGGACACCATGGGTGCTAACTCACAAATTGTTTATTAAGTCAACCCCGGAAAAATAGGGAATAATAGATACAATGACTTCAACACCCACTCGCATAAGAAGTTTTATAACTTTTATATAGCTACAGAGAGCCGGAGAGGGAGTTTTTCATATTTCATTTCTCTATAATTTTTTCACTGATACTTTTTATCTAATTATAATATTTGAGAAGCTGATGCAATAACTATGACTAATTACGTAATTAGGCGGTAAAGCAAAAAGTAATCTGGGTATTTCCAAACGACGGCAAACAACATTACTTTGCTTTTGTCCGGCTGCGTGGCATTTGCATATCTTGAAATCTTGGTGCATGACATTTGGGACACCCTGAATGATCATCCGTTTTGGTTTTTGCTAGGGCTTCGCGTAAATGCACGTAGCATCTTGCTGTGTCTCCCGTTTCCCTTGAGGCCCCTTTGTTTACCTTATGGCTTCTATTCCCCAGACAGCATTATTTCTTATTATAATTTGTTTTGAACACCTATATATAATTAACAGGAAAGGGAAAGTGAGGAGCAGGCTGGCAACTGCCACCGGAATGGGCACACCTGCCTACTCTTCAGAAAGAAGGTGACAGCAACACAGAAATGGAAGATATGAAGGAGGGGAGGAAAGAGGAAAAGAAGAGCAATAGGAGAAATCTGAAGTATAAAGTACAACATACAGTACAGATAACACACAGTAGGGTGTGATCTAACTTGACCACCACCTGTCACTAAAGGTCACGCTACTACAGAAAGTATTGCTTTCATTGTTGAATAAGAAGTTGTGTTCGGACATCCACCAGTGCAGTGGTATCGTGAAGTTCTTATAGCCTTCTCTTCTGAGAGGCAAGTGTAACGCATTTAAGGGGTAAAGCAACCAAGCGCAGGAAACACTTATGGCGTCATACGCAATGAAAATCCAGTGAGTCTGAAATTAAAAACCCTATAATTGGAGACACAAAGGCAGCTGAGCATGTTTTCTGTGAGCAGGCTGCTTTCGCAAACGTAACTCTTCGCAAAGAACTTCTTGCAAGTTTGTGCCGTAGATACTTAAACTTTGAACAACGCTAATTATTTGCAAAATCAAAACCTACTATTAGGCACCGAGGGGAACCACTGTGCAAGAGTTTGTGTTGTGTACGTAGATGTTTGCGGATGAGAACGGCATTGACTATGTGCTTAAGTAGCCGATACTGGATCTAGCATTTCACACATGCACGCAGGCACACGCACACAAATTTTTGTCTTGTCTTGTTGGTAGTCTTCATATATTTTACACAGGGCGACTCATATTCCAAGAAATTATCTTTCTAGGTGTGAAGAGGCAATTCCTGAATGAAAGGGCCAAACTTGTTCAAAATCAGCGGACTTGAGGAACAAGTAGCAGGCCGGTGAATACAGAGCGGTTCCGTCTGCACAATCGGCCGTAATTTTACAAAAGTGTTGCGCACGTTATGACGAGAATCAGAAAGAACAAAGCCCTCAGGAGAAGATCAAGTGCAAGAAGACGTGGAGACCAATGCTTCGCTAAAACCTGGAGGGCCTGACGAGCGAGCGACTTCCTCTTTTAATGCTTCCCTTCACTCAGTGCTCCAGGCACGGAGCGCCGAGTTATGCTGGGAAGCTGAAGAACAGGCAGATGCCGAAGCAGAGGGTATGGCGGTGAGCAGAGCAACCGATCCACCAACGAGGAATGAACAAGGCTATGAGGGGTTTCCCAACTTACGCACAACTTCCTGTGCTCACTGCTTCAACGCGGAATACAACAAGTCATCAGAGCATTCACCGGCGTACCTGTCAAACATGATATATCGACCTGTCATAAGAAAGAATTTGCCACTGAAGCAAGTGTTTACTGGCGAGGGAAAGTTCTATTTCAAGGACAACTGACTTCATTCGGTACGTGAGGAGCTCAGAAATAAATTTGAACTGCCTTCTTTGACTTTGACTTTTCCATCTGCGTATCTTGCTGCAAACACTGTCGTACACAGATGAGTGCGCTCACGACCACTCACTACCGTAACCATCGTAACCACGATCGCATACATTATATATCTCATATACACAGGCACTTGCGCGTGAGAACACGTAGACACACAACAAAAATAAAAGTACAGACGTGTGCGTATTTTTGTGAACACACTCAAACATAGAAAAAGGTACATCCACATATATAACTTCACACCTTAACCGCACAGGTGCACACACAAACGTAAGGTCTTCGCCTATATTTGCGAGCGTACAACGTGATGGCAGCTGACTTGACCATCCACCAGCTTTTCTTTTCCTCATCCAACAAGCAACACTTGCAAATGTTGGTTCTACGCACAATGAAGCACGTCTAACTTTGATTCTCCTTTTAGTGGAGAAGTTTTCTCCGATGCAAGGGCACAGTGGATCCATATCTATGCTTGATCTCCGAGAATCTTTGATGGCATGGACACAAAAAGACAGACCAATAGGAATCTCCAATCACGCAAAATTAACTTGCGTAATGCTTTCCTAGGTTTCCGAATTACCTCCATTTCTCAGTAACTTATTTCTGCTAGCCATAATTCCCTTTTGAATCTTCTAGGCGTCATCTCCATATCTACCTGTGCTTAGCCTTTGATTTCTTTTATTCTGTCTACACTGACGCACTCCTCTTAGTTTCTGATGGTTTCCATTGTGCATAGATTATTCTTGATGAACAGTGCGGCCTCTCTTGCCCTTCTTTCCTTTGGTACTATCACGCACACGGAGCAACATAAATAAAGAGTGTCGGACAAGTTTAAGAAAGAAAGATAGGAGAAGGCTGAAGTTGCCAATTAAACAAATGACGTATATATGACTCGAATTTCTCGAAAGCAATTTGAAAAGGCTACGTTGGGCAGGGGCCCTTCTAGCTGTAGCTTGTGTGGAGTTTGAAAACATTACTACTTTGATGTCATCTTCTTTGCGAGCTTTATGGTGAGAGTGATGCGAAAAATCATCAGATTTACGGACCTCCTTCCGGGATTAGGAATAATTCTTTAACCGTACCTAGAAACCTGCAGACAAATGCGTGGGAGAATGTAGCAATATAATTCCTGGAGACACTGTTCTGGCGTCTGTTTCGTAAACTGCAAAATGTAAAGTCAACCTTGGATTCGAAAGCACGACTTAAAGTTCTTCCATTTCATCACGTTGCCGCTGCAACAGGAAAACTTTAGCTCCACGTGCCATTCATTTTCGCAACTCTTTCTATTAACGATCGCTAAACAACATTATTTTCTTTGCATCACAACATGGATCAATATAGCCAGACGTGGCAAATGCAGCGGTCAAGCAACGCTGATGTCGGCTAACTCAAGATAGCCTGCCTTGTATATTCAAGGGGACTCCAAAAGGCAAAGAGTCATGAACAGATCCTAGCGACGCGTGTGAAAATAATCAAGCAAAACTCTTCGCGACTGTGGCTGCAGCCTCTGGAGTGGACGTGAGCTTTCAATAGCAGTCGCCGTAGCAGCTTTGCGCAAGTTTGGGAAAGCAGAGACCGACTGATTGCTGCAGAAGCGTCGAATTGCTTTGTCCTTTGAAGCAAAAGATCGGGAAGGAAATTTCCCCAAGGCAAAGTGCACTCCACTGAAACTCCTCTGAGACCGGTAGGAAGAACGTGGCAGAACGCACGGTGGTAGAAAGTACTAAGATAGTGGCGTTACAGCAGGACTGACATGATTGCAGCAGCTGTGGTTATGGCAGCGCTATGTTGGTGAACTGGAGTATTTACATTTCACTGTTGAAATTGCGCGTAAATCCGAAGCGGGGCAACTCGTTGGTAGTACATATATCTCTACCTGCTCCTCAAAAGCAAACAACCCGCCGCGGTTGCTCAGTGGCTATGGTGTTAGGCTGCTGAGCACAAGGTCGCGGCCTTGAATCCCGGCCACGGTGGCCGCATTTCGATGGGGGCCAAATGCGAAAACGCCGGTGTACTTAGATTTAGGTGCACATTAAAGAAACCCAGGTGGTAGAAATTTCCAGAGTCCTCCACTACGGCGTGCCTCATAATAAGAAAGTGGTTTTGGCACGTAAAACCCCATAATTAAAAGAAAGCAAACATACTGGGTTGAATAATATATATATATATATATATATATTGAATAAAATAAATCATAAATCAGCGGAATAGAAAGTGGGTGAAAAAATATAACTTTCCGCAGGTAGGGAACGCTCCCACGTCTTGGCACACACACACACACACGCGCACACATACAAACATACACACGCACGCACACACACACACACACACACACATACACACACACACACACACATATATATATATATATATATATATATATATATATATATATATATATATATATATATATATATATATATATATATATATATGTGGAAGCAACGTGGAGCGACAAATATAAAGTGGCAGTTTCGCCCAACAGGCGAAACAGTAATTTTATCGGCCGTATAAACTTCTAAACATAGGCATGCTGTACTTGCGCCCAACTTTTTGTGGTTTTGAGGGGGAAAATATGGGCGTGTAGCTGCTGCACATGTGTTACCACATGAAGTAGTCCGATGGCGTTTGACCGTGCTTTTGCTTACTCGATATAGACGCTGAATCGACGCAGCTTCCACGAGCGACAGTTTCGCACTTCCCCCGACGGGGAATGGAAAAGTCGCAAAATAAGTAAACTGTTACACTCAGTAATGTGTTCTGTCGCATTTAACTGTTGCTCATAAGTTGTTTATGTCTTGTCTTCCCCAGCCTAAACTAACTTGGAATAAAACGCGGGGCTCTTTTCAGGACTCACTTGTGCGCGCTTTGCCTCCATAGCTTTCGCTTCATAGCTACAGAAAGTTGTAAACGAGTATAACAAATTTAACAAGCATGGTATCACGCGCGCCCAAGCCAACATGAACACATCTCACTCGATGACTGCGGAAACCCGCTTTCAAAACACTACAGAGAGGAAATGCGGCAGCAGCAGTGAGCGAATCGACCTTTGTGCAGTTGCTCGCCTCAATGTGAATTATGCCCTGAAAACACAGCGCACAACAGAGTCTGTACCCATTGCAGATGGCTTTCAAGATACAGCGGCCCGGCAGGGAGGGCGCGACCGCTTGGTCGACCGGTGTAGAATGCTTATTGCATTTAAATAGTAGTTAAAATATATCGACTATAGGAAGCAAATTTTAATTTTTGCTATCAGTCCTTTTACAAAAATATGTTTACTCTGTAACTCAGCAATAGGAAATGATATCCTAACTCTGTAAACTTGAACTATTGGGAGATGTACATGAACAATATTGCTATAATATGTACCGTTTCTAAACATACAAAAAAATTGTAAGTAGAACTTTTGCGTTGTTTGCGTAAACATTTCATAACTAATCCTAAGCTGCTTGCTTATATATCGAACTTATCAGTCGCAGTTTCTCTAAGAGATGCAGTTTACGATATTGCGGTATCTGTTCTTGGTACAGCATCTCAACATTTTCACATTGTGTTTCAGTATTTTCAACTTAGCGTGGGTCAGCAATTTTTGCACAACTTATGAAACCTCTAATCAAAATTCTGTGGCATATAGTCCGCAAATTTCTGCTTCACACCTAAAGTGCAACAAATTCGGCTCACTTACCTTTACATGACGCTCGCATCAGTTTCGTTAAGATTGGTTATTTTATAACTCGTATAACTCGAACAGTTTCACAGTTACTCTCATAGTGTGTTGATAGTTGTCAACAATTATCATCGACGTACTGTATCCATAGTGACAGGCGCTATAGTGCGACGATCTTCGGCAATGCATTCCGATGCCTACCAAACGGCCGTGTAGAACGGCGGTGTAGGTAGACTGTGGTAGTCATGGCAACCACTTAACTGTAAGAAAAATAGGAAGTTATAATACAGATTAATAGTGTTAGAACTTTTCAATTGTTAAACAGTCTTAGGCTGTGGCCTTCTTTCTTTTGATTGGCTCTCACGGCTTCGCATTCTTTTGAGATATACATATATAATGCAGAAAAAAACTAGCAGAGCCACGCTTTTTAAAGATAAAATTTGCGAGGAATACAACGTGTGTTACAACATGAAATGCTCCCGAGCAGCAACATTGCATTGATGTTTAGTGATAATGACGTTCTTCTGGTGAGAAATAAATTGTAGTGGTCATCGGCAGCCACGCTTTTCCGGTAGCATGTTGCGCTGCTGAGCTTGAGCTACCGGGCGCCCGGCCTAGCGGCAGCTGTCCGACAAACACGAAGTGCAAAACGCTTGTGTGCCGAACATTGGGCGCGGTTTACTCCCAATTTACACCTCAAGAGTGTAATATTTTTTCGAAGTCCACCACTACAGCGTTTCTTATAATTAGATTGGGTCTCCGGTGCAAAAAGCCTCAGAAGACATTTTATAGCAAGAGAAATAGTGCCAAGTCATTTGCGTATTGCAATTTCCGCGAGCTAAGTCTAAAGGGTGTTGTTTTAACTTATCCGCATCATTCTACCAGGCATAGTATAATTTTCAGGCAATGTGCGGATTTGTAACATAAAAATAAATCAATCCATCAGTCATTGCTCAAAAGTTCAATCGCCTGTCTTAAGGCCAGAACAAGACAATTATTACACAAGAGCGTGGTTCTGCATTACGCAGAAATTACTTACTTTGAAGGTGGCCAACGGCGCTGGAATAAGCTTTCTATTCTTGCGTCTTAAAGTACGTCCGATTGATTTCTAGCACGACCTTGCTTGAATATTTTTTGACCCATAGAGTTCCTGCACTATACTTGAGCAAGAAGAATCCTGTTTGTGTTTCAAAATCTAAAAAGCGTGATTGAAGGACAAAAGAATGAAATATAATCAAAATTCATTCCGCGTTGCTGCTTTTAGAAACAAATGTGTCGAAGGTAGGCACAGATGACGCGCACAGACAAAAAAAAGAACAAAATGAAATGGCACACAGAAGGACCTTGACAGCAGAAAACGGACCCTGTAGTAGCTTCGTGACCGGAACTTTGTCGATCTTGATCGCCTTCTCAGCAGAATTTTCAGCACTCCTCCGAACAATCTGACCTCGCACGTCGTGCTCTGAATAAACAAGCAAATCGGTTTTGAGCACTCTACTTCAACCGCCCAAATGCAAAGCGCGACACAAACGCGCTCTCAATCGTTCGAAATCGACCCCAGTCGGGCATGCAATGACAATACCCACTCTGGGCCTTATATTATTTTCCATTTTCTTCCCGCTTTTCTGTCGCCCAGATAATGTAGCAAACCAAATACTAACTGGTGAACCTGCCTGCCTCTCATTTCCGGTCTTTTTTTTTTTTATGAGCGATATTTTACAAGGTATATGCATCAACATATTAGCAGAAGGGTGAGACTTCATCAAGACCATGAGACTCTCTTAGCAAGCGTATCCAAGGCATGAATATATTTGGAAATGTAGTTGACATTACAATTAGTGCTTTGGTTGCTTAGCAAACTCTCCCAGAAATTCGTAGATCTTGTGTTCTTGATCATTTTTGTAATGACTGTATCACCATAGTGCAAGCACTCAAGCATGGAGTACGTCCATTAAGGCATTATGTTTTTTGTAGAAGCTGACATAGACGCCTCTTTTAATCACATGTATTGGCTATAGAGGAACAAAAAAAACTTCGTAAAAATAGTTTCAGATTGTCACAATCTTCATTCATGAAAAGGCATTCCTTTGTGAAAGAGATTGCGCAGTACATTCTGGAGATTTCCGCTTGAGCAACTGCGGCTGTGCCAATTAAGACAGATTGATTGGAGAAGGAGACGTGGTAAGCAAAATGGAGCGGGGAATAAAAGGGAGGAGTAATTAAACTTTATTCTTCGCTCATGTAATCATCTTAATAGTCATGCCCTGGGTATCTCGAAGCTAGTATTCTCAGCTACGATAAAGATTGTTAAACAATCGACTATTTCTTTGTGATTTCCCTTACTGAATCATTGATTGGAGTTGCAGCTTTGTAAAAAAAAGCCTCCGTTGTTTTTGCAAGATGACGTATTATTTCGTACAGACGCTTGCTTGCTGACCTACAATAACGTGAGCATAACTAAAGGTGAACAAGCATCTGCACCACTTTGTGCGCAGTAGGAGTGGGAAAACTGTGTGGTCATGAACTCGCTAGTGTCTATTAGCAGTTTTAACAACATAAAGGGGCGCCGTTGTCGAGGAAAGATGGCGGCTGGATTCAGGATACATTGATGCTCAGCTCTGTCACATATTTTTCGATCGCGATATTCAATTGCCATGTTTTCTGGAACGCGAACATCATCTGGTGGCCGAGCACGTTCTGGACATTGGCATAAATAAAGTCGCAGATTCGCTAGAAAGGAGAAGTATCCATTGCGATAGCAAATTAGTGGACCGCTATACGAAGTAAGCTGCAACTAATTCTCCACTATAAAAATAGAAAGATACCTATAAAGAAAGTGGTCAGACACGGCGATACAATCTCTCCAATGGTATTCACTGCCTGCATGGAAGAAGTATTCAAGCTATTAAACTGGGAAATCTTAGGAGTAAAGACCAACGGTGAATATCTCAGCAATCTTCGGTTTGCAGATTACATTGTCCTGTTCAGCAACACTGAGGACGATCTACAACAAATGATTGAGGACTTTAACGGAGACAGTGTATGAGTGGGGTCTAAGATTAACATGCAGAAAACAAAGACAATGAACAATAGCCTGACAACGGAACACGAGTTCAGGATTTCCAGTCGACCTGTAGAGTCTGTGATAGAATGCGTTTATCTACATCAGTGACTCACAGGGGATCCTATATCATTAAAAAGAAAGGTGTACAATCAGTGAATTCTGCCGGTGCTAACATATGGGCAGAAACTTGGAGGCTGACAAAGAAATTCGAGAACAAGTTAAGTACCGCACAAGGGGCGATGGAACGAAGAATGTTAGGCGCAACGTTAAGAGATGGGTAGAGAGCGATGTGGATCAGAAAGCAAACTGGTATAGCTGATATTCTAATTGACACTAAGAGAAAGAAATGGAGTTGGGGAGGTCATGTAACGCGTAGGTTAGATAACCTGTGGACCATTAAGTTACATAATGGCTGCCAAGAGAAGGAAAACGCACTCGAGGACTGCAGAATACTAGGTAGGGCGATTAGATTAAGAAATTCGCAAGCGCAAGTTGGAATCGGTTGGCGCAGAACAGGGGTAACTGGAGATCGCAGGGAGAGGCCTTCGTCCTGCAGTGAACATAAAATAGGCTGATGATGACGATACGAAGTAATGATGATGGCTTTATCGGCTGTTAAAGTTGTAAACATAGACATCCTAGGTAAATTAACAAGCACGCTGTAACGCACGCACAGGAAACATGAACACATCTCACTCGATGACCGCGGAAACTCGTGGTCAAACGCTGCAGTAAGGAAACACTGCAGTAAGCAAGAGTGAGCGAATTGAGCTTCCAGCAGCAGCTCGCATCAAGGCGAAGTAAGTAGCGAAAACACAGCGCAACGTGGCCTCTGCACCCTTCGCAGATTCCTTTCATGATACAGCGGCCCGGCCCAAGCAGTCCGGGCAGCCCGGAGAAGAACGCGCCCCCCTTCCTTACCCTCGCCTCGAAGTCTTGCGCGTGACGGAAGGCGGCGCGCTACCTCCTGGCGTTCGTCGGTTGCGTGCGCGAGATTGAGCCTCGATCGCCAACTCACCTTCGCAAGCTTTCACTCGCACATACAGCATACACCACGTGGAGACAATTTTATCGCCCGGGGACTTTTTAAAGAACGTCACAGCGACGCTGACGCCAACGGCAGAAATGCGCTGGAGTGTCCATATAATTGCTATCGCAAAATAATGCTGCCCTCTCCCCCAAACACCATATTTATTTATTTTGTCATAGGGAAGTTGGGACATTATCCGGTGTTTCACTTTTTAAAAACATGTCCTAATCACTGTAAGATTTACCAATAGTGCGTTGAAGCAGCCTCACCCGAATGTAAATCAACTATTTTGACCCTCTATTCGGAAATGCATCTTAACATGAAGCCACCTGGCGTGAACGCGTCCAGGATGCTCATTGCGTTTCCTTCGGCACGTTCAGGGCGGGCGTCATCAAGCCAAGCCTGGGCCTCAAGTTAAGATGCATTTTGAATACGAGGTAATCATATACTATCATCAGTCAAGTACTTTAGAATGTAAATTCAGGTACTTCTTCTTTTTCAAATTGAACAAAAAAACAGAATGTTAACGTCTTAATCCTACCACTCAGCCTGAATAGCCCGGCGTCGCCATTTCCATGAAATAAAACTTAGCGTTATGCTTACAATGTTAAAAAGCACACGATTTTATCGCCCTTGGACTTGAAACGGAACGTCACGGCGATGGCGGCGCCGACGGTAGAACTGCACCTGGAGCCTTCATATAATTTCAATGGCAATAAACAGACGACGCAATAGAAGTCGACGTATGCCTGCTAATTATAGCTGTGCAGCACAGCCGCGTAGATTATTGGTGAGTTTCCGTGATTATGTGTTTACAGAATGAGGCGTCAGTGATGCTAAATATTCTTGTAGAGCGGAAAGATCAGGGAAATGTAAACATGTCGCTCGTACGCTGATATTCTGGAACATCCACGACTTGCTTTAATTTGTCATATTACGAGAATGAAGAAGGTAGCCAATCGAGCTAACTCAGCGAAGGGACTCGCCTGCTTTTCTGTCCAGAAACCTAAACGAGCAGTGCATTACACGCGCTAGCAATATTGCAGTGGCAAATAGTTGCATCTTATTGATTTCAACACTTTGCAAAGTGCAGGCGTATACTGTGTGCTTATCCGCATACGTGGTCTTCTAGTAATGTGCATAATGTGCATGTATTTCTATAAAGAGCTGCTACTGGCGCTGTCGGTGATTCTTCGCGTATGAAGCCACGTGCATGGAATGAATAATTAAACGTGTTGCGTAATCGTTGCTTTATATTTTCTTAACAGGCTGTTGTCTAAAGCAAAATATTTAACAGTTTAGCTACACACCGATTTTGGTGAAGCGCATACTATAATAACAATAATAAAATTACAACCAAAACACTAAATCATGTAAGTTTTCTTACCTGGCTAATGGAGATGATAGTCATCTGACGAAAAATATCGCCAGCATGCAACCATCGTTGCCGTTATGGGTTGGCCCATTCGTCGTTCTCGGACCCATAGCTACCTCTTTTTCACCTCACTGATATTTGAGAAACCCGTAAGAATGACACATCACGGCCTTTTCATTTAGCGGATATGCAGAACAGCATGCTGCAATGCTATCGTGACATTTTTGTGCTACTTTTTTCACACAACGGCCCCGAAAGCGACTGATCTATGCAGCAGACGGAGTGGTTTCGGACTATGCTCTCGCGTGTTCGGGTTAGACTGTATTGTGGCGTAGTCGGTTTAGCGTCAGTTTCGTGAAAGCAGCTAAACAGGTTCAAGTGTTTTCGCAATGCACTTGTCAGCGTTTTCTACAGCCAGATCGTATATATAAGGGAACCTTGACTAAGGCCTGTCAATACTCCTAAACGGCATTGAACGTATTCAAGAAAAGGCGAGTATTCGTTGCACCAATGGCATTACTGTTCTCTTTCCGTTCGGTCATGCCCTCTAAGATTCCTCTGATGTGCTTGACAAATGCTTTTTTTAGCGTATGTCACAGTATTTATAAGCATATGGCAAAGAAACTTCTGTGAGCAGAGTGGTCAACAGATTAGGCGCCGGGAACCCCCGGGGTGAAGACGCAGAAGCGCACTATTCTTATGCTTTTGGCTTCTTTTTTCCTGGGTTATCTTCGCCCGACCGAGGGGACGTTTGTGTTCGGCGCTATTTTTGTACACTTTTACCGCTCTCATTTGTGTTTTCTTTTTCTGGAAGGTGTAGGGGGAGGGGGCGTCTGAATTGTTCGCTGAACTGATTGTAGTTATCTACGAACTCGCCGAGTAGACTAACCTCGTCAACATCTTTGTGTTTTCGTTTAATTTTGCTGACATCCCGCACCTTGCACAATGAACCAACTCGCCGAACAAAGAAAATTGAAGAGATATTGTTTATATTGGTAACAAAGTGAACATTGAGGTAAACCCGTTTTGTTACGATTACTATTACAATGGATTATCGTTGGTTTCTTGTAGTGATGGAGATATGTTGTCGTTCTTTTATACGTTAAATGAGCGCGCATTGCTCACGCTAATGGCAGACCTTGATTTGGTGTTTTTTATTCGGCCTAATAGTTGCTCCTCATCATGTCCTTCTTTTAACAGTGAGATTATGATGCGCAGGACGCGTGGCTCGATCGCGACGCTAATCTCTCAAAATTTTTGCACGTTGATTTTGTTTGTTCGTGCATCATATTAAAGGCAATTGGCGTAGCGCCAATAAGACGGGAGGAAGAGGCGCAGACGTAGCGCTGTTTGTGTGTTTTTGTGCCTCTTCGGCACGTCTTGTATAAGATACGTCAAGGGCTCTCGAAATTGGCCTACTGCTTTTAATTCCCCTGCCTCATTCGGAAGAGCCAGGCAGTGGAATTTTTACGTTCAATCTGGTGTGCGGCCACCTATGTAGTAGCAAAAATAAAAATAAACTATATGCTTGCCCTAAAACTTTGAAGAATGTTTTTTTCCCGCAAATATTCATAGCAATGTTTGACTGTACATTAAAAATGATGAGTGACTTTTCATCTTGCACAACGTTTCACCACACTCCAGTAAGAACCAACCGTCCCTGCAGCTTTGCGTTCACCATTTCTTTACTTCGATGGAAACGCAATGTATGTAGGCTTTTTTTATATAAAGTGATTGATTGATTCTTGAAATGATAGATAGATAGATAGATAGATAGATAGATAGATAGATAGATAGATAGATAGATAGATAGATAGATAGATAGATAGATAGATAGATAGATAGATAGATAGATAGATAGATAGATAGATAGATAGATAGATAGATAGATAGATAGATAGATAGATAGATAGATAGATAGATAGATAGATAGATAGATAGATAGATAGATAGATAGATAGATAGATAGATAGATAGATAGATAGATTTATTTGTTTTTAGTTTGTAATAGCAAACAGCCCACAGGCTATGAGAGAAGCGCCAGTAAATAGTTGCATGCTGTTTTTAATAGCCTAGTGTTCATTACTGTGCACCCAAACCTCAATACGCTCGCTTGTACTTTTCATTCCTCTCTCATCCGAATTCCACAGACACCATCCAATAATTGAACCTTCGATTTAGTGCGCAGTGTTAGTAGGCCATAGCAACTGGCTTACTTGAGCAGGCGATAGTAAAATAGCGAACAAACGTCAAGTCGTTTTAATGCCAGCCTCGACGGGCCGCGTTAGCTACACTGTCAGTCTTTCATTGCACACAAGCAAGAATGAAGTATTGAAATATAAAGCAGAGCCAGAAAATAAAGTATGAGAGCGTACGACAGCCTGAATCCAATGCGTGGAAGCACTCTTGAGTTCCTTTCGCAAACGGAAATCGACAGCGGAAACTAACCACCTTGACACACACGAGCATACTTAAGATGATCAGTGTTGAGCGTTATACGGCACACAATGTTTGGAATTTCGGTCACTTCGCACAGAAGCCTTCGAGGCTGGAAAACAGAACGTGTAAAAATTCATATAGTGGTTTAAATAGGAACTTCGGCCGGTGACGATGAGAGTTCAGTGAAGCAAACATGAATGCTTGGGGAAGACCGGGAGAGGAAAACGTAGTTTTAAGTGACAAGACTAAAATGTTCGAAACTGAGTTTGGCTGGCTTATAAATTACGTTACGGCATAATCATTGTCGTATTGTTATTCTCAGACCAACTGCTCATCCTCAAGTTTCAACTTCACCATAGATTTGTGAAGTTCATACTTTAGCAGGAAACTTTAGCGTCACGCATAACAATTGGGGATCGAGCGCCATACCAGGGACGAGCCGGACACTTTACCCACTGCGCTTTCACACAGCCTTGAATAGTGGAAATTTGTGCCGGGTGTGTTGCACTATACAGACACTGAGAGTAACGGAGTCTGTGCACGTATTTGAAAAGCTACAGCTAGCAAATCATTAGTGGACAAAAGAGACATCCGTTGCATTGCAAAGAAGATGTTATTGAGAACATGGTACTTTATTCCCTTAGAGAGCGTACTTGTCGCAGGAAACGAGCCGAGAACCGTAATGCTCGCCGTGTTGTGTTGCTTTTTTAGTCATTTCAATAAAGGGAGGTATATGCTCACTACCATGCGCTATTGGCTGCCAAGAGATAAACACCAGAGCAGCCTGGATATTTGCGAAAGCGCTCCCTGCGAAGATCAGATTTGCCAATATAGGATAGAAGATTGGCGGTGATGTAATGAATCTATAGGACAAGCTTGCACCTTCCTTTTCCTTCAGTGCTCAAAACGAAGTGGTGTCATAGCAATGATTGCAAGAAATGTAGTAGCTGGGAACTTCAATCATAGAACTGAGAGAAGTTCTTCAATAGTTTAGTGTCATTTAACGCAGTCTATCATGTTTCTGCAGTTTTACGCTGACTACTCATGTAGGCATCACTTTGTATCTGTCAAACATCGTTCGAACGCCCTTGTATCATCACCATACAATTGCGGCATGAATATGCGAATATGGTTATCTCCGTCTGCCACACATACGAAGGAAAGATCTCTCGGAATATAACTATAGACCATGGATAACAGCGGCATGTTTGACTTAAAAGCATCGGGATAGCGTGCGAAAAAAAAAACACGTTTAGTCCAAGCAGCGATGCACGCCCCTTGAACCATTTGAGTTTGCCATCATCGCTAAAGCCAGCCGCTTCGACGGCCCTGCTACTGCTACATCCGGCGGTATTCTCGTGCAGTGCGCCCAGGTGACAGGTTGTAAACTTCGTGACAATGCGCCGCTTCAAGACCTAAAGCCAGCTTTAAAGTCAACCATGAGTTAAGCAGAGTGCAATTGCAAGTAAGTATACGAAGGCTGTCGACTGCGTCATTGATATCAACATTTCAGCACATCTTAACACGAGGCATTAACAGTAAGTCCGAGATAAGAGAAGAGTAGACAGAGCACGTTTTACCGGGAAAATGAGCAGCGAGTCTGATATACGGTGTCCTGGCTAACGATATCCACGCTGTTCAAAGGAAGAAAAAAGTTGTTAAGAAACACGGTGCAAGATAAGATCTTAGGACCTACAGTATTCTGTTAACAGAATGCCAACAGCCACACTCCGTAGGTCTTGTAATTGTATCTTGCACCATGTTATCTAAATCTTTGTTTGTTCTGCTGAGAAGTCTAATAGCTTAATTAACGTTAGCTGGGACACATAGCAGAACGGTCCCTGCGTTGCAGGGAGGTGGCCAGCTACCGTAGGGTAGCAAGGGAGGGGTTTGAACGTATACTCTTTCACCGCAAATAAAAAAAACGTCATACTAGCGCCTCCTTTTAAAGTATATGACCTACAGAATCCCATGACAATCAACTATTGCAAACGCGGCCGTGCTACGCGCCGCGGGGAAGCCATACGACCAAAGAAAATCATGGCAATGCTGTGCTCTTCTGTGCTTTTAAGGCCACTTTTCGCACATCATGTCACCAACGTGGTCGTGCGCCTGATGTCAGAAGCGTAAACGTCGATTGGTCTAGCGACGAGGGACGAAAGGGATATCGGGGCGAGAACCAGCTGCGTGTTCTCAAAAGTGACGGACGTTGGCCCATAATCCCCCACTTATCCTTCCGTGAAGTTTCCGTTCAGTTAGCGTCACGCGTTGGATGAACAGAGGCGGACAATTTAGGGACTTTCGTCTGATCCTTTTTCCCTAGTTGGCTGATCTGACCCTTAGCTTCCGCTGCAGGCGAGACGTCTTATGTGGCGATGATGAGAGACCACCCTTGGAAAGCGACGGGGAGTGAGAAACTTCGGTAGCCGCATATTTGTTGATAGAATGCTTGTAACATTTCTATTACGGCTTCATATTGCGAAATTTTTGTATTTGTATTCTGACTGTATACGCACCTGCTAATATAGAAGATATTTTCAAGCTTGGGATCAGCTAAGGGGCCCGTAATAGGAGGTGTTAGTAGTTTCAGTCTCCCGAATGTTATCAAATTCAGCCAATGTGCTGCCTCAATAAGCTTTAAAAAATCATTTGCAAAAATTTTAACAATCCTCACTTTTCTAACATAATAGAACTTGCAATTTTCTGTACATAACAAGACAGTTCCAACTGGCATGAGCAATTTCAACTGAAACGATCGCCTTTTAATTTAAATAAAATTGTAAACTTCGTTCAACCAAGTTATACTGTCATTTGTGGGTAACTCATTCGTATAGCAATTGTAAAACAATACTTGTTGTCTACTTTATGCCTCAGTTCTTGGTGTTCCAAGAAAAAAAGAGGGCCTTTCTTGCTCATTCTTGCCTTAAATTCGCCTTAGTGTGGATTTTGTGAATCATTAGGAAGCCAACACTGCCCGTCTGTTTTTTTCAGCAATGAAAATTGGCTTGGAAAGCCCTGATGCATTCCGCATTGCAAAAGATCAGCAGCTGTCTCAAACCACGTGTTCTAAAAACGTAGCTCTGGCACGCGTAGACGCGTGATCCCCGAAAATACGTTCCCACATGAAGTTTAGAAGGATTTTTCTCACGCGGCGGTTTGAAGCGCCATTGAGCGTAACATAGATGCTTTGTAAGTACTGCAGGGCTGTCGAAAGAATCCGTCTGAAATAGGGCAGAACTAACCTAGTGATTGCCCCAGATGAGCCTGACCGCCTTGAGGCGTTGTCGTTGTCGGACGCGCGTTCTCTCGGTGACGCCTAATTACGGCCTTGAGAGCGACATGCTTCCTTTGTGGCCATTAGCTCTTAAGTTACGCGCCTCCTTGCTTCTGGTGCTGCAATGACAAGGAGTCTCGAAATAGTGTGCTCATAGTGCTCAGTTGTAGGACAGCGCGCACACGCTAAAGCAGCATTCACGAACACTCGAATTTTCTCTTTGAAACATCGTTTTGATCGAAAGCACAAGCACATTGATATTATGTTGAGCTATTCTGGATTGTCAACAGCGATGTGTTCGAACCCCCCAAAAATGGGTCCTATTGGCTTCTGTGCTACATGGACGGCTTTCAGTAGAAGATAAACGAATAATATAACAGCGAAAGTATTATCATAGAGGCGTCATCGAGTTGGTCGTATTTGCACAATAAGAACGGCGTGTAGAGGTATACGATCAATAGGATAAGTAAGTTACATGGCCTCAAAAATTTTGTTTTGCATCATGACGTTACGGTGATGTCATGACAACACGCCAGCATTTTGAGATGATACATAGCTTCAAATTACAATATCTAACAATCGCAACCTAACCTTCATTTGCTAAGAACATTTTTTTCACGTCTAGAAAGCGTGGTGTACAGTGTTTAGAGCTTCAAAATTATGCGCCAACACTGCAGTAACATGTGGTCTACCACTATGCGTTCAGGTATGAGGGTCGAAAGCAAGAAAACAAGTTCCTGAAGAATAAATACATGAGGCAATGACTAATTCAGAACACGTAAAATGTCCATGACCGTGTACTCAAAATTCCTTACATTATAAAAAGGTTTTTAAAGTGAAGCTTTCTCTGCGAAACAACCCGGACTTTCCTGACCGTGGCCGCTGCCGAGTCGGTGCTGCTGCTGTCTCGCAAAACAGCTCGGACTCAGGACATGGATAAAGACGTAGGAATCACATGTGCAAATTTAGCAGCAGATCATTAACAAGTTCACGAAAAACTTCGGTTCACTTTGATTTCAGAAAGTGCGTTGGATCTGCGTAATTATATTTTGACTGTTGTGTCTGTCGCAGGAGCTTTGGGATAATTTTTTACTTCGGATCGCAGGAGTATTGCTGCTGATTTAATCCATTATTATCAGCAATGAAGGCCCCCCCCCCCCCCCCCGCTGCGTACACTTACTTATAGCTGGTGTTTTTTGTTAGTGACCTTGTGTTCAGAAGGGGGCGGCACTAAATGCACTGAACTGGTGATCGATTTGCCATGCAAAGTAGAGTACCTCCGGTTACAACACGACCTGGGTGTTCCCGCTGCTCTAAAATTGTTCACGTCCTCTGGCTGTCACATCCTTGCTTTTCCAGTGTATTACCTCCAGCACTAGATTACACAGATAGCTGTATACAGCGCCCTCGCTCCATATGCAGTGCGGCCGTCTCATAACGGTTTTATTTGCGTTGGCCGAGGACCCCCTTCTCCGAAACGCACTCGTTCGGGTTCCATGGCAATACATTACGAGACAGCCATAAAAACTGCGCAATTACTCTGATGGATTGCCATGGCGCCTAGCAGCGTGCGGTAATAATCCCGGGACAGCCATTTCCAGCGAAGCTAGCGTAAAGGCAGCAGCCTCTCCACATGGAGCCTACCGTAACAACGTCGGTGAAGATATGTGCAGCGCACCCTGCGCGGCTCGGACCGATGGGTCCAGCCGATAGAGGGAGACCCCACGAGCCATGTTTGCCCAGCAACGCGACGCGTCGGAGCGTCTATAAACAGGGCCAACAACGGGTCGTTCATCTCTGCCGTGCAGCGATGGTTCCCGCCACTGTGTCTCAGTGGCTAGGACTTTCAGCGTCAGACGATGAGTTCGCTATTCAATTCCTAGCCGCCTGGGCCATGTTTCAGTAGGTGTACAACGCAAATGCACTTGTGCATAATGTACAGTTAGGGGCACATTGGAAATCCCAATAAAATTTACTTGAGTTCACTGTGGTACTACGCCAATAAAGACATAGGCAGTTTGATAATAATTAGCTCATTCGCAGTCAAAAGCTGCTGGCGACGAAGACGGTGGCAGGAGCAGAATAGTGTGGCCCAACATTCATAATAACAATGATACCTACAACAGCGTGGTGAAGGGACCACAGCGATGACGGTGTCATCATAACGACGAGAGCACGAACATGACATTGCCGACAACGTTACGATGACGACAGTTAGACCATCGCGATAAAGTTTTTAATTCTTTGACTGACGTTTTAAACCCCGCAGCTGTTTTTGTGCGATGAATGCCTGGAATGGCTGCTGCGCTGAAGTTGCGCAGTGAACCACCACGCTTTACTTGGACAATGCTTATGTAAGTTTTTCTTTTGTGTCACAATATTACGACTATTTCGATTACTTAGCGACCTTGAAGTTTTGCAAATCTCGTTTGTAGTTCAACTTATTTATAGTAACTGTTATTTTCAAGTTGTCGGTTAGAAGAATATCATGGTGGCGTGCCATAGGGCGGAGTATTGAGCCCTACGCTGCTTAACCTATCTATGGCTGGCCTTGCTTAACGTTTAACGCAAACAGTTCACCTATCGATATACGCGAACGATATTTGCCTTTGGGCATCTGCGGTTACCTGTCTTCAAGTGCGTGCAAGGATTCAGAGGAGTGACACTAACCTTTTCATATGTCCGCAAAGAAGACCTGAATGACTCCAGCGAAAAATGTAGGAAAGCGCGCTTACGTGCGAATCCATGACAACATGTTCTGTTGTGATCAACGTCCAGGCTTTCTCATACCAGAAGCCTCAAGGATTCTTAGCTATGAGGATTGACAGCGATTTCATATGTAGCCACCAGTGCATCTACATGACATGTAGATGCACTGTAGATCTGTGATGTAGATGTAGATGTAGATGTAGATCTGATGTAGATCTACATGATTTGACTGGTCAGTTAATTGAATTCCCGTTCGGAAAAACCTCTGACACGTGGGTATGGTCCATGCGGTCCATGCTGCAGCTGTAGAGAGCACTTTTTCAGCGCATTTTATGGTACAGCTTACCAGTTTTGGCGAACACGTGGAAAGCAAATGTTCACACCCCGGAAGGATTGAATACCAAACTCTACGCATATGTCTTGGACTACCCCGGTGAGCCTCTACTTACGCAACAATCACAATTTTTCAAGGCGAACTGATTCCAACATGCATCACAGTCGACGACTTCAGAGCACACATTCGACATCTCTTCCGAGCACCCAGAACTATAATGCTGCTTTGCCGCTACGTGGACCTCAAGCCAGTTTTTCAAAGCTTGTGGCGACTAATCAAACCTGCCTTCCACCGGGCTTTACACCCGCAGCCTCACAACTGACACCAGAAGTATGCCTCACAATTCAGGAAACTACGAAGAAAACTCCTAATTCAACAGTTATTCTACGACATTTGACGTTGTCATTATTGAGCAAGGCATTAGGAAATAGAACGCATGTTTACAAGGATGGATATGTATCAGCCGCCAGCTCCACAGATGCCGTTCTCGTCTCGGCCTTACAAGTCACAACCAAGTTCAAGGTGTCCCACTATGATGACCTCTACGGCAACAGAACTTGCTACCCTACGTGCTGCTGCTAATTACATCGTTCAAGCAAAACCTCGAATGTGGGTAATTTTTCTTTTGTCTGACTGCAACGCAACCCTTCAGAATCTACAGTCAACCTTAAAGCTCATGAACAGTTGGTATTTGAGACAAAAAGAGTTACCGATCAAGCCCTCACGAAGGGACATGACATCATTTTCCAGTGCCTTTCGGGGAACTGTGGCATCCTCCGTACCGAGCTGGCTGATGATGCCGCCTGGTCAGTCCACAAAGGAACGCACAAGGTTAGCAAGAACGGACACTGAGAGGAGTCTTTACTTATTTGCTCACACCAAGACCCAAGCTTCGTTGAAAATTCCAACTGTCTCGAACGCTCGTCTCCGCATACTTCATATACTACATTGAAGCTACATATTCCATCGCACCTCCATCGTAATGCAACTTTACAGTGCCGCATCTGGTTAAGGGTGGGTTTTACGAAATCTTACTCATTCCTTATTGAAATATCAGACATACGTATTTGCATCTTTAACTGTGAAAAGACGCTAGAGCAAGTGTTGAGTTTTTTTATCGTTAGCACAACGAACACGATGTTCCTGGGAGTGTTTTAAACCGATTGGTAAACCATTTTCAGACACATCATAGAACGACGCGTTGCAGGCTTACAAAGCGACATGGGTACTGCAACGATTTATGAAATAGACTGGCCTCAGTGTACGGTTGTAGGCCCTATGTAATGGGCAACCGCACGGGTCCGCATTGCTATAACCTTCTTTTCTTCCTTTCCATTGTTTTCATTCCTTAGCCCCCGTGCACAGCATAGCAAATCCGACGTGCGAGTGGTTGACTACCTTTATTTTATTCTTGCTTTACCTCCTCATCCTCTTCCTCCTCCATTAAGGTGCGTACTTCGAATGCTTTATGCATGCTTATAGACAAGGACATTTGATTACATTTCTTTTCAAAGTTCTACTGGAATGTGAACACAAAATTGTAAAGTTAATGGGCAGACATGCCGTCAATGACCCAAAGCATGGTACCATGTCTGAAAAGTTTTATGCCGCACCATTTAATAATGTATGTAAATAATTATGTTACAGCTAGATCACGCATTGTATCCAAATAGGGGATAGGAAGCCAAATTGTCATGTTTCACTCTCCTATAAGGGCTCGAATCGCGGTATCATGCAACTGAGACAACCCGCGCATGATAAGGGATGCTTTACCGCGATATCACAATTATACAGAATACTTTACAGAAGCACTCCTGAAGTGCCCTGCCGTACACGTAGATATAATAGTAACGAAAGAAAGAAAAAACAGCTTGTGCGATAAAAAACAGGAGTGCTAACCGCCCTGTTTCGTGGCTACCACAGCATGGCTTTGGTTATACGAAGCAGCGGCCGACAACTTTCCAGTTGCTCAGCGTGCAACTGGATTTTCTGAATTGTTGGCTCAGGCTGTTCAAAAGAAGAAGCTCCATTTGCTGCGTGATAGAAGGCAGTGCTAATGAGCAGAAATTGGTAATGTGGTATTAATTTGAAATGTTTTTAGAGCCATAGCAATTACGCCTTTCAGAAGCATATACCGTATACAGTGTGTAGAGAACTTCAGAACGTCAAAATAGCATTCAATAAATGCAGAGATAACAGGGTAATTGTATACTTTTGACACCGTTAGAAACATTAATAAAAACATCAATTGCGCGCAGCAGGCTAACTTAGAAAAATGTCAAATAAAGTATATAGAATGGGAGTTAATGGCGAACACGAAGTTTAGTGGGCTGAAATAACTATCACGTTACACTGATTGGAAACTGTAGGTAATAAATACTATAGTAGAAATATGTATCTCTAGAGACCTGTCTCTCTTCGGCAATTTCATATGTTTCACAAAAGAAGAAACAAGACAATTAGTATTATGAATACAGTGCGAACTTTTTCACCACAATAAATACATGAGTGATGAAATGTTGCTTGTGAGCCCCTTCTTGGCTTTTTGATGTTAGCAAGCTATGAGACCGGGCTAGTTGATGTTATCCTGTCACTCCCAAGTTCAAAAATAAAACATTCCCCATGTGCGTTAGTGGCTACTACAACTAGTCCGTTCGTAGTTAGTTGATTCTAAATAACAGGAGAGAAAATACGAGAGACGCTTTCCACGAGCTAAAAGAATAACAAAAATGGTGCTTGAGCAATAGGATGAGAAGAGAAAGCGAACAAAGTATGCGAAAATTGTTTCCTGCAGTTCGTGTCTTTGGCTGTTGTTGACATCAAAAGAAATCCAATCGTCTGGGGCATTTCTGCCTCCATTATATATCATCAAATAATTGACTATTTTACCAGCGGCATCGTCAGTTCAGCTGAAAGCTCGTGGCAGTAGAAGTAAGGGAACAGGCCGAGGACACTTTCCCGTTTGAGACCCGGCGTCGATGCTTCTAACGGCACTATTCAAAAGTTACAAAGGCATGGCTGCAGCGGTATTCTCGTAAATATGAACTTTTGCAGGGTTCCTGCTCGTTTTAAAAATAATTTAACCTAGCCCGTCCAATAACACATAAAATTAGGCACTTGACCTCGGCTGCGGTATTATGGAGTCACTGATACGCTTTGGAAAGTCAAACCGCTCACACCAAATGTCTTACGCTATCGTAGAAGACAGCAGCAAGTTGCTTCTTAATATTGCCATTAGTCGCGAAG
The DNA here is from genome assembly GCF_023375885.2 of Dermacentor andersoni. NCBI lineage: Eukaryota > Metazoa > Arthropoda > Arachnida > Ixodida > Ixodidae > Dermacentor > Dermacentor andersoni. The sequence continues at coordinate 119,505,921 of NC_092818.1, forward strand.
TAGAACTATCTACGTTAAAATTAACCTTTCCTCTCTGCGGAAGGTTTTACCACTGCCACACAGATGTTCTAGAACGTTTGCCTTATGACCGAATTCTTTTCTTCTCGAGTAAGCTATTACGTAAACACCTTGAAAGAGGTTTCAGGTATGCCCGAGCATGGAGAATCGATGAATATAGAATGAAACAATTGTCTCTATCTTATAATAGAGTGATGACTTTCTTCGAGGTACTGTAACCCGGTTACAAGCGACGGTTTTTTCTGCAAGCAACTCCTATTATCGCAGCCAGAATGGCGTTCCCAATTTTAACAAAGCAAGCAGCGTACGCACTCGAGAAGTACATTGCTCTCGCCACTATTAGCCTTTTCTCTCTTCTAGTTTGGCACGATGCAGAACAGACTGGAAAGGAAAATAATTTTCTATTGCGAGCATAAACGAAGGTCAGTATCACGAAGGTGCCACAAGCAGCGTGCTTTCATCACTCAGTTCAAACCCAAAAATAGACCTCTCTAATGAAATTGTACATAACATGTACGGTGCATCTCGATGTTTCAGCAGATTTATTGGCACCTCTACCATCAATCATATTCTCGAATAAGGTGATGTTTAGCCATGGTGTGAAAACTTGCTTACCTAGCTTTCCAGTGCATACTGATGGGCCTTCAGCGCTGGTTCCACTTCTGGTGTTTCTGAAAAGAACTGGTGCGTAACTTTTTGCTTTCACATATCCAGCCCAGCAGTAAGAATTCTATTCATGTGCCCACTCATATTTAGTTTTTCTGCTCACGATGATGCCTCGCCACCTTAATTACCTTAAACTTTGCCTCTATTGTCTGAGAAAACACACACGCACGTGCGCGCGCGCGCAAACACACACACACACACACACACACACACACACACACACACACACACACACACACACACACACACACACACACACGCACGCACGCACACACACACACACACACGCGCGCACGCACGCACACCCACAGATAACTTTGCGTTTCTCTCTGTTTCAAGTACAAATTCCCCTTTGTCATTTTAACAAAAAAGAAATGATCAGAATATCATTGTTCTTTTTTTTATTTCTCAGAATCTTCTGACATCACTACCTTCCAATGGTTGAGTGCCTGAGTGTGTTGATAAGAGTGTAGCGTATTGGTGTTGTGTTACACGGAGCGAAGAAAACAAGACACACCTTGAGACAACCTAACCTAGGTATTTATGCTCGGATAAGCTCTTGATGCAGTGCACGCAGTTTCTTCTCAATGGGGAAGGAACAAAAACTACAGCTATATTCTCTGCTTCCTCAGGGACGGGAACAGTTCTGTTGAAGACATTGGAAATCGATTCGGAGATTGACGGCCGATGTCAGGCGAGTGTTTCTTTATTATACGGGGAGCACACGAACTCGAGATAACGTTTACTCGGGCACTTCGATTTCCTGACCTTCGCGGTCCTTCTGCGCCGGAAAGGAAGAGGAGTAGGCGAGCTCTTCTTGAGCCGAGCAAGCTGAAAGCCCGAGTGCACGCCCTACGGGCTTGACGAGTGTGTTCAGTGAAGATTTTACGAAACAGAAGGGCACGCTGGTGCTGGTCATATTGGGCGAAGTGAAATTGTTTTTTTTTTTTTTTGAGACCGATGTGACATCGATGATACAAATACATAAATGCCAGAGCTACTTCGATGAGCTAGCAGCTCCTTGTTGCAGATACCGTGGGATAGCTCACTTCGCTGTGACCGGAAGCCAAGATTGTGCCACCGAAAGGCAGTGATACTGCCGCATGCCATTTTAGATTGCAGTTCTTGGGCGCCCGTTCCCGCTGTGAGCGTAGGCGCCGTCGATGTCTCTCGGCGTAACCGAGCAAATGAGCACAGCGAAGGAAGAAAGATCGCAGCGTGGGATGAAAGACGGCGAGAAGGCAGACAGCAGAGTAGAAAAGCGGAGGTGGAGAGTATGGTGAAACGGTGAAAAGGAAAGCGGAGTGTCGTATGAGACGTGCTTCACGGCGGCGACCAGGCAGGCGGCGAGTGCGTCCACTGATACCATATAAGGTAGAAAAGCGCTGGCGTGAGCTTCGGACAAACCGTGCATATGCCCCTTCGCCTGCGCTCCCGCAGTTAGAGGATGCGCTCCGCGCAAGCCACTCGTTCCCCTGTTCACGCTTTTTTCCTGAACACTGAGCGACGCAACCAGTAGAAATGCTTCGTACCCTGCTGCTGTTGCGAAAGGAGCTGCCCGAGCAGAGGCTCCGCGCCGCCGCCGACCGGACCCCGTCACCCGAACCCAATTCTTTGCCACAATATATCGCGAATTCAAAAGACATAAACTGCTGCGCTCACAATTCGTATGATGGAGTATCGCAAGCGTTGGCGTATTTTTTCTGTTCACTTACAGCGTAGATTGAAACATGGATGTGCAGAAATTTTGCTGTCTTGTAGCGAACTGCATGCCATTAGAATAACAGCCACTTCAATAAGGCAGCAAGCTGCATTGTATGCCTATTCGGCACGTTTCAGTGGTAAACCATTATAGATAGAGAAAATTTCGCAAAATTATTCATTTTGCAAGTTCCTCGCTGAGAAGACTCTGTGTCAGTCTAGGCAGTCAAATCTCGTAACCAGTCTGTGGGGCCTCTTAAACCAGGAGACGCAGTACTGTTTCGCTAAGAAAGCGGGAATTGCATTGTACGCTTGTATCCCAACTGCAGCCCGAATGATTAGCAGTGCTTCTTTTTTTTTAAGAATAAAGTTCTCAGTAAAGTAAATAAGTAATTGAAAACTTCACCTAGGCTCAAGTACATTTTGATTTAGATACGCCCGTAGAAATGCACATATTGAGGTCCCTAAAATTGAGATCTGCTATGAGGGAAGGCAACGTGAAGAAATACCCTGATTTTGTGGCTTTTTGATCTCACTTGTCTACCGAGCAGCTCTTGTGTTGAAATGGAATTATTTCTCTAGGAATTTGAATAATGCCCCTGAAAAGCTTTGATAACAAGGTTGGTTTCCTCCACAACCAGAAATGTTTACCTATGAAACCTCACCGGCGCTCAGAAGCAACGGCGCCTTTGCAAACCGAAGAGGTAGAGAAGCAAAAAAAAAAAAAAAGTCGATGTGCAGATTGCACGGATTTCTCCAGCTCTGAAGTTACGTTCTTCAATAGCAGCAGGCTATCACAGTGGACACCGCAACCGTATTGATGCGAAAGCACCAAATGGCCTATACAGCGAAAAACTGGCGTCTGTCGTCTCTACAAGCAAAAAAACAGCACCTAAATTCCCATTGACTGCGGCGCCACGTAACAAGCACTCCTAGACAGAACAGAGTGGGTGGTAACACCTGCTGCCGCAAAAACACTCTAGGTGAAAGCCTCCTAGATAGCAGGTCTGTACAGTCTGCTTCATGCCGTCATGCTACTTGGAAAGAAATTTTCATTGCCATGCCCGACCTGACGAAAGCGGTGACCTAGTTTACCTAATGTTACTCATCCCATAAATAACGACATGACATAACCGTCCGGCTATTTGCAGGTGACTGTTTAGTATGTCATGAATTCAGCAACCAAAACGATCAGGCGTCACTTATTCATGCCATTAAAGCTGTAGAAGTATGGGCCACAGTATTGAAAATGAGAATTACGGAATCTAAATCAGTCATGCTCGAAGTTAGGAACAAAACAAAGTATGTTATTAAGTGTAATTGTGGGATGAATTCAACAATTCTAAATGAAGCGGAAGCGATAAAATATCTAGGTTTAACAATTTCGGAAGTCTTAGATTGGACACCACACGTGTACATAATTTGTGGAGCCGCAAAAGAAAGGTTATAGTCCTTTCGCCGCAAATTAAAGCTGGCAGCCGCACCCGTTAGGCTAGTTATTTAACTTACACTAAACTGGTGTTAGAGTGTGCCAGTGTCATATAGGATCCTTTTAAATCAGTATTAATTTAACCCTATTACGAAGGTACAGCGAAAATCCGCAAGGCTAATTCTTTCCCAGTATTTTTGTACTGACTCTTTTTCTGAAATGATTTGGTTGTTTGACTTGCCTACACGTGCTCAGTGGCGGAAATTGGCTAGATGTTCATTTTCTTCCTTGTTGTCAAAAGGCCACTTCAGTATGGAAACCACACCTTATCTCGCTTCTAGGCAGGCTAGAAACGTCAGGTCAAGCAAGCATTACATGTTATGAATTCGAAAAGAATATCTGGGTAAGTAGGCTAATTCATTTTTTCCGCGAACGATTAGGAATGGCGGAATTTGCCGGTGTCCGTTTTGTAATTGAGTAGCACTGAACGCTTTGAAGAACGCGTTAGAAACCTTTTCTGAAATTGAATCTTAATGGCGTAGTGCAAACGTTGTCAGACTGTTCTAGAATACATCCTGAGTTTTTCTTTCGCACTGGTTGCAATACCACTGTCGCAATGTTACAAACATCTATTTCTTAGTCACGGTATTGTATTCTGCATTTGGTGATTTGTTTCGGTGGTTATTGTACTGCATTTCCACCATTCATTGCTTTACGTTCAATTTACGTTTTGTAATGCGTTCATATTTTTTCCGTTATGCGCAAGCTTGCTGTACCCACCTTGTTACTATCAAGATGACCAACATTATTTGAAAATAACATAAAATAAAATAATAACAACATAAAAGCATCACCAAGGCTTACTCGCGAGCATCCCCATCACATTCTGTGACAGTCGGGCAAAGTAGCATAACGTCATGACTAGAAGTGCGCAGGCGTTGTGTTATGTAGGAGGCGTTCGCCAGGTGTTGCGTCAGGGGATAGAGCGTCGCCGCGACGAAATGTCGCCCTCGCTGTCGTTTTCCGAAGCCTGTGTTCTTCGTGCGTTCTTTGCCCACAGTTGCTCTCGCCTGCGTTACATATGCGCCTCGGCAAGGCCAAATCAAAACGTGCCAAGATAGATAGATAACAGACCTGTGCATTCTGCTTTATGACGTCATGCTACTTGGGCCAAAATTTCCATTGCCAAGCCCGACTTGATGAAAATGGTGATGCCAAATTTGGCCAAGCGTACCAGCACAATCGCTTGCCTGATAGGAGTTCATAACTCAAAGGACTGATCAGCGGCATTCAATTCGGCATTAATGCTTTCACGTACACAACTCATAGGTGCTTGGGTGTTCTGGGATTCTTTTGCTTTCTAGCTCCTCAAATAATGGCATATCTTCTCATAAACAACCTATTTTCAGATGCGCACTTCATCTTCCCTCGTATACCTTCCGTGCTGTACTATACAAAATATACGAGCAGATGTCATTATTTTGGGAGTCTGCGTTGCTCGCAAAATCCAGCACATGTTACCAAGCGCTAATGTGAGTGGATGCTAACGCCTCCGGCGCTCGAATATGCAATGTCAAGCGCGATTGCTCGTTTACATGCTAAAGCATCTCTCTCAGCCCTGCACACTGCCCCGGAGACATGAAATCAATCCTCAGTGGTGATAGTGGTTGTCGTGGCGGGCCAAGTTTAAATTTTGCTTTCATCGTGTGGTAAGGGTGAGGCCGCAGACGGGGACGTGGCCCGATGGCAACGGTGGCAATATGACGACAACACGACGCGACGACCACAATGTCGATGGCATGACGATGACATTATGAGGAGTAGGACAGACACAGTAAATCCAGTTTCCAAATTTTCATTGAAACATGTCCTTTTCATAGGCAAGCAATAGGATTTCTGTAAGTGCTTTTTAGCAGTGATCCAGCCAACCATCTGCAACGTTCTCATGAGAAATAGCATAGCAGGTGCACTAGGCCAGGTAATGGGACGTATGGTTGCGTAGTAGGAGAGATTTGGCGGAACAATCGACAAAACGTACGCGGAGACTTGTGAAGCCGTCATTTGGAAAGGTAGATGGATCCACGCATGCGCCCTGGGAGAGGAGGCAAACTTGTTTGTTAACAAGATTATGTCAAAAGTCTTCTTTGTGCTCTCGTAAAATGACGTCGACGTTTTCGTGTGGCTGCCTCTATTATAAAGAAAATTTAAAATATTGAAAAGTTGATTTAAATGGAACCGAGAGGCTTGTCGTATGATGGCGACAAGCTAGGGTGCCTTTATTGTCCCTTCCACTTTCAGCGCACACCCTCGTAAAATGCTGAGCCATGGCATGAAGGCAGGAGCAGAGGTCTAGCAGAGGAAAGAGAGAACGATGAGGAGACTGGTGGGTCGCATTGGCAGTAACCCAATACTGCGCTGCCTCCAAGGCCGGAGCAAAGCTCACTGGAACTGCGCCTGGCCGTAAACTGGAGTATCTCCCTCGAGATACTCTGTTCTAAACATAATCCAGGCATATTTTTTTGAAGCCTTGTCTTGTCAGCGCTGATAAAGTGTAGCGTGCTGTCAAGCGTTTTATGACGTCACGGGTGTGTGTCCTAAGTTAACGGAAGTGTAAGAATATCCCGGGCGTGTGTTACGAGATTGCAGTTTAACATGGGATCAATTGAGCTTAGCGTTCAAAAGCAACACATTGGCCATGAGAGAGCCGACACAGCGAACTCCGGATTACATTTCGCCACCTAAGATTCTTTGACAACAACCAAAGAATGATGCACGAGAGCTTTCTCAAGCTTGCGGCCTCCTAAAAGAGGCTGCTGTAGCTGGGAATCAATGCAGCGCCCTCTTATTCCCAGAACCGAGAAAGAGAGAGAGAGAAGTGAAGAGGGAAGGGCAGGGAAGTTATCCAAGGGCGTGCCCGGTTGTCTACCCTACACTTGGGGAGGCTGAAAAGGGAAGAACAGACAAGGAGAGGAAATAAAATAATAGTCAGTCATTCCCAGTCTGTCGCAGAAGAATCTCCACCGTCACAAGCGTTCATACAATTCATTGTCCTTCAAGAAACGCTGAAGGGTTTTTGTGGCCTTTTGCATGGAAGAACGCATAGGCCGAGGTCAAAGGATTTTCTAAGAACGTTCTATTGTCTAGCAGATTTAGTTTCGCTTGTAAAGTGCATCGTTCAGTGTCAAATAAGGGCAGTGACACAGAAGATACTCTAGAGTCTCATCGCACACACAAAAATTGCACGCTGCACTGTTGGCCATTTCTTTAATGTATTTAAGGAGAGTGTGGTGGCTCTGCGTGGCGCCGGCTACTCATCTTCTCTTACATTGCAGTTATCGTCGGAAAGTTGCCAACAATGATCAAACTTGACAAATAACCGCATGAACGAACATGCACGTACTAAATCTCAGTACTGCAATATAAATAAATGTTCGCGTAACACAAGAGTTCACATAGCATAAATACTCACAAAACCGAAATGTTTACACGCCTCGCATTAGTTCACACATCATAAATGTTCATAAAACCAAGGTGTTCACACGGAAGATGTTGGGCACTTCAATGCCGCACTCTAAATGCAACAAATACACATGCTACATGAACACAAAGACACAGTTACCTTGTAATTAAGGGTGCCTGTTAATAATAATAATGTGACCTATAACTATTGTATGACCTAATATTTTGCCATATTTTTGGTTCCTCCAAAAATTGTACTAAGGCGCACGCAGCGATGGTTTGAAGTATTTCTGTTGGCCATGGGCCTAAAATTTTTCCTACGTATAGTGGACGTCTATCCAAGCCATGCAGTTTCTTCGAGAGATTCTGCGGAGAGCATCGTGATTGTTACAATGCAGAAAAAGGTGTTCGATTTCTTCTTCAGCCTCTTCACATGAGCACGTAGCACTGTTAGTTTTCCTTATCCTATACAGGAAGCTTTCAGTATAGGCAGTGCCTAGTCAGCCATAACACAAATAGAAATAGACTGAGTACGTTAGCCTGCGGAAAGCCTTGATTCACTTTATGCTCCGTTCTTTTTTCATCAACAGTTTCAAAATGGGCTTTCCGGTCTCTTGAGAAATCTCCAATCTGAGATGGATTGGATATTCACTTGGGCCAACTATGCCCAAGTGAATTAATCCATTTAGTTCGTGAGTATTGGTGGCTGTGTCAAATGCATGCTTTTTGTCTTGCCACACTTGCACATCTCCATTGCTGCCTTGCTTCTCCGCCACAGTGGCAGTTGAACGACAGCTCTTGGTGCCGTCACGCCACTCACCGGTATCAGTGATCGCTGCGGATGTTCTGGAAGTTGTAAAAAGTTTCCACGATAGCCGGTCTCATTCCTGATTAGCCTCGGCAGCTACGCTTCTTCCATTCCTATCAGGAATCAATGGGAATTTGTAAATGCGAAGCCCAACTACATGCGGCACAGTAAAGTTGTTTCTCGAAGGGACTGTCCAGATGGCAAGCGAAGTAGCAAGTTATGGTTGAGGGAGCGCAAGCGTGAGTTGGTGAAGCCCGATGAATTCCATCATAAAAGTGTGATGTGGCGAGCAAGTGATTGAAGTTGTCGTGCAGCATCAATTCTTGAAGGTGGTATAGGAACCCGCTGATCTTTCTGGTGAGCCGAACACGCAGCTTCATCTGCGCTGTCGTTGCCGACGATACCGCAATGGCTTGACAGCCATTGAAATACAATGTCGTGGCCTTTCTCGAGTGCGTGGTTATGAGCGTGCCTTATTTCGTACACTAGCTGTTCGTGTAACCCATGACGTAAGACAAACTGCAGAGTCTGTAGGGCTGTTTTGGAATCGCAGAATATGTCCCAACGATTTGGTGGCAGCTGGAGCACGTACTTGAGTGCACCTTAAAGAGCCGCAAGTTCGGCTGCTGTCGACGTTCTATTGTGCGGATATTTAGGCTGCAAGGAGACGGCTTCTGATGGAACAACTACTGCTCCAGTAGAGCTGTTTGGATTGGTGGAAACGTCCGTTTAAATATGTATGCAATCAAAATAAGACTGCCTGAAGAGAAGCAGAGACAACTGCTTCAATACTAGCGGTGACAAGTCTTCCTTCTTTGCAATCCCAGCAATTGAGTGGCACACGTGATTTCCCTGGAAACATCACAGTGCTGATCTTGCGCGTTTCGCAGGCTTAAAGCCAGATGGTATCGAGTAATAGTGTCTTGTCACATTACCACAGAATGTAGCCTGTGGTCTTTGCACTAGCAAATCGCCTAAATAACGGCATGGTAGCCGACAAATGTGTCGAATGTGCGCTCTTAGCGTCTCACCGACGACATGAGTGGTCATCGGGTGTTCCTGTGCAACGACAATCGTTGCAGCTGCTGAAGAGTATCTCGGGAGGCCAAGATAAGTCCAAAGTGCTTGGACTTAATTGTACGATCTTCAGTGCATAGGTCAGACCAAACGGGAAGACTGTATCGCGAAAATCCCAAAAAAAGTGCCGTGTATAGCGGCAACCTAGAGCGCACGGACTGTGAGCTTTCTTGTTCGCGCGATGAATTGGCCGGGTAGAAATACGTAGCTTTTTGTGTAAAGGCCATTAGCGCACATTTTTCTGTAGAAATTGTCAGAGCTTGTCGGGAAAGGTATGCCGCTGTCTATATTCTGGTGCGCACTTGTGGCCTTGTCACGCCGGACGCCCAGACGCAAATATCGACAGCTTAGAGCGAGACATTAGCGGTCTGTGGTAGAGTTTCGGCAAGCCCCACTAGAACCAGATAGGAAAGAGTGGAGGTGAACACTCTGCCTTGTGGGACACCACGACTGGATATATATCTACTTGTCGCGCCATCCTCTGTAACGACAAACATAGATCCATAGCCATAGAACATAGTCTTCGAGTTTACAAAAGATGGACCATGACTGTGATGAACTGTGACCTATATATTCCAGAGCAGCACAGATAGCTGCGAGTTCTGCAGCCGTCTATGATGTAGTGTGAGACGTCTTGATTTGTATGGTGACAGAGTTTGCGGGAATTATCGCTTCTTCAGCTGAACTTTTGGAGGAGACGAAACAGCCTGTGTAAACGTTGATGCGTTGTCTGTGCTTCTCATGCTGGAATGAGAGCACGGTTTTTTTAGGGCTAAAGATGACATCTCCGTTTTGTTTTTGATGCTGGGAATGACAAGAAGGGCCTGGAGTGGATGCAGGTGCCACAGCCGTAAGATGGTCGTGCTGCAGGCGTGAATTCTTGGGGTAAAGTTCCATTGTTGGCGTGAATAATCCTGCTAAATGCTGAACGATCTCGAGCTGCAGGAAGGGAGGCGAGATGATGCGATGGAAGTCGGGTGAACTGCCTAATCCAAGAAGAGTGCCACAGTGAGGTGCTTCATAGCTTTTGTTGCTGCATGGAGATCACGAAATCAATGACGCTATCAAGTTAAGACAGACCACGTCAAAAGCCTGCCATAGCCTCAGGGTAAACATTATAATATTCGAGGTACCATTCCGTACGTGTCAGCAACATACTCTCCATGTCCTTAACGATACAACTCGCAAGTGAAGTCGGCCGGTACGGTGTAAGGTCCAGCGGAGATTTTCCAGGCTTTAGTAGAGGCGCCAGTCGGCTACACTTCCAACCGTCGGGGACTCTGACGTCACGCCAAGATTGAGTGAATATATTCAGAAGTCAAAGTGGTGCTTTTGAACCTAGGTGCCTTATGGCAGCGGAAGACACCCCATCGGGACCGCGTGATGACGATCGCCTGCACGCAGCCAAGGCCACTTGCAATTCTTCCATAGAGAAAGGTATTTCCATGCTTTGATCTCTCGCGATGGGAAGCACGTAACTGAGCCACCATGCTATGTAATTGCACATGGGCCGCACTTGATGAACATATGACCTAAAAGGCGCTGGATCAGGATAGGGAAAACTTGTATGAAGACTGTTGCTTTTTTTGCTGTTAATTTTTTTAAATACCATAAAAGAAAGGACATTCAAAACTTCCAGTGAAATTATTTAACCTCAAGCAAAATGCCAGCGATGAAAATTGTGACATTGTACGGGTCTTGCGCCACTTATCGAGTGCGCTACCATGCCAGTAAGCTTTTAAAACAGGTAGGAGGGGAGAAACGTTACTGGCCTTATTATAACGCGGATTAGGTGCAAATTGCCATCGTTTAAAGAAACTGTCATGGCCAGGAATTGTAATCATTGCCCATTCGGTAATCTGTTTAACTTTACCGCAATACCCTAGCGTAAGTTGATGGGCGGCATTTAAACATATATATAAATTCCAAAGGATTTGATGAGTTTGAGCAAGTTTAAGTCAGTAACGTTGAAAGGTTACTTTCTTGAAATAACATACCCATTTACGGTACGTTTCATTGCCGTTTGCTTCGGACTAAAATTGTGAAGCATGCTGAGCATTTTACGGGCGGATGAAAATGTTAGCGCACATGAACGCCAAGAATATCCGTGTGCTCATTGCAGGTGTAATATCACAAAATATTTTTGTTCTTCACATCCTCCACCTTTCTGAGAATCGCTATATTGAGTGTACTTGTGTTCGTCCTCATAACATCACAGGAGGGCGAGGACGCCACAGTAACCGTAACCCTCTCAAAAGTAGACACGTCCGGTAAGTAATAAATCTTTTAATGTTTCCATCCGCCAATTGACAATAAAATGAAAATAATGTTTTAATAATTATTAAAACAGCACAAATAACCACATACCTTACGCACCTTTCGACTAGCAGGTAGAATTTCGATAAAGCAATATCGGCGTTTCTTCAGAAAATCAAAGAAGAGTTGAAGGTGATGGGTTGCGCACAGGAGAAATCCAAGGCTATTAGCTGCAACTAAGCAGGTTTTCCTATAGTGTGCTATGGAAGGGCGACAGTGTGTGGAAAATGAAGAGATTGAAAAACGAGGGGAAAACGTGATAAGGGAAAGGCAGGCGAGGCTGACCAAGCCAGGCTCAATTCGTTGCCCAGTTCGTTGCCCAGTTCGTTGCCCAGTTCGTTGACCAATTCGTTGCCAAATTCCTCGCCAAATTCCTCGCCAAATTCCTTGCCAAATTCCTTGCCCAATTCGTTGCGAAAGATGGAGGAAGGTGACCCAAAAAGTGAAGAGCGGAGAACACGCAGTATGAACGGACAGACATTGATTAAAAGATAAACTTGAGAAAAACTACAAAAACTGTACAGCATCAGAATTGTCGGCCATTTACGCCACCTGTAACCGCCGCCTTACGAGATCTTCACGTGCGAACAAAGTTTTCCATTAGCGTCACACCTGACTCCACTGCACTTGACCTGACCACATAAAGGGCCCACTTGCGACAAAGTTTTATTTGGCTACGAAAAGTCTGGCTTCGACAGACGTGAAGCAGCCTACACCACCTTCTACCCCTTCAGTGGAAGTAGTAAGGGGACGTGTTTGAAGTCCATAAGAGCTTTACAGCAGAAAAAAAAACTAAATAAAATAGTATCATTGCATTGCTTCAGAAACTTGCCCTAAACTTTATAGATGAAGACTAGAGATTTTATAATTTAGGAAAGACTTTCCACGTCAACGCCCACAGATCTGTTTGCCAAAGCTTGGAGCATCGTACTGAATAAGGGCACACATAACGGAACTTCCTGGGGCAACTTTCGTAGGTAGGAAGTTCGGCAAATGACTTCGTAATTACTTTCTACCTAGAAGGCTATTAAGCGATGCATCAACCTATTTGTAGGCTTCTTGGAGTATTTGGTATTATGACTTTCTTGTGCGTGGTACCGCAGGTTCAGCGCTATTCATCGTTTGGCTGCGTTGCGGCGGACCACGAAGACGCCCGATCATTAGCAGGGGCAGTTAAGATCTGATGCGTTCGGCTGCGGTACGTTAGGAATAACTAAGGCTAAAGCTTGAGCAGCAGACTTGGGCTATAACACGAAGGCTATAATCTCCGCCTGGCCAACGAGTAATCACGAACATTCGACTGCCACCACCATGGTCACATACAGATAGTATAGGGGATGTGAACGTCAACGGAACATTAACCGCCTGCCACGAGCCACTGCGGGTAATAAATAACGTAGGCCTTGAAAGCACTCGCAAGCACCCTATTCGTTTCCTATGCACCCTTAATTTCGTTTCTAACGTCCCCGTCTTTCCTTCCATTTTCTCTCTCTCTCTCTCTCTCTCTCTCTTGATTTTCTTTTTGTTTTCACGCGTGCTAATGCCTTTGTTCCAAATTGTTTAAACCATACACAGATTTTGAAGTGCCAGCTAAATTAGTCGGACAGTGCTGTAACAGATGCAAGTAGGCTGGTGTGTGCTTTAAACATAACCGTCGAGTTTCGGTACTTAGGCCTCACTGACACCATGACGCCTGCAAGATATTTCGAATTTAGGGGTGTACATGCTCCTGTTCAATATGCCTGCAGGGTATAGGAGATATCGGCACAATTGTGTGAATAAGTGTAATAATACACAGTAGGGCTAGGCTATGGTGTCAGCCATATTCTTTATTATCGACCATCCTCCCTTCGTCGTCTTCGTTAAAATACCCTGTAACTTCTTCTTCACAACGTCCCCGTACACTCCCCCTCTTTGAAGACTCATCCGTCCTGGGATAACATAAATACGTTCCCAATGGTTGCAAACTCGAGCATGCCGTCATCGTTGACGTAACCAACTCTCTTGAGAATACCTTTTTGCACTGCAGTTTGCACCACGCGATACGGTCCCATGTACACCTGCTTCGTACCTGGAAGACCTTTTCTGACGAGTACTAAATTTTTCAGCTGTATACGGGTTATCCACGTGTTGTGGCGGTGGTCGAACTTCCTCTTCATATCTTCGAGGTATCGCTGATAGGCTTCCGGATTTTTCCGCTTCTCGCACGATTGCAGGTGGTCAGCAATACCAAGCTGTTCATCAGCAGGTAGCACCGGTGCCTTTCCAAATGCTGCGAAATAGGGACTACAGCAAATACTTGCAGTGTGCAACCGATTGTGATGAGCTGCAGCAGCCTTCAAGCAGCACTTCCATTCGCGTTTGAAGTTTGGATACATGAAAATGAACTGTTTCAAGTCTCGTATGATTCTTTCAGCCATGCCATTTCCTGCGGGATGGTAGGGTGCGCAGCGTCGCAGAACAACTCTTCGTTCCTTCGCCCACTCTTGCATACGCTTGCATACAAATGCTGGTCCATTGTCTGATAATATTACTTTGGTATTAAACATCTCTCGGCTCAAAAAGGTAATCACACCATTTGCGTTTTCTTTACCCAGTCGTGCGGCCACTATTCTAGTGCGCTGGTCAATTGCCACTAGAGAAGACTATTTTTCTTACTCCTGTAGCCTTTTTCTTAAACCCTGCGAAATCCATCTGGATGACTTCAAACGGTATGTGAGAATATCGACGTAGCACCATCTCGTCTGTTCTCTGAAGGTACTTTGTGGCCTTGACATTGATGGCAAGACTGGACGTACCGCTGGACGTCGTCTTTCAAGTGTTTCCACCTGAAACGCTGAAGAATCTTGCGATAAGTTCGCAAGAAGCCGTCGTGCCCTCCAGCGTTCCAAGATTCGAGGCACTATTGTTTGCGGGACTACGAACTTTCCATTGCGGAACTCCAGTTCTTCAGTTCGCTGTCACAGCAGAGTTGCGCTGACAGTCTCCTGATCTGGGGTTACCGCAAGTGTGGAGAGTGCGTCTGCATTCTTCAGGTGTTCTCCAGGTGTGTGATTGACCACGAATACAAAGTGCTGGAGTTCACTCACCCACCGCGCAATTTTTCCTTTAGGCTCTGCGAGGTTGAGGTTATACGTTAAGGCTTGGGGATCGGTAAAGAGCGTGAAGCTCCAGCCACCCAGGTAAGGTGTAAAATAGCGCACAGCCATTAGTACTCCCAAAGCTTCTTTCTCCGTATTCGTGTAATTCAGTTGCGCTTTCGAGAATTTATGGTAATAATATTCCACGACCTTTTGTTGCCGGTTCGATGGAGCTTCTGAATCCCTCTGATAAAGCACTGCGCCTGTGGGTTGGTGTTCAGTTCGAATGGCAACTTGAAGTCTGGAAGCGTCAGAATTGGGTGAGACAAAATGATGCTCACAAGACTTTGATAAACGGAATCATACTGTGCTGTCCACCGAAATGGCACTTTCTTCTTGCTCATTTCTGTGAGGCACTTTGTTTTCGTGGCATAATCTCTAATGAAAGCCCGAAAATGCCCCGCAAAGCCGAGAAATACCCGTAAATAGTGTAGGTCATACGGTTTCTGCATTTTGAGATTGGTTCGACTGATTCCTGCTACGTCGTCTTGGTTAGGCTATCAAATACTCTACCTAGAAACACAACCTTTCTTTGGAAAAACTCACTTTTCTTGTCATTAATCTTGAGCTCCGCATCACTGAGTGATTGAAGTACACTAGCAAGATGCTCTGAGTGCTCCTCCTCCTTGCGAGATTAAATTATATCGTCGATGTACACGTTACAAAACTTCCCAAGAAATGGTCTCTAGATATCATTCGTCATCTTATGGAACAAAGCGGGTGAGTTCTTTCATCCAAACGGGAATCAATTATACTCATAGATGGCAAAAGGCGTTATGAAGGCAGAGTATTTCTTGTATTCTCCAGGAAGTGAAACTTGCCAAAATCAATACTTAAATCAATAAATCAGAAATCTATACGCGAAAACACTCTGCAGCCACCCATCTCGTCTATGATAGTCTATTCGTGGCATAGGAAAAGGAAAAAGCGCTGTCTGCTTATTAATTTGCCTGTAATCCGGGAAGAGTCGGAGGCTTCCATCATCCTTAGGTGCAGTAGTGATGGGCGACGCGAATGTAGACGTGGATGAACAAATTATGTGCATCCAGCACCTTTTGAAGCTCATCCTTCAGCCACATTCCGTTCTCCCGTGGCATAATATATGGCTTTTTTCTCACTACTGTAGTATCGCCTAACTTAAACGGTACCTCAAACTTTGTAGTTGCCTTGGGATATCCCTTCAAGCATAGCGATTCCGGGTAAAGCCTCTTAACATATTCACATGACGTTGGCTGCCGCAGGCTCCTCGAAGAAGAAGTATAAGAAAGGAGGCTAAGATTGTGCCGCTTTTCATCCGTAGTTACTTCTCCAGTCCAGTAGATGTTAAAGCGAAGTGCACTGATGACTGAACGTGATAGGAGTATTTCATAGGGTACTCCGTCGACTACTAGCGCCTGCGTAGCAACACTGTTGCCGAGACAGGATATGGTTAAACACGTCCATTTATCATGAATATCTCGCCTTCCGTCGTATCCATGTACTTCCACAGCCCGTCCCTGTTGTACTTTCTCGGTCTCAATAATACAGGCATTTATAATTGTGATGCTTGCTCCACTGCCAACTAACGCGCCCCTTTCCATTTCACTAACAAAAACAGATATATACAAGAGGCTTGCATGCGACAAATCAACAGTTTCTCTTGGTGTCTTCAGGCGGAAGCCGAAGCCGTCTTTATTTAGCTTTTTGCAACTGCATCTGACTCTTCATGTTGTCTGAAGCCTCTTTGGTCAGTCAGAAAGGACACAGGAGATGCGGTAGAGTTCCAGCTTGCAAGCGGGCGTCTTTCATCAGCTCGTGTGGCAGCTGGGCACCTTGCACTAGGCATCATGGACTGCCGCTGGGGTCCTTAGTCTTGTAGGTAGAGGTTTCGCATCCCTTGCAGAAGTTCTTCAACCGTATTTGGCCCTCTCACTTGTATTTTCTCCTGAAGGTCCGTACTCAAACCGTGAATGATAAGCGGAACCACAGACGTCTAGGGCAAGGCTAAGTCAGCCAGCTAGAGCAGCCTCCTTTTCTCATAAAAATAGCTGAGTGCCGACCCAGACCTGTACTTGAATGCGATAGCTTTATCCTATAATAATATCTTCTCTCCAAAAGAGCCGAGAAAATTCTCCTTCCACTCCGTCCATGGCTTGCTGCTGTGAGCGTTTACGCGCAATTCGTACCAACTCTTGGCTATTCCTGATAGTAATGGCCGCATGTTTTTCCCTTTATCTTAATCACTGTGCCAGTAGTTTTCAATGCATGCATATTCATAATATGATAGCCAGGACTCAGGACTACTGGAATCTCCATCAAACATGTGTCGCTTGACGTATTCGAGACTCGGCCTGTTCATTTCTCTTTCAGGCACGTTTACACGCAAACGCATCAATTCATTTTGCTGACTGTTCTGTTTCTGTTGCACTTCAAGAAACTTAGCGAGCAGGGTGACGCCACTGTCAGACGAAGCATCGGTAGCAGGCTTCGCGCAGTTTCGAATT
Source organism: Dermacentor andersoni (assembly GCF_023375885.2). NCBI lineage: Eukaryota > Metazoa > Arthropoda > Arachnida > Ixodida > Ixodidae > Dermacentor > Dermacentor andersoni. The sequence continues at coordinate 119,523,018 of NC_092818.1, forward strand.
GGAGTCAGCACAAACTTCTCATTATCTTGAAGTTACATATTTAGCTTTTTCTTTTGCAACTAAATCATCGTAAGTGAGCTTCGTTCTAGCGCTTATATAGGAGACAAATGCGTCAGTGCTCACTGCTTCCGAAAGAGCTTGTTCCTCTTCATCTTGAGGCGTTGCAGCCAAGATTCGGACGCCAGCGTGTTGATTTGCTCCAATGAGGAAGTCCACCCACATCTCGACTTGAATGTCCACACAGAAAAAATGCGGCTGCGCGAATTTGTAATAATACACCGCAGGGCTGGGCTATGGGGTCAGCCATCTTCTTTATTCTCCCCCATCCTCCCTTCGTCGTCTTCGTTAAGACACCCTGTAACTTCTTCTTCACAACGTCTCCGTACAATAAGTAAAACAAATATTCATTTACATTAATATTTAATAATTTTTAACCGTAGTGTTTTCTTAGTATCATGGTGGCCTATTTGGGGACGAGGGGGGGAGGAGTGGGAAAGAAATATGGAAGGCGTGCTAGCAGCTATCGAAATCCTGCCAAGGGAAAAATTGTTCGCAGCAAAATTGTTCACAGTGAACATTTCCCTCTTGCAAAACACGCCTACACAGAAGCGTCGCGCAGACACGAGAAAGAGGCTCTCGTCATTCACAGCTCTTTGTTTTTTGCATTTGTAACTTGCGCATGCGCCGTCTTTTGCTGCTTACTGTGTCTTTCCTTCGCATGGTCTTTGAAGTCATAAACATTAGAGGGCGCTCAAGCTACGTCTTTAAGTGTAGAACGCGATTGCATTCAAAGGCCACTGACTGCTTCTCACTCTTCCCGCTAACGGCTGCTTCTGTAACCATAATGTTTTCCGGGAAACACTGGTGGTGAACGCGATGCACGAAGGCGCGCTTTCTTGTAGAAACGCGTCCTCTTGCGTGGGTTGATCCCGGAAATAGTAGGCAGCCTAGCCAAAAAAATTTACATAATTTACAGGTTTCTGTTACTGTTTCGTACATTTAACATTTAAGTCGGAGAAGATTTAACATAGAAGGCATGCGCTTTCGGCCTTTTGTTTCATGAAATTTTTTGTTGGCTGTCATTCTCAAAATTCAGAGGAATAACTTTGTCAAGAACGTACAAAAGGTGTAAGCAATTTTAATGAGAGAATGATGTGGCATATAGCCCGCACATACCACATGTATTATAACAAGGCATGGCATGTACATATACGTAAATATATACCAATATTTTCTCTCACGGACAACTACGGCAACGCCGGCACCGACACCGACACCGGATTTTCTGCGACACGGGACCCTAAAAGCAGAGTCCCTAAAAGGCCTAAAAAGCAGAGTCGGCAGTGTTCACTATAGGTTATATACAGAGGGCCTTCATAGGTGCGCGTGTTCTGGAAATTTATCAGGGCGTTTCGTCCTTGCTGACTGCTCAGAACTGGCATTTCTCCCCTACCGAAATATCTGCCGGGGCTCATTCAGTCGCCAGCGAGCTAGAAGCCAAGCTACACAGAGGTTCACGCGCTTCAACATTGCGGCGCGCTATTGTTCAAATTGGTGTTAAAGGCGTGGTTTACAGTGTGGGATCTTGAGCTTGATGCTATTGTTTCATATTGAATTCCCAAAATCGTGCCACGATCAGGACTTCAAACAAAGGAAGAAAACACAAGCAAAGGATGCAAACGTAAGAAATGTCTGTTGTACCAGAAGCGCCGCTAGGCGTCGCATTGTGCAGGCAATTACTTGCAGGTGTAACGTGCTCGACTGAAAGAAAGCGACCGAGTACCAGACGCGCAGGTAACGTGACACACTGAGCAGGTAATTACTTGCATGTATTATACACCCAAATTATAGAAAGCGGCAGATAATTTAGGATTCAGTTCGTTTCATTATTTCACGTTTGTACTTGGTTCGTTTTCTTTCGTGCAGTACTTGGATAGTTAATCTCATCGAATGGGTAAAAATAATGCAAGCATAAAATCACCGGTCATTGCGAAAGTGGATAAAAGTGGCACAAAGGACGTGGTTGCTTTCTTTTTCGGAATTCTTCCACAATAAAATCTCTGGCATGCATCTTGCAATCGTTATTTCAAGCTTATCTGATGGTATGTAATATCTTCGCGGAATATAGGTGCCTCATCGCAACACCACATTGTTCATCCATTAGAAAAAGGTGAAACAGAAATCGCTTTTTCTCCGTGACAAACAAAAATCATCGGTACAGCATGTATTTAGTCAGTCAAGAGTAATAAAATGATTGTCTGAACAAATTGTAGAGTTCCCGGCCCTTGCGCTGAAAGTGTCCACCCAGTCGCCTGTCTTACTCATCCTGTGCCCTCTCGCACACGCGCACACGGCAAGCCCGAAGAAACGCGTACGAGTAATTACACATATATATTTGAGAGAGATGGATATTCCTTTTTTGATGTATGTGTGTATGAGAGTTTCTCATCATGGGGGATATCGGTTACTCCGTCTTGGTTACTTCATATTTATACAGCCCAGTTAATTTCCAAGTTTACGCTAGTGCAATGTTTCCTTACCTTTAATGGTGTAGCTGTTGATTCGTAACTGGTGTAGTTACGTATCATAACTCGTATCTAATTGGGGTAGCTGTTGAGACGACGTAACTTTGGTCCATTGTGTAAACGTTGCTGTGCGGTTGGTTGAGCGCACGCTCATTCAGCGTCAGTATTGCCCGGCGCTTCCTTTCCTGGCAATGAAGTGAGTGCAGAAACTTCGAATAAGAACCTGTCGGCAACACTTAGAACAAAAAATTAACTGCACGAAAGAGCACGCTTCACGTTGGGTCCCACATGTAAGCTGGCTCTCGTGGCGTCAAGCCACGGCCGACCCGTGTCTTCATTATGGCAGTGCGGCGTGATCCGGGGACGCAGAGCGCCAACAGACCGTGCACCGAGCTCTCGGTAGACACGCTGTCTGTTACTTAAATGAACGGTGCGTTAGCCTGCCATGGCCGGTTAGCCGACCACGACTAGCCTGAGCCCAGACAAGCCCCTCCGTGACAACAGCGGGCCGGGGATATGCGGGCGCAGTACGCCTACGGCATGGACGTACTCCCTTCAAAGCGCTAATTTGGAGTGAGCGTTGACGCAAAGGAGGATGGCGGGACACAACGGATATGAAGAAGCGGTATCCGGACGGAGAAACGGCTGAATGGGAAACTGCGAGTGGAGAGAACGCGTCGCTGATGACGAACAGCAGCCACGCGTTGAACGGCGGGCGGCTAGCCGAACGCACCAGCCCGCCTGCAACACGGCCGCCGGCCTCTAGCGAGTATCAGCAGGTGAAGAAGGTGAGGGAGGGGTGGCACGGAACAGGAATATTTAGCGAGAACCCATGGCCGCAATTAATTAAGCCTCGAGCGGCTTGCGTAACGGCTACAATGGAGGCTTCCCCTACAGCTATCTTGGCCCTGCGACACGTCCGTAAGGGAAACGATGAAAGTGTGCCGGCGGATGAGGCCGGCTGATGGGGCTTGGGGCTGGCCTACCACGGTCCGCGTTGTTGCGTGAACGATCTGCAACTAGGCGCGCTAGGCTCGTGGAAAAGAGCTTACCAGAGTAATAATGCGCTAGAAGATAATCGGCGCCGTATATTGTAAGTCTTGAAACTTAATATGATATGTCTGCGCTTAGGTTATACAACGAGAGATGAACAGCCCAAGCTAGGAGCGCGCAACGAGCTTTATTATGGAAAATTGTTTTTGCTGGCAACATATAAAATTTATTGTTAGGAAAATGGAAAGAAATGAATGCGACTTAAAGGCGCGGAAAACAAATGGCAGTGTTTCGTTTTTCTTTCAGTATCTCCGTTTACAGTAGAAACTTACAAAGGCTGTCTCCTTCGATAATTACTAATTCTGTTTTGTAGGGAATGGCGCAACCGCAGATTGTATTCCATACTTAACGCACGCACACAAATACGCACATAGACAAATTTGTGCACGCGAACACAAACGCAAGCACATCATAACCACGTGCACACAACGCGAGAAATCGAAGGTGCGCAAGATCGCGAGTCCATTTTTGCGTTACATCACTTTAACAAATGCATTAGTGCCCTTAAGATGCAGCGGCTGTATCATAGCAAGCAAAATGAAATCAGTAAACGCACCAATTATCTCTAAATTCCGTAATAAAGAATGAACACTAGACAGATCAACACATACAAATTTCTTTACACGTGTATAGGACGCGCGAACAGCCTCCCCCCCCCCATAGTCAGACGCATTTCTATAAGCTTAACAATTGAAGTTGACCAGGAATACAGACATAAGTATACAGACAGTTCTCCAGACATTACCGAAAGTTTTTCTTTTTTTAGGAGCAAAAAATATCGATCATACCTTATCATATTTCTTCCTATTTGCCCTGAAAGATGAAGGAGAACAAAAGCTTCAGAAGGAACGCTTAGTTCCTAGCTTTTATTGTGCGATCTTCTGTGGAGCTGTTCCCACTAATAACCGCTTGCAGCTTCTGTGATTTCGACGATAAAGCTATAGAGACAAATGTAGAGAATTAACGGCGCTGACAAATTTTATTTTTGTGACTTTGCTTTTCTGCATCGATAAACAAGCGTGTTAGATTTAAATCTTTTTTTCTAATACCGGAAGTAGACGCTTCCCTGTCAAACTGCCCCCATACGAATAACTCATCTTGTTTTGTTGTACTATTTGTGGTTTCGTGAGTTCTCGAGGCTACATTTTTCTCAGGTCACATTGTCCAAGAAACTTTTGCACAATTTCAACGGTCCAAACCTAAATCTACTGCGGCATAACATCCATATTCAAACAAAATGCACAATGCTTCAAAAACGTGATAAACTTTCAGGATAGGTTGAGCAATGCTTTTTGAGCAACCTTCTTGAGCAATTAGACGATGTTTTCACTCTTGCTGCAACGCGTTCCTAAGAAAATGACGTCTCCTGGTTCGCTGAATACTTTACGCACAGGCGTGAGAGGTTTGCCAAATGTTGTAATTTATGCGCGGAGTTGCACAAAGACGTCACATTTACGTGGGGAAGACCATCGTCCAAGCGTGCGGCATGTGAAATCACGCTGTCTGGATGGAAATTCTCTCTTCTTAAGGGGCATATGTTTCCTTCCGGACGCTCCCACTGCATGTTCCGCCGACATTGCCTCAGAGGAATATATGTCTTTTCATTTCCTTCAGTTTACGGCCAGAAGTTTTGAAACGACACTCCATTCACTTGTTCCTACTTTTTTTCGCGTAAATTTTGAATGACCGGCTCCTAAATGCGTTGTTACTGAGCTGCGTGAAACTAAATCTGGTGCAGATGGTACTCTTTTTTTCCATGATTGGCCTTCATACGCCAAAGCACAGGAAGCATGATTTCTTCAGTTTCAGTCTGTACACTAATGGCATTACATCGTTTGTGGTTAATATTTTCTCCGGAAGAAAAAAACACATCGGCAGAAAGAGAACAAGTGGCATCACCGGCTCGTTACTCTAGCGGAACAATGACAGATGACTGCCGAAGAAAGAGCACTGAAATACATTTTGGAGCAGACGCAGGAAAGATAGCTCTCGCGAAACAATTCGAAGCCATAGGAAAAAGAAAAAGAAAAGGAAGAAGCTGTGAATGCTGCAGGGTTAAAAAAAATTGAACGGGATAAAGAAATTTTTCGCGCCTGTAGGCTCTTTAAAGAAGTTTTGTGAGATATGAGCTAGTGCGAAAACATTAGAAATGCGCGCTGTGAAAAAAACTGAGGCAAGTATTGCTGAATGTCAGATGAAAACACATTTTTTTCTCATTCCTAAATTTTTTCATTCGTAAAGAAGTGAAAGCATGTATTCCAAATCCAGCACATTAAGAAGCTTTGAGTACAGTTTTCTCGATATACATTGTAGTTGTATGAGGCGCAGCAGTTTTGCGCCAGTCCGTGCTTATTCTTCTCTGCTTGCAGAAAGTTTCGTTTTACACACATATCTTATATTAATTGTCAAAACATATTTGGCTCAATGTATGGTCTTTTAGAAGGATAAATTAAGCTACCGCCTGCCACAACCGAACCGTATGTCATGGAATGGTAGTCTGTCTCTCTCTCTCTGTGTGTGTGTGTGTGTGTGTGTGTGTGTGTGTGTGTGTGTTTGTGTGTGTGTGTGTGTGTGTGTGTTTGTGTGTGTGTGTGTGTGTGTGTGTGTCAGCGTTTCCTAAAGTATCGTGCTGCAAAATTTACCTGGGTAGTGTTGTCGTAAGTGTGTATATATATATATATATATATATATATATATATATATATATATTACGCGTAACACTCGCACGCGTATGCGAAGATGTGGGATCGTTACCCATCTGCGGTAAGTAGTTTTTTAATCCACTTTAATTTCCATTAATTTATCATTCGTTTAATTAATTAGTAAGTACAAGTACATTTCCCTGTGTTTTCCTTAGTGTCTTTGTTTGTTTGCTTCTAATGATACGATTAATAAAAATCAGGCCCCTCAGTTAACCCCCTTTCTTCTCCTTCTGACGTGAACTAATTCTCACACGTTCAATATGTTGAATATATGTGTGCACAATGGTTATGTAGAATGATGATGTGACAGAGAAACGTTACATAATTTTGTAATTGTGCTATGAGATGTGTATATGCAAAAATGATCATCTATACGGGAGCACGCACACACAGATATCACGGGCACCTACATTCTATGCACATTCAATGAACACTTTTGGTGCCCTGGCTACAAGAACCAGGCTGGCTGGGTGCTGCCACTGCAACTGCTGCTGTCTTGCCCGAGAGCTCGCGTGCACGACAGCACTACCATCTTTACTACCCTTATAAATGGCCATGTTGCTTGCCTTCTTTCCTACGGAATTAGTCGTTGATAAAACAAATCATACCTAAATAGTCTAATTTAAACAAACTTACGTTATTAAGAGGGCGATCGCATTAATAAAGGTAACCTTTCCAATATCCTCATATGACTATTTTCTTGATCATTAGGCCACAGAAAACACATATACAGCTATCGCGACAACACCGACTACCTTATTGAGAAGGAAGCCGCGTGTTGATTATGATGATGGTGACGATTGTGATCTCCAATACTATGGCACGTACCCACGGACGAGGATTGATGAAGAGCCGGGCTGTACATGTAAAATAAATAAAAGTAAACGAAGAAATACAAGGCAATATTATAGTTCTCACAATGGGCAGAACGTGTGCGCGGAGGCACTTACGCGCGCATTACTTTCCTTTACGCTAAAGAGGGAGCATTGAAATGAGCAAATTAATGGCACTTAGTTAACTGCTTCACAAAAGCTTCGTTTAAATTCCAGAATGTTCGTTGGCTCTGCATAACATATATCCTTCTATTTATCGGCAATGTTAGTGACATAAACTATGAATATCAAGTGCGCCTGTCTGAAGGGTAGTTTTTGTCCACGATCCCGACAAGATTTTAGATTCATGGTTCTGCGATCAAGCTTCATAATAGGGTGCAAGTTGCTTTCTTGTTTCGGAGTGCTTCCGGCGTTATAAAGGAATATGGTCTACATTCAAGTAAGCTCTTTAAAAAAGGGCACTGGTTTGAGCGAGTTGGTAGCAATTCATAATAATTAGTTGTTGTGCACAAGCCGAAAGACGAGGGACTAGGGAGCTGACGAATACAAGCGCAAGTTTTTCGACTGAATTTTCCATCCAAAAGGTGTTATATACGAAGGCGATGTGTGACGTACGTAAGGATGAATGAAAAGCAAAACTGAGGTAACGCACACGTGTTGTCTGTGTTATTGGGCAGGCATATATGGACACAGACATATACATATACCCAGACATATACATATACGTATCTGGACGTATATATACCCAGACGCATATACGGTGAATAGGTGTGGCGACATTGCTGCTCGTGTTTGGAGCATGCCAGATTCAGTAAGGAGATGAGTACAGCAATGGATATACGAAGTGTAATCGATTCTACCTAAGCACGTCCTTCTATTATATTAGGCTTATATGGCTGTAAAATGCAGAGCACTTAAGATCCAGGTATAGGGAGTGCGGTGATTGTATGCGCTTAGTGTGCTGGCCGTGCAACTCCGTCAGATGCACGATATCTGGGTGTACTACAGTGTCCCAGTGTCCAGTCAAAGAAAACTGTATTCTTACCCCCTATTGCTTTAGTAAACTTCTTTATTGCATCGCGCATTATGGCTTTATTTATAGAACTTGTGTGCAACTCATGCAGGGTGCTAGTGCAGCCCTGGAGCCAGTAAATACAAACCTTAGTGCTATTTCGTTTTCTTAACGACCTTGTAGTGTGGGAAATCGAACGCTCGTCTGGACGAACTCGCTGCTTTTCATGTGCTATATTTCTCTCCTTCTCTTTCTTGCTTTCCTTTTTTTACGTTGACTCACATTTAAGTATAAATAAAATAAAACAAACATTTTTTACGCGCGCAAAGCAACTGTGCGTCATTAATCGGGGCACGGCCTAGAGCAGCCTATATTCGCGTTCCCATCAATCAAGAGAGCAACGGCGAAAATGACCAACAGATTAAAAAAACAAAACAAGAAACCTCAAAAACATCTAGCCTCGACGCAGCGAGAAAATCAACACACACCATCACGTGCCCACGCATCCACGTATACACGCCCAGGCACAAAATGGCACCTGAAACTCTTCCGAGCAGAAATGATCCATGATGGCAGGGAGGAACATAAATAAGGGATAATTAAAGGAGAAAGGAAAAATTGCGGAGGGATAACAAAAGAAAAAGAAACATTGCGGCCTAGAAAGGAACAGCGCTGTCGCAGGGTGGACAAGCTGTGGAACAAATCCGGAAACACAGTGCGTAGCGTCACCTACGGCGGCATCGGAGGCAGACGAACCTCCATGCATCTCCGTCGTACCTCTGAGGAAACAATGACGGTGGCGACCTGCAGATGCCGGGAGCAGTATTTCAAACAAACAAACAAAAATAATAAAGAATTTTCTGCAGCCTGGTACACTCTGATGGAGCGGGTCACGCGTGCGCGCGATACATGGGCGCAAATTCATCAGCCCTGATCACCGAGCACCTGAAAACGGATCCAAATATAGACAGGCAGGACCGATAGATAATGGCGCATCTTTGATTTATAGCTAGGGTGGTCAATACCCAATTTCTTGTTTCTTAATGCCCTTCTTGGTGACTCTTTGTCGCTTTCTCATCCGTTATATTGCTCGAAACATTTACTTCCTTTCTACTGTTCCTTTCCATGAACGCGCTTTACCACTATTTTTCTTGCTTGCCAGTCAGCGGCACTTTCCGGTAAATTTTGCATTGTCGCGATTTTATTTTCTTCTATAGGTACTCTTCCGCTCTGCATCGTGCCATCGATCCTTTCGACCTCCTGCAAAGTCATTCTCCGCCTGAGGCGATGATGCCGCTGCCGAGGAAAAGCACTCAGCTTGAAGCTGCTCAGATTATGCATATTATTATGAGCCGATCCATCAGGCACACTTGGCGCCAATGCGCCTATTTTGGATGCAGAGGTGTTCCGTGCGTGTGGCACGGCGCGGGCACGAGGGAACGAGGAGCGGTGTTATGCGCGATGGCGCCGTCGAAGAGATCATCGACTCTCGGTGGCACGCGAAGGCAGTTAACAGGAAAAAAAAATGACAGGCAAGGGGAGCAGGTGTGCGCCTTGTGCTCGAGCTTCCTTCTTACGCCTCGGGCAAGCATACATTTCGGAACCTCCCGACAGCGCCAGCAATGGTAAATCACTAGCGAAAAGTTCCAGCCTGCTTATTAGCACAGCCAACTGTCAAGCAGGTCATATACCTAGTTGCTATTTATACTTGACAAAAAAATACATAAACGAACCATGCTGTGATGGCCACTGATTTTGCAAGAACTGTTTTAGGAATTTCAGTCTCATTTTCAATTGGTTAAGAGGTGTCGGCATCGTTGTCTGTCGTTTCAAATTGAACTCAGCGTGTAATACACAATTTCACCTTGCGTTTGTAACGTACCTTTACTGCCGCGGAAGGTACTTTTAATGTGCTTCCAAGACGAAAAACAAATATGCCTGTTCAAAGATTTTCAAGTCCAACGTCGGCATGATATGCGGGTCCCAAGTATCCTTTCGTCTCATATTATTGCCAAGAAATGCTCACGGTAACCAGTATTTGTCGACAAAGCAAGCCCACATAGGCAATCACTCTAGTAAGCACTGTAATCAGCTTCTACACTTAGATTTCCTCCTTCGTCCGCTACAGCCTTTTTCAATCTATTTCTTTAACGCTGAGATACAAAATAAAACAATTATATGAACCCGGAAAAGTCCCAGTGGTTGGTGAACTCCAATGCTTGGGTTCGAGTAAACTACTGAGTGTACTTGCATTGGCCGCAAAGAGTGAAAATTATGTGCTGGAGGAGGGAAGCGTTATTCTATAACATGCTGCAAAAAAATTTCTGGACTTTACGGGTAGCACAAGGTGGTAACGCAGATAGTCAGGAAGAAATCTAAAATTATGGATGAATTAGAAGAATACGCGCACGCCAAGCAAAATAGAATATACATTCCATACGGCATGAGGTTCCACGGTTCACAATTGGATCGTAGACACCTTGTGAATGAAGAGGGACGTATGGAATACTGCAGCACGTCCTTGGCTACTCATTTAACGTTGTACTTGCTAGCATAGTGCTACCACAAGCACCGTTCTTCTATTGTAATGTTCTTAGTAAAATGGTGGTGTCCCTTTCGGAGAGCCAGTTGAAGAACGGCTGAATGAAGTATTTCAGAGAGTGTTTCAGAATGAAGCATTATTTGTTTAAACTAGGAATAACGTTTCATCCCTCCATTTGAGAAAATGATGTAGCGATCCATGTAACACTGACGTCCTCTTCTTTTCGCAGGAATGACGAAACACTTTTTCCGCATGATAAATTACGTTAAGAATTTTTAAGAAACTGACACGATGGAAGACTAAATAGACTGGAAGTAGTCCGACTATTGTAGCGATTCCGCTGTATTCTAGTTTCGTCTATAGAAAGCAACTTTTGCTGGATGAGTTCATGTTCACCGCTACGGCAAAGTAAGCCATTTAAAGAAGGTATCCAACTTGACAGTAACATGACGCCATGGCAAAAAGAAAGAACGAAATCAAAACAAAAGAAGTACGCTTAGCTAAACAAGGCCAAGAAATCAAACTTGAAAGCACCGTGAAAACTCCGACTCTGTTTATTTACCGTGCATTTGGCGCAATCCTTCCTCCCCCCAAACACTGCAAGTACATCCACACTATATGCCTTCGTTGGGAAAGAAAACATACAACACAAGCAAGGAGGATGCGGGGAGGCAGTATTTTTTCTTTTTTTGTGCGGAAATGGGTCGCAGAGGCACACCCAAGACAAAGTCAGTGACTCCATCCGGAAACCACGATAAGTGCGGGTGGATAAACAAAACGTGCCCGACCGGCTCAAGCAGGATATACAAGTGGCAAGTAAGAAGGAAAATAAACGACAGAGCCGCCACCGAGAGCCTGAGAAGCGAAGAGGAGTGAAGTGGCAACCGGGAACGACAAGGTTAGTGGCAAATAAAAGAAACAGCAGTGAGAATTGCTTCAGGGATGAATGTGACATCAGTACAGAAAATCTTCGAAGCTGTGATCGCAACGCAAGAGGCGCAGACGGAAGTTATAGGCCCCAGAAGAAATTTCTATTTATAAGAAAACTTGCGCAAGTGACGTCCAGGCAAGGATGACGCGACGTTGAGATCTATGTAGAAGTTTATAATACATACATATGTATACCACACTAAAGCGCAGCTCGTTCATTGGAGACTGGATATTCTAGATGCAGGTGATACATGTTAACTATATCACAGAATCAGAAATAGCTTAAAAGAGACGTTCGCCAGAAAGATATTCTCCGCACATTCTGCGCAAAATGTGTTAATTAGGGATAGATGTGATCGTAGGCCATTTCCTCGAATGTTCCAAGCAAAGCCAAAGGTTGTGTGTTTAAACAACGTCTCACATTGGTCCACCTCACACTTAATGTCGTCTGCTTGAGGACGCATTGCACCACGTCTGAGTAAAGCAGATTGCAGACATACCTCCAGTAAAGTTGAAGCAAATGTTATAGTTTTCAAGTGGGCTCTGCTATAGCGTTAAGCCGCAGCCACCTCTAATACACATGCGCCGCAAGTTGTCATTGCGTTGGGAGAACCCTGCTGAAGCAGCAATCTCCACTCTCCGAATTCTCGGCTGCATACCTAACGCTATGAATGGTTGAGGATTCCATTGGCGCTTAAAGTGTTCAATGTTATGTTTTTTTAACTTCGTCATGTTATTCGTATTTTTTTTTACTCTCAAGGGCCGTTAACAGGGTGTCATTTAAGGGGGGGGGGAGAGGGAAAGCATAAACAATATTAAAAGAATATATTATGAGATGACTATAATAATTACCACTACACCAGCCTTTTTGCAGGCATTGTAATATGAAGCGAGTAGAGGAATGAATTAAATTTCCTGCTTAAAATTCACCGGACAATGTAAATTACGTACATCCACAACAGTAGCCAACAGGCTTTCAGAAAATTTACCGGCCAGGGGCAAAGATTGCGGTGTCCAAAGGCTCAAGTAAATATAGCTCTTAATCCTTGCTTTGGTTGTTACAAAAACAGCAGCTTTGGGAAGACTACAGTATTCTATAGATGCTGTAGGGAGACATTTTTATTGAATGCAAAGGTGGAGCCTTGCAAGCGGTGAATCTTCTTGGAATGGAATAGAAGAGACGTTTGAGACGCCAGAAATATCGCCGCGCCATGCAGATGCACTCTGGCAAAATGAAGCATACAAAACTATTCCAAACGTGTTTGCTTGCTGTTTATCTTTTCTTTCGCGCTAAAAAAGTTATTGTTCATTACGCCGCACCACCTTCCCCAAGAACAAGGTCTCTTGAATTAAATGTAAAGCTAAGCCAGTGTGACTTTGAAAAAATCCCAAGGGGCCAAAGAACAATGGGAATAGAGTAAAAGCATCGGTATAAGCAGAGATGTAGTGAACAACAAGCATCTAAAAAGGGATCAATTGGTCATGTGGTAAGAAGGAAACGTGGATAATTAGGGCGAGTACGGAATCGACACGCGAGAACGTCGTCCATCATTCAGCCGGCGGGGCACCCACGCGACTGCAATACCGCAGGCACGTGGGTCAGACGGCAAATGCGTGGCGTGTGGATCGCGATGACCGCCACCGCCTCCCTGATTTCGTACCAGCCGACTGTCTTTCTGGTCATAACGACTTTGTCACGAAAGGTTGGACGTACGCATCTGTGGCCCACTTAGAACGTGAACAGGCAAAAAGGAGTGCTTTCTCTTACGTTCGTGACCGTTTCTGCGTCGTGGCATGAACTTCGCATAAATAAATAGAATGCTTTTCTATCATGCCCGCCTCCTACGTATTCGGAAATGAATAATGAAATAAATAAATTCGTGAATAAATAAATAAATAAATAAATAAATAAATAAATAAATAAATAAATAAATAAATAAATAAATGCTCGTTTGTAGAATTTCAGTTGTTGCTTTTCCTCTAAAATCTTGAATTCTTTCATAGACATGCGCTATATTAACAATCCGTTTTTAAGTTTCTGTTTACTTTTTGACTTCCTAAATATCGCTGCACTCAGCACAGAGAGAGGGACTAATTGATAAAGGAAAGGTAGGGAGGTTAACCAGGACTGAGCCCGGTTGGCTACCTTACACTGGGGAACGGAAAAGGGGACGGAAAGTTTTACAGAAGAGAAAGTCTACTGGGGGTATCGTTTGGTCACTGAGTCCGGATCACAGACGCTGACTCAATTCAGTAGCTTTCAAATATCGCAGCAGAGCTTTTGTAGCCTTTTGTAGCTGCGATATGCGAGGCCATGGTTCCAAGATCTTGTTCGAGGTGAACGGTGTTCTATCTAGCTGATTAAGAGCTGTGCAGAGGCCATGTCTTTCGTTTTCTAAAGATGGGCAGTAGCACAGTATATGTTCTATAGTTTCCTCGACACCGCAGGCATTGCAGTCGGCGCTATCAGTCATTCCAATCAAAAGCGTATATGCACTGGTGAATGCGACGCCCAAGCGTAAGCGGCACAGCATTGTTTCCTCATTTTGCAGAAGCCCTGGTAACAGCCGCAGTTGCATAGAGGGGTCGAGGGAATGCAATCGTTCTTGGGTGAATTCACGTGCGTGCCACTTCTCTAATGTCATACGGTGTGCTACCTTGCTTAGGTGTTGGGCTGCGTCGGTCCGCGATAAAGGTACACAAACAAGGGTTGCTACTTCATGTGCTTTCCTAGCAGCTTCGTCAGCGATGTCGTTGCCGGAGATACCGCATGGCCAGGCAGCCACTGAAACACGACGTCGTGTCTTTTCGCTATCATACGATGGTGCATTTCTCGTAACTCCGACACTAGTTCTTCACAGGACCCGCGACGGACGGACGGAAAAAACTTTAATGGAAAAAGGACCTGCGAGGTTGCCAGCCCGCGACGAAGAGATGACAGAAGACATTGTAAGGCCGCCTTCGAATCCCAGAATATTGCCCACCGATTAGCGGGTTGGTTGTTAGTGTAATCAACGGCACCTCGGAGGGCAATAAGCTCCGAGCCGGTCGATGTTCTCAAGTGAGAAATCTTGTATCGGATGCTTTTTGATTGTGATTGTATAACCACTGCGCCGGTGGAGCTGGTCTGAGTGGAAGAGCCATCCGTATATATGTGGCCTCGGTCAAAGTAGAAAGTGTTCAAAGAATCCAGAGCTGCTTGCTTCAGGGCCAAGGTAGGCAGGTCGGTCTTTTTTCTTATCCCTGGAACCGTAAGACGCACTTGAGGTTATTTTAAACACCAGAACGCTAAGGTTGAACGTGCTGAGGGTGTGAAGCCCGATGGTAGACAGGCACGATGGATGCTGACCTCGTTGGAGAAGGACGCCTGTGGTCGTCGTTCTGGCAGGCAGGCAAGAGAGCTTGATTGCGTGCGTGAAACATGACGAACATGGGCCCTAAGCGTGTCGGTGCTAATGTAAGTCGTGATCGGATGGTCCCGAGCCATTATAATGGTTCCTGCTCTTGAGGCGCTCTGCAGAAGGCCTCGGCAAACACGTAGTGCCTGTGCTTGCACGCCCTGAAGTTCTCAAAGATTTGACTTGCATGTTTTAGCAAGCACGGGAGAACTATAACGTAGCAATCCGATAAAAAGTGCTCGATATAACTGTAGCATGGAGCCCACTGACGATCCCCATGCTTTCCCGGCGATGAACCTGAAGACATGAACAATAGATGTGAGCTTCGTCTTCAAGTGGGCAACGTGAGGGCTGCAAGAGAGGTCCCGGTCCACAATGACACCCAAAAACCGATTATTTCTTTTGTAGGAGATAGGCTAGCCATTGATGCATACTGCATAGCGAGACATCAGTTTTCGTGTAAAAGCGACTAACGCACATTTTTTCTATTGAGATGGTAAGGCCTTGTGTGTGAAGATAGTGAGATGCCTGTGCTGCTGCTTTTTGTAGCCTTGCGCGAACCTGCAGACGAGTGACCGCTGATGACCAGATGCAGATGTCGTCGGCGTAGATTGAGACACTCACTGTTTCTGGTAGGGATTCGGCGAGCCCAAGAAGCGCGAGGTTGAAAAGAATAGGGCTCAGAATACCACCTTGGGGAACTCCTCGGCATATGTAATGCTCGGTAGTCGGACCATCTTCCGTACGTACGAACAAGAACCTCTCTGTCAAGTAGTTTCTGATCCATCGATATACTCGCCCTCCTAGTTCAATTGTCAAATGTGCGTCCAGAATGGGTTGATTGAAAACGCCTGTCGTAAACGCCTTTCACGTCCAGAAAGAGCGCTACTGATAATCGTTTCCAAGATTTTTGTTGTTCTACAGATGACACTAGATCAATGACACTGTCAATCGGTGAACGGCCTCGTCGAAACACCGCCATGGAATAGGGTAAATTTTATGGTGTTGTAGGTACCATTCGAGACGCATGAGGATCATGCTTTCCAGGAGCTTTCCGACGCAGCTGGCAAGTACTATAGGTCGATAAGATGCCGGTGTGAGCGGTGACTTTCCTGCTTTTATTAGCTATACCAGGCAGCTGTGTTTCCACTCCTGTGGGACGACACCATCTTGCCATGAGCTATTAAAAAGGCTGAGGAGCTCTCTTCGTGCTTCTCGGCCGAGGTAGCGCAAAGCAGTATATGTTACGCAATCGGGACCTGGTGAAGACGAACACCTACAGAGCGCCATAGCAGCTTCTAAGTATTCCATAGAGAATGGAGCTTCTATACTTGTATCTCGTGGACCGGGGATGTCGCTTAAAGCCATTTCAGGGACTGAAGCTGTGCCACCGGAGATTTTCGCGCAAGATTCCTCTGCAACGTCTATCTCATGGTGGTTTTGATAGAGAGCAAGGGCGTTAAAAGGGTGTCGTTGCTGGGGTCTTGAGCAAAGACACCATAGGGTACGCCACACACGGGACAATGGCTTGCGCAGTCTAGTGACTTGCCAAAGCATTTCCATCTTTGATCCGCAACCTTATCCATTCGGCGTCTTATCTTCTTTTGCATGCGCCGAGCTTCTCTGAGGTCAAGAATTGACTTTGTGCGCCTGTACCTCCTTTCAGCATGGCGACGTATTATACGAAGCCATGCCTTTCCAATTCTCTGTACGCTTTGACGAATGTGTGAAGCAACACGTGCAATCTTGCATTGCGTCTGCAATTATGTCTTCTAATCTGCGTGCGATATGTTTCTTGCAGGTGTCTTCTACTCGATCTTGAAACACTGACTAGTCGATTTGGCGAGATACATTCGGTAATGCGGCGTCTAGTCCTCACATAGGTCGGAATATAATGACTTCCATGGGTTTCAATATCAGTGAACCACTGCATGCTCGAAGTCAGGCAACGTGACACCAAAGTCAAGTCAAGGCAACTGCTGTACGTTGTTCCTCGCAGAAATGTCGGGCTTCCGTCATTTAGAAGACACAGGTTGTGGCCTGATGCAAAGGATATTAGTGACCTGCCCCTCGAATTTATCCCGGAGCTTCCCCATTTATGGTGGTGAGCGTTGAAGTCTCCTGTTATTATCCAAGGACTGGGAGTAGCAGCCATAATATCTTATAGTCTTTTGCTGTAAAACTGACCTGTTGGGGATAGGTAGACGCCAATAATAGTAAGAGACAGCCTCTTCTTTTTCACATTAATACAGATGTATTGGTTACCGTCGTGTGGCGCTACGGGGAGCGAAAGATACGTTAGGTCCTTGCGAATGTAGACCAGAACCTTACTACTACGGTCACACGTTGTTGGAACAAAAGGTTCATATCCTGATAGTCTTATGGAGCCTGATAAGTTCGGTTCACAGATCACCAGTATAGGAAAGTGGTAGTCAAACACGAACGGTCAAAAATCCGAAATACGTGACCTCAGGCCTCTCGCATTCTACTGTAATATGGAGGCACTTCTGACATCATCGCGGAACGATCGCTGTTGCTGTCGATGAGCCATGGTTCTGCTGTAGAAGTTCTCAAGCACTAGACTTCTGAAGGCTCGCTAGAACCGGATTGATGGCATCCAGCACTTGCAACGCACTTATAGCTGTTGGTGTCTGTAGCTTGTCCAGAAGAACACGAATAGCACTCACCAGAGAGCTGATCATGACAATTTGTTGATCTTGGTCCGTCAGTTTATCAAGAACAGTCGAAGTGTCCCTTTCTGCAGAAGTCTGATTTCGCTCAGTAGGAGCATGCAGCCTCGGGAGTGCAGGCCAAGCGTCAGCTGCAGGGTTGTTCGTTGCACCTTTGCCCTTCGAGCTGACTGCGTTTGGCCTCGGCGGAAGAGTGGGTGGTAATGTACATGGCTGGCGCTCTGCAGAGGCTTTGGAGGTTCGTGATCGACGTCGGCGACGCGATCGTCGCCGCCAAATAGATGTTGCTGCTTCTCGGCGAGACGAGTGGTCTCTAACCATTTTCCTCAATATTGCCATTCCTTGCGAATTAAAGGGCATTCCTTCGAGGATGCATAGTGAGGGCCGCTGCAGTGTGTGCACTTCAGCACACTGGCCTCGCAGGTGTTAGTGGTGTGGGGCCCAGTGCAGCGAGAACAGGCGACAGTGTTCTTGCACGCACTACTCACATGCCGAAACTTCATGCACTTCCAGCACTGCAGCCGTTTTGGTATGAAGGGGCGAACTGCGTGTCGGAACTGGCCCACTTTTACATGCGATGGTAGGTATTCGCCTTTAAATATGATTTTGACACACCGTGACGTGCCGAGACGAAACACGTTTGTGATGATGGCGTTTTCTGTAGCTGGCTTGATTAAGGTCGACAGATCGGAGTCTACAATGGTCCCGTCAGCATCGTAAATTACGCCAATACTGACTTGTTTGCCCGCCAAAATATGAGAGCGGACTTTCATCCCGTTAAGTTTCGTGATATTACGACGCAAAGAATCCAACGCCGCCGCGTGTTCTACGTCAATCGCTAGGACGATCTTAGGGGTTTTCACTCTGATGTCTTTGATTTCATTTGGAACCAGTGCCTCTAGATGTGAAGACACTGCTTGCATATTGAGGCGTCTCAGATTGTCAGTAGCGAGAACTGGCGTGAACAGGATGGTGAGCTCCTAGGTATTCCGCGAAGATCTCACGGTGGACTCGCTCGAATTCGAGGATGCGCTGGGAAACCTTCGCTTTGCTTTACGACTCCGCACCAGCTCGAAGGTGTCGTCACAAGAATCCTCACCGCTGACATAGTACTGCATGGTGTCGTCGCTGTCAGTGTCGCTCTCGGTGCCGTTGCGCTTCCTGCAGGCAGCCGCCGCGGGCACTGCCGAGTCCGGCGGACGCGCTTGAGGCTCCATCTCCATCGCAGTTGAGGAGGAAACAGCAGTTCGCTGGCAAAGTCTAAGAAATCCACACAATAAGTAGCGCTTGAAGACTCGCCGTTCTGCCTGAAAGGCAGTTGGTCTTCTTCCCCACTCGGGATTAGTTAAAATCCTGGTAAGTCACCTAATAACGGGGCACCTAATCGATCTGACAGTACGACGAATGCGTTTCGAAGTCATTCATTTGTTTAGCGAAAATGTACACAGCCTAGTACGAGCAGCAGCTCCATCCAAATGAAACTAGCTTTGAGTGGAAAAACCACCCCTGCATGGTTTGGCAACAGGAAAGTCTACCGGCAAGACATAGGATGGGAAAGTTGCCTAAGAATATCGGAATATTGGGAAAAAAGGATCATCGGCCATGTAGGATATACGCGGAGTGTGATAGCGCTTGCATACAGCGTGCGTGTGATGCTTTCTCGAGAGACTAGAAACACGGCAAGCAAGACCATCGGTTTTTATCCTTTTGTTTTAGCTTGTTCGTGTCGTTAATACTCATTGCAGTCAACGGACCAAATAAAAACAGAGAAATAACAACGCCCTCCTAAGGTTCATAATCCGTGTTTCAACTACACTACTTTTCCCATACTGCGCACTTTCCTTTTACTCGGTTCAAAATATTGGTACTACTGTTTTGGTGCAATCGCCTTTATCCGGGAGAAGACGCATTGTGCATTAAACCTGTGCTCTTGAAGCGGTTATAGGTGGGGGTGTGGAGAGAAACTAGGACGTGCTAGAGTTACTTGAAACAGAGTGAAAGAAAATGTGTACAAAACACTGCCCTCCTCCTGGGCTCCTAAAACGAAAGATAAAGAAAGCTGCTTACAGAAAGATGGCACGAGGACGGCAGCTTAATTTAAAAAGGAAATCGCCGGATCCCTTACACAATGGGAATCCTTGTTATGAGAAATATTGTACACGCAACTGGCTATCTGTTATTGCTTGGCATTCCGTAAAGCTTTACCCGGTGAATTAACACGTCTGTGTGATTCAGGACTGATAATAATTGTGTGATACAGGGAACTGACAACAAACAGATAAGGAACACGAGGAAAGCTTGAGCGCAATCTACTAACTATTTTGTTAAAAAGTGAGTCATTGCAATATACTTCTCACTGCAAAAAATTCATGCAATACTCCTCTGGGAGTTGACTAAGTATACGTAAGCATTGTGCCACTTGCTCATCTCCAAGCAGCAGTATTATCAATGTTAGGAAACTTGATACGACTAGTATAAACAACAGCACTGCGGCGATACCAACTGCTGCCGATGACGGCGCAAGCAAGCGGTAGCGCAAGCAAACTACCAGTGGTAGCGCCATGTGGGCTGATGACGTTCCGATCCTTATAAGCCGCTATCGCTCTTTAGTGCCTTATCCTTCCACGTCGAATCATTAAAACTCGTGATCGACCTTACTCTCGCGGCGGCGGCGTATGGCACGGCCGCAGGGTCCCTTTCTGGAAGGGGATCTGCGATGTGGACCGGGTACACCGAGTGCTGATAGCTTCGTATGGGCTGTATTCTTGCCGCTTAGTTCGCGTTGAAGAGAGGAAGCACGAAGGTTATTTCGCTCCCTGCGGCGGGTCCTAGCTTGAAAGCAATCGTCTTAGTTTATGGATGGACGGACAGCTTTTCTTATTGTGTAGACATAAAAATACTTGTGCATTTAAAATATGTTTGCACGCTACAGTGATACGGTCGCATCACTCACACATGTATGATTTCTCATCTAAATATAACACGCATCCAAGGCTAACATTCGCCGTCTCATGCAATTCGTATCAGTCATCAATAATGAACCGAACAGGGCGGGAATATCCTCTTTGCGTTTATGGAAATGGAGAAGCTGTGTGCATGTGCGAGCGTACGTGCGGGAGATGACAGCAGCAAGCCGACGATCGCGTTGGTAACATTCGTATCACGGCAACGGCATGACTTCTACTGTGGCCGATCGCCACCAATTTATACACGGCGATTGTTGGGTTCTACGTTGGTTCTGAACAGGCGTTATCAAGAAAAATTGGGATTGTGACCTGATCTGCTACTAAATGTTATACAATATTGCGCACCTATGTTTATGCTACGTGGTATGTTAAAACGGCGATGGCGTTTGTGCTACCGCCGAGGATTGGTAAAACGTGGTAAACCTGGGCTTATGAAGCCGATGCCACTTCATGGGAAACTGTGCGGGATCAAATCGCACGGTGGCTGAGTACTGTGGCTGCGACGAGGAGAGTTCCCAAGCATGTGGGCCGGTGCCGGAGCTAGTGCTGACTACATAACAAAGCACTCAAGGCACGAGCTGTCGCGACGACAGAAGACGAGAAAGTGGCACGGTATGCGCGTACCAAATATCTCAAAGAGCTAGTCGGCGCTGTGCGAGAAAGAGTACGCGTACGAAAGTGGACTATTTCCCATAACAACACGCCGAATTCGAGTCTCGCCGGTAGACAAAGAGGACAGCGTCCCCTATGACGTCATCATTGCCCTGGGTCTTCACAGTCTCTAGAAAAAAAGGACGCGTGTGTGTCAGACCGAATGTAACGCGCGATCTTCGAGAGAAAAGGCGGAACGGCAGTCCTTGTTCTGTGGTTCTTCAAAGTTGTGCGACTTCTGGATTTCAGGAGCTTCTCCGAAGACGTCGTCCTCCGGAATGGGGGACGGTAGCCGCGGCGGTAGCCCTGTCCTTAGGAAACCGCGACATCACCGACTATAGTCTTCCTGATTCATCTGACAGCTCAACAGCGGCAGAGATGGGATCGGACAGTGAATACACGCTAGTCAAATCGCGCCACTTGAAGCGCTAGCTTCGCCGGACATCAGCAGGCAGTGATTCTACTCATCAAAGCAGATGTGACGAACGGGTCTTCTCCGTGGGCTGCACCCCAACTACGGAAGGAACGAACTTGAATTCGTTGAACAGACAATCGCTCACCAAATACTTCGATCGAATAGCCCCAGGACATGCGAGAGAGATCCGCAATAATGCTTGGATGAACATTCTGACGGTGGACGAGAGTTTTCAGGCAGTATTGGAAGCTTTGAAAGCCATTAAAGTGGTTGACATCATCCCAGTTCGCTCATTACTAGCGTACGGCAACGATACCTGCACTGGTGTTGCATAATATTTAGACATTGACCTAAAGGATAAAGACCTGCGATCTTTTTATCGTCGACAGTGCGAATCCTCGATATCCACCGATTCGGCCGATCCCGGTGCATCAAGTCGGTCTTCGAGTCAGACTCTTCGCCAGCATCGGTTAAAGTAGGTTATGTGAGGCGCTCTGTGCGTCCATTTGTGCCGCGACAGTAACAGTGTCACAAGTGTTTCAAACTGGGCCACGTGAGTGCTGTGTGTAAGAATACTACATCGTGCCGAAGATGTGGTGGTGTTCATCAGGTAGACTCCTGTGACTGACGCCATGAAATGTGCAAATTGCTCTGGAGCCCATAAAGCCACATCCAAGGACTGCCCAAAAATGGCAGAGGAGGGACAAATTCTCAGAAAAATGGTGAGATAACTCCAGGCACAAGGAGGTTGACGACTCCGTCCGCAAGAAAAGGCGCCGGTTGCGGCAAAGGCGTGGCCGCTTCCAGAGCAAGCCCTGGGGGAAAGAGGCACTTTATTTTAGTACTTGGATGCAAAACGTGCCACAGAGAGAGCAAGGCCGGCACACACAAGATGCGCCTCCCCCAGTACCTCCGAGCGCGTCAAAGAATGAAGCATCATCCAACGCCCGTCCAACCTCTTCAGCTGTAGAGTGGCGTTCGCCACCACAAAGGGCTTCCGGAGGAGATACTCCTTCGGTGCTCCCTAAGTTCCGGGTGCGTAATTAAAGGCTTCGAAATGAAAAGGTGATCGACATGCTTAAACAGCTAGTAAACGCTATGCGTATATTACTCACCGGATTGGCAATGCTAACTGCACTATCGGTCGTGCAGGCGTTAGATGCTATGGAGCCGCTCTTACCGGCTCTAAAATAAGGGTGGTAATCATGGCTCTCACGATAAAGCACTCGACATTGGAACAGAAGATGCATCATTCTGTTATAATACAGTGATGCAATGGAATGCTCGAGGTCTATGCGGCCGCCTGTCTGACTTTAGAAAACGAGTCTTCAAATACCGCTTCCCAGTGATCGTGACATGCGAGCCAAATCTCACGTCGGAATTTCGCCTTACCGGATACGTTAAGCTCTGGTCACGTGAAGATGGACACAAGAGCAAAGTGTTAATGTGTATACGCAGTGGCATGACGTTTGTTCGGAACACGATCACTCCACATGACAGCAATGAATATGTGTGTGTGACACTAAAACATAAACTACATGTGTTTTCGATCATTGGCACATACGTACCTCCTGGAGAAACACTTGACCTCTCCTAACTATCCACTGTGTTACAAGGTTCCCCAGGCCCTCACGTTGTTATTAGAGAATTCAGTGCTCATAATCCTTACAGGGGAAGTGCCGCAATGAACTGTCGAGGTAGGAACTTGATAGACTTCATAGACACTGAAGGTCTGTCATTAACGATGGATCTCCAACTTACATCCGCGGCACTACCTACGGAAGTTGCTTAGAACTCACTATTGTATCTCAGAGCCTCCAGCCCTAAGTTAACTGGTGCTTGGACACACAAACGCATGGGAGCGATCATATACCAACATATGTGCAGATGAAGTGATTTCTGCAATCAACTGCATCTGCTGTACGCCGCACTGATTGGTCCACAATATCTACATCTGTCGAAGACTACTTCGGAGACATCACTTCAGCATCTGATATAGAAGACATTATTGTATCATCAGTGCAGAAGACAACTAAGTTCATCAGCGCACCTGCGTCCAGAACGGCGATTGATATTGAATACAAACGGCTCCGAGCGATGCGTCATAGAGTGGAAAGGAAGCTTAGGCGAACTCAATCGTCATTAGACCTTGTCTTATGTCGACGAGCTCAACAAAAAGTAAGGCGTCACCTTCAAAACATGGGAACACAACTGTGGAGGACCTGTTCGTCTCTGGATCCTCGAAAGCCACATTCTAGAATCTGCGAGATAGTACGAAGCCTTCGTGTCCCTCCTCAGCCAAAACATCCTTTCCGTGCTCTAGCATTTCCCCAATCTCTGACGGAAGTGCAGGTTGCCGAAACTTCTGTAAGATAGTCACCCGTACCGATGCTTCAGCATGTCCAAGATTGGATCGACCCGTGCTATCTCCTAAAGATGATCGTCGTGGCCTTCCTTTCACGATGCCAATTGGAAGCTACACTTGCTGCGTCCAGACGATCTTCTGCACCTGGACCTGACGGTATTTCATATACTGCTCTGTGACACCTTGGTGTGGAAGGTCGGAAAGCCCTGCTGTCGTACTATAACACCACGTGGTGATCCAGTACAGTCCCAAAGCAGTGGAAAACCAGCCGCTTGGTTGCCCTCCTAAAGCTAGGAAAATAGCCTTACGAAAGTCATCTTACCGGCCAGTGGCTTTAGCTAGCTGTGTCAGTAATGTGATGGAACGGATGGTGCTCACTAGATTAGAATGGTTCATGCAAAAGAATGAGCTTTATCCTGAAAGGAATAAAGGGAAAATCAGACATCCACCCGTTCGTAGCAATTGCTACAAAGGAAACCCATACGGGTTCCTCGAAAGAAAAGCCTCAAAGTTGAAGAAAAATTCGTCCTGGTCCGGGACTCGAACCCGGGACCACCGCCTTTCCGGGGCAGCCGCTCTACCATCTGAGCTAACCAGGCGGCTAGCAGATGGCAGGGAGAAGTCGAATTTGTCGACAACACACGAGGCAAAGGCAAGGTTTGACGTAGTAGTTCTGCGGAAACCCGCAAGGTGGAGGGAAGTAATGAATAAAGGGAAAATCAGACATCCACCCGTTCGTAGCACTTCCCTCCACCTTGCGGGTTTCCGCAGAACTACTAAGTTATCCTGAAATGATGACCGGATTTAGATGTGGCCGGTCTGGAATAGATGGGGTCATTGATCTCGTGTCCACGATCGAACACGAAAAAAAGCGATACCGACTTGTAGGAGCAGCTTTCTTAGACATAAAAGGAGCATATGATAATGTACTGCACGAAGCCATTCTTGATGCCCTCAGTAATTTGGGCATCGGTGGCCTTCTCTACATGTGAATTGAAAATTACCTAGGTGGTCGCACACTCTTCATGTCCACGAATGATGGCGAAACGACAAGACACGTTGTGGTCCGTGGAATGTCTCAAGGAGGAGTTCTCAGCCCGACACTTTTCAGTGCTGCCCTTATTGGCCTTGCGGAAATAATTCCTGATACAGTACGCATCAGTATCTACGCAGACGACATATGCATATGGGCGTCCGCAGTCACGCGACCGCAAATTCATGCAAGGTTGCAGCTAGCTGTTTTTTCAACGTCTCAGTACCTGCAGTGCCAAGGACTGCAACTGGCCCTAGGTAAGTGCGCTGCGACAGCGTTCACACGGAAGCTTATGTGTTGGTATCCAATTATGATCAATGGACATGATATCTCATATGTGATCCACCACAAATACCTCGGCGTTGTCATTGACCGCGGTGTTTCATGGTCGAAACATGTGGCAATGTCAAAGAAAAAATTAACTGGGCTTGCTCAAGTTTTTCGCTTTCTGGCCGGTATGAAGTGGAGTCCATCTGAGCATTCGCTACTCCGGCTGTACCAAGCTCTCTACGTCGGTTACATTCGGTATAACCTGCCAGCCTTATCAAGTATGAGCTGGTCATGTTTGCGTAAGCTGGAAAGTGCCCAGGCACAGACGCTGAAAACATGTCTCGGCGTTCCATGTTGCACCTCAACCTACGCAACAATTCAGGAGGCTCGCGTCACCCCTTTACCTGTCTATCTACGATGCGAACCTCTTCCAGTATTCCGGCGACTGCTGCGCCGTCATGGACGCCACCCCTTATCGACACTTCCCGACATACGGCCGGACTCCACTTTTTCAAGAGCCGTTATATGCCAAGAATTTGCCATACCAGCATACTTTGCCCCGGCTGACCTTTCCACGTATGCCCCCGTGGGTAATGTCCAAAACATGGGTACGTCTATCAATTCGCGGAATTTCTAAAATATCGCGAATACCTACCGTCGGCCTCAGATGTTTAACACTTGAATATATGTCGAAAGAATATGACTCCCCGGTGAATATGTATACAAACGGATCGGTCTCGTCGTATGCGTCTGGTGCGGCTTTCGTCGTGCCTGCACATCGTCATTCGACGGTTTCGTCTGTATAACAAGACGACTACAACATCTACGCAACTAGTCGCAATCAGAGAGGCCGTTCAATATATGTCACGACAGCCGCCTCAAGTATGGACAGTCTTAAGGGACGCAATATCGGCTCTGCAAATACTTAGAGTGGTGTTAAAAGAAAGCGCTTACAGAGTGTTGGCTCTTGAAACTGCCGAACTCTACACTTTATCGCAAGAAAAGGGCCACCATATCACATTTCAGTGGATTCCCAGTCACTGTGGCATACACGGCAACGAACTGGCCGATGCCGAAGCGAAGAAAGCCCTCGAAGAACCGGACTCACTGCTTGCAATTCCTTTTTCAAGAGCCGACGCCAACTGCCTCCTCTCCAGTGCCATACGAAAATAAACAGCAAAGCACTGGGACAATGTGGATAATCGCCACAGACGACTCCAGAGATTGGACCCTATCATGAATTTTAGGCTGCCACCGAAAATTCAACGCAGCTGTGTCAGTCTTCTGCACGGACTAAGGCTGGGTGTAGCGTTTATGCGCGGATACGTGCACCTCATGCGACGCACCAAGTATCCAGACTGTGAGGTGTGCAATGTGACTGAGACTATAGGTCATGTGCTTTGTGACTGCCCGAAGTACGTGGAAGAGCCTCAAAGGTTAAATAACGACCTTACGCGTCTCGACAGTCCACCGTTGTCGGAGGACATTATTTTACGCCCTTGGCCAGATGCTCAATCGAGTTTCAAGGCCATCCAGGCGTTGCTGAACTTCTTAAAAAAGTACGGACATGGATTGTAGGCTTTGAGGATGCCAAATTGCTTGCCATATGTTCTACATCTTCCTTCTCTCGTCATCGTCACCCATCACGCGCCTCTTTCTTCCCTCTTTCTTTCCCTCTTCCCCTTCCCGCAACGCCGAGTAGCTGGCTAGAGGAATATACCTCTGGCCGACCTCTTTGCATTTCGTATCATTAAACTTTCTCGAGAGAGAGAGAGAGAGAGAGAGGGAGAAAAGTTATTGAAAGCTTTGCACACATCCATGAGGCCTACAAAGTGCAACCTCAGCTGCCACACTAGCTTGCTGTATTAGATGAGCTTGTAGGTTTGAGTAAGCTTTAACTATTCTTTTTTTTAGCTATTCATGTTTCCTGTTTAATCAAACTTGTATGAATACCAACATCGCAGTCATTCTGAATATATCATTCTAAAGTCGCACGTGCCATAAAAAAGAAGGAAAGAAAGGAAGCATGGCCTAGTGGTTAGAACGTTGGAACTGCCGTGTTTGATGGCAGAGCTTAGATCGCACTGTCGGCCATGCATACTTTATTGCAATGCAGCGAGACTGGGAAGACCTACCCACATATCCCACTTGTCTATCTAGCTACTTACCGACCTGCAAAGTGCCTGAAAGTGGGTAACGAATGCTTCGCATTACAACGATACAGGGGGACTGAGAAAAAAGTGTTCAAGGTACAGCAGTGCATTGGTCAAATCAGAGTGAGAGCTTTGCATACGGGGCAGAGGCTGTCAGGCACGGGACAGCATGGGAGAGACTTTAGGCTGGGTTTCCTTCTTGGGCTAAGAGTTCTCAAGCGCGAAAAGAATGTGTACAAAGCTGTGAGGTGTCTGCTCTTCAACGGCTTCTCGGTTTCGTCGGTCGTGGACGGTGTTGGTGGCGAAGAGCCAGTCTTGATGTCATTCGAAACCGTGTCTCGGGGGAATACTTCAAAGTGGAAAGACGGACATACTGCAATTCTCTTAGTCCACTCGTAGTAGACATTCCGCTCACTTGCTTTTTCACCCCATCCTTTCATTGCTTTAGACGTACTGTCCATTTATTTTTTCACTGCATATAGTTTTTCCTTACCATGCTCTTTATTGCTTTCCCGACGCTTTTCACTGTCTTTTTGCAGCCTCCCAATGATGTCCACATGCGCAGCCGGTGCGTGCGAGTATCATGCAGTGCTGCTCGCTTTCCTCGGACTTTCCAGCGTCGTTGTCACAGACCAATACACTTCTCCCCTCACTGCACAGCTCTCTGATCGCGGTTGCCAAAAAATAATACATCTTTTTTGAGC
This sequence comes from Dermacentor andersoni, assembly GCF_023375885.2. Lineage (NCBI taxonomy): Eukaryota > Metazoa > Arthropoda > Arachnida > Ixodida > Ixodidae > Dermacentor > Dermacentor andersoni. Next base: position 119,551,260 of record NC_092818.1, read on the forward strand.
AGTGACCGACGTGTTTCGCGTGTTAAACGACAGCGTGAAGCTGAGAAGCGAATTGACATTCACGACGTGCTCTGCGTAGTTGCGACATGCCCGTTTTTTTACTGTTTTGCCACAATGACCACAAGAGAAAGGGAGAGGCCGTCACCTTCGGTATAGCTTCCTGATTTATGGCCGGAAATATATAGCCTCGCGGTCTCTTCGGGCGATCACGAGATGGGTCGGAAGGCACGTTGGTGGGCTCCTGTCTTTTGTCTCGTTCTATAGCTATAGCCTGTTGTTGTTGTTTTCAAGTACTTCTTTTGTTTGGTTTTCTCTAACCATGCAAGATTACCGTTAGGATGACGCCACAGTTTCGTTCTTAAAACAAGATCACATATGATATCTTTATTTGCTGTAACGTCACCAAGTGGTAGTACTTCGAACTTTTCCATTGGGCTTTGTGATATTGTTATAATTCGCAAATCTCTGTCAGGTAATTATTGTTTTTGGTTTGAGTTCATATTGTGAGGTACATACAGGGTGTTTCAGCTAACTTTAGCCAGAGTTTAAAAATATGCCGATGCACTATAAGACGAAGCGACCAAATGCATGTTGCTCACTTTTGTACGCGTTGTGTCACATTATATTTTGTATTTTGCTCAATTAGATAGTTAGTCAAGACTAATTAATCAACTTTTGAAGCAGCGAAGTTAGGGAGAAAACCACAATTAGAAAGTTGCAGAGCGCTTTGCAAAACGTCCACTTAGGCAGTTTGTAACTTTCTATCCATTAAGTATTTGTGTTTTTCAACTTACCCAGGATGCCCGCAAAATACCAGAAATTACCACGTGTCATACTCGCTTGTTCGCCGTGATTGAAGCGCTCTAAACTGGCTGCGTACATACGAACATGACATCTAGTAAGGCATGCTGCTGCTTAAAAGATGACAGGGAAGTGACGAAGGCGTTGGCTGTGTGATTTACGCCAGCAATGCGCTATCCTCGCGGCGGTTCATGATAGCGATAAGTAGACCCAGCGGCAGCACTCCCGGCTAAATGCTATGTTCCTTTGTGCGTGGAACGCTTGGAAGCAGTACAATCACGACGCGCAAACGGGCATGCCAAGTGATGTTTTTCTTTTAAACGAGAAGAAAGGGAGTTAACTAAGGGGCCCTATTTCTTATAAGCATATCATAAGAAGCTAACAAACATTGACACCAAGGACAACAGAAGGGAAATGACTGGTCCTTACTAATGAATTAAAGAAATGATAAAAATAATGGAAATGAAAGTGGACGAAAGAACAACTTGCCGCAGGTGGGGACGTTAGGTTTCGGTGTCTCGACGTCCGTAGATCTTATAGCAGTGGCGTTCTGGAAGGCGTTTTACAAACGTCCCTGCTTGAAGTGAGCCTAAAATGTGCTGCATGTCACCGTCTTGACTGTTTTTCACATTTGCCATTTTTCTTCTTGTGGTATTATGGTTATGACTGTTTGGTCACTGCCCTAAGTGGCAAGCTGTCGATGCCACGTAGGCGTCGTTCTTGCATCGGCCTACGTGAAGTCTGGTGTAGTGTTTTCTTGCCTATGAAAACAGATGTGTGAATGGGTCCCGACCCTCATTTAGAAGCTGCATGCTGCAAGCGTACGTGTATATTATCAGTGAGCGCATTCTTAATGGGCGCTTTCGTGCACACCCTTGGTGGAGAGTGCCTTCGTTAGCATGGGAATTAGCTGCGCAATATGCAACACGCCTACCGTCGTCGTAGTGCCGTCATTCTAGCTTCGTCATCCGATCATTTTCATAGCGTCGTCATCACGCTGTCATTGTCATGCTATCGTTGTCATACAGTCGTCGTCCCGCCATTACCTTCAACAACTCTTCGTCATCTCATTGCCATACCTTCGTCGTATACCCACCGTGGTTGCTCAGTCGCGATGGTGTGGCGCTGTCAAGGACGTTGTCGAGGGATCAAATCCCGGCCACGGAGACCAAATATCGATGGGGGCAAGCTGCGAGAACGCCTGTGTACTGTGCGTTGGGTGCCTGCTAAACAACCACAGATTGTATAAATTACACCCCAGTACGGTGTGCCTCATAATAAGATTGTGGTTCTAGCCCTTAAAATCCTAGAATTTATTTTTTCGTCGTCGTAGCTCGTTTGGCTGCACCAGTGTGCGCTTAGAAAGCCGGCGAGGGTTCGAGCATCCAAGAGGAGCGTAGTAGTTTAAACGAGTACACTACAAGGCATCCTTTACACTGAAATTGCGTGGAAAAAGTGGCACCTCGAAGCCCTATAGCGTTTCGCCGAGGTCGAATTCGTTAGTGAAAACGCCTAGCCCATACCACGGCTGAGGGTTAAACATCCCCGTTACGCACTCATAACCATCCCGTTAGTTTCTTTTCTGTGCCTTTCACCGCACTACAACGCCTTTACCAGGAGTAGCTTTCATCGGTTCTTGCGTCCGTTGTTGTGGTGGCTGGTGGTCAGTGGGGGTTGGACTTTCACAGCCGATAAAAACGCGCATACGCAAGCGAGTTTCTAGGTGCGTAAGTCGCCGAACATCACTGCCATAGCTATTTTAGATACACATGCTGCCGCGCGAGATCTACGGCGCGTGTGAGCGTTATTTTTCAATTGAGGGTCCCAAAAAGATGCAGTGGTGGAGCACTCGAGAAGGTCAACTTTCTCTCCTGTGGCGGCGACGGCAAAGGGATATGGCAGTGGGAAAGGAGGATGACACCCACCTTGCGATCCGGCGCTCCCGCCATTGGAGCCTAAGCACGTATGACGAATCAGCTTGCACGTATAGCCACTTATACTACCCTTACGCGTGCTCTGGTAAATGGCTATATTCTTTACAGAATTGCGCTATGAAATAAAGAAAAACAATATTTAAATCTTCTCACTGCAAGAAATACGAGCCTTCAAGCACCATTGCTTTAATAATGCTAGTATATAGCTTCGCATAAGCGATCAGCTCATTTGCTTAGACTGACGATCATCGCCGATGCTTACTACAGTCCTTTGTTAACCTTTACTATCTCGCGAAAACATATACCCTATATAGAAACCAGTCGCTTTACATGACACAGGGACATCCACTTGCAGCACGCTCTCGGATTACGCCGTTCGCCAGGGCGATCAGCCCATTTCCCTTCGAGGCGGCAGCGATGACAGCGGAAGGGCCATTTGGCGGGTGATGAGGAGAAGGAGAGAGGAACGAAGCTGCTTTCGGAGACTCGGGGGGTCACAGCCTATGCCTATGAGCCTCGGGGATGGTCCGTATCGACACCGTCGAAAGGCAAGAAACAATGGCGCGTGGCCATAAATGACTTACTCCGGGTCGTTACACGATATTTGGAGGAACGGGCAGACATATAGGAAAGCTCGTCTCGCACGCCGTATTAACGCAGTTATGTGAAGACGTAACACACGTGCAGATGGAATCGGGGGATCGAAAAAGAAATTCCGCTGTGAATCGAAAATTTATGTCGGCTTCACCTTTTCGTTTAGGCGCATCAGCTGCTAGCACTTTTGTGTCTCGCGCCATGGCACCTGCTCAGTAAAGGTTAATGTTCCTTTTGGGGCATTGACCCGTAGGCGCGAAGGAGAAAACGGCAGCCTTTATGATAAAGTAAAAAAAAAAAGGTATATAACATATTGTTTGCTAACTGAAAGGATAATCACTCCTCTGATTTTACAGTGCCACTATCAGTCGATTTAGACGCGCCTCGAGATATTTCTCCAGGCGCACTTTCTATTTGCGCCGCTACAACCGTTTACCGAGGCTGTGGCTTTTCATAAACATCCGTTCATGCATTTCCTGTGGGGCAGTAGCTAGGGCTACACTGAGCATTAGCGTTCTTCGTCTACCAGCCCCTCTTGGGAACTGTTACCTTGGGTTTTCTATCAAACTCGCAGTTCTCTCGCAAGGGCTTCTGTGCCCTTGTTCCCCTTTCCCACTTTCCCAGTGCAGGGTAGCCTACCGGATTCAGGCTGGTTAAGCTCCCTATCTTTCCCCTATGGCTCAGCTCCCTCTCTCTCTCTCTCTCGTGGAGAAATGAAGTATATACTCGATGCAATAAAATATAGCCTAACTTCTAGCATGCTTGTTTTATATCATCGTCTCGTGCTTCATTTTTCTCATAAATTCATTATCAGCAGCTGACTTCCAGATTTCCTTCGAAAAGTTGCCATCTCCTTTGAAGGAGAACGATCAGAGGCAGTGTCCTGAATGTACTTTGACGTGCGGAACAAATCCTTTAGCTGCCGTTTAGACGTAATTCAATTTTGCTGCAGGTGGAAGGGGAGGGGTAGTGTCCCCTGATTATGTCAACATAACCACAATATTATTTGGTCTTTTTCCTATAACTCTTCAAGTCAAATGGTTGCTGAGGAGCTCCGCATTTTACTGAACTCATTTCATCATGTCTTCAATATTGTTTTCTTGGCTTAGCGTGAAGACGTTTGCAAGGATGTTTCCTCACCTTATATTGAAGATGATCACGACGTACAAGAAAAGTGCACTTTAAGCGTGTTTTTATTGTTTGGTTGAACGGTCTATTTTCATCTCAGAAAAAAATATATGCAAGTGGCTATGCGTGCTACTTCCCCCCTCTGCCGAAGTGACTAACGTGTAATGCATAGATTACAACGTGTTCTGCGGAAACAGATTCACTATACGAAGAGTGTAGAGGCATCTTGCATAAGGGTGAATTCATAGAGTGTTCCTTCTCCTGTTCTTTCTCTTTTTGTTCGTTCGTCCACCTCAAATGGGTTTGGGAAATAGAACGCAGCTGCCTGGCACTGTATTACAGACACCAGATAGTCATGGAAGAGAAAAAATGACCGTTTGTCACGGAAGGTTCATGTCCGTGCCTCTGAAACGAAAGAACCGTGCACGAGAGAGAAGTCCGAGCTTTACGACAGAGAGCTGAATAAAGAGAAATGAAAATGTGTACAGGAGGTACTTACGATTCCATGTGATCCTTATATTGTGGTACATGGGTATTTAGCCAAAGCGGGAACTTCACTGTCTGGTGACCTCTACATAATGAAATAACTAAGAGATGGGGGATAGCTTGTCTTGATAATATGATACTAGCACGTGTACTTATTATTCTTTTCTCGGGGACTGTATCTCGCCCGCTAACAACATAATGTTATCTCTGAGCGCAAGACGCGCCTGCATTATTTTCAACTTAATCGTAGGCTATTATTCATTCGATCTGTTGTGTATCTGTTGCGTTGTGTAGCTCTTGTGCACCTAACCTTGTATAATTTGATTATATTCGCGACGTGAATTGTGTAGCATTTGTTTGGAATGCACGCGGGGTTAGCAATTATGCTAGAACATTCCACGAGCCACTTGACCCGCAGATCAGATTTTCGACGATCGCCAACTTTACTCGCCCCTGTCATGGTGCCTGCGTGTTACCTTTCTTTCCGGGCTATAGTTCGCCCAATAGAGAGTTAGTTACATGATTCACACTTGTCGCATCTGTGTCCTTCAGCGTCACTACAACGTGATAATACGGATATTGTTTTCATGTAGGCCACACCTTTATGCAAATACCATCACTTTAAGTAATAACATCGTTTGGTGCGCTACTGTCGATAAGGAAAACAATGCCGCCGGTACAGGCAGCCAGAAATTCCTGAGCGCGGATAATTAAGAATGAAAACCAGCCCAGATTATCCGAAAAGCAGGCGTTCTTGGGGCACACTAGTAATTAATTTCTTTTCTTGATTTTCAGATGCATTGATATATTTGGAGCTACACTTTTACATTTCATATCATAAATAAGGTAGTTGGCTCAGAGGCAGTAAGCCTGAGACTAACTTTAAATCCGTCACACCACCTTTATAAAGTTTTCTTTGAAAACATGGAGCACGCATAAAAATTGTTCATGTGCACGAATAAATTCATGACTAGGAAAAGCCATATAACATGACGAAATTCAGCACGGTATGGTATGGTTGACGTTTTTCTTTAACGCATGCAACAAGGTACGCTTTATCATGGGTTATCATTAACTGCGCACCTTGTCACGCTTGTGCTAGTTGCGCAGCTTACTATTAAAGGCGTGTGCCTATTTACCATGGGCACAAGGTGAAGGTGACCTTGAAGGTGACCGTCAGTGAACATTCCTCTGCTAGTGTGTTTACACTTAATGCCTCTTGATTATTTTTTTCTGCCATTTTTTGTCATCTAGTTATCCCCCTTTACCTTTCCACAAGTGTAGGGTAGCCAAATTGGCACGGCCTGGCTTAACATCGCTGCCTTTCCTTCCTTTTCGTCTTTGTCTCTCTTTTTTTCTCTCACTGTTAATATTTTCAAGCCTGATTCCGAAATGTTAATGCTGAACAGAAGGACCCCGCTATATACTAGGCAAATACATTTTGCATTGATTACCATGCCAATGCTCAGCGTTACTTGTTTTGAGTTGTATGAATGTGTGTTCGACTATTCTGCAAAATACTGGAGCCGTACATAGTTTCTTAAAGTCCACTGTGTCTACGCCATCAACCTCGTAGCACCAAACGTCAACTTCACCGTCGCCTGTACGTCTCGTCTTCTCACGAACGTTGCTCTGACACACATAGCCGGCCGCGCCAAACGGAAATTACGAGCTACAGTACATTCACTTACCTATATTTGTTCGTATTGACTACATTTTTCTCTCCTTCATTTTCTTCCCGTCACCTTCAGCAGTGTTGGTTGCAGGATCATCACACTGCTCGCAACTTTCATGGTTGCTACTGTATGTTTTTATTGCAACAACATGGCGCGCAGCACCTTGGTCATTTTAAAACTCCATTCATTGATCTGGGTGTTTTCGGGTAATTTTCTTTTTTCGTTTTTGCCGAAAGGTCGCGCTTCAACTCGATACAATGGTGACGAATTCGTAACAGAATCCGTTTCAACTATAGAACTAGGCTATCGTCTGTATTGCTTATAGTCAGTGTGTGATGCGATGCCGTGTTCCCTTTTTCCCTCCCTAGTTCCAATCGTGTGGGCATGGTTACCGAATCAGGAGAGAACCGCTAGCCTGCGTCTCTTTCTCTCTGTTTCAAGTTGGGGTAAATAAACTCTTACTTCAATATAATAATAATAATAATAATAATAATCTATTTCATGTGTCGAGGAACAACCTGGTGTTTTGGTATACTGGCACACTCGGGAATAAAGGATATATATATATATATATATATATACGGTTGATTGAATTGTGATAGGATGACACTTGTTTGTGCGTAAAGCCACCCAATGAACACCTTCTGGTAGTAGGCCTGTTGTCATAGATAAGACGCCGTCATGGTTGCCACCCGCTGAATCCTCGTCTGCACCTTAGGGCGAGTTACCACAGAGCCCCAGATGCAACTTTCGTTGGCGTATGTTCAAACACGAACTGTCCGCGATAAGTAATGAGCAATTCCTACCAGGAGGAGGTTGAACAACATAGGGCAAAACCCTCCAGCCTGAGGCATACCACAGCTGACGTAATATTACGTAGCTGGCCGTCTTCGGTCCGTAAGAAAAAATATAGCTCTCAGTCAAAAAGTCCCGAATGCATTTATACAGCTGATAACCAACTCCCGCAGTCTCAAGTGAGTTTAGTATAACCTCATGGTTGACGTTGTCGTATGCTCCTTTGACACCGAGAAAAAGTGTCAGTCGTAGACGCGTCAGGATTTTTTGTTCGTGAGCCCACGTATAGAGGTCAATGGCGCAGCCAATGAACGAAAGAGCTTGATGAAAGCCTGCCATAGCATCCCGATGGATGTAGAAGCACTTGAGGTACCATTCCTGCCTAGCAAGAATCTTTATTTCCATCATTTTGCCGTCGCATCTTAAAAGCACAATCGGGCGACATGGTGATAACACGAACGGAGACTTCGAAGGTTTCAGATTGGGCATCAAGCACCTCGATCTCCTTTGGTACTTGAGCAGCCCGCCGCATGCGTCACGCACGTCCAAGCTGGCACAGGGCTGCGTGCGTAATGTCAGCTGGCCCCCTGTGACGAAGAACGCCTGCAGGTCGCCAATGCAGCGTCGAGTTCCTCGAGTGAAAAAATGGCACGTTCACTCCTAGTACAGATGCCTCAGTGACGTCAATCAATGCTGCGCCGCCAACAACACGCGCACTGAACTTTTCAGCCATTTCAAGCTGCGAGTGGCCTTGGTGGGGGGCCAGAACAGCAAAGGGCTTCCATACCGCAGTGTAGGGTAGCTCACCGGAAGCTCGCCTGGTTGACTTCCTGCTTTGCCTCTCCTTACTTTCTCTTTCTTTTTCACTGTAGTCCGGCGAGTGACTCTGAACGGCAATACGATACGAACAACTAACCCAGTACTCCGCGAATTGCATACTTTCCTAGCCTCGTCAAATATCATAAAGCTACGTTTTCAGACTTTATTGAAGGTGCTACTCAAACATTGATGCCTCTTTCGATGTTTCGGTCTTGCCCTGGTGATAGTGAAAAAATAGCTTCCGCCATCTATCTTATGCGTAGTTGTCTTTGCAAACGAAAACAACCCTAACGGCTATATTTCAGACATGTTAATAGTGCTCCCTTCTTCGTGTAGTCCTGCACCGTTATTTCTTTTCAACTAACGCGCCACTCGTTTGGTGCAGATGTTTTAAAAAAAACGTGTTTCGACACCGCCGAACTTTTTTCGCCACCATTTAGGACGAAAATAATCCAAATAAGAAGCAACTCATTCATAAATATGATATTTTTATTTTCACCTGTGCATACCTTTCTTTCTCATTTTAACAAGGCGCTATATTATTTACACAGCGGGCATAGTTATACTCTGAACTTATATCCTCCGAAACATTTCTTTGAAGTAAAACAGGTGAAATTAAAAAGAAATAACAGGGAAATCTTTGTGCACGTTCATTCAATGGAACCACTTCTGTCTTCAGCCTTTTTTCTGCAATGTTATTGGCCTTCGTCTCACTTAGCAGTTGATGGGGCAAGTCGAGGTGCCCCTAGAGTTGTATGGGCTCCCAGAGAACGTTGCACTACCGCTTGGCTTTTATGCGGTAGGAGTGTACGACGTCTCTCTTCTTTTAATCCGGGCTTGGAGTTTTCCCGAACGAAGTTGACTTGGTCTCGAAAGCAGATGACCGGAAGCTGCAAAATGTAAATAAAATTGCATATCGTATCTTTCATAAAGGTGTTTCGGCTTAGAAAGCTGGCACGTTAAATGCAAGCACGTTCGTACGCAAGAATGGTTCCTATCAACCATAATAGCTACTACAACTGAATGTGGCTGTGCATTGTGAAACAGTTCCTAGGCAGGACACCTTCTTGGATCCCGCCATTGTATCGGGTTGCGCATCTACACCGCAAAAGGAGAAGGACAACTCCGCAATGGCATGTCATACCTATCGGAGGTTAGTGTGGGCTTGCACGTATGTGAAGTGTCTTGCATAAAACTTATCCGCTCGTGGGAACTTCGTTATTCTTTTTCCACTCTCCGTATTTACCAGTGTATAAGAGTGCTTACCGCAGGTTACCTGCTATGACTTGCTTACCTCGTAGGCGGACCCTTGTTGACATTACCGTGAGGCCCAGATCAGTGCAAACATAGCGAGTGCCAGACACCAACTCATCTCCCGGCAGGTTGCGCTGTCCATGTAGTATTCTGCGAGATGAAAGAAATAGGATGCGTGCAACAACACTTCAAAAGTTCAAAGACTTATTGATGTTCCTGTTATAGAAACACTCCGCTTCATAAGAAGTTAATTGGCGCTTTCCAGAAAAAGCCTTTCGAGAAACGCCCACTAAACCTAAGCACGATGGAGAAATTTTATTCCAACAATGCAACAGAAATGAATTTCTTTGCATTTCTCATAGGAACTAGCAAACAGAGAGTGTCGTGTTGGGTTTAATGTTGACCACCCCTTTGAGGCGAAACACCATAGTACTAATGTGGCTTGGAGATTTGAGAGAAGGAAATGATACTCTTTGCTTTTAGGAACAGAATATGGAAATTTCTGCACAAGACCAGTCTTACGCTGGTGCAGATCACAACAAATACAGGAACACTTCCGATAGTGAGCGTGTTTTCGTGACAAACAACGCGATGAAGTTTTGCATACTATCTAAACAGCTAAAATAGGCAGTTGGTCAATGAAAACTATATTTGGGTAAATAATTACCCTTTTGAATTTGGCCTTCAGTTTATATTAAGATCAGTTTGTCTGGATGCCAAGGAGTGATACTGTTAGGAACAGATTGATCGGGTGGCGTTTTTTTTTTTTTTCCTTTTTCAGGCGTAGTAAAACTATATCAACGCATCCTACATGAGGAAAGAAACGGAACGAAAGAGTAAAACAAGGAACTACAGAAAAGATGAAGAAAGAAAAATATCTCTACAAAGCGTGACAAAAAATATTGCTGAGTGCCAGTGTTCTCAACAAATGAGAAGGAATATCGCTTGATACGCATTGCGCTTCTAGGAGCCTGACTAACATTTCTACTTAACCTTTCCTTCCCCATGTTGATAACGGGTTTAGCCAGCGTAATGAAAGATAAGAAAGCGGCTAAAAATAACAAATGCCTGGGCAACAGTAGGTCGACGCAGCCAAAACCAATACAATCTTGCATCAAAAGCTCATAGGCTGTCCCACCCATATGACATTACCAATCATTCGAGAAAATAAAGAATTGGGGCAGATATACCCGAACAAAACAAAATTGTGGAGAGTCCGGTAGAAGTTGAAAAGAAACGATAACAAAGGAAAAATAAAATTTTGGTTTCAGTGGCACCGCTGACGGCCATTCGGTTGTCTGTGCTTTGTTTTGTGCTGGCGTCTGTTCATCCATAATTCACCAGCAGAAATTACTTCCTGCCTTCGCGCTTTCTTCTACGGTCAGGCACTAAAAATACCGCGTCCGAACCAACGGGTACCCACGTAAACGAGAACAGCCATACACAGGCGATCGTTTGCCGTAGGGCCAAGGGGCACCGCTTACGGCTCACAGACGCTTCGCCTTCGTCATTATCCGTGATGCGCTGAAAAGCCATTCCGCCGGAACCCTGAAGCCGTATAGCCCCTTCAGCCTCGGTGCTCCATGTTCTGCCAGTATCGTGTGGTTCGTGCTTAATGCACACCGAATTTCCACAAACTCCACTGAGCGCGCTAGGCTTTGACCTACCAATTTGCCTTGAAAGTGGAAATATTTCAGAAACCCGCTACGGAACTGATGCAACATATAAAAGCGGCGCTCACTTCCTAATACATCTCCTTGGGCTGTTGCTCATCTGCACACAAATGAGCATTAAACATCGCTGGTTAGGAATAAATAAATAAATAGCGTGACAGGAACCTTTCGATTTAGTGCGCCTTTAGCGGTCTACTCAAGCATCTGCAAAGGGCGTTAAAGTATTGCATATCTCGCATTTAGTTAACCCTTTCTGTCTTGACCAAGGATGTAGATTGGTCAAGGTTATTTCAATGCCTTGCACCAGAACCTTACTGGTGAGATTGCCATCCCCATTAGATATCAGAATGTCGGTAATGCTCCTCACTTATTTCGTGTCAGGCGGAATAACTAAGGAACGCGACGCTCTAGCTCGGGGGGAATCAACAAGTAATTAATGAAATGAAGGCCTCTGAAAGAACCTATTATTTTATAAATGAGGAAATAAAGTCATAGATCAAAGAACCACGAAGCAAAATGAGACATAACTTGCTGTAATAATTCGTAACTTCTGAACAATTTGCTCCTCTCTTTTTTACTATAAGCACAGAAAAACACCAGGTAAACAACTGTATCCCATCTATTATTTTGCAAAAGAACAATGCGCGCACACATCGTAATCTTCGTTGTTGTTGTTGGTTATTGGTAGTGTTGTTATGGCTACAAATGCCTTCGGTAGCATGGTTCGTATCAGAGCATGAAAAGAGGCGTCCTCCTTGTCTGGTGACAGATTTTCTTGCCTAAATGAAAGCGGTTTTTAGTGACCAACACGCAAAAATTGGTTAAAATTTTCTTAATAAACCACAGCTTCTAAAGGAAGTAACATGTCCATAGGAAAAAAAGGCCAATGTACTGAGCAATCTGCTTATCTTGTTTAGGTAACCACAAGGAAGTTAATAGATGTGTTTCATTAAAACTGAACTTTAGAGAAGTTATCGCTTTAACAACCTGTTGTCTCACGCGTGAAACTTGCTGCAGTATTTTTAAACAGTCACGTTAGTATCATTGGTAGCATCGTTAAATGCATTGTGTTTCGCACCGTTCTTACGTGATCTTGCATTTCATAATCATTCAAATTGGCCGTCGTAGTCACCAGCTCCATCGGGGAAAATTTGTCATCTAAATCACAAAAATTGTATTTACCAGTCGGTGAATGTTGCCCTCCAAAATAATACCCTAGTTATTTAAACAAATACAAGCATTGGCTACAAAACACAAATTTGATTATTTCGAAAAAAATCGCACTCGAGAAAAAAGTACTAATTTACCCTAAAAAAATTTCTAAATCTTTGACTGTTATAGGAAAGCTTAAAGCTTGGAATAGTTCAATCTTGAATGAACGAAACTTGTCGGGGAGATCTCCTCACCAAAGTTTGCTGCACCGCAATTGTGAACAGACATTATCTGCTTATGGTTGACTACTTGAAAAGAAGACGAAGAAGTGGCTCCTGTGTGGAACCCCGTTTTCTACTGCTCTCATTTTCCGAGTATTTTTGCGTGTTTTCGGGAGGCGCCGCTCGCGAGACCTTCGGCGATGGAAGCGGAGCCAGCTAGACGTCCGAAGGAGACCGACGTCACAGCGTCAAGCGCTCCGAGGAAGCACAATCTCCTGATGAACGACACAGACCGCGAGGACACCTTGCTGTACTACGCTCCTTCAGAAGATCTGTCGGATGACGGCGACTACATGACAGTTGTAAGGCAAAAAGGAAAGAGGAGAATCGTCACTGCTTCCTCGTCTTCATCAAGGACGACAGCGGCAGCAAGGGCCAATGACACGACTCATACCATCCTTTTCTTTTCCGAGACGCCGACCGATAACCTGAATCGGCTAAACAGGCAAGCCATAACTGTCACACTGGAGGCTCTTGTTCCCAATGAGATTATGGATGTGAGAATTAACACCCCTAAGAACATTCTTGTGGTTGATGTCAAGAGCAGAGCAGCATTGGATATCTTGAGTACAGTGAAAATGCTGGGCAAGATAAATATTCGCACCATAATACCACAGGACATCAATACTATATCAGGTGTGATTTATTATGTCGATGAGTCAATCGATGACAACAATCTGCCTATTTTGGTCAAACCCGCCACAGCAGATGTAACTATTATTGAAATCCATCGCCTAAGAGGTTCACGCTGTATGAGGATAACTTTCAAGTGAGGTAGCTTGCCGCCCGACGTGAAAGTTGGATTTTTTCGTCATCCAGTGCGACCGTTCATTCCAAAACCACTTCAGTGCCGTAATTGTTTGAAGATCGGGCATGTCAGCGGCATATGCAAACATTTGACTGTGTGCGCAAGATGTTCTGAGCAGCACAACGCTGATGCTTGCCGTGCGACTCACTTCAAGTGTGCCAATTGCTCTGGTCCCCATGAAGCATCGTCCCGATGCTTCATCTCATGAAGCATCGTCCCGACTGCCCGAGACACAAGGCAGAGCGCGAAGTCCTACAAGAAATTGTGAGAGACAACTCAACTCACAGGGAAGCCGCCGCCAAAGTGCGACGGCGTTATGTCCGCCGTCACCGCAGACGATACTCGTCTACTAGAAATACTGATACCGTCGCAAAAAGGACGCTACTTCCTGAGGCTGGTGCTCCCAAGGCACTCACCCACACTAACAACACGGTGTCTGATGATACAGTGAATACCTCTACTGCAAATGACTGACCTGCCCTTCTGACGTTAAGTCCTCCAGCCCGACAAAGGTCGACAATGGGCTACCGACGCTCCAATGAGGGCACAGATCACGTGCGAGGTCAAGACAAGCAAGTAATCGCTGTAATGAAATCTCTAATGAAAGTCATTCGCGTGTTGATAAATGACATGCAGACGCCATCGGCTCGAGGTGCACTACAAGTGCTGGACGGCATGGATCCGGTTCTTGCGAGCCTCGAGTAGCAAGCACAATGGCTCTGCCACGTCAGCTGTTCTTCACACAAGTCAAGGAAGCATCTATTATGCAGTGAAATGCCCGTGGCCTGAAATCCCGCGTTGATTTTCGCCATTGCGTTTTAACCAATCGATTCCCCATTGTTGTCGTCTGCGAACCGAAGCTACAGAAACCCGTCCGGATCTCAGTATATGAACCACATGTGTCATCGACATGTAATGACATTAGCAAAGTGATCATCTACACACGGTGTGAACTGACTTACCTTGTTCATCCAGTGCGGCCGCATGACAATAATCAATATGTGTGTTTGACCGTGAAAAAACAAGAACTTGCGTTTACTTTAGTGGGCGCTTACCTTTCTCCATCAAGTCGTTTCGATAGGCAGAGACTGAGTGACATTATAGATGCGACACCTGGTCCATGAATTGTTGTTGGGGACTTCAACGCGCATCATTCACTTTGGGGAAGCATCAAGATAAATTCCAAAGGAAGAAACCTCTTGTCCTTTGCTTGCGACCATGAAATTTGTTGTCTAAATGATGGCAGTCCTACGTTTTTGCGCGGCCGGACGTATAGTAGTTCTTCAGACTTAGCTTTTGTTTCGCGGTGCCTCACTCGCTGCGTACATTGGTTCGCAGATATAGAAACCCATGGAAGCGGCCACATTCCTACCTACCTGAAGATAAAAGCCCTAACTGAATCCTCTCCATCAAATTTTAAACAAACAATAGATTGGCCCGTGTTTAAATCACTTATGAAAGATGCATGCCACGAAGGCATTTCGTCCACACTAGAATTTGAGATCGCCAAAGCTATGCAGGATGCTATGTGCTCATTTCGGCCATTAGAGAAATACACAGATTTTGATTCGGAAATACAGAGCATCCGTGCAATCCGCCGGCGAGTGGAGCGACGGTACAGACAGACAAAATCGTTCTATGACCTTAGAGAGGCCAGACGCATTCAAAAGAAAATTCAGCGTCGCCTTGCTGTACTGCAATATCAACGCTGGAAATCGTTTCGTGAGTCTCTCGATCCGCGTAAATCTCTGTCGGTTGTCTGAAGAACAATCTCTGGACTTCGAACAGCTCCTCAACAGCATCGTCCATTTAAGTCTCCCCATTTGAATCAAGGACGCCGAGAAGTCGAGCTAGCCGAAGATTACTGCGCAAGGATCGCGGGTCCGGTGCTCACGTATTCACCTTGCGCACCTATTCCCATTGTGCCCCCTTGCTCCCGAGATCCTCGTATGGACGCTCCTTTCTCCATCGAAGAACTGGAGTCCGCACCTGATGGATGCAGGCGATCTTCGTCACCAGGACACGATGGCAGCACATACTCTCCGCTTGCAAACCTTGATCAAGAGGCCAGAGCTGCCCTTCTTGGCCTATACAGCCCATCGTGGCGTGATGACCTGGCCCCTACAACGTGAAAATCCAGTCGGCTTGTTCCACTCCTCAAGGCTGCCAAATCCCCGTTGGAATTGTCACCTTACCGTCCAATAGCACTGGCCAGCTGTGTCGGCAAGGTAATGGGGAGAATGATCCTTACACGGTTAGAATGGTACTTGTAATTTTACGATGTCTATCCAGAGGCAATGGCTGGTTTTCGACGCGGCCGCTCGTCAATAGATAGCGTTATCGACCTAGTAACACGTACAACACCAGAGACATCTGAAACGAATCACTGCGACCCTATTCCTTGATGTTAAAGGTGCGTAGGACAATGTAGACCACCATGCAATTCTGGCCACCTTAGAAGCTGTAGGGATTGGTGGACACACCTTTCACTGGATAGGCAACTATTTGAATGGCAGATCTTTCTTTATTTTGACTGAAGATGGACCAACGCCACCTAGCTATACCAGTCGTGGTGTACTGCAAGGCGGAGTACTCAGCCCTACCCTTTTCAACCTGGTGCTTGATGGTCTCGCTGATTCGCTACCGCAAACCGTTCAGCTCTCCGTATATGCAGACGACATTTGCATATGGGCTTCAGGCGTGACACGTGTACAAGTCCGCGCACGACTTCAGAAAGCCTCAACGCCTGTGTTAACATACCTAAGAAGACAAGGCCTGGAACTTTCCGCTGAGAAATATGCACTCATTGCTTTTACTCGCAAAGCGATGGCCCCATATGCTTTGCGGATTAATGACCAAATTATACGATATAGACGAACGTACCGATTTCTTGGCGTCATCATTGATAGAGACTTGTTATGGAGGCCTCACATCTCGTACATGACAAAGCGTTTGACCGCCATTCGGGACCTTCTTGCGTTTCTCGGCGGGAAGTCCTGTGGCGCAACAGTACCATCAATGTTGCAACTCCATAAAGCACTGTTTTTGGGCTTCCTGCGGTACAGCTTACCTGTACTAGGAAAAACTTGCACTACGAATATCCGCATACTCCAGAGCGTGCAAGCCCAAGCACTCAAGACTTGTCTCGGTCTTCCCAAAACTACGTCATCGATTGCGACAGTGGCCATAGCCAGAGACGCTCCTACGACAGTCTACATTGATAGAGATGTCCTGAGAGCACACATTCGACACCTGACTCGGATTCCCTCCCACCATCTTGCTTGCTTGCCAGCAAAAAGGCCACTTTCAACTTTTGCCAAAACTATTGTCACGACACGATTGTCAGATCCATTGTGGTGTCTGCACCGGCCGCAAGTGCAACTGACAATTCCAGGAATCAGAAAGAAAGCTGGAGCGCCATTGCAAGCTTTGAAACAAGCAACTTTGGAGCACATTCACAACGTGCACAGATTCCGGCAACATGCATACACAGATGGTTCAGCAAAAGTCAACAGCTCTGCTGCTGCCGTCATCATCCCGGCAAAGTCTGAGGAGATCAAATTAAGAACTTGATGTGTGACCACATCGACGGGTGCAGAAATCGCGGTGCTCCGTGCTGCACTTGATTTCATTAAGCAGAAGCCACCGCAACAATGGACAGTCTTTAGTTCCTCCAAGGCAGCCCTTCAGTGCATACGAAGCCGAATGCGCCATGGACCCAACGAACAACTGGCCTCAGAAATTCGGCACATATATCATCAAAGCCATGACAAGGAACACAACATAATCTTTCAGCGGCTTCCAGGACATTGTAACATCAGCGGGAATGACCGCGCAGACGAAGCCGCCCGATCTGCACATGAAAGTGGTCACCGAATCTTCATTCCGCTTTCGCGAACAGACGCTGCGGCTGGGCTGCGATTGGTGTCCCGTGAGTGTACTTTGCCCCTGTGGGACTCAAATGTTTTCACCATGTGTCGGTTGCGTTCGTTGTCTCCGGACATACGGATGCACCTCCCGCCTGGTTTACCACGACGTGAACAGACCATGCTCTACGGTCTGTGGCTAGGCGTTGCCTTTACGAACTCATATGCTTTCCTCATTGGAATGGCCAACAGCCCCACGTGCGACACATGCAACATCGACGAGACGCTCGCACATGTTATCTGTGTCTGCCCGTGATACAGTGCTCAGAGACAAGTGATGTGCAGAGTACTGGACCGGTTGGACAATCGTCCACTGTCTGAACTAAAAGCTTTAGGCCAATGCTCCGAAAGAACATCCGCGTTGAAGGCCTTACTCGCGTTATTAAGGTTCCTGCGGTCGTCGGGACTTCACGACATACTCTAAGAATGCCGCCCCCTACCGCTCTGTAGCGTACGCACTTTGTTCGTGCTTGTCTCCCTTCCTTTATATCTCCCCCTTCCACTCTGTTTCTCTTTTTATCCCCCTTAACCATTTCCCCTCCGCAGGGCAGCCAACCGGAACTACCTCTGGTTAACCTCCGTGCCTTTCTCTGCATTATTTTCTCTCTCTCTCTCTCTCTGCCCATGGTTGAAATTTGGGTAACCCTGGGCAATGATATATTCATAAAACTGAAATGCCGCATTTAACAGAAAATAGAGATGCATGTTTGCGGGGGCGTTCCACGCTAAGAAAATGCCATAAAACCACTTAAACCGGTTGCACACAGTCAGAAACAAAGCCTCGCCATTGCGTCATCGGTACCACGAATCCTCACGGGCATTGTAAGGCCGCCGGCTTCTGAATAACGAGTAGATTTTCATTCCAGCACAACGATGGGCTGCGTTCTATTAGCAAGGCATGGCAGAATACCAGTGGTCGTAATGACGCCGATTAACGTTCACAAGGGCTGCGCGCTGCACCGCGTTCCCATCATTTGTTAGCGTCAGGTTGTTTTTCTAGTCCTCTTCACAATTGGTGTGCTTGGATTCTGTCTTTTTCTGCAGGGCAGCAGGATGATTGTGGCTTGAGCTGACAGGGCCTAGAGAGCCCGCCATTTGCGACGCACGCCCGTAGCCGCCTACGGCTCCCTGAGGGCCCAATTGCTGAATCTCTTAGCAATTAGTGGCGCTGAGAAGAGCACGTCTCCGCCGCGAGGACGTACATCGCAAATCACATTGTGCGGCCCGCGCTCCCCTCTTTGTGTGTGCAACGGTGTCGCTTGAAACGAACTTTGTCATTTTCGTCTCACTCTCATCTTAGCTGCCTCTTTCTTCTCCTCAACCCGTTCCTCTTCGGCGTCAGTAATGGTCTTTTCGGTTCTCAAACCCTTTCGAGATTAGAAAACAAACAGAACACTTCCGCTTTCCTCCAAACCCTTCTCTCCAACCACGTCCAGCTCTGTTTCTTGCTCATTCGCTTCATATATATGTCCTTCCTCTCTTTTTATTTTCTTTCCATACAGCGCCATGTTCTGGAAACAGTTCTGGGCTTTTCCCAAGCTTCATATGCTCTCGGTGCTTCGTTTTCTTTCTGGGCCGCAAGGAACCTGCAGACACGGACTGCACCGTGCGCGACAGCGCGCATGAATCTTTGCGTTAATCGCGTTTGCCGCCGCCACTCCTTCGTTCCTCTCGAAAGGCGCTAGGACGGCCGCGAGGAAGGTACGGCACGCCTCACCCGTGTGTGCGTACATGGCGTACGAGGCTGCGCATAATTATACGTATTTGCGCCTTTGTCTGTGCGTACGTGTGCACGCAAGCACATGCCCTGCGTAGTTCAGCTGCCACGTCGCGAACTTCGGTGCCCTTGAACGTGGCAGCGCAAAAGGCCTGAGCATGGTGAGGTGCGTACAGCGCTGCGAGAGTGCGTAATGCGGGCCGGTTGTGATTAAATGAGCCGGTTCAAAGGAGTTATATCGCAAAAAGCCCCTCTTCTTCAGCGCAGCGAATCCCTCCGCTAAACTCTCGGCCGTTTGCGATGCCCTACCCCCCATCTATTCTTTTCAACCGCTCTTGTCTCCGCCGACCAAGCGAGGAAAACTGGGGAGATAGAGGAGCGGCACGTGGCATGGTACTCTCATGCGTACGCCGTTGAGGTGCAGGTGTTGTTTCCCACTAGCGTGGCTACGCGACGGGCGAAGCAGCTGTGGGATGTGCTAGAGGCTGCGTTAATGAAGAATTGTGGCTGCCCATCTGAGAAGTATTTCCAAGCTCATTACGCAGGATCGCAATTCTGCAAGTGCTCTTTCTATTCATTATGGCGTGCAAGTGGTGTAGCCATAAGACTCTCGGTGCAGTTGCGTGTCCTACTTGGAGCACACAACAGTTTTCGATTGTTCATGTGATCCTGATGCGCGAGCAAGGATGATGTAGCACTACAATGGCTGATCTTGTTATTGCAGGTTGTAATCGCTGTAAAAACGAGTCCGATGAAAGTAATTTCCATGCTTTTTTTAATATTTTAGGAAATCTTGAGCCGAACACAACAAATTGTGGAATTTTTACGTGGCAGAATCATGATCTGATTATGAGGCACGCCGAAACGCTAAGACCCCGCTGAGCCGTACATTGGGTACATGTTAGAGATACCCGGGCGGTCAAAATTAATGCGGTCCCCCTCTTTCCCCCCCCCCCCTCATGTGTACGTACGTAAAGGACAGATATTAAAAGTAGTTGCATTATCGCGCCCGTTAGTACATGTAACTAGTGAATACGAAGAAATTGTCACCGCAAATAAGGTTCCATTGTTATGGGTCCCTGGCTGTTGCTATAAACAAGCATAGCAGTAAACTAATAGTATTGCGCCAGTGCCAATAAAAAGCGGCAGGTGCTCAGTAATTTGCTACTTTCGTTTTGGTAAATTATCCATAGCCCAAGAAACCTTCTAAATGTTGGGTGTGTAGCATTGCAGACCACGCAGATGGTCGCACTTGTTCGTACTACGCACATGACTTTACGCATTCCCAAATTATATATCAGGCTCATAACCTATTAGTGCAGTTGAGCACTCTCACTCAGTTATATTCAAGTTGGTGAGACGTGTTTGAAAAAAAAATGTATTGAACATAAAACATGAACATAAAAAACATGAAAAAACAAGCTTTTATTTAGAGCTTACCTTTTAAGTTAGGCAGATTGACTTAAATTGCCTCGAGCTGTAGCGTAAGAAGCTGCACAGGGTGTCCTGTCTCGCTCGCACGCGTTGTTTATAAGATATAGTACACCCACTGTAGTGGAACACAGTTGCTAACTACATAAACAAGACCAGTTCTCTAATCTGGAGGCATTTACCTTCTTTTCCCTTTTCCATTTATATTCTGTACCATTTTTCCTATCTTGTTCCAGTCGGACTAGAGTCCACAGTGGGTTTGGTGGTGAAAGAGTTCTGCAGTTATGACAAGGTTTGCCAATCATACCGATGCAAAGACTCCCCTACAAATTGCGGGCATCCCCCGCGTCTACCTCAGTTCGCTTCACTCTGACACTCTTATAGTCGGTTGTGTTATCGATAGGTGGTGCGACAATAAACATATTGCACACTTTTCAGCTGTCATGTGTCCCGTATTATGAAATATTGGTGCCTACGAGGAGTTTCGCAGCTGCCATGATTGAACAACTGTACAGATTTGAGTTGCGCCAGACGTCAGTTCCAAACCACTGTGTGATCTTATGCGGCTAAGCGGAAATCAGGGCTGTCCCGCATAATCTGAACCCTTAACGACTCTGTTACGAAGAATATTTTAATTGCAAACATGAATAAAACGCAAGCTTAGACCAAACGTAAGAGCGACGACTATGGCTCACCTGGATAGAACTCGATGAGTCGCTGCTTCTTGAAGTCCGTGCCCGGTATGGAGAGTAGGCACACGAACAAGTGCCGACCCGAGCGCGAGAACTGTTCGTCCGGCACTTGGCTGGAGACGCGAGTGACGTAGGATCCGTCCTGCCGGGGCGTCACCCGCTGCGTTGGGGTGAGGGCGTGGCGCCGTGGTGGGGAAGCAGAAGATCCTTCATCTAACTGGTACAGCGACAGCGTGGGCAAAGGAAATGCGCCGGTCGCTTCGCAGACGAAGGTGGTCGCCGATTCTTCGGCGGTTCGTGAGAAGTTGAACACGAAGTGCTTTGGACGTGCTGCAGCAGAATGTACAAAAGAAAAGAAAAAAAACTGTAGTCGTACAGTCTGCGTCAGACATCTATAGAAAAGGCTACTTCTTTAGCCAAGGAAAGCAGCCTACATCTTAAATTATCGGCCTGTACTCATGCATGTGGCCAACATAGTCATTTACTGTTTTACGGGCACCAAGCTAGATCTGTACGGTGATTCAGCTATTTTGTAGAATCGGTATGTAAGAAACTTCTCAAGACTAATGAAATAAATACTACACATTTTTTGCATGCGACAATGCAATACAGTGTGTAATCTAGCATAAAAATAACGCGCAGTGCTCACCATAGACGGTCATGAGTTGCGACTTTTGGTCCTGGCTATTGTGCGAAGTCACGTGACACGAGTACCTGCCGCTCAGCTCGGTGGTCGGTCGCAACAGGTTGAGAGCGCGGAACTTTGTGAAGTGGTTTGCGGTGACCGTGAAGTCGGTGTTCAGGCGCCCCTTCAGCCTCTGAGAGACGTGGCGTGTCTCCAGCTCGGGTATCCACTGGTAGATGGGTTTTGGGTCATCGTTCAGAAACCACTTGACCACCAGCTGTGAGTCGTCACGCTCAGTGTACGCGTACTCGCAGTCCAACAACACTGAGTCCTCGGTGCCGTTCTCGACCCACATGGGGACAGATAACCGCACGATCTGCACACCACTTGCCGACTGGATTGCTGAAACAGAAAGTTTAGGCCATCTCGATTACGCTCACCAAACAAGTTATTTTTCTTTAAATATTGTCGAGTAAGACAACCGTTGTGACAGTACGTTGCGGAAGAACACTATGTTATCACCGTCGCTTTACGCCGAGTGGTCTCACCAATGAAACCTAAAGAAAATAAAGAAACCTTGTGGACCAAAGGGTTACCGAAAGATTTTGTATGGCAGTACTCAAAATAATTTTCATGTAAACCAAGCCCAGGGCCTTCCTTCGTGTACCTTTCTTTAGCGACTGGCACACACATGATGGAGGGAACGGGGTTACATGTATGGTTAGTTCCGTTGTTTTCCACATTCGCGCCTGGACTCATGAAAGAAGGCACAAGTGAGTGGTCATATACGAATTCTTGCAGCATCCCTTGTGGGTGCGGTTTGTGAATATCTTCTCTACATGAAATTTGATTTGCACATTCTAGATACTACTTAGTTACAATACTCTCTTTACATGAAATGTTATATTTGTATGTAGTGGTAGTTTCACAAATTATCCTCCGTAACGGCAGTTAGTTGATGTAACGCTATTTAAAAGAAAGAGCTGAGGTCAACTGCACAGCAGGACAAATGACGTTCAAATTAACATGTAGCTTGAGGACTAAATAAAAATCAAATTAAGAGGTTTAACGTGCTAAAACCAGGATTTGATTTTAAGGCACGCCGTAAGGGGGACTCCGAAATAATTTTGACCACCTGGGGTTCTTTAACGTGCACCGAAATCTAAGTAAACAGGTGCTCTCACATTTTCCCTCCATCGAAATGCGGCCCCCGTGGCCTGGATTTGATCCCGAGGCAGTAGCGCAAGACCTAAGCCATTAAGCAAACATGACGGGTACGCTATATATGGATTTGAAAGATAATGGCCGTTACAAGATACAATCGTGCGTAGGTGCTACACCTTATATTGCTTTCTCGAACGCTAATCCAGAGCACGCCTGAGAAAGCTTCTGAGATAAATATAATTTTCTTATTAAATAGAAGAAAGAACAAAAGAAGAAACATAAGCAATTATAGCGTGCTCATTGACACGTTTCATATTCAATCCACCTTAGATACGTTCAAACGCACAGGTAGCACCATCAAGTATACAGACAATTCTACGTCACTTAAGAATTGCGCACGATAGATAGTCATTGGGAATGGAAGTTTCAAACATTCTTGTCAGTGAGCAGCGTTTTATAGATGTGGAGGTTGAAATAAAAATATGTGTAGAGGCAAATAAGCATGTCAGATATGCTACTCGCAGCTTCACTTGAGGCTACCGGGAGCCAGGCACGTACCCAGGATATTTTTTCGGGGGGGGGGGGGGGGGGGGCACCACCTCCATCATCATCATCATCATAATCATCATCATCATCATTCGTCATCCTCTTTTATGCCCACTGCAGGACGACGGCCTCTCCCTGCGATCTGTAATTACCCCTGTCCTGCGCCAACCGATTCCGACTAGCACCCACGAATTTCCTAATTTCATCGCGCTACCTAGTGTTTTGTCGTCCTCGATTGCGTTTTCCTTCTCTTGGTACCCATTCTGTAACCCTAATGGTCCAATGGTTATCTAACCGGCTCATTACATGACCGGCCCAGCAACATTTTTTCTTCTTGATGTCAATTAGAATATCATCTATACCTGTTCGCTCTCTGATCCAAACCGCTCTCTTTCTCTCTCTTAACGTTATGCCTAGCAATCTTCGTTCGATCGCTCTTTGCGCGGTCCTTAACTTGCTCTCAAGTCTCTGCCCCATATGTCAGCACTGGCAAAATGCACTGATTGCACACCTTACTTTTCAATAATAATGGTAAGCTTCCAGTCAGGAGCTGGCAATGTCTGCCGTATGCGATCCAACCTATTTTTATTCTTCTGTGAATTTCCTTCTCATGATCAGGGATCCCTGTGATTAATTGACCTAGGTAACCGCACTCCTTCACAGTCTCTAGTGGCCGACTGGCGATCCTGATCTCTTGTTCCTTTGCCCGGCTATTTATCATTATCTTATTCTTCTGCATATTAATATTTAACCCCACTCTTACACTGTCTTTGTTAAGGTCGCCAATCGTTTGTTGTAACTCGTCTGCATTGTTGTTGAATAGAACAATGTCATCGGCAAACCGAAGGTTGCTGAGATATTTGCCGTCGATCTTCACTCCTAAGCCTTCCCAGTTTAATAGCTTGAATTCTTAACACGCAGTGAATAGCTTTGGAGAAATTGTGTTTCCCTGTCTGACCCCTTTCTCTATAGGTTTCTCCCTGCTTTTCTTGTGTAGAATTAAGGTAGCTGTAGAACCTCTGTAGATATTCTTACGCGAAGGACGAGTCACTAAGACGAGAAACTATTTACAGATTATATTTACAACAACGGTTGCAGCGCTGACCGGTTAGATTCACAGCGCGACCCCAGTTCGTTCTTCCTCCTCTTTTCTGGAGTGATGGCGCCTACGCGCCTCGTTCAAACAAACAAATACCACACGCATGTAGCAATATTTTCCAAGCTTTTTACGTAAGCGTTCTGTACTCCTTGATTACGTAGTGCCTCTACGATTGCTGGTATCTCTACTGAATCAAATGCCTTTTCGTAATCTATATAAGCCACATAGAGAGGCTTATTGTACTCTGCAGATTTCGCGATAACCTGATTGATGACATGGATGTGATCCATTGTAAAGTATCTCTTCCTGAAGCCAGCCTGTTCCCTTCGTTGACAAAATCCAGTGTTGCCCTTATTCTATTGGAGATTATTTTGGTAAATATTTTATATAATACTGGGAGCAAGCTAATGGTCCTATAATTTTTCAGTTCTTTAACGTCTCCTTTTTTGTGGATTAGTATAATGTCTGCATTCTTCCAGTTTTCTGGGACCCTTGCAGTCGATAGACACTTCGTATAAAGAGCCGCCAGTTTTCCAAGCATTATGACTCCTCCATCTTTGATTAAATCGACTTTTATTCCACCTTCTCCTCCCGCTCTTCATCGTTTCATGTCTTGCAGGGCCCTTCTAACCTCATCGATAGTTATAGGAGAGTTTCTGTATCCTCTTCATTACTATTTCTAAGGGAGGTATCGTGACTCCTCTGGGTACTGTATATAGGTCAGCTTAGAATTTTTCCGCTGCTTTTACTATATCTTCGAGATTATGATGATATTATCCTTCTTATCTTTTAGTGCATACATCAAGGTTTGTCCTATGCCAGGTTTCATTTTTACTGATTTCAGGCTGCGTTCATTTTTTACGGCTTCTTCAGTCTTTCTCATCATTTTTACGGCTTCTTCAGTCTCTCTCAGTTATTTTCGCCTTGTTGATCAGTTTTGACAGTTCCGCGAATTGTGTAACGCTGTGCGGCCGCCAGTCCCATACAACCGCGTAGAGCGCAGGACACTGCGATTCTAGACGTACTGCGCCCACCGCAAAAGGTTAGAAAAACACCCACATAAGCACAGCAAAGAAGTGGCTACGTGAGGCGGTTCGACCGATAACTGTAGAAGCGTCATTCAAAACAAGTAATTGGTCTCCACTTCCGGCGGCGTTTTCTCTACTTCCTTTTTAAATAAAAAGATGTTGATCCATAAATATTCTCATAAACAACGGTTAACTTTTTTTTATTGTTCGCTTTTCCTTGCAATTTGGTTGTTGCCTTGGCTCTCTCCCTTAGTAGATCGCTTAATTTCTCAACTCCTTGCGATTTTTGTTTCCAGTTGCCAATGTTGCACGAAAAGTGCTATACAATTAGGGAAAAACAGACGAGGTAACGGGCGACAGTCATCTTGCTTATGCGTTTAAGGGTTATTGCAGGGTTTCATGATGGACGCTCTTTCACATTATCTTATTTCCGACCTTATCTAACCCATATCACGTGTATATGGTTCCGGGCATCTGCCAGCGTCGCGGCAAGCCGTAACTCAAGGAAATAAGGAAGCAAAGAAACAAGTTAAATGCAATTGGCGTTTTCTCCGGCCGCAACTCGTTCCATGAGAGTACAGACCAGCTGAGTAACAGCCGCATCCCTCTCCTGGTCCCAGGATCAGCCTAAACAAAGAAGGTTGAACTAACAAAAGCAACAGCTATGCGCGTGATGGTTGAATAGATGGTGACAACTGAACGCATCTCGAGTTAATCACGCGGGTGCGGAATATATGAGAAAACTGTCCTTCTCGTTACAAGAGATGCCGATAACTACCGCCATCTAAAAGGAGTGAAAAAGGCAGCATAATGCTGACTGATGATTAGCTACCAAGTCTCAACATTGATCTGGCGGCGCTTTAGGAATGTGTGAGGAGTGGTGGCGTGGGTGGGGAAGGGGGGGTATGCCACTTGATTTCGGGGGGGGGGGGAAGGGCCCCCCCCTGGGTACGTGCCTGCCAAGAGCGTTGAATTATTGAGAGTTGGCCTCTTACAGAGTTATCGGATCCTTTGATATTCAACTACTTAACCCTTTTACGTCATTGGAAGAATTGCGCAGTACTACATTATCGCTGGATATAATGCACGTGCACGTCTGATAGCAGTGTTGCTTACAGTTCGAGGCACAAAGCGAATGTTAACTTATGGAAATAAAGGGCAGAGTGCTCTTATTTTTTTGTTCTCACAAGCCCTTGCAGATAATGTTCCGAGCCAACGTCTGTGGAATATGAAAGCAAAAGAGAAACACTCAGGCGTACTCGCATTTATGTGGAAGAACTACAGGCAAGCAAAGTGAAGCACCCAGGACGCGTCCAAGCATGAGTGACCTCTATACTCAGAGCTGTCCATGCGGAAACACTGTTGAAACAGTGACATACACATTAGTTAAATAAAAAAGCCGGCATACGCTTCCCCTTTCGCGCTCGGATCAATTAGGGGCACTCGATACTGACATACATCAGAGTTAATTAAGACTGCTCATTTCGGCGCCGAAAGTAATCATCACAAGTGGGAACAAATTAAGCTATGGTGATTGGCTTCGGGAAGGGAAGAAACCCCTCCAGTGATTACAAAGCCCAGGGCACCGCGTTTCCTTGGATATATACTAAGTGGAGCTAGACAGAGCAATAGAAAGGTCGTACAAAAATAGTCCAGGCAAAGTTCATCGGCCGGAGCAGAAAACAAAAGAACCAATTTGCTAAAAAGCTTTAAGTCAAGTAATTTGAAAAACAGTTCGCGCAGTAATTAAAAAGAAAAAGAATAAAAACAAAAAGGAAAAGAAAGCCTAAAGTCTCAGCACTGGGAGGATGAAAAATATTTATTGATGTACACTTTTCATATCGCTCTCAGCCGGCAAAAGCTTCGATTAGTTCGATTTCTAATTGGCAGAAACGTAGACCATGAGCGCGTACGCTCATTCGAGCTGGAAGCGCTGCCCACTCGATTGCTACCAAATGCCTAATGAACGGAAACCTAGGGATCAGCGAAAAAATAAATAAGAAAGAAAAAGAAGAAAGATAATCTTGTGAGTGCATAAGCGAAAATCAATGAATGAACTCCACTCTCGTACAGATTACGTGGTCATCTTTCTACTGTGCGTCGTACTGTGTAGCAGTCGGCAAAACTATAATAAACGAATTATCGGCTCTTAGATTACTGCCGCCACCCAGCTCACAAATTTGAACGTGCTTGATTTTCCGGGAGCACGCCTACAATGTAAAGAATGGCGGCAATCTGGCTATTCACTGCGCAAATTGTGTGCGCCCCATTACTTGAAGATGTAGAAGTTCCGGGCAGGTATGGCGACAATTGCGGCAGTAAAACCTTCGAAACATTTACGACGATTTTCCCGTCATTCATGAGCACCACCTCACTCGTCATCACCTAAAAGAAGTACAGATTTCTCGGGACCTAACCATGGTGTGAAGGTATAGGGGGCTGCAGCATGTACGGACGCGAGCG
This sequence comes from Dermacentor andersoni, assembly GCF_023375885.2. Classification (NCBI taxonomy): domain Eukaryota; kingdom Metazoa; phylum Arthropoda; class Arachnida; order Ixodida; family Ixodidae; genus Dermacentor; species Dermacentor andersoni. The sequence continues at coordinate 119,579,352 of NC_092818.1, forward strand.
CAAGTAAAAGGAATGGACGGCACAACGCTGCACTTACATGTGAAGTTTGAGTTTACAACTGAACTAAACTTCAATTGTAAGTGCAGCGTTGTCCTGTCCGTTCCTTTTAATTGTGCTCGCGTCCGTACTTGCTGGAACCCCCTATACGTTCACCGTGCACTAACTGGCCCAGCAAACCACACTACTAATCATGATGTATTGATTCGTTTTGATCTTCAGACCCATGCGCAACTGAAAGTTTCATTCTGCCCCTCTTTCGCTTCCTTCCTGCCCCCGTTGCGTTTCAAGGTCTGTATTTGTGCGCACACAATAAAACCAATTGTTGGCAGTCAGAATTGGTCCTGTCTTCATCCGTTCTCGTCCGTGTCGTTAGCGCTGTTTTCTTCGATAGATTTTGGCCTCAACTCGCTCCTAACGTTTTTGTCGCCATTTAGAAAAGCGTACACAAGCATAACTTCTGAAACATCTAAACTCTTATCTGTCATGGAAAATTCAATTATCCGCAAAGTATTTTAGGCGAAGCATTCATTGTCTCATTCTTGGCACTTCGCGGAAGGTGGGTAGCTAGGTAGCTAAGCTCCTGTCTTCGTTCGCTTTAATAAATAAACTATATTTGGGGCTTTTATGTGCCGAAACCACGTTCTGAATATGAGGCACGTCGTAGTAGGGGTCTCCGGAAATTTGGACCCCCTGTTGTTCTTTAACGTGCACTTAATGTTTAAGCAGTTTAAAGCACGTTAACGTACTTTAAAGTACACTAAAATAATGCGGCACTGATGGGGGAATCGGACCTCTGCCGTTGAGCACAGCAGTCAGATGCTCTGTTAGGCCACGATTTCTTCTTTTATTACGTGTTTCTTAACATCTTACAAACATCGGAGGCATAGACTTGTTACAACAGAAAAACAGAGAAAATGCAGTTAGCCACTACATGGCGAGTCCTGTCATATTAAATTGTTTTGTGTGTACCTGGGCCTCCAACCTAGCTAGCCAGTCATCTATTAGGCCAGGATAGCACACGTTCTTTTTTGGTTCCAAAGCCACCCACTTCTTTGAGACGATAGGCGCATGCACCCCGTGCCACTTCCTGGTCGTATTTGCTTGTGACAGCTCGCGCTACGAGGAGCCATGTTAGATTTCACTCTCTCCGAGATCGGCTCACTGCCATCAGTACTTTCATCGTAGCACGCCACAAATTTGCGACGTTGTACCAACTTCAACACCACCTAGTCTATCAGGCTTTAACATTCATTCATCGTCATCAGCAGGCTATCTTTATGTTCACAGCTGTACTAAGCTGTTCACAGCTGTACAGCTGTACTCTCCCTGCGGTCTCCAATCACTCCTGTCTTGCGGTAGCTGATTCCAACTTGTGCCTGCGAATTTCTTGACTTCATCACCCAACCTATGTTTCGGCCGTCCTCGACTGCGCTTCTCTTCCCTTGGCATCCATTCTATAACTTGAATGGTACACCAGCTATTTACCCTACGCATTACACGGCCTGCCTAGCTCCATATATTCTCCCTAATATCAACTAGAATATCGGCTATTCTCGTTTGCTCTCTGATTCACACCGCTCTCGTCCTGTGTATTAACGTTACGCCTTAAATTTTGTTTCCAGCGCTCTTTGAGCGGTCCTTAACTTGTTGTAGAGCTGCTTTATTAACCTCGAAGTTTCTCACGTATACGTTAGAACTGATAGAATGCAATTATTGCATACTTTTTTTTCGACGGAAGTGGAAAGCTTCAAAGCAGGCTTTGATTGATACCTGCCGTATGTACTCGAAGCCGTTTTTATTCTTCCTGAAGTTTCCTTATCTTGATCAGAGTTTCCTGGGAGTAATTGATCTATGTAAACATAGATCATGCGCAGTCTCCAGAGACTGATTGGCGATAATGAATTCACGTTCCCTTGCCAGGCTATAAAATGTTACCTTTGTCTTCTGCACAATAATTTTCAATTTTGCTCTTAATCTTTCTTGGTTAAGATCCTCAAAAAGTTGTTGTGATTCGTCCCCAGAATTGCTGAACGAGACAATGTGATCTACACACCAAAGGCTGCTGAGATATTCGCCGTTCATCCTCACTCCTGAGCCTTCCCAGCCTAACAGTTTGAATATTTCTTGTAGGCATGCAGTGAATAGGGTTGCAGAGATTGTCTCCTTGCCTTTCTCCTTGCCTTGTGACCCCTTTCTTGATAGGTAATTTTCTGTTTGTGGTGAACCAAGGTAGCTGTGGAATGCTTTTAAATGTTTCCGAAGATATTCACGTATTCCTCTTGTACTCCTTGATTACGCAATGCATTTGTGACTGCTGATATCTCTAGTGAATTAAATGCATTTTCATAACCTTTGAAAGCCACGTAGGGAAGTTGATTTTACTATGCAGATTCCTCAATTACTTCAGTAATGACATGAATGTGATCCATTGTATAATATCGCTTTCTAAAGGCAGCCTGTTCTCTTGGTCGATAGAACTCAAGTGTTGCCCGGATTCTATTGAAAATTATCTTTGTTAATATCTTATACAATACGGAAAGCCAGATAATGGGCCTATAATTCAATCCTTTAACGTTTCCTTCTTATGGATCAGTATAACCTTAGTATTCTTCCAGCTCTGCGAAACGCTTGAAGTCCTGAGGCATTGCGTATAAAGGGCCGCAAGTTTTTCAAGCATGATATTTCTTCACCTCTGTATAAATTGACTGTTATTCCACCTTCTCCTGCTGCGTTCCCCCGGGTCGACTTGCAAGGTCGACTTCACTACTTCAAATGAAAGTAGCGCGACTGCTCTGGGTACTTTGCAGGTCACTATAGAACGCTTTTGATGCATTTACTACATCATCGAAATTGCTGATGACATTACCCTGCTTACCTTTCAGTTAATTTTGTCTTTTCATATGCAAAGTTTTCTTCTAACTGATTTTTACTGCTTGCTTAATCTTTCCGACGTTATAATTTTGATTATCTCCTTTTTCTTCTTGTTGACTATTTTTGATAGTTCACCGAATTCTATCTGATCTCTTGTGTTAGACACTTACATCCTTTGTCTTATGTTAGACACTTACATCCTTTGTCGTGTGTTTATTACGTCCCTTGTTACTTCGGAGAGCTTACATACGGTTTGCTTTGGTGCGTTACCTGCCACTTCAATTGCTGCTTTTGAATTCGGCCTAGTTATAGTTTCATTCAGTAGCTCAACGTTATCTTCATCTTCCTGTTCTAAAGCTGCAAATTTTCCTCACTTTTTACCCGCTTTATATTAAAATCGCTCATGACTATAGTATACCGAGTTTACACCTTTCCCATTGCTAATTAAACATCTTCAAAAGCTATTTAATTTCTTCATCATGACTGAAGGTTAAGCGTAGGCTTGTACTCCATTTATTCTACACCTCACATTCAGCTTCATTACAACAACTTCTGTCCTCTAATAATGCTGTAGAGTTCATTAATGTTGCCCGCTATTCACTTATGGAGTTGACGTACCACCCTGTATTCTCTCTAATTCGCAAGACTTCTGTATCACAGAACGTGATCGCTAGTCGGCACTGTATAAGCCTCAACAGTTCTTGTAACCTCAATAAGGAGAATAATATCCCAGGCAATGCCTGATAATTCCTCGAAGACGCCTGCTAAGCTTGCTTCACTCGAGACAGTTCGCTTGTCAGACGTTGCCAGGTTCAGTTTCCAGTGACGGCCTGATCGTATCCGCAGATTTTTGGCACCCTCTTCTACGTCGCAGGTCTGACTGCCATCTTGATCAAGTGTTCCGCAGCCACTGGGGACTGAGGGCCATTGCTAAATTGCAAAAGTCGTCATGGAGGTAGTGACTGAATACTGCACCAGGGAGGCCAATTCATATTCTGGTCAGGGAGTGCCTTTGTTGAGTATTAGTGGGCTTTCCTGATTTGGTTGCACCTGGAATAATATAGTCCCACTGGCTCTCGACAATTTTTTTCGCCGGTGTCAGGCGCCACTCCAAGCCTGAAAATATAGTGGAGTGGACGAGGATTCGAACTTGCGACCTTCAGATTAAAGGCCCAGTGTTCTACTGCTGTTCCCTGCCGTCGCTCCACCACTCCATAACCAGGCCACAAGATTTAGTCACTGGGGTACAAATGCATCGAGGTTTTACATGCACTGCATAAAATAGCCATAGATGAGTAAGATTACGTACGACGTAAAAGCTAATGACATCATACCCTGTGTTTCTCTCGGTTACACTCCTCCAGTACCAATATAGGCAGAAAAAATTGGCATGTCGTAAGTTGGAGTCGAATGGTCACCGTAGAAGTCCTGTCGTTGCCACCATACGATCATTTTCAACGCAGTCATCGACGTCCTGTAATTGTCACACACAAGTAGGATCGCGACTCACACACACAACTTCTGAATTTGCAGGAACATGTTGGTCCACCGGATATCATTTTGCGAAAACAGAAACCATCCTTGATAGCCAGGTATCGTGTAAATGCTTCGTATAATATCGATTTCTGCAGTTCCTGAGATCTCCAATGTTTTGACTCTCTGCCGTTCAAAATGCGCCCAGCGATTGCAATCTCCGATGCTAGTCTGCAGCCATATTGTGCACGGAATTGCGGGATAGATTTTTACTTGCATTGTCTGCAATCGCACGGGGAAGGAATATTTAATACAATTTACTCAACCACCGATAATTAGTGTTCCCTGTTATTGCAAAATAAAGGCACAAGTTTAGTGAAGTTTACTCATTGGTAGCCATTTATATTATATTGATAGCGGTTATAGGCTAACTATCCTTATCATTTTGAGGTATGTCGATGTTTCTGACAAAAATCTTGAAATTATTTGCGAAAACTTTATAAGGAAATAAAAAGAAAATCCAAGGCACCCTGGGTGTATTCCAATTGAGTTCTCTCAGAGCGGCCGCCGGAAGTTTTACGTCTAAGTCACTATTTTCTTTCCTTTTGTTGTGCATTACGGAGCAGAAGTTTAAAGTACCATTGAGGGAAAGAAAGACATAAAGGAATTACTGAGTATATTCTCTTTGCACGCAGACGCAGACACGTACGAAGCGTCCCGCAAAGTTACCAGTCATCCCTGTTGAGGCGAGATGTTCAAGCAAATAAAGGGCAACACTAAACACTTAACCACTCCACCGATTGTAGCGCAGTGACGAATACTGCAGCTAGGGTGCAGGCTTACGCAGATTGATTGATTGATTGATTGATTGATTGATTGATTGATTGATTGATTGATTGATTGATTGATTGATTGATTGATTGACGCCAGTCATAAGCAATCGCGTCTGTAGCTTCACTCTAAAGCAGCACCGAAGTCAAAAGGTTAAAACAAAGCAAGCGACAAAAATCTAACAGAAAGATAACAAAACGGAGGAAGAAGCATATTTTTTCCGTCTCTTCAACACCGTAGAATGCTATAGCCCCGCTATCAATGAAGTGTTCTTCTTGGCGAAAGGAGATTGATCGCACGCACCTGCGAATGTTTGTTTACTGCAACCGATACAGGGCGAAATAGTGCAAGACCTATTGCATATATTACTGCGCCAGCCATCGCGTCGCTGTTTCGTAATGTGGACGACACTTGAAGTTGTTTGGTGTAGTGCATTTCTTTTCTTTGTCATAACGATACTTATTGCAACAACACAGTCACTGGAGTACAAAATCATTCCATTTGAAGACATTTTCAACGCTGCTATTCTTAAAAAGAAAGTCAGATGCCTACGGTCGTCGCCCCGTTACTTCCTTATTAAGAAAGAAAACGGTTTCAAGTTCTCTCTTTCTCGTAAGAAAAAAAAAATGTTGCGCCATATAAGTACGTAATGTGCTTATTGGAACGGTTTTTCTTCAAGCGACCTTGCACGCAGCCGAAATACTGCAATTTTGCTTCACATTTCAGAAAGTGGCTCTGTGTGTCCCGCTATTCAATCGCATTGCAAAAGGCCATAAGGCCGGCCCTTCGTCTCCACAGGACTTAAAGAGTCTCAAAGTGAGTAGTTGAAAAGCGAATGATCTACCCTGGGTGGGGTTGCGCAATGAAGTCAAGAAAGTATTACATACTTTGAATAATTACCTCTCTTGAGCTGGCACCGTTTGTTGATTTTGTTGGCGCATCTGCCCGTATAGAGTCACAAAATGAAAACCATAGTCAGTATTAGGTAGAGTTTCGGTGACCTCCTAATGCAGTCTATCTGTACGTCGTGCAAGGAAACCGTGATCGAATTTCCGGTCCGCTCTCTATGCTACACGGACCGCCTACAGCTTTCATCATTTCTCCGACACAAAAGAAACCTCTTGCGAGCTGTTATTACGTTGTTGTGCTCTCACGAAAACAGTCATTTCATCGCACTTTCTGTGCTTTCTTTTCTTTTGTGTCTATCTTGCTTTGATTCTGCGCTGACAAAGAGGCAGAGTAATTTTTTAAAACAAGAAACTCTCTTCAGCACTTCTTGTCCCTTATCGAGGTTAGCGAAGAAAAACTATTCGAGCGCAGGATTGTATATATGAAATGTCATCTGAATAATTTGGTCGCAGTAGTCGGAAAAGATGTGTAATGCTCAAGTTTCCTGTTCTTTTGAACACAAGCTCTGGGAATGTGTACCGAATTGGGTTGGAAACAATACGGCGGTACGAGTTGGAAGTTTAGAAGAAATAAAATGGTTTTTATTGAACAAGGCAAAAGAAGAAATGACATATTGTCGTCTGTAGGGATCCCTTGTTCGTAATCGAAGGGCAGGCAAAGCGCATTGTTCGAATAAGCATTGTATAGTTTACTGCATATAGAAGTTTCCAATAGCTTTACTTGAAAATAAATGATGATGTCTGTAAATTAAAATTTCGACATGCATCAGGCGATAGATTTATGATGCAGCTTCACATTAAATATACATCCGATAGTCACCACATGTGTTTCTCCACAATTAAAATAAACAAAATGCCCCCCATGAAATTACGATGCTTTCCTTTGTTCTAGAATAGCACCAAACAGTAACATTAGACACTCTAGTCACAAACGCTCAAAAAACTAGCAAAAGCAGAATGAATGAGTAGCCAAAATGGTGCTTTCAATAGTTCATAAAACGTCGTTGCAAATAGTTTGTTTTATTAGATGCAAGCCAGGCCAATCCATCTATATTCATGGTTTCACGCCAAACTAGCCACAACTGTTGCTTGTGCTTTCTCCATGCCGTTGCCCAAGTCAGGGCCCTAACGCAAGTGCGTCAGGTTAACTATTAATAGAGAACGGATATCGCCCACTCCTCTAAAACAGTGCTCTTTGGAGAACCCGCGACCAAACCTCCACAGCCCGGAATCTTTCTACAATGCGTGCGAAAATATTGAACTCGAAGTATGGCCAGCAAGCCAGAGCCCCACCTCAACCAATACAATTTTTTCTCGGCGCATCATGATTCAATTATTGTACAACATTGTGCTGAATAATCACACTGCTATTTCTTCCTCAAACTCTGTACTTCTGGCTTTCGATTAAGTGCAACCGCGCTGCTGCCTCCTGCCAGGCAAGACGTCGCTTCCTATCGCAACGGACGGCGGGGTAATCTTGGTCCTAGTTGTTCGATAACTCCCAGGTGCCTGAAGATGCTAAACACGGCTGACTTGCTGGTTAAGTGCATCTGAGCATCTTTGTTACCACGTTCTACCAGTTAACCAGGAGACCTGGACATGCAGCAACCAATTCACATCTGTCCCACTTCAAATGTAGCGGCCACCACATGCGGCGGAAGAGTTACTGCAGTCAATAGGAGGCTTAAGCCAAATGTGTCAGAAAACTGCTGCAGGCAAAACTTCCGACAAGGGGAGTCGCAATGGAAACGCCGCCTCGTGGGTGCATAATCAATAGGAGGACACCGTTGAGGTGCTTTCGTAGGAGTGAAGAGAATGACGAAGTTTGTGATGAAAATGTTGTGGCTTTAGATGGTTGTATGTGGACGGCAGCGGCACCGTGCCTCCCTGCTTTTGGGATCCACCCGCACTCACATCTACTACGCCAGCGATTCCTCGAACGTTGACGTTGCTACTCATGCTTTGCGCGCACTTTCTTGTTATGAAAAAGTATTTCGTGGTTCATCAGGGCCTTTGGTATTGCGCTGCTAAGCACGAGGTCGCGGGATGAAATGCCGGGCACGGCGGCCGTATTTACATGGGGCGAAATGCAAAAACACCCTTGTGCTTAGATTTAGGCGCATGTGAAGAACCTCAGGGGGTCGAGACCAAACCGGAGTCCCCTACTACGACATGCCTTATAATCGGATCGTGGTTTTGCCATGTGAAACCACACAATATTTATTTTAATGTTCTGGAAACTTCGAAGCTCCTGAGCACTTCTAAGTGAGAGAGAGAGAGAGAGAAGGGAAGAAGGAAAGGCAGGGAGGTTAACCAGACTGAGTCCAATTTGCTACCCTACACATGGGGAGGGGGATGGGGAGTGAGCGAGACAGCGAGAGAAAACATGAGTCTATACCGCACTTTCACATGCACTAAGTTAGGTGCAGGATGTCTATAGTCGGGGACTCAAGTCTGTTGTCTTCAGGTAGTGAAAAAGCGCTCGAACTGCTTGCTGGGCTTATGAACTGTGAGGCCAGGCTCCCAAGGTCTTTGCTTCTGTAGATGGCCTGTCATCCAGTCTATTCAAGGCACACTGGAGAGTCTGACGTTGGATATCAAAGCGAGAACAGTGGCAGAGAAGATTACTGATGGTCTCTTCACACTTGCACTTAGTGCATATTGGTGAGTCCGCCATTCCAATGCGATAGCTGTAGGAGTTGGTGAATGCTACTCCTACCAACTGCCGACACAGCAGTGTTGCGTCACGTCGTGAAAGGTTTGCTGGTAATTTAAGTTTCAGTGATGGGTCGAGGCTCTAGAAACGACACTTAGAGCTGCTCTGTGGTGTACGCCAGTAACTTAACGTGGTGGTACGAGCGAGACTGCGAAGCTCTCTTGCAATGTCTACTCTCGGTAAAGGTATAAGGAGTGCCGGCGCGCTAGCCTGGGCACGCCGCGCGCCGCCATCGCCGAGGTGATTGCCAACGATGCCACAATGTCTCGGCAGCCACTGAAAGATGATATGATGTCCTCGTTCAAAAGCGCAATGGCAAGTTTACGTCGTAAACCTCGCAAGCTATGGAGGGCTGCTTTCGAGTCACAAAATATTGCCTATTTTTTGGGCGGTGTTTTTCCAATGTGTTCGACAGCAGCACGAAGAGCGGCCAATCCGGAACCTTTAGATGTCGTTACGTGTGAAGTCTTAAACTCGATGACGACCGATTGAGATGGTATAACAATGGCGCCCGTCAAATTTTCCGAGACGGAACAGTCCCTGTAAACATGCATTCGGTTAGCACATGAACAATGCAAAAGTTCCAATGTGATCTGCTTGAGAGCCGCGGTGGTCAGGCTAGCTTTCTTCGCTATTCGTGGAACAGCAAGGTTTCATAGAGCGTTTCAGTTATCGCACCAAGGGCGAAGCCGTAAGGCGTATGTTTAACACCCGCTAGTTACGTTCTAGAGTTCGCACAGCTGTTTAATTCTTTTACAGCGACTGGCCTGTGTGAACGTCTTTGATTTGGTGAGGCCCACGGTGCCCATGCGTGAACTCACTGAGTCTTTCCTTCCCTCCCACACTTCTATTTCATCTTTCTATTCCCCCTTTCCCGTCCGCCAATGCAGGTTAGTTAACCAGACGCATTTCTGGTTAACATCCCTACCTACCGTCTTTGTTTTCTCCTCCCCTTCCTCCTTCTTCCTTTTACAATTATTCCGCTGTTTCTGCATACATTGTATATGTTGTATGTAAAAGTGTCTATAGCTTTATTCTGGCTCGTTTTCTCAGTTCTCCGAATGACACTTAGGATAATCTTACTTTCCTTCCACACGCAAATACGTGTAGCTCGGGTATCTGGCATTCGTATTGACCTCGGTGTTTCATTATGTTTCGGCATGCCAACAACAGCTTGAAATTTGTGGGCATAGATTATTATCGCTTAATTGGTGACAGCTTTTTTAAATGTCATTCGGCAGGTTGAAAATTAACAACATAGGGTAGACGAATAATTTGTTCTCATCCCCTTTTGTTTTGAGACTCGCGGCTGCCCACAGGAAGCGGGGTTCTTCGCTTCCTGTTCTCCCCGAAACGGAAAGGCTGTCACGTTTAGCCCACTGTCTTGGCTCTGTTATAGAAAAGCGGTGCTGCTAAGTTGTCATATCCCTCCCATGTGACGATGGACAGACACTACCATTTTACAGCGAAGCTACATACCTCTAACTATCGATGCATTTGTCGTATCCGTGAGCAAAAATATGAGCTGATCCTGGAGGTAGCGCAATACCGGGCCGACCCGCGGCGGACGTGAAGCAGGCTTCAATCATTCCGCCCCCAATAATAATAATAATACTTAATAATAATGCATGATATCAATACATCAAAATTTCGATGTATTGATGGCGTCTGTGCGTTAATAATAAAATACGTGAGCGTGGGTCGATCCGGAGGTATTGCGACACCGGGCCTACCCACGGCAAAGGTGAAACTCGCTTCAAGCACTCGGCCCCCAATAATAATAATATTATTAGTAATAGTATTAAATAATAATAAGTGAAATAAATAAATCAAGATCCAATCTCTCAAGTCGATGGGTGTAGTGGAATTGTTTGGGAACAGCACATGGACTCACGAGCACAAGGCATTGCCATATACGCAGTGGACAAAATGTTTGTACCACCATACAGCCTTGACTCGCAAAACCAACGTGCCACCGACTGTGGAGACCTGTGCACCGTTCAAACGTAAGACGGAATTGTGAAATCCATTGTGTGTATATCGCTAGACACGCCCTAGTGTGATACCGAGAAGTTCATGACGACGCACCTTGCATGGGTTAGCCGTGATGACACTACCACAGTGATCATCGTTGGAGACTTCAATGTGGACATTTCGGGACCAGACAAGAAATTGGGAACTCAGTTTGTGCTAGAAGATATTGGCTTGAAGTGCAAAACCGAGAAAAGTCACTCAACTACTCAACCGCTGTCGTGTATAGATTTAACTTTGGTCAAGAATCTGTCTTAGGTTGTAACCAAACAAATCAGTGCATATCACATTGAGCACAAAACTATCATCACTACCATCACCAAATGATGAAAATAAATATATGTACTCTTGTCTAACCGTGTGTGATGTATTACAGCTTCGCTGGCCATCCACCTCTGCCGAGTGGTATGGCTATGCATATATATATATATATATATATATCGCCATGCCACCAATGCATAAATATACCAAGAGTGCCAAAGCGGCTGCTTCTTAGAAACCAGAAAAGCCGATTGTGCATCGCAGTGATGAAAATGCGAAAACAGGCCTGCACTTCAGGAATAAATAGAATTACGTAGAGGCGCTGTTCGCAGTGTTTGTGTAAGGATTTCGGAACTCCAAAGAACGCAATAAATGAAAGTAGAATACCGATTGGAGAACACTGTGGACCATTGTGAGTTGAAAAACATGGACGGACATTCGAAATCCGATGAAACTGGAGCACCCACCTGCGGACAAAATGAAAACTGGTCGTGACTTTCCTGTTTCTATAGAATTGAAAGAGGTCGGGTTCGGAACAATGTTTATGTGGCTTTAATAAAAGAAAGACAACACGGTTTAAGCTGGGAAAATAAATATAATAAAGTGAAATAAAATAACCATCAAATTGCTCGATGCACATACCTGAAAAACATTTTCCGTGAACGGATAAGGCACACAAGAACAAATAGTCTTAGGTGAAGGAAAAAACAGTGGAGACGAATTGGAATGAAAACACTCACCGAGATAATTTAAATGAAAACCAACAATATGTTTTTCGAGCTTAACTTATATAGCTTGAAATGATATTGTCAGCAATCGTATAATGCTTCTGTAAAGTAATTTAGCGGAATACACAGTTATCTCTTCTTTTCGCTCAAATAACTTTAGTTGTCTACTCCGCCGTGATTCTATTCCTCACACCCGTTTTTGGCCTGCGCACGAATGCAGGGGTAATAAGACCAGTGGACGCCCTTCTGCTTATATTTTGCCGTGCAGTTAGGGCGAAGATAGATTTAGCTGAATATATGCGTATTCCCGCGAAAGTGGCGGGGGGTAGACGAATGGAGAAAGCATCGTCATGATAAAAAAATTCCAGAAATATAGAAATAAAAGATCGTACGGTTTAATGGTAGAACTTTGGCCAAAGAGTGCCAATAAAGGTGAACCTCTGAAGGCCCAGAAAAAAAGATATTTGGCAGTTGTCAAAGATATTGAAATGAGAGTTAAGAGCATCTGTGTTTCCATTACTGCAACAAAAGAAATTTTTAATTGAAGCAAAGATGTCATAATAAATATTTTGTTTGCACGTGCGCGCGGAGTAGTTTTCAAGATGTGAGGATGGTTAACATGGTAAGAGCAGTCGCAACACGTCTTCGAATCCCCGTTCCCCTAGTCAATTTTCATATCTCGGAATACCTTGGAATCGTTCTTGACACTGTTTTGTTTAACTAGAATAGCTGAAGTGGCAGGCTATGTACAACTATGTACAGTGCTCAGCAATTAAAACGCCATACTCAGACTGAATGGCGGCCGGCGCTTTTTGCGCCACCGGTGATCGGTGGCTGATCGCTGAGGAGGCCGAGTGCAGTTACGATGCATCAAAAAGATTCTCGCTTTCATGTGACAAAAAAAAAAAATCATCACCTCAGTGTCACCAGCGCCCTCCAGTGGCTCAAGAAATACCGGCCACCATGTTGTCCGAGTATCGCGTTTTAATCGCTGAGCACTCTAAGTTGGAGGAGCTTGCAGTTGTCATGACCACTGTGTCCTCGAGAAAAATCATACACCATCGACCTGAAGACATCTCTGTCGAGACGTCTTAAACTATGTCAGGCTGAATGTGTCTGCATAGATTGCGAGTGGTACAATGTATAAACATAAAACTTGTATTACAATAAAACTGTGACTTTTGTGGGAGATAAATATGAACATGGCATGATGGTGAACGCGACATTCAATGGAAGCAAACACAATCGCACGCAGTGACGTTGAACAGTGGAATCGTGTTCGACACTCTACTTAAAATGGGGCATAATCTAATTTTCTCTAATGCGAAGAAACGTTTACGCGAAATTAGAATTACACAGAGAACGCGCCAATATTTGTCATCGCAGCAACAGCTACTCATATTCAATGTCGTTACGGGGAGAAAATATATGTATTTAAGATATATAGAGTTACAGGGTTGTAGCTCAGTTGCCAGATTAACACTATCTACCGATTGTCGAGTTACTTCAACCTCGTCTTCACCTCCCAAAGTCCTTTTGTCCACAACGGCACAAACTTGTACGTGACATTAACCCCCGGCGGCAGAAGCATCGTGGCGATGCTTCCTAGGGTGTCGATTCCGTGTGTGAGTTATAGGGCTTTGGTCGCGAAACGTGCACGATATCAGTTCTTGGTGGGGTAGAAGACGTCGAAGTCACAGGTAATATCTCACATATGAGACTGGTGCCTTGGCGAAGAACTCGCCATGGCCCAAAGTATCGTGGCAGCAGTTATTGGCGAAACGTTATGGGAACAAAAATATATATATTTACAATATGTACAGTTACAAGGTAGTAGCTCAATAGCCAGGATAACACTATCTACTGATTGTCGAGACACTTCAACCTCCTCTTCACCTCCCAACGTCCTTTTGTCCACAGCGGCACAAACTCGTGCATGACAATATCATCAACGATTAAGTAAATATCCTAATGCATACCACTGAATACATACTCCATATAAATGTTGACAACTACTCCGAGCTCACTTACATGTGAGATCTTCACGAGGAAGGCGCTGCTGAGACTAATCGCAACAGTAAATGCACTACGGGGCATGTGTACGCTTTCGTGCATTGAAACCGCCTCAAGAAGAAAACATTGAACACAACTGATTGGTAAATATAACGTTTCATATCCGTCTACATAAACATGGCGATTGCGAAGTCATCTCATGCAATACGCTTGCTAGAGCCCGATAGTGCAGAATCATGTCGTTTTCAGTAAATAGCGCACTGTCGGACATATTGGCTTTGGACGCCACGGAAGATCAGTAAATACGTCAAGGCGTCGTAGCAAGTGCTGTGAAGACACTCGTAGCGCGTACTTTCCCTTCTTTTTTTGTTTCTTTTTTTCATTAGGTGTACCGCAAAATATACCGTCAACTTGACAAGGTGAGAATGCATCATGAATTCTATTCTTCAGGTTTGCAAACTGCCGGTCCATGGGGTACAAAAGCGGAGTTATTTTATTGCGGCGTGAAGCACTTATTCGGATTTTATGAATGACATACCTGTAGAAACTCGGACGGAGTGTACTCTGCGTGTGGACTGAACCGATGCTCCAAGACAACTTTCGTATACTACTTCCTAATAGATAATAGCACCAAACTGTTTCGTTTGCGCATACTGCTTTGAACAATACATTATACAAAATTCTAATTCTGGAGAAAATTGAAGGAGCTCATTCCTCTCACTACTGTTCATGTGTGACATCTTGTTCAACTTACAGACTAGACACTCGTGCTTTGACTGCATCCTAGAAATATTGACGCTGCTTTGATGCTGTCACGGTTCCCTCGCAATTTTTAATGACAACCGCGCTAATTCTTCCTTTACACATGGTATCATTGCATAGCCGTTAAGAGTACCTACCTATAAAGATACGTTACAACAAAACGGCCATGACCTGCTTCTAAATTCGGGTTCTTGTGATTTGGCGAAAAGAGAAGCTCTAAAAATTCATTGTCAGTGAGTCCTAATATTCAACTAAGGAATAGGCGCGAATAGTAATTTATGTGTTCTAAATAAGTATTGGCTTGATATCTGCTTTGGACTCATTACAGTAAGGAATCAGAAAAGGAAGAGGAGGTTAGACAATTAGGTATCTCTTTCGAAATGGTTCGATGACGCTGTCTCCACTTTTTTCCTGCGGGTGGTGAATTCTTCGTTTACTTCGTTCACAACATGAAAGAAAAAGTATGGATGCAGTCGTATACAAAAATCAGTGCCGTATTTCGTTACAACTACCTGCAGCTACCCCAAAGCTCCCGCAGCCTTCGTACAAAGACAGAGAAAAATGTATTGAGAGGAAAATTAGGAACCACGTTACTCTTGAGCCACCTTATTTTGCGCCAACTGCTTCCGCCCCACGCTCGTGGTTATCGACGAGCCCAAACACGGATGTCAAGTCCTCCCTGCACCAGCCTCACGAGGGCAGCTGGGCGTTGCACTTTGAGACTTCGATCGCCCGAACCGTGACTGAATTTTTTTAAAAGAAGCAAATCGGAAGTACGCGGGAGGGACAGGTTGGGAAAGCGGGGAAAAAAAACAACAAGGAAATGGCAGGAAGGGGGAAGCCAGTGAAGCGCGGCGGTAAGTTCAACGACGCCCCTTCTGTATTGGAAATCGACGGAGAACGCACACAGCAATCGAAGCAAAGTCGAAGATGGCAGGGGTGGGGCAAGCCTCGTCTCTCGAAGTCAGCCCTCGGTATTTTGGCCACGTCGCACAAGAGCCCTAAATTTGAAAATAAAAAAAGCTAGAAAGCGGCAAAATTGTAGGAAAGCTGTATAATAGGCAATGAAGGCTGCTTTAGGCCGGACGAGGAGCGAAAAACGGCGAGCAGAACTCAAACCCTGAGGAGGGAATGAAGCGCCGGATTGGCGGTGGTCGAGCGAAAACGATTCGCGCAGGGCTGGCGGGAATGAAAGGAGTTTGCAGACCGATAATGGAACAAAAAGGAAAGAAAAAGATAAAGAACAGAATGACAGCAAGCATTTGCGCAACTACTCATTAAGGAACACAACTGGAGCTAAGCCAAATTAGCATGTGTCCACTAAGTTCTCATGATGATAATGAGCTTTCAAATTATTCGCTTTATCTCGTGAATCTCTCCGATAAGACAGTTACCGCTAGCTCTGAAACTGCACCACTTCTTCCACCAGCTAGACATTCCAGCTTGCAAAACCTTACTATTCCCTAGACATTGGCTGTCTGATCCGTCTTGGTCTCCCCATGGATACGAGTGATGAGGCGGAAACGACGGCGTGTGACGAAATGGACAGCGCCACCGACGCATTCCGTGCAAGCGTGGAAAGTTACTCGCTCACAAAGGATCGTTAGGGTCCTAATAGTTCGAAGAAGCCGTTCGGAACAGCGGTATCCGCAATGCTGCTGCGGAGACACCGGGGTGATTGCTTCAGCCACTGAGCTTCTGGAACCGACGAGTACCCCTTGGTTCGCACCAGCTGTTCACAAAGTAGCCGCTTCAATTGGCTCATCTCGTTGATCTCGTGAGTGGTCACCGAAGTAATTACGGTGGAGAAACCAAGCCGCTGTCTCTATCGCGAAGTCGCAAAACCGCGAAAACTCACCATGTGATAGTGACGTGTACGCATTAAAAAGGCATTATTAAGCTCAACAAAACAGATTAAAAAAAAAATAGCTGGAAATTCCCCCGTTCAAGAAGGATAGAAGATGCGTGCTCATCGATCAGTCTGACACTGGCTACAGGAGCTGCAAGGGAGAATAGATTTATTTGCATGTAGTTATTTCTTTTTTTTTTTGCGGGGCAGTATAACATTTTTGAGACCTTTAGGCACGTATACAACATCCATCCACTGACTCTTTTTCGCAAAGAATCCATTCTAGCGGCATTTTTAACCTTCTGGCTGGCACTGCGCCGGAATTTTCGTCGAGCCACCACAAGCTAAGTAAAGCGAAGCGGGCCAGTCGCAGACACCAGCACCACTTTTCTCATCCAGTTATCTACTTTCACTGGGCTAGCTCAGCCGAAACAAAATCCTCTCTCATTCTGGGTGCTGCCTTTCTCTTTCCAGACAATTAAATAAGAACGACCGTTCAAGGTAGGCAATACTAGTCGCTTTGAAAGCAAATCGAACTGCCCTGCTATTAACGAGAGGACCGTGTGAGTGGGCGGTTCATACAACGCTGCGGGTCACTGCCCGATGCTTTCGTCAACGGTTGAGTAAGTTTGATTTCAGGAGGCTGATATAAAAAAGGCATATTGGAAAATTTTTACGTTACATGATGCCATGCTACCCTAGCAACGCCAACTCTTACGAACGAAATCCCATTTGTTATACCTGTTAGTCCCGTGGTTTAGTTACAAGGCACCATTCACGGAATTACGAGTAAAGTCAGTTTTGAAGTGATGGCAAACAATGAATAAAATAACAGGGGTTGCAAGGCGGATAGAATATTAAGCTGGGGGAAAAGAAAACAAAACGTGTTATTCTCACATGTTCTCTTTGTGGTATATCGACTTCTGTTTACTGCTCATGAAAGCGGCCAATGTGATTCACGTCGAAACGACTTCGTGTCAACTATACAGCAAACAAAGTGAACACATGTCTTGTCAAAATGCTTGCAATAAAGAAAGACTATTAACGCTCTTCAGCTCGTAGAGGGTCGTTAGGCCCTTTGCTGTCATTAATCTCGCCGGAGCAGAGAAGGGATATTTATATTTATCAGCGCATTATCACCCGAGCGTAACGGGTTCTGGAGCCTACGTCACAAGGCAACAAATGAACATCACCGCAAATGGTACACGCGGTTGTTCTTCGGAGCTTGCCATAACTGCTGTCTATCGATGTACCCTATTTGAAATCAAACGACCAATAATGAAGACCCTAATGTATTTGAAGAACATATTTGACGTGTAAGAAGAAATGATCATTGGTGATTCTTCGTTTTATCAGCCGACTAAAGCCAGCCATTCTTTTTCTATACTCAACGCTGCAATTTATGAGCTTTTTCTCCCTTCATGCTCAATTTGTTGGCAGCAGGAAATTCTACATAGTCTCACCACCTTATTATCTCATGCTAACTTTGTTTCTCTCGGATAGGAAGAGTATTTCTATGGTCGGTGTAGCTTTTTGGTAATGAAGTTGTGCGACTCCAGCGTGAAAGAACCTGCTAGAGTTGTCCTATTCATTACAGGGCTTACGTTGTTCACTGTGAAACTTGAGCGGTTTGTTTTCACTGTTTCTGGAGGTTGTTAGAAGTCCCGAATAACATGTCTTCTCTGCATTAAGAAAGAAATCAGCTGTATTTGATTTTATTTTAGTTCAACGGAACGACAGCCTTGGTCTAACAAACAAATAGCGTATGTTTCTTATCTTTCAAGTTGAATGTTCTCGTTTGATACCGGATACTTGGGAAACCATTTTTTTCCAAACCTTTTTGATAAGCGAGTTCGCTGCGCCATTCAGATAAATAGTAATAAGGTTCATTCGCATATCCGTGAGTAGAAAGCTTCTGGCGTATGTTCATGTTGTTATTCGTTGATGTTCAGTCACCCAACTGCTATACTTATTCGGTTGCGAACGATCTATATCAGAAAACTAAGGTATCGTAGATTTCACAGCTCAAACGTATTTGTTAATGGTTAAGTATGCTTACGTTCGACAAGAAATAACAAAGTAGCTATTAAGACGGCAGTGTTCAAGCTGTGTTAGGATTAGCACTAATGCATACGACACATTGAAATCAGCCTCGCGATCGAGCTCATTAGACGGTGTTGTAACAATATACGAAAGCGACTTGATATCGCGAGGTCACACATGATAGAGTCACTAATGCGCTGCAGGAACTGTGTCGTGGCAGAATACCAGGCGTCCTACAACGCTGGCTTGATAAGGAACGCTGACTGCGGCGTTACAGGCGTCGCGCCATGATTGCGCGCTAGACGGGAAACCGCCGGCGTTTGTCAGCGCCGACGTGAAACATGAGAAAATTATAGCTTGACCCATACTGTTCGGTCCGCTCAGATCAGCGTATGCACCATGCATGGTGCTGTATGCACGACCCACCTCAGCAGAAACGTTAGCGTGTGCATGCAAAACGCAGCAGAAGGCAGGACGCTACACCTTCGCTTCGCTGTAGTAACGACGAAGTGGAGCATTGCGGTGCTTCCACTTTTCTGTTCTTTCTATTCTTCTTTTTTTTTTGTAGCCAAACGAGCTGCGCGTATAGTCATGTATTTCGAGTCTTTCAGAGCCTCCGCGCGTGGAGTGCAAGTGCACCGTCGACAGTCTGACAGCACGTCGACGGAGTAAATACATCTCAGGCATCCGCCTAAATAATTGTTGTCACAATCAAGCAGCAACAAAGAAAAAGAAACTCGCGTGCCCTGTTTTGTTTGCTTGTGAAGGAGCCCCTCGTCGTCAAAGTCAACCTGGAGCTCGGCCCTAGCGCGTATCTAATAAAATGTATTTTTCAGCGCAACGTGGACCATGCGGTGAAAGTGTCTCAGAAAGTTTTGTCAGGCTAAGGCCGAACGCTCCTGATCGTCGCTAAGTCAGCCCGTGCAGACATTTCATTATTGGAGATATCGTGCTTGTATCGAGCGGCTCAAATATATTTGCCGGTACTCTAAAGGACATGGCCTCTTTCCTAACCATCTCCCCGAAAAAGCGAATCGATTTTATCGTGGAGCGTCTGAACCTCTTTTTCTTATAATTATTTTTCTTTCTTATCAAGTGAGATATTGAACACATAAAACGAAATAAAATGTAATGTTCTTTCTAGGGAAAAAATCACTAGTAGCATGGTGATACAAGTTTTGAGGCAACCCATAAAGCAAGGACATATCAGCGTTACCTTAATGAGCTTTACTGCTGTGTACTGCGTAATATTAGAGAAAGGCATTGCATATATGGCCGCGTTCGCTTCCGCCGGAACGAACACCGTGCCGGAGACGGAGAAACAAACGATCTCCCCAGAATTCAATTTCGGGTCGCTGCTCCAGCTAATGCGATTCCAGAATGTGAAGAACCTTAACGAGCTCTTTTCGGTATTCAGGGCTTTTCAATCTGCGCCGGAGGCGGCATTCTCAAAGAGAAGCTATTGCTGTTTAAGCTCTGTACTTTTTTTGGGGTGGGGATCTAGTCTGGGTGCTCTGTTTTCATCGTCGTGATCGCAATAACGATTTAATATCATGGATCATTCACAAAGCGGATTATAACATTTCTCGGCGAATTATCTGATTCCTTGTTTAAAAATTTTCCTATAACTGGAAATACTTAAAAAAATTACAACACATACCTGAAATGTGCTTGAAGAAGCATATTTTGTGTAAAACGCGTAATATATTTAGCTGCAAGATGAAACTAAAAGAGAACTGAAAAATTTTTACCGCAATATAAAAGCGAGAAACGTTCCCTCGAATGTACCAAAAAATTTGTGCAACAAGAAAACCTTTCATTTTTCGTCTCTATTCCGTGTTGGTGCTTTGGGTGGGTGTCCAAGATTTCTTTCATTTTACAAATTTTAAAATATTAGGGAGGTACACTTTTTGAGCACCCAAACGTACGGGACGCAAAGCGCCGCGTGCACAAAAGGAAGCGAGGAAGGTACACAAAACAGTGGGAAACGAGTACTAAAGTACACAAGCGGTGCCGCGGGACTTGCTATATTTAAAACTTCCTATTCTTTCATTTTCCTTTCATGGGACCTGTTTTTACGAAATAGTTGAGTGATTTGCTTCAACCAGTTCAATTTCTTGTAGGTTTTTACGTTACAAACGAATGTATTATTGTCGGAAATCCTGGCGATACCTTCTGCACTGAGCCAGCGTTCAGACTTTGCGTAGAAGGCCCTTCATAAATACGCGCTAGTAGAGATAATTTTTATCTGTGCGCTAGTAATCAGCAGTTACGTTTAACAAAACTCACTTGTTGACATAAGCTCAATTTCAGAAATGTGCTAACAACGTGGGGTCCAATTCACAGCTCTTCTCTCGTACGTGCTCTTTACCATCGTGTGGCTGCAATCTTTAATGTTATGTGTATTATCAAAACTGCTAGCAATTTGATGTTACGAACAACTCTCGCGTAAAGGTATTTTCGCGTATACAGACCGCTCCTAACACAGTTAGCAAGCAGCTCCATGGAAAATGTCGAGCTGAGAAATCAGCAGCACGCGTGTAAGACGCTATAGGCCGCTTTTCAACACTTATGACTCGAACGAAATTAAATGCAGTGAAAAATAACTGCATCTAAATGGACGGAAGCCAAAGCTCCTTGCGCAATCGTGAATAACCGAGAAGGAGCGGTGGAAGCCTTCATCTCATATAGGGCGCTATGCTTAGTTAAGAACTTGTTGAAGGGTGGTTCATATAGCTCCTATCAACAGACAGGAAGAAAGAAAGGAGTTCTAACCGGGCCCGAGTTCAATTATTTCCGCCAGCTTACAACGGCCACTTACTGTGCGCTAGAAATAAATCTCGAGCTAAAGTGGTGGACTTAGGTCTCTGCCATGTTTTTGAGTATATATATATACGCCACCCCAAAAATAGGCAAAGAAATAACTGCCGTTCCCTCGCCTCGGCTCTGCACTTTTATAGCTCCTCCTGGACGCCCCACCCAGCGTCGAGAATCTTTGATAAAGCACTGTAATTTATGTTTCTCTACCGTCTACTATAAGGCCGTGAAAAACCACGTCTCTCTTTTTTTACGCTTTCTTGCTTATGTCCGCGTTGCCTATCACGTGGACCTGCGCTGTTCCTTGGACGCCGAGTAAAGAATATATTCAAGAACAAAAGTGCTTGAGACTAATATATCTTCTACTACTGGCTCAGTAAATTTACTGCTGCAACTTTTTAGAGCTCGGAACTTTGAAGATAGGGCAGAGTGCGAAACTGCAGCAGTTCTCGTTCCACGCATTCATGCTCAGTAAATTGACTTAGGATCCAAAACTTGAAGTCAAAGTTCTTAATCGAGAGCGGGCACCATAGCTGGCATTATTACAGAATGGCGCAGTAAATAATTAATTAAGTTTCATAATTATCAATGCTTCTTCTTGCTTTAAGCCTTGTCATGCAGTGATATGGATTTACACGTGCCAAAACGATGACAAAATTATGAAGCACGCTGTTCTGGGGAACTACTGAATAATTTTGACTGCCTTGGGTTCCTTAACGTGCACGCAACGCACGGCACGCCAGCCTATTGGCATTTAGCCCCGCACCAAAATGCCACCGCCATGGCCGGAATTCGATTCCGTTCCCTCCGGCTTAGCAGCGCAACGCCAAAACCAGTACGCCGCCAAAGCGGGTCATTAAGACTTAAACACATTGTATAGAGAAATAAAGACGGTAACGTGAAATTCACAGTACTCATTAGGAGTGCTGTCTTTCAAGCAATGTTTACGATTGTAATTTTGTAACACTCGCAAAACGCCTGTTTCTGCCCTTTCAGAGACTGTATTACGGAAAAAAGTACTCATTCCTGCCATGCTTATTCAGTCTGTAATGTCCTGCGCTAGAAAAGAGGACGTTTTTCTTTCTAAATTCGTGTGAACTGCTACGGTAAAGTTTTGTGCTAGCTGTTTACGTTTAATTTGGGCATTCCAGACAGCATTTCATAAAGCTCTTCTTTTTTTAGTATTATTGTTTAAGATATCTAGTGTGCATAATTTAATGAAAGTGACACATTTGAAGTCTTGTAAGTCGTATATAGAAGAATAAAGGGAAATGATAGGTGGAGCCTCTTTCGAAACAATGAGCACTGAAGCTCGTCAGGACCAAATTATCTGTTGCTAACCCAGAAACGTTTATTGGCAACAGACTGACGGTATACTACGCGCAAGGTAACAATAATTGCTTATTGAAGACACACTGATGCAACTGAGGGTAATCCTTCGCGGGTTTTCTATTCAGCCGTGCGCTACGCTCAATTTTATGTGTACTTAAAGAAAACACCGGAGCTTCTGGATTTCTCTTAACGCACCCTCTTGGTAACAAGTGCTTCAGCCGCCCGTAAAAGTTCCACTGAAAGAGCCTACCGCGTTCTACTTCGTAACACTAATCTGATTTCCTGTTTTCTTTTAACATAATGGAAATAATTTACGCTGAAGCGCTTCTCAGATGTTGTACTTCTCACGAGCCACTGAGAGAATATTACTTTTCCGAGCGCCTTAACTGACTACAGCGTGCGTCCGACTTTAGCGCATTTCACCATACACATGTAAGTTTCGCGAAATATCATCTTCATTACTCACTTCTATGGTCACTCCAAGCGAATTGTTGCCGTCGTCGTTGCCATCCGCATCATAGTGAGATTAGGTGTATATTTATTATATGTATGCTATATACAATGCCGTGCTATATGAAATGTGGTATATGCGATTTACATTGCCACACGATTCTAGCACTAAACTTGCTCACGGCAGGTCTTACATTCCTGACAACATCATTGCTCAGAATTATGAAATTGGCAGCCCACAAATTAATGTCATTAAACAAAACACCGACAGCGTCTGCCTGTTATCCTAATTCTTCCCAGAATTCATTATTAAAAGCATGAAACAATAACAGATAAAACCTGAAAATTCACGTAACTTTAATGGCATGGCTGTGCACGACCTCAGGGATCAGCCGAGCAAAAGGTTTAAAATATACCCGATACGGAAAAGCGTTAGGAAAATCGCTAGCAAGGACGTTGGCTTTAATTATAATATATAAATGAAATTGTCCGATGACAGCATTCAGAGAACCCTTAAGCACAACTCGATTCCGCTAGTCAGCTTACGTGTACTTCAATTAATATTCCTACTACAGCTACGAGTCTCATTCTTGGTGTAATATTCTAACATGTTGCTGTCGCCTTCCTTACTTCGTCCTGACGGCGAAACTGTGATATGTTTTCTTTTTCACATTGCAGGTATAACTTCTGCAACATGTTAAACAAGCGATATCATAATGTTCTATTACCTACTTACTAATTCTTTGTTCTTGTGTAACTTGCAAAATCGAAATTTGGCCATGAACCTTCGTGGATGCGTACAGATGAATTGCGATCATCTGTAGTTTTCTCCTATGCAACCGAATTACTCTACCTGAATTTCACAATGCACACCATGCGCCTGTTTCACTCCTCTACTAACGAAATGTGGCCGACACGACTGGGCATCAAGTCAAGAACCTCACGTCCAGCTGCCCCTTTTCTTAAGTACACAAGAAATTGAGCGTAGCGCACGTTTGAATAGGAAACCCGCGAAGGGTTAGCGTGTCTTCGGAGGGTTAGTGTGTCTTCAATAGCTTTGAACAATGCGGGTTCTTAAGTAAGGAGCAGGCATTTCTTGCGCCACCTAGGCATTGCGCGCCAGTTGTATATATTGTCTTGACAACGTCATTAGTGTAAAAATGACACGCAGAACTCTTTTTAAGTAACGGTCGTGCAAAGTATTCTCCACGTTGACACTCACCGAAAATGCACAAGAGCATCAAAATAGTGGTGACGGCGGAAGGAGAGTGCACGATGCCAGAGTATTCCAGTCGCATGGCTCCAATTCTGAACAACATAGACGTGTAGGCAGACAGAGAGAGGACAAACCGGAATGCAGTGCAATGTTGTGGGCACTCACGACACCCTATCCGTTGTCGTCGCCGTCATCAGCCGCCGTTGACGGCGATCGCGTATGCCGAAGTCAACGAAGGTAATCGTGGCCGGAATGAGCCGGCGAGGCGCAAGCAATCCCGAGGAGCCGCATATTCGGCACGCGCGCGCGTCTGAACGCGGGGCCGCGAGGAGCAGTCGCGACCGCCGCCGCTGCCTGCCGAATAAAAACCAGGGAACGTAACAGCGGTGGGTTTGGGCCGCGCTCGGTTCCCGAAGTCCCCGCTAGGCGAGACGCGCCCATCGACCCACTCGAGGGGGAGCCACGG
Organism: Dermacentor andersoni; assembly: GCF_023375885.2. Lineage (NCBI taxonomy): Eukaryota > Metazoa > Arthropoda > Arachnida > Ixodida > Ixodidae > Dermacentor > Dermacentor andersoni. The sequence continues at coordinate 119,604,119 of NC_092818.1, forward strand.
CCGACGAAGGAGTCACCGTCAAGTGCGACGCCCTATGGCTGTACGAGTATTTCGCGTGCGCGTGGTGCCCCACGGGTGGCGGGCAGGTGCAATTGGCTTCGCCTCATTATGAATTCGTATGGGGCAAAGCCAACTTAAGAGAAGGAAAAGCAGAATGTAAACTTCATTTTCAAATCAATGATTCGAGTTCGGCATCTTTTCAGTGGGTCTGGGCACCCGCCGCGGACACGGTTCCAAGGCCTTGTCTCGAAGCGGCTTCCACGGCTCGCTGGACGGCCCAGAGTTGTGCTGTCAGGTTCGAGCTGAGCAGTGCGGTCTTCAAGCGCGAGCGGAGGCTGGCGGTGGAAGAGATGGAAGGGTGCGCCTGTCCAGGACCCGCCCGGGCAGACACGTGCTCGAAAAGCTCGACATCACATACCACACGCAGCACGGCATCAAAGTAGAAATTCCAAGAACCATACGCGAGCAACTATACGTACCCACGTTGCCTCGCAACATGCACCCCCAACACCACACGGGGAGACGTAAAGCCAGGGCACAACACATGGACCAAAGTTACTCCAACGACAAGGAGGCGGTCTTCACCAACGCAGCTCGTTATCGAGACAGGAAGAGTTTCGTGGTGGCAGTTACTAGCCACCGAGGCAACCACCTCACGAGCGTCACCGTGAACACGGCACGTGCCGAAGGGGCATAGGAAGCGGCCATAGCACTGGCCCTCACACAAACCAAAGCTACATACGTGATCTGCGATTCCCGAACGGCTATTACATTGTTTATTACATTTTTGGCAAGTTAACGGGGGAAAACGTTTCCAATAAGATCTTTTCATTCTCTCTTCTGCTAGTAGCGCAAGAAACGGTGGTAACAAGATACATCACGCTGTCTGTAGCTGTACACATGTTCCTTCGTGCGCTGGTTGATGACGTCGCGACTCCTGAAGGCGCCGCTTTTATGTTCCAAGCCAGCGCGAAATTCAAAGCAGGTCAAAGTTTTATCGTGCGGATCAGGGGCGACATTCGACTTATCTAAAAGTGTTATTTAAAAAAACTACAAAGTTCGCCCGCATTTACTCTGCTAAATATATTCGATGCGCTCTGGGAACTGCTCGAAACCCTAAGCTGAGGAGCTTAGAGTATGCTCAATACGTTAATTTATACAGAAAAATGCGACCATCACGAAGCTGATGAGCAACGTTGCGGCTGAAGAGCTTACAGTGACGCATAATAAACAGCCATCTTCAGTTGAAATTTGCCTTACTTCAGAAGAGATGAAGGTGAAGACATTGATTCAATAATTTTTTTTAATTATACGTGTGTTTATTACCCTGACAAATCTCAAAAACACCAGAGATTGCACTTCTCGGGCCGTCAAGCGTCTTTCTGTAGACTACGGGCTGTGTTGGTAATCAAGAAAATGAGGCTGTAGACAGATCAGTGACAGCGGCGCATAATTTTTGACACTTTTATCTCTAGTGAATTTTTATGATCAATATCTAGACTAAGACAAAAGCGTAGTCAAACCACTTGTTGGATGGGGAGTCTAAGTCAGTGTTCCTGTATATGCTCTCGCAGGGAGCAGAGTTGCGCGTAACTTTTCCGGCGCCCCTCGCACCGCTATTCGCCGAGCGTTATCACGTGGTGCAAATTTAAAATGACGTCAAATGTTCAACTGCGCCGCTGCGAAGCCTACTTTGTGGGCGCACCGCCGACTAGTTTCCGTCAGTGCCATCGAAATTGCGATCAGCGGACCGTCGAGCGTGCGTTGGACCACCGGTCGGCTCCGGGTTGCAGGTACGGTATGCGACGATGTTAAGTTAATGACTTTGGTCAAGTGGTACGAAACACATCATTTTGACACTTGTATTCCAGTATAACGGGGTGCAGCGCACCAAACTGCACAAAATCGCACGGAAGGTGGCAAAGTTTTTTACGCGGTGCCATGCGGACGGACGAGACCGGCCGGCTCCGAAAGGGACCAGGGTATGCGAGGTGCGCTCGCCTTGTTTACAGTGGTAAGTTGGGCTTGTTTGCACTAAAGCAGAATTTATCTAGAGTAACACTCTTATAGACGCTGAAATGCCTACACCTGGCATGAGAGGTTGTTCACTTGCGCAATTTTTTGTGTATATGCGCAGCGCGATACAGACGCGGGACAAAGAATGGACGATACATCTTTGTCGCGCTGCACGTATACGCCAAGAATGTACACTTACCAACTCGCCCAATGCGCAGTGTTGCTAGTACGATTGTTCTGACTGTGCGGCTCTAGAACAGCGTGTTCGAAACAGATTAAATACTAGCAGATAAAATTTGCCCGCTGCACACTGGCTTTTCTCTACTCTTTATTTTTTATTTTTTGTCGGCGTTCTGATTTTTTATGTAAGGTCGATTGATGTACCGGTGTTCATTGTTTTGCAGTAAGCGAAAACATCGTGCGCTCCCGCTGATGAGACAGCTGTGATAGCTTCAGCATTTACCGCCTTGTTCAATAAGCCTTAGTCGCCGTGAGGAATGTAAAATTCTTTTCGTACTTTTATTAAACGCGGTGTTATAGTAAATTAACCTCAGGTGTATGAAAAGATAAAGCAAAATGTGTTGCCGTATTACAGTCTGTAATGTGTGAATAATTACTTTGCAAGTTTGCCATCTTATGTAATTAGTGCCATAAAGATAACCTGTTGTTACTCTTAATAACTTGTTGCCTTTCCAGTGGCTTTCAAGTCTACCCCCCAAGGCTCCAAGAACCTGCGCTCATCCCCTGCTGCCACCAGTCATTGCTCATCCATTCCCTTGTACGAAATAAATTTGACCAAGAAGATCGTGCATCTTGAATCTTATTCCACTTACAGATTTGTTGCTACGAAGCAGCTGTTAAGTTTGTGGTATGAATTGTAAAAATAAGCTTTGCATAAAATGTGCGCATGTGAACATTTGAAATGCGTTTAAATCTACGTGTCTGTACCGCATATATCAAGAACGTGCAGCAGCTGTGAACGACGGTCACGGTTAACGGTCACTGAAATAACTTCAGGCACGACAATTCTTGCGACGATTATTATTCTTCTAGTTTGCGCTCACACTGTGCTCACATAATTGTCCACCACACTTGTATAAAGTTTTCTTTCAACACTCTTTAGAACATTTCTTTTCTTCCGGCCTCTGCGAGAAAACTTCATATGCATGCTGAAAAACATTGCACCGCTTTTTTTTTTTGCAAGATAATGCGCGTTTGCACGTGCACGTTTGAGCTGTTTTAGTGACGGGTGTAGTCAGGATTTTATTTCGAGGTATCGTACTCCTTATATGTACGTTCGTGCGTGTGTTTGTATATGTGCGTGTATATATGTACAGTCGCGGTCAAAAATACGCGGCCCACGGCTCCAGTCGGCGGAGCGGCCGCGAGCCGCACCGCGGCGCTCGCGTCGGCGCTGCGAGAGTTTGCGCTCTGACGACAGGTATCTCCCTACGTATCGTCCGTATCCGTTACGTATCCGCCCGTTACGTATCGTCCGTTACGTATCCGCCCGAGAGCGAGGGAGATACCTGTCGTCAGAGCGCAAACTCTCGCAGCGCCGACGCGAGCGCCGCGGTGCGGCTCGCGGCCGCTCCGCCGACTGGAGCCGTGGGCCGCGTATTTTTGACCGCGACTGTACATACAAACTACATACATGTACATACAAGCCCCTCCGGCTATGCCAATCGTTCGAGCGAAGCCTGCATTAAGCAGTGTCATCTTGCTCAGCGCTTGCGAACAAATTCCGCATGTAGGTCGCGACCGGCATACAAAAAACCAAATGGAACACCGCGTGGCATTTCCCTCCTGCGCGCGCGAGGAGTTGCTTCGCTGCAGAGCTGGCACACAATGGCGGACCTATGCGCAACTCTGCACCCTGCGGGAGCATATACGGGGACACTAGTCTAAGTCTTCTCCCCTACATAGGATTGACCCGGTTTGGTGCTTCGCAACATACCAGCGCATCGATCGCACATTTGATATACTCATACATCGACTGCGTCTGGAGTTGGCCCACACAAATTACTTCTTACACGCGATCAAGAAGACGATCTTCTCTGCTTGCCCTCACTATAACCACACCGACTCGCCTTTGAAACATCTGCTCATCGAGTGACCGCAATACGAACGACAGCGAGGGTCCCTGCGCAGTCCCTTGAATCGGCAAGACAGCCGTCGTATATTATGTGGCGAAAGTCCTTCGACCCTGGTGGTCTTGCTCAGAAAAACTAAGACATGTTGTCTTCGTGATTTTCTGACAGATAGTGATTTGAAGCAGTCTCCTTGAAAGTCAATTAATTGTGAACGTGCTCGTTATCTGACATTGGACGCGTTTATTTGAACTGATGCAGTTTGTATGTGGCTTTATCCTTCACTATTTTGCTATATATAGAGTGTTCCGGCGAGCACTTTCAAAAAATTTAAAAAGGTTGCCTATGACAGGTAGCAAAATCTTCATCCACGAACTGGTCTACACGAGGATGCGGACATTTCTAGTACGATAAATTAAAATGTATAATTAACAAGATTAACAATTTTCTAATTACGTTTTTAATTTATAACCTTAAGGCACATATTGCAATTTACAAATTCTAGCAGGTGAGACTACAAAGCATATGTACTTCAAAATAATTATGTGGATGACACCAATTACGAGACACGCGCCGCCAAACTTGCGGTAAAAATGCACTGTTGTCCCACTTACTTTCTCAACAAAACTTCGTTTTATGCATTGAAGCACAACAGTAACTGGGACACCAATGCATTTCTCCGCGAAGTTGAGGAATAATTATCTGGAAACTGGTGTCATCCCGAGAATTCGTTCTAAGTGTAACCGACTTGGGAACTCCCCGGCTAGAATTTGCAAATTGCAATATTCACCATGAAGTAATTACTTAAAAGTCTAATTTGAATTTTCGCAATTAGTCAAATATGCTCTTTAATGTTATTTACAAGTAATGTCCGCCTCTTCAAGTAGATCAGCTCATGAACTAGAATAGTGTTATCTGCCACAGGCAATTTTAAAGTTCCTTTTTTAATGTGTTCGCTGAAACACCTGGTATAATGTGACTGTACAGATGGGCACTGCCTTGTAACGCTCAACTGTGACTGGCCGCTCGCATATAGCTGATACAGCGCACCCTCAATATTGTTTAACATGCAACGTTTTGCTTAGGTGATGCTATATCCTCCTCTATTTTTTCTTCCTCATTTTACTCCTCTTTATTCTCGTTTATTTTTATTACTTCATGCATTCCTTATTGGCTCGAGGTTATTTTAGAAGATGTGGATGCCTGGTCCTTAGACTATCATTTTTCCACGCTATTCACCGTTTATCAAGCAACAAGGTGTGTAGAAACACAGGCATGATATTTATGTTGTCTACCACTAAGTACCTCATTTTGATTCGTCTTCTTGAAGCGCATTCGCATGCTGGATATCGCGCTGACGTTTCACTTCCTTACGGTGTCATAAAAGGCGTCGTAGTCACCAAGACAGGTATTGCCGTTCTGTATTGTCGCTTTTCTTTATTGTTCCTCACAACCTGCTCACAGCTTTAATTTCTTAACGCGTGTGCAGGCGAACAGGAAAGCAGCGCTCTATGCTTCTTTGAAATCAAAATTTTCAAATTCTTCAGTGATGTCTATCAAGCGGACCACTCAGACTCGTTATAACGTATTCCTTAACGACATAGTTCATACTCTTCCAGTTGATTGTCCTGCACAAGCATTGCGAAACAATCTTCGCGTATGTTCGTTTTTCTTACGACAAGGCGCAAATTACTTGTAAGTTTTAAAGGCTGTCGGGCAAAGAGCCACTATTATAACGTTTTAGTCCTCTAAATATTTAGACCTGCTTCCGTGGCTTAGCAGCTATGCTGTTGCGCTGCTCAGCACGAGGTCGCGGTATTGAATCCCGGCAGCGGCGACCGCATTTAGATGGGAGAGAAATGCGAAAATGCCCTTGTCCCGTGCATTGGGGGCACGTTAAGATCCCCAGGTGGTCGAAACTTACGGAGTGCCCCACCACGGCGTACCTCATAATCATATCTTGGTTCTGGCACGCAAAACCCCGGAATTTAGTTTAACTTTAGTCCTAAATATCTAGAACTCTGTTCAGCGGAAGAGAGAGATAAAGAGAGAAACCTCTGTAATGGTATGCAGAGAACTCTGCTGTATATGTAATTACCTAAATGCTACTCTGCATAGTGAAGGATATCGGAGACGGAAAGACTGTAGCAGCGATGAGGGCGGACTCTCCCGTGCCATTTCTCCAGCGGGAACGATCCAGCAAAACGTTTCCTATTTTGGCATGGAAACGGTTGCTGCAAAGAAACGAATTCCATAAAAGAGAGAAAAAAGAATGCGTTATACCGCGGATGACAACGGGAATTTTTTAGCAGCGCACATCTTTGTCAGCGATTTCCAGTGAGCCTGTCGCGCTGCAGAGATCTGTTGCAGCTTTAGTTCATGACCTAAGGCAAGCGTTCTTTCTGTCACCGCATCAAAGAAGACGAACGAATATCAGCCAAAACAGATCATGCGTCAGGTTTGCGTGAACCACCACCAAGGGGAGCAAAGTAACACGATTTGCGGCACTCTCCTGCTTAGTAAGTATGCCTCGGCCGCGACAATCGCACGGCTTGATTCGGCCCCGAACCTTGCCACTGCTTCTGAATTACCCACCGTCGTTCTGGCAGCTCGTTTCTTGTGCACGAACCGAAACTTTCTTTTCCCAGCCGGCGTCTCTACTGGTTGCACAACTGCGACCGCACAAGTCAGCGCAGCGCATTCTCTCAAATTTTCATTGTATTTGTATTGTATTGCATGTATTCATGAATTCACGAATGCTAATCAAGGAAAACGAACCGTGTACTGCTATTGCACTTGAAGTAGAAGCTTGCGTAGGTCAATATTTCACGCGTGTTCTTTAACGTTTAAAGCAAAATTCAATTGTTGTAGACATAGAGGAAGAAGAACATTACGCCAACCTAGTGTCTGACCAGAGCATCTCATGCGTTCAAACTTCGTTTCTGCGTGAATTTTGTATATCCTTGCGTTCGTTTCAAAATATAAAAAGCATGATTCATGTCATCATAAACAAGCTTCTAATTCAACTCTTCAAACCGAATCCGGCAGAAGTGTGAAATGTATTCTCGTTTATTCAGTTCGCATCTTAAGCAGTTAAGCGGTGTAAATTATGCCGTTATCACGTCGACGTGGAAAAAATAATGATAGAAGTATAAAACAATAAAAAAATGCGCATGTGATGTACACTCACTTGTATGCGTTCGTCTGAAAGCTAATTATCCAGCCACACCTGCTTCTAATGGAATGACCAAGTGCAGAAACGACGAAAAATCACCCGACAGTTACAAGTGTTTAGTGAGAATAAGCAGTAAATGGTAAGGGCTAGGCCTGTCAGCTCCTGAAGCAGAGCTCGCCGATTCGATTGGTGGTTGGAAGCCCCAGCTTCGTCGATGATATTTCAGTATTGTTACGTGGCGACACATGCCCGTGCCACCACCGACTCACTAAGGGAAAGGCGAAAATTGACCACGGTGTGGCAAAACTTCCATGCTATTGCGAGAGCAATCAGTGGATTCCGGCTCCTGTAATACACAGAATGCCACACTATCTAGGAGAGTTGCAGGGTAGCAAGATTTGCGCCACGTGACCAAACTTTCTTCTATCATTGGTGGAAGCGCAGGTAGCGTCGCTTAGGGCGCATTCACACTAGGTCAACACGAGAGCGATTTCGGTCTGCCGACTGTCGGTGACAGCATTTTTTACTTCATGTCGGCGCCTTTGTCACACTGTACCGACGCCGAGCTCTTCGCCGACCATTCACACCATAGTGTGAATGGACCTTTAGCTTCTATAGGAAGCACAGAGATCGCACAGCACCCAACTACCTTGGCGTGCTGCCAAAGAGCCTGCGTGGCGAACGGACATATGGTGTGATGTCCGGAAATATAGTGAAGAGCAGCCACCCAGGACCTATCACGCCGAAGGACACATCTCAGCAAGGACAAGCACTGCGGAATAACGAGAAACAGAATGCGCCAGGAAGGCTGCAACTCAACGCCCGAGGCGCCAAGGCCACCCTGTGTCTGCGCCAGCTTTTGACGACGCATCACGCGCGGAGTGTTAAGAACTGGCAGAGCGGCAGCAGCAGTGACAAGATGATGCCTTGACGATTATATTGTGTTTCCGTTACGTGCAACATAGCTCTAGCTATTCCTATCACCGTGAAGAACTGCGAATGGAACTGTGACATCTTTCTCAGCTCATTCGATTGCATACTCTTAGCAATAGCCCTAAGGTGACTTTGAAAGCGAGAAAACTTGCTTTTTTTGTTTTACAAAAAAAAAAAGGAGGAGAACAGTTATGTGAACAGACCTCGTCAATATATTGTCACTCAAAAGGAAAACACCTAATTTCCTCTATTGATTCCTGTCTCCATCTTTTTACCGAAACTTCTCATTTGTGTCCCACTTTCTGAACAGGGCTACAACTCGTAGTTTATGTCCTCCTTCGTGGGCCTTTCTTCTTCGTGGACATCAGTCATGGAATAAAAAAGGTAGGGGTTGAGATGTGTTAACTTGGTATACTTGCGTTTTGTTCAGCAATTGAGTATTGTGGTTAACTTACGGAGCTGGTCATGTTGACTGTGAGGCGAAGGTACTTTACGCACTGTTCTTCGAAAGTGCAATCAGGTGACAAAAACTGCGGTTCTGTGAAGTCTTGTTATGCAAGTCGTTATATTGTTTTTCGATAAGCAACTCATCGTCACTTGATTTCTATGCTATGGACAACCGCTGCCTATTAGACTAAACATCGCATGTTCATTACCGAATGTCATATGTTAGTGTCACCGCATAGTCATGACTGAAATAGATGACATGGTCTGAACCGCACTGATTGGTATTCCCTTATGCTAGCTATTTGGATGGCTTGAATATCTGAAATGTTATTTCGTCTCTTATTGCTCATCAGAGCAGATGCAGTGTGTCCTTCTTACACTTCTGCTGCAACGAAGTAGCTGTCTGGTTTAAAATAAAAGACGGCCCTTCTTCATAGTATGGGCGTAGTTCGACGAGAAGTGCAAGGGAAGCTAGTCAGCAGATCAGCTTCTTAATAACCAAGAACGAGACACTAAGTTATAGCAACAAGACAAAATGCAGCAGCGCAGCAACTCACAGAATTGTGAACGCTCGACAGCAGTGGAAACTATTCACAGAGGGGGGCTGTGTTGCAAATACTATTTAAAGCCGTGCAGAGTAAAACAAAGGCTAATTTACCGTGGCTCAGCTGGCAATGACGATAAAAATGAACACGCTGAATCACGACTGTATTATGACCACGTAATTAACCACGAATATTCCTTTCAAGTTACCGATTCACTTAAATCGTTTGGGTGGTTGTGGTTGGCGTACACTGCGCGCATCGTTTATAAGTGAAGTCGATGTGGAATAAACGTAAAGAACTTAGAACCGCTGAAACTTAGGATGCAGAGCGTTGCGCTAGAACTGTGTCAAGTAGATTTTGTTGTTGTTGTTGTTGTTGACGCTATACAACACTCTACAACGGCAGGCACAACAATGAGATGAGTTAAAATATGTGATAAGGATCAGGCCCGCCTTTGGATTGGCTAAGTAGACGCTTTTCACATTTGATCTACTTTGTTAATACGAGTTCTCTACCCCGTTTCTTGTCGCGTTACGGTGAGGTGTCGCCTGTCATGGCGTTAGGGAAAATTGCGTATTGATGTCCCCGTTGACATTTCGGTGACATGAATTTTGCCATACTGTTTTTCCGTAGTTCATAAAGCAGAACTATCGTTATTTTTTTTTCTTTTCCAATCGAGGTTCGTCTCAGAAATAAGAAAAAGAAACTTATTTGCATGCAATGCTGTTTCAAATGATGTCATTTATCTTATACTGCGCTATATGCCAACTTACTCTAACCGATAAACAGGGCTTACGAGATTTCTTTCCGCTGCGAGGGGCCCAGGTTTTGCTTAATGGTTATGGGACGAAGAAGCGTCGGGCAAACATCGCGTCGTCGCTTGTGTCTGTATTTCGTACAAAGGTACACGGATAGTCGGACCTTTACTTTCGCCACTGAGGGAATGAAGCACATGCAGTGATGAATAAAAAGCGTTCTTGAAACCTAAGCAGCAACAATTTTTTGTATTCACCAATGTACGCTGTTGTGTAGTTCATTCTATTCATTCCGACTTTTTAGTATAAAGCGCGCTCTGTTTCGTTGGATTAACCTCTCTTGAAGGAATGCTTAACTCGTATGGTCATGAACGCCTCAGGCAGGCTTCCTTTTCAATAGAAGAAGAAATAGCGCAGTTTATTATCCATATTTTATCACAAAAAGAAAAGCAACCTTAGGTATCTGCAGTTACTTCTAGCAGATTATGATCCATATTTTATCTAAAAATAGAAGCAAGCTTAGGTATCTGCAGTTACTTGTAGCAGACGGCAATGATGTATATAAACAGTAGAGTGAGTAGTGAGTTAGTGAGTGAGTTTGGTGTGTGTGTGTGTGTGTGTGTGTGTGTGTGTGTGTGTGTGTGTGTGTGTGTGTGTGTGCGTGTGTGTGTGTGCGTGTGTGTGTGTGTCTGTGTGTCTGTGTGTCTCTGTCTGTCTGTCTGTCTGTGTGTCTCTGTCTGTCTGTCTGTCTGTCTGTCTGTCTGTCTGTCTGTCTGTCTGTCTGTCTGTCTCTGTCTGTCTGTCTGTCTGTCTGTCTCTGTCTGTCTGTCTGTCTGTCTGTCTGTCTGTCTGTCTGTCTGTCTGTCTGTCTGTCTGTCTGTCTGTCTGTCTGTCTGTCTGTCTGTCTGTCTGTCTGTCTGTCTGTCTGTCTGTCTGTCTGTCTGTCTGTCTGTCTGTCTGTCTGTCTGTCTGTCTGTCTGTCTGTCTGTCTGTCTGTCTGTCTGTCTGTCTGTCTGTCTGTCTGTCTGTCTGTCTGTCTGTCTGTCTGTCTGTCTGTCTGTCTGTCTGTCTGTCTGTCTGTCTGTCTGTCTGTCTGTCTGTCTGTCTGTCTGTCTGTCTGTCTGTCTGTCTGTCTGTCTGTCTGTCTGTCTGTCTGTCTGTCTGTCTGTCTGTCTGTCTGTCTGTCTGTCTGTCTGTCTGTCTGTCTGTCTGTCTGTCTGTCTGTCTGTCTGTCTGTCTGTCTGTCTGTCTGTCTGTCTGTCTGTCTGTCTGTCTGTCTGTCTGTCTGTCTGTCTGTCTGTCTGTCTGTCTGTCTGTCTGTCTGTCTGTCTGTCTGTCTGTCTGTCTGTCTGTCTGTCTGTCTGTCTGTCTGTCTGTCTGTCTGTCTGTCTGTCTGTCTGTCTGTCTGTCTGTCTGTCTGTCTGTCTGTCTGTCTGTCTGTCTGTCTGTCTGTCTGTCTGTCTGTCTGTCTGTCTGTCTGTCTGTCTGTCTGTCTGTCTGTCTGTCTGTCTGTCTGTCTGTCTGTCTGTCTGTCTGTCTGTCTGTCTGTCTGTCTTTGTGTGTGTGTATGTGTGTGTGTTTTCCTTAAAGAAATGTGGTGTCAACAACGATGTTGAAATACATCTATGTATATGGAAACTAGAAAACCGACGCTACGGAAAGTAGTTAAGAAAATTACTCTAAGCGATTGTCTTGAGTTCTGTGACAAATAGAGATTGGCACCAGAAATATTACAAATAGAGTTTGCAGAAATAAGAGAAGGCCTGTCAAGAGCTGCAAAAGGCAGTCCGGCATTCTTTCTTTAGCAAGCTCGAATTGGGTTTAGATGTTCTAATGGCGCAAGAGATGTACGATGACTAAACATTAAACTAGCACAACTATAGATGCGAAAGAAGCGCTTAAGAAAACAGCAGGAGTCGTCTGGCAACAATGGTTCACTAGAGAGAAGTGGTCGTCGTCCAGCGGGGTAGCAACGGTAGGGCGAGGCTCCTGCAATATGCCAGAATGCGATTCCGTCTGTGTGGATCCCGCGCGCGCTTGTTTGAAGAAGCACATCCATGGGTGGCTCTTATAAGATTGCTTATTTTATGTTTCTTTTGTGTGCGAACATTAGCTTCTTGCCGCATTTTCTGGCAGTCTGCTCACGAGGACACTTTATTGCACATCAGGGATGACTGAATCAGAAAAAAAATAAACATTAAGAAAGAGACAGCGGCAAACCAAGGAAAACAACGAAGGAAGATATTGCAGCTCCCTCCTGCTCTCGGCAAGCAAGCGTAACCAAGTTTTCTTTCAACAAAACGGATTCCTTTCCTTCCCGACAGCATCGTTGCTATTAGGTAAAAAATGAAATGGAGGAAAAATCAACTTTTACAGAAACTCAAGGGTATAAACAAGGGGGCTAGCCACAGCAATAATACGTTTGACCAAACGCCGGAGATGCCACCCGCAGGCACATAAAAAGGGTGTTTACTCGTGAGAAGAGACCGTGAGTATATTGGACCAAACGAATGAAATAAAAGAACTGCTGCTTGCGAAGTTTCTGTTGCTCGGTTTGTTTTACGACATGCCTGGCCCGTTTTCTCTGCGTCGGCGCCTTAGTCTTCGAGAAAATTTAATCGCCGTTCTCGACAGTGAAACGCCAGTTGGCGTGGCGCTCGCCGTCCGATTGCGCACAGCGGCCGTAGCAAATTGGATTCCGGAAATGGGGCATTGCTTTTACGTCTTATACTTTGATGTGGAAGATAGCGCACCCCAATACGCTAGGCGAAAAAAAAAAAGTCACAAACAAGTGGGCAAAGGTACATTTTTCTTCTGTAGTCGTGTGCAAAATACAATGCCAGTAACGAACGAAATTGGTCAAGTTGAGCTGACGTTTCTGGTACGCGAATTTTACATTTCTGTGACTTTTAAAAAAGGTTTTGACAAAAGTAAGGGATAATTTGTTGCGGCTAGTTACTTCAAGTAACAAGAATGATGCTAGCTAACATTGTATTGTGCGACAGCGATTGTTTGACACGTTGAATATATATAAAATATTGATTTATTTTAGTTCAATTGACCTGTCCTTTCACGCTTGAAAGTGAACGGTTTTGAGGCAATCACTATATAAAGCAAGGTCTGCGTTCCCTCCTCAAGTCCGTCTAGCTCATGCTCTGTTAACATCCTGTAAAGTTTATTCTGTTCCTGCTGGAGGCAAGCCCGCGTATAATAAGCATTCCTACTCGAATGTTATTTTTGATAGCCATCATAATGTTGAGGGATCAGGCCGACAGCATAGCGCTTACTTTAGCTGTGCGATGTTTTGCAGAGTGGCGCCAAGGCGCCGTTTTTATAGCGTTGCTTTGTCGTTACGTTGAAGCGCCGGTGAGCGTCACATGTTCAAGACGCGTTTCTTTTTGCCGGTAACATAGCTGGATTCATTCTCCTTCTGAAGCCGTCAATTTTCACGTATAGGCTCACCCGTGTCTTCAAGTCTAATGTTCATAGCAGCAACATCCACATCCGTGCTTGCAGAATGCTTGCAGAACGACTTGCGTCGACGCCGCCTCTCCCCTGTTGTCCTCAGGCGCGCCGCTCTTGTCGAACCCTTGAGTGTCCGCCTTCGTAGCGTCTCCCGCGCTGTTGGGCACCTCCTCCGCCGCCGTTGTCTCAACAGCAAGCGAGTATTCCCGGAAGCTACTTTCTACTTCGGTGGAGACCCAAGAGTTTCCGCCCGCCAAGCCGGCTTGCATTCCCACAGACGCTGCCAATCGCTCTGCCTCTTTCTCGTCCATTAAATGTTCAGCGCTGTCGCTGGGCGCGCTGCGACTATAGCAATGCGAGCATAGGATCTTGAGCAGTCAGCTTGTTGGTGCCCAGAAACCCTACATTCTTTCCAGCGTAGGACGCTGCAGTCACGGCGAATATGGGTTGAGGCATTGCATCTCAGACAGATGGGAGCACGACCAGAAACGACAACCAGCACTGTCCCTCCTCCCACTCACACCTGATGGGGAATGCGCTCGAGGCTTAAGGCCGCCCGGCATTTAACGTTTTTAGCGGCGATTTCTCGCACTTATGATAGTGATAGTGATCTAAAGAACGGAAGGGCGCTTGATTCAGCAACCCATGTGGGAGCATGGCGAAGCGTCGTCAGGAGAGAGGGAGTGGTAAGTGAAAGATGATAGAGAAAGAGGGAGGATGTGGCCTAATAGACGACTCCGCTATGCGCGACAGGTGGCAGTCCTCAGTAAAGTTGCCAGCGTTGTAGCGGGCGCTTATAGGGTGTCTATTCTCTTGGCGCCGTCGCATGAACGCCGCCAGAGAGAACGTCCAGCCACACGAGTGGCACGCGGACCAGCGCCGATTGGTCTTCGCTCATTGAGTTGCTTCCAGCGGTGGTGACGTGTCTCTTGAGCGCACCATCCTCAGTGTTGTCGCCGAGCGATGCCGGGTTACGAAGTGCCAGAAAACGCAGGGAAAACACTGAATGTGTGTACACGTGGGGCGGCCTTCACGGAGGAGAAGACCAACAACCTTGCTTGTCGAATCAGCGGATTCAAAGTCATCAACCTTCCACTTGTCGTTGCTCACTTCTTTGACCTCCCGTAATTCCATGAGACGTGCCGTACAACGTCGTTCGTGACGTTCAAAGCCAGCGAGTGAGTCTTCAGGCGCACCTCCGGCTTTTCGGGATCAATCACTAAGAACCTACATTTCTTGACACTGATCTGGCTTGCATGACGTAGCGTCTTCTTGGCGACTTTAGTTAGGAAGTTTATCGACCAGTCATGTGACATCTGGCAGGCACCTATTCCGCTCACTTGTTGTGTCACATCGGTGTCCTTTAATGGGTTGCGAAAATCGTCGATCCTGTAAGGCCGTCCTGCCGTGTCACAGTGCAGGACGACAGTGGTCTTCAGTCCTTCACCGGCGGGAAGAGGTGGCACAACCACACGGTAGTCTTTGGGTACGGCCTATGTCGGCCGCTGTCGCAGCTGCTGCGGAGCCTTCTATCCTGAGTGCGCACGCGTCGCTGACCAGAAGTGGAATGACGCCACGGCGGCTCCATGGCTATGGTTGACTAAAGATGCGCCTAGTGCGTAGTCATTACACACATCGCGTCGTAGCCATCTGGCTGACCAAAGGTGTGGCCTAGTGCGTGCGTCGTGGGGTGGGTGATAACGCCGCCAAAGGGGTGGAGGTGGAGCCAGGTGATGTGTACAAAATTAGTTTACAAAGCAAAAAATTCGCAGTTCCGCTGGAAAGGCGAAGCATGGATTACGATAACAAATTAGTAGATAGCTGTACGAAGTAACGATAGTAGTTTTATCGGCTTACTAGCTAAATTACCAATGATAGAATGTGTAAGCGGGACTCAAGGAGGACGTAGAAACAAATAGACACGCGCAGACAGCGCGGTCTTTCTGTGTCTGCGTCTTTCTACGTACTTGTTAAGTCGCGCTTGAACATTCTGTCATGAATGAAAACCAACTAGCCCGTGTTTTAACCAAATTAACCAGCACAGTGCCACGCACGCACAGGTAATTATGAACACACATCGCTCGATGACAGCGGAAACTGTCTGTTACAACGCTGGAGTTAGGAATCACGGTTGCAGCCGCTAGCCAATTGACATCCGTGCATCTGTCGCTTCAACACGTACGAAACGTCGAAAGCACAGCGTATGCCAAGCTATATACTGGCACTACGCGCACTCTGCAAACATCCCAGATTGATTTGAAGATGAGGCCCGCGCAGGCGCGCACTTTAGCCACGTCGCTGACCGCTTTCAAGACACACGAGCGCTGGCAACGCGTCCCTACGGCGTCCGCCAAAGCCGTCTACTAGGGGGCGTCCCTGATTCGCGTTTCAAACGCCGTAGTAGACGCCGCTGTTGTTTCCACTCTGTACGGAGTGGCGGGCGAGGAGGACATCGATGCACTGTACCAGCCACCGGACAAGAACGCCCCTCCTCCCTCGCCTCACCCCTCTGTCTCGCAAGCCACAGGAGAGGGCACGCATCCTGGCCGCGTTCCTCGCTCGTGCACGCGAGATTGAACCGCGTTCACCTTCTCACCCTCACAAGCTTTTCCTCATACCGAACCTCACGGCGATGGCAGGAATGCGCCTAGAGAGTTCATATATTTGCTATCACAATAAAATCATTGATGTCCAATTGAACGCCGCTGAGTGGACCTTCGAGATACGAAATGCTCGGGAGCAAGCGAGCGCGTTGAGATACTTGGCGCGTTTTGATTTGGCCTTACCAAGGCGCAGTTAGAACGCTTGCGCGGTCAAGGAATGCGTGGAAAAATTATTTCGCCAAAACGACTATAATGCTTTCGCATTCGCACAGGCAAGCTGCCTTAAGTATCTATGGCAAATTTTTTATTGTTTTTATTGTTCTGTGTGAGAAAGATGTCGCTTTTTACGCATTTTCTAAAGCATAGCTGAAAACAGATAATTCTGCATTGCGACAGGCGACACAGTGGTGGCAGCAACAATAACGTCATCAAGGACAAGATGAATGACATCAGCCTAACGCGCAAGAAAAAAAAGTAGCATACATGCAAAGAAAAAAAAAGCATTATGGCGGTACTCGAGTAACACAAAAGCTCTCCTTTCATGAGTCCTCGAACAGAAGTGCATTTGGGCGAATGCGATTTTGAACAAAGCAGTTCCTTTCACGTTTACATTTATGCTTCCATCAGAAAATGTTTATACAGAAGACCCTTCGCACACCAGGGTTCTGCATTGGTATTGCAAGGGTGTTGAAAAAAACAGAGATTATGTGCGCTTAACATGAGAATACCCTTGTCAAGTCTGGAGTGCATCGGCTGCATCGGAGAGGAAAGAAATGTTTTTCGGTGACATCTTTGAGCACCAAGTGCTACACTTTCCGTTTGTTAGCCGATCAGATCTGCAATTCTAATAAGCCATTGTGACATCTTATAATCAAAAAAACCTGTCTAACTTTTTTGTGGAAGCATGTAAACATTATGTGCTTTCCTTTACTCAATTTCTAAATAGTTGAGCAAATAGAAGATGAACAATGCGCTGATATTTACATCAAGTGAAATTGAAACATTGTTTTATTTTTTTGCTTCCGTGTACTGTGACGAAGAAGGCATCAGAAAAAAAAAAGAAAGAACTTTGCCTCCCGGGAGTAGGCAAGACTGAAACGTCTCTAATTTTGTCCCCGATATATGAACTCTTCAACTTTTGACCCATGTCTCTTATTCTGCTGGTACACGGCAGCGAAGGAGCGTATCGTCAAATAAAACGCGACATGACCGCTTTTCTACGCAGTTCACATGGCATTTAGTTCAGCTGTTGTTTTTGATGACGTCATTGAATTAGTAATTTTTTCTTGTCGTTGTTAAAATTGTCAGTTGTGCATTTGGTGTTTTTCTTTAGGTCATACCTGCCACCATGTTCCCCACACTCTTCGACTTTAATGCTGGACTTCGACTTTATATAGTGTGCAAGAAAGTGCGTCATGCGCCAAACGACGACAAGGTCATAGCAATTATTGCATTACAAAACGTCAAAGGAGAAACCGTGAAGCAACACAATCCTAAGAATATTAACACGCCATTGAAGTCGGTTCTTTATTGCATTCTGAAGTGTCATAACGTTGACACAAGCACTCTGACAGTAAACTGCTTTATCTAATACACCGCAGAGGATGGCGGTGCGAAAGCAGCACTTTTGTCACATCAAACTCTGAAACTGTTTTCAATATTATCCACCAGCACAGTTCATACTATTTCCGCCGAGTCAAGCAGCGATCATCAATCGATCTCCATTTCATTCTCAGAGGAAAGCGAAATATATATGGCTCTTCTAATGCTTCCATCGTCCTTTTGTATAAGCATGCACTGTGACTTTTTTTTCTTTAAATCAATACTGAAAAGCAGGCACAAGATTTAAACATACTATAGATATTTCGACAGCTTAGCTCGACAGTATATTAAGCAACAGAAACCGAACGTCCCATGAGCACTTCTCTGAATATAGAATTTGTGCCTATATAAAGAATAAAAAAATATTGAAACGTAATATATGAAGATTCCTTTATCTCTCTTTTCTTTTCACGCTGTTCCTTCTCGGTACCGGCACACTTGTAGATGTTGGCAAAGAAATTACATTTTTCTTGATATCAAACAAATACTGGCAGACGGGAAGACTCCACTATTTTTATCCGGTAGTCAGTATACATGATGCTATTTTAGTGACTACAAAAATTACGAAGAAAATGCCGGTTTTTGAGTCCCTACAGGAGCGATGCTTTAAGCAGTGGTGGCAGCTAATCTATTTTCTAACACGTCATTCCAGCTTTGCGACACTTTGTGTAGTCGGTGCATACTTTTGTCTATCTGAGGCGTCGGCGAAATCCTGTGGTACTTTCGATTAAACGGGACAGCTTGACAGTTTCAGGACGTCTTTAGCAGTGGCGTATTCTAGGAGCTGTTAGTGCCCTATTGACGACTTTACCGTCCGAATGAGAACTAGAAACGTGTTCTTTAGGCAGTGCAAATTACGACAGTTCTTACCGAGAGGGTGTCACGCAATCGCGACATGTTTGACGGTTGTCACAAGAACATTCTTGCCGCACCAAATGTAGCCCACTTGCGATGCCATATCTTCGTGGCCGAATCCATGGTTCCACGGTTCATATTTCTCTAAAAGCCTAATTTTTTTCTTTGCAAAGACCGTGTAATCAACAAAACAGACGGGGAAAAATATCAGCTGGCTTTATCGCGGATGCAGCCACAGTGGGGTACATAGAACGTTTTGGGCTTGCTGCTGAGGGAGTATGGCCACAAGGGCACACTAACGACGTGACTAAATACACAAGGAATATTTATTCACGCATTAGAAAGCTTACAGCTAGTAGGGGTCCTGCTAGCTAGAAAGATCCAGCTAGGAGGGGTCCTGGAGACTAACGCTGCAATCGTGCTCGCTCTCTATTCCCGCCGTTCTCAAAGTTGGTGGGCGCGAATTGGCATCCCTTTGCGTTGCTGCCCGAGTCTCTTTACGCTATTTCTACGTGACAAACGGGGGGGGGGGGGGGGGGGTGAGCTTGATAGCACCTGATCATCCCAGGTTTGAATTCGATGGTGTATACCTACTACGTCAGAGTGAGCTTTCTCAAACGTGACCGCACCCGCTCAGATCGACAAAGGTATTGCCGACCTATTCTTGCAAAAGGATAGAAAGTTGGGCGAGTTGGTACGGTAACATTATCTTGGATTGTAGCATGAAGTCACACGGACACAGACTACAAGCAGACAGAACGACCAATTCTTGACTAAAGGGCGTGTGAATAGCTAAATTTGTCTTCGATAGTATAATGCTTGGCGCGAAAACGGCGCTACCTGTGTACACTACATATGCATGATCGAGTAATGATTGCTTTCCTCTGCACAGTGATACAAAAACAAGCTGGTTGGGTAATACGGTTCCAAAGATACCACCAATAATATTACATCTGTGCGTTAGGTAACTGTAACTTTGCATGACATTTAAGAAGCTATAGCCCAACATATGCTGACCGAAGATAAAGATGTCTCGAATCAGAAATAAACTTGCAAATGTTAGACAGTTATACTCGCCATGGAAACACTATTCTTTTTCTTTCTTTCCACGTCTCTCTTTTCTTACGACTTCCTTTCCTTTTGGTGCCATTGCTAGAGCGCTGGCGCTCCACACGATACAGCACAACTGCCAGTTTCCGACATCATCGATAAATGACATTCAGAGGAGTTATGTGTTCCTGTGTACATGAAAACAGTGGAACCAAGGTAATGAGCAAGATAAATGAAAGCTCAGGTTCTCTGTATATCAAATTCGTCATTTCGATTCACCACCGACGTGTTCTTTTCTTCTGTCTCCTCACACGAAAGCTCAGATTGAAGGCCTTCCATACAACTGTCCGTTCTGCGTCCCCCCCCCCCCCCACCGCGGTACCACCCTTAACCTTTTTTTTTTCTCGGAAGGGTAGAGATCATGAAGCAAGAACCTTTCTTTTTGGACCATTGCCATTGGTGATGGCATTTTTCGGCGACGTCGCTGCGACGAATGCTCTCGCCAACCTGTCCTGCACAATCTATTCATTATCTTGCTGTCCAGTGGGCACAAAATTAGCCTCACGTGTATCGGCAAACTTTTTCCATCGCCGCAACAATCACGGGTGTGCTCCAGCGTGCTGGGCAGTGGCGTCCGGGGCAGCCTCGTAAAGAAAACTGATGTATCTATAGTTTCAGTGGGTGCAGGCTCAGTAGACATAAAGATGAGGGTTGAAGAGTGTTTCTTTCTGTTACTTGTTAGGTTCCTCTTGGCCACTGTTAGCTTTAAACTGTTATTGAGAGCTAGAACCCGAAAGAAACTTTAAGGAAAGAAAAACAAGCGAGGAGTGAACGCTGCTGCTGAACGATGTTAGGTGTTGCGAAGTGCAATAGAGCAAAGTGATTTAGAAATAAAATAAATGTTGCTGATTCTAGATCCAGGAAGCACAAATGAAATTTGCTCGCGGAACGATGTGTCATTATAAAATGAGCGATTGTATTAGAACAACATGGCATACTGTGACATGCGCATTAAGGCGTGGTCATTTCAGGAGCTGCTTCTAAGGAACGGCACTGAAGATTCATTCTACCAGCATCTGGCAAAATTTATTAAGTTGAAGGAAGAAATTTGCGAGAAATATTTTTGCCGGTACAGCGACAACGTACTCACAATCGCGTGCTTTTTCCACGCAGGCCTGTTCCACGTCAAGTTTCTTCGGCTTAAAGGGACACTAAAGTGAAAAACGATTCCTTCTGCAACAGTAAATTAGCGTTCTAAAACACCAAAAACACCACTCTTACAACGATAACACATTTGGTAAGCGAGAAAAAGCGCAAGAACGAAATACGGGTGGCGACGCCTACTTAAGTACCCGCACCTGGGGGCTGGGACGTCTTGGATTTTGATGGCATCTTTTAGGGCCTACTAAATATATATAGCGGTACAGATTGACCACATCGTGTTCTAAAGGAACCAAATATTAAACATGGCAAGTTTCGGGAACCTTTTTTCAGCCAACGCTGCCCAAATGCGAAAACATACTTTGGAATCCTTGACGTCACGCTGACGTACCGGCGCTTGGGTTTCGGCGCGAAATTCAAATACTGATACTTGGACCTTCATTTTCTCATCTAATAATCAAACTATTTTTTTTTAAATGACTGCCTGGAGGGTTCTCAAACAATGCTTCATTAGTATAAACTGATTTATTGTTTCGCTTTAGTGTCCCTTTAACATAGCTGATCACCTATAGCTGTGCGCTCGTCATATCAGCAAAGCTTCGTCACCTGGCCGTATGACACGTGGTGCTGGAGGCCTGTGACGTCAACTGGACTATCATTTCCATTGGCTATTCCAAGAGAATACCACTACAAAAGTGGCGAGTGCTCCAGCTCAAGGTTTCGTTTTGGCAGCAGCGGCAACGGTACAGCGACGACGTACTCACAATCTTGTGCTTCATCCACGCAGATCTGCGCTGCTATACTTTACTGAAATTATTTTTTCGTTTGCTTTCCTGCTGCTGCTGCTGCTGCCACGGTTTATTTGCATTGCAATGTCCAAAGAAATCAAGGCTCTTTTCGAGGAAGTGAAACATAAACTTCATGCAGAGTTTGAAAATTTTAGAGAGAGATTTGACAGAGATTTTCGGAACGAAATGAGGGAGGTGAAGGCGAGCCCTACGTTCATTAGTAAAGAGTATGATAAAATGAAAGTGGAGAACAAAGAACTGAAAGAGGCGAACGTTAAACTTGAAAGTCGTTGCAGTGACCTTACACAGCAGGTGAAGGCTCATGATAGTCGTCTCCTCCATGCCGAACAATACTCTTGAAACAGAAATGTTGAAACTAAAGGTGTTCCTTGCAACATGCCAGAGAACCTAACCAAGGTAGAATTGCAGCAAAACTGAATGCCTTTATTTTGCCAATTGACATTGACCTAATTCACCCCGTGACGACAGCAAACTCGGCAGTAAAGAATATGCTGGTACAGTTGAATCGGAGGCAGGTCCGTGACGCTCTTCTTCTAAAAGCGCGCGCTGCAAAATTGGTATGCTCTGACATGGCTTTTGAATCTGACATGCCAATTTTCGTTAATGAGCAGCTTTGCCCTGAACTCAAGCGCCTTCTGGGTGAGGCAACTGCGCAGAAGCGCCAAGCCAAATGGAAGCATGTTTGGGTGCGCAATGGTAAAATATTTGTTCGTCAAACCGATCATACGCCCAGAATCAGAATTGCATGCAGGGAGGACATTGAGAGGTTCACTGCATCATCAGATAGTGTCTAAAGCAAAAGGTGTCACTTGCGAAGAAATGGTAACGTTAGAAAACATGTAACATGTCTATGCTTCTGAAACCAAGCGCACTTGCAGTGCGACATGTTTATTCTGTAGAAGTTTTGTCATGCCCTCGTACATTGCTTGTAAGGATAAGATACCCAAAACAAATTGCGTCATATTACGTTGCTCTGTCCCTGTGTTTAAGGTTGTGGCAATAAGCAGGTTCAATTGTGATGAAGCATCCAGTTTGATTGCCCAATTTTAAATCGTACAATTTGACAGCCCCACGTGATTATTGTTACTGTACCAGAGATATCTGCACATGGGGGGGGGGGGGGGGTCAGCAAGAACTCGGCTTTGCAGTTACACATGTTGCGCTTGCGTACCATTTTCCATATGCTCACGTATTTTATTCTTACCATTTCTTGATGACAGTCAATCGGTATTTTGAACGTGTTTACCCCTGTGAACTGGGATCCAGTATGAAAAAGAAAGGTTTGTTCTGAGCGTTGCATTTAAACATTCACTCAATGAGGCATAAACACGAGCAACTGGATCAGTTGATACATAATCTTCCGGTATCTTATGATTGTTTCATGTTTACTGAAACATGGTGCGCACAAGAAAATTATCTCATCTCGACGGAATGATGAAGAATGGGACCCGAGGAGGCGGCCTGGCAGTCTATAATAAATCTTGTTAAGCACTGGAGCTTGTTGAATTTTCCGTTATAACAAATGACTATGAAATTGTTACATTACGTCATAACCGTCATCTTATCGGCAGTCTATAGGCCGTATCGGTAGTCTATAGCCAGTGACCAGTTTCTCAATAGTGCTAACAAATGTCTAGAATTTTGTCCGGTTAACCGTTATATTGTGTCTTGGGTGGTAATTTTAATATAAATGTAGCTGAAGATAAATACACGTCACTTAGTCTTGCGAACATAATTGAATCCAACAGTTCTGCAAACGTAATAGTGTCTTCCACAAGGATTACTTCTTCCAGCCAGACTATAGATTTATACGTCGTGAATGCAGACACTACTGTCCAATGTGCTGGTACATTGTCGTCCGACCTTCGTGACCACCGTCCAATTTTTGTGTAGGTTGTACAAAGACTTTAAACTTTCACTAGAAAAGCCCGTACGACCTATCGGTCAATTAATGACACAAATGTTAATAAATGTAGAGAAATGATAAACAGTGCTGACTGGTCCGAAATTTATACTTATAGTAGTGCAGATGAAGCGTACACTATATTTATAAATAAATTTCGCGAAATATATGATGCATGTTTCTCGTGGTCCACAATACGCCAATCTAAAACAAAACTAGAAAACAATGGATTACGCCGTCTCATTATAAACAGATAAAAAAGAAAGACAAGATGTATCAAAATTTTTTATCCAACCGAGAATTGGCCGACGTGACTGCCTTCAAACAGGTCAGAAATAAATTAAACAGTGAGTTGCGTAATGCGCGTAAGGAATATTATACGAATATATTTGAAGAAAAAACGGCCGCTGTGATGCGAAATTAGTTTGGAAAACAATAAACGCAGTCATTAACATGCCCAAGCCCTACAATTCTATAGGAGGTCTTACAATAAACGGCGTAACCTTAACGGGTATTGAACTAGCGGATAGCCTTGATAGGCATTTATTGGTCTCCCTAAAACAGCCTACAACAGAGATGCTACCTGCCTAATTTCTGTACAGACACCTTACTCTTTTTTTCTCCACCCTACCCACCCATTCGAGAGAGAGAGAGAGCAAATGATAAATGAAAGGTAGGGTAGTTAACCAGGACTGAGCCCGGTTGCCTACCCTACACTGGGGAAAGGGAAACGGGGACGGAAAGATTAAAGAAAGAAGAGAAATTCCACCGGGGATATCGTTCAGTCACTCAGTCCGGATCACAGACGCTGACTCAATCCTGTATCTTTCAGATATCGCAGCAGCGCTTTTGTGGCCTTTTGTAGCTGCGATATGCGAGGCCATGGTCCCAAGATCTTGTTCAAGGTGAACGGTTTTCTATCTAACTGGTTGAGAGCTGTGCAGAGTTCTTGTCTTTCATTTTCAAATGATGGGCAGTAGCACAGTAGATGGTCTATAGTTTCTTCGACACCGCAGGCATTGCACTCGGCGCTATCAGCCATTCCAATTAAAAACGTATATGCATTCGTGAATGCGACGCCCAAGCGTAAGCGGCACAGCATTGTTTCCTCATTACGTGGAAGCCCTGGTAAAACCCATTCGAAGTTTTTGCTACACTAATGGCCTTGAAGAATAGCTCCAGCCTTGACGCAGAGGGTCTGTCAGTAAAACCAATTACATTTGTGGCTGACCTTCTTGCACCTCACTTATCGTATATATTTTACCTATCGATATCTTCCTCTGCCTTCCCAGACAGATTAAAACTAGCCATAGTGATTGTTATCCAATAGTCTGGGACGACATAAGTCATTGGCAAATATCGACAAATATTGATTCTGCCAATTTTCTCAAAACCACTGGAAAAAATTTTGCTTAAGCGTTTGGAAATTTACTTTAATGATAATTGCCCGTTCAAATTTCCAAATTGGTTTTGACAAGGCTTATCTACGGAATCTGCACTACTTAAACAAAAAGAACTAATTTTGCAAAACATTGAAGGTGAACTTCTAACACTGGGCATTTTTATTGATTTCATCGAAGAATTTGACTGTATTAATCATAACATTCTTTGAAATAAACTTTATGCATACGGTATAAGAAGCAATCCACTTAACCTGATAGGGTCATACCTTGAAAAACGACAGAAATCTCTATGTGTCAATGGCTGTAGCTCCAGTCTTGAATATATAAGTTGCTGAGTACCACAGGCCAGCATCTTAGGATCGTTCCTTTTTAACGTGTATATAAACGATCTCGTTCATATCTCCGAGGAAGCTAAATTTATTATATATGCAGGCGACACTAGTTTATTGCTATCTGGAAACTCATCGTATTAACTCCTGCTTGAAGCGAACGTCATATTGGAAAGCCTCCATAACTGGTCACATCTAAACAGCTTCAAGATTATTCATAATAAAACAAACGCATTTATTTTTCGTTCGATAAATCGGAAAGTTACGATATCAATACCACTGCTTATTGGAGATTACGCCATCGAAACTGCAAGTAAATATCAATCTCTTGGCGTAACATATGACGAACATCTTAATCTGGGCTGATCACTTCCGTTATCTTTCTTTAAACTTGTCAAAATCTGTAGCAGCTCTCTCACGTGATCGCGACTTGTTTCCCGTCAAAGTTTAAAAATTAATATATCATTCATTATTTGATTCTCAAATAAGCTACTGTCATCTTGTATGGGGAACTGCGGCTCGCGTGCATCTAAACCAACTAACACTTCTGCAAAAAAAAAAAAAGCTATTCGCATAGTTTCTGGCTCAGATTACCTAGCTCATACTGGATCATTGCTTATTAAACGTAGAATATCTCCCATCCACCATCGAGTGTCATTTACCATACTTCGCGCTTTGAATAACTTGAGCGTACCTCGGGCTAAGTTGATAATCGAACTCTCATCGGTGACACAAACGCAAGCACCAGATGCAAAGAGAAATGGCATCTACCCCTACTTCGCACAACGTATGGCTCCCAAATGTTGCATTTTCTGGTTCCGAACACCCTTTACACAAACTAATGGTACACAGAAAATATGAACCTAAACAAAAAAAAACTATTGTTCAGCATTTTTTTAGCATGTGTTGGGCTCAAACCCAAATTAAGGTATTGTTTTTATAATTTTTGCCATGGTATAAAAAGAAAAAAATACTGCTATGTATTGTGTTTGAACTCCATTTACTATATGTAGTGTTAAAGTGCTATTATGTTTTAAACCTCCTGTTTCTGGTATACCGTTGTTATATGCCTTTTTTTTTGCTTCTCATTGCATTGTATATTTGAATTTTAGTTTTGTCATACATTAGGGTTATTTGAACTCTGCATTGTGTATGGTTCCTTGATTCATGATGTATGTGAAATTGTATTTTTTCCCTCCACTGCTGCCATGTTGTAAATCGTCCCCGGACCCTGTCAAGCTGCTCCAAGGCAGCATTTTGTCCCGGGCCTTTTTTCTCTTGCAGAAGTAAATGAGCCTTGAATCTTGGAATCATAAATACACAAACCTAGGAAACGAGGAAAAACGCTTCACTGAAAAATTATCTTGATAAATTTTCAGTTAGTTTATCGGCTTCATTTTTGCATTTGCTTTGCTTGTGGTGCTTGTACTTAGTGGCTCATTCTACAAAGCGGTTTGCTCAAGCATGAATTTAGCAAACATTTCCACAAAAACGGTAAAAAATACAAAGGCGACTGCGATACTCCCTAATGCAAAATCTCAACACATCTGTATACATGTTTTGATTCCGCGATGTATTGGCACTTTCGGCACGTTCCGAATTGCCTCGCAAATCGGGAGATCACGAGAGGCAGCGCGTGGGTGACACGTGGGAACGATTCACAACAGCAGCCGCCGACACACCTCCTCGCACGCAGCGCTTTGATTCCACATATGGTATTGGTGGCGTCATCGCTGAACAAACGACGCGCGCTACACTAGCGCCATCCCGTACTCATCGTCACCGCGAAGTCTGTCATGCGCGGCACTACACTTCTCACGCTTTCGCCATGCCCTCCTCTGCCGCTTTCCGCCTCATGGTACCGCTTCACCCTCCTATTCCGCTTTCCTCCTCGCGATCTCTTCACTATCGCTGTCTTTCATCCGCGCTCCAAGTTCGCTTCTTCATCCATCACTGTGCTCGTTCGCTCAGTTACGAGAACGCCGAGGGACGATGCTTACGCTCGCCGCAGGAGTGTCAGCATCGTCCTAAGAGCTCCGCCCTGAAACGTTTTACAAAAAATATAAATACCGGGCGATATAATTTATGAAAGTAGACTGGCGCTTTTGCACTTTTTGTGATGTTTCATGCTTTACCAAAAGTAATTCACTCAATTTATCGAAAACCTAGTGAGGAACAAAACTTTCTTCTCATGTCGACGTCTTTTCCGTAACTGAATGAAGCCTATAAGAGACTGTATACTGTGTACTCTGCGCGTTGTCTAGAATGATTTGAATATTCGAGACGAACAATACAATAAGAACTGGACTTATACCAGCGCCTTGCTCTGTTGCCTTACACGAAACGTATTCCTGCATGTTACCCTTATCAACACGCCTTTGGGAAAATTACCAGTTGTGCCAATAAGAGTGGTGGTTTTGTTTACTCATAATACAGATGCAAAAGATCAATATTCCCAGCTTCGCACTTACGAGGTCTGGAGGATTGCTTTTAAGAGCAAGATAAATTAATCCCGTGGTCTGTGTGCACATCGTCAATAATGTGGCTTGCAGCCTAGAGCAAACATTGCTGGACTGCATGTGATCGATACGTACAATTCTTTACACCAAGAAAATAAAAAAAAAAGACTGAGGGAGAAGACCCGCATTAATAACGCTCTTTATATCAATACAAACGCTTCAAATAAGGCTCCTTTAGTTTACCCATTGTTTGCTCGACCGTTCCATGGCGTTTTATATTAGTAATTCTCTTTTTTTTTCTCGGTATAAA
Source organism: Dermacentor andersoni (assembly GCF_023375885.2). Lineage (NCBI taxonomy): Eukaryota > Metazoa > Arthropoda > Arachnida > Ixodida > Ixodidae > Dermacentor > Dermacentor andersoni. Next base: position 119,632,029 of record NC_092818.1, read on the forward strand.
AAACACGCATCGCGCAAGGAGTGACGGAAGATTGTAAGCTCTTATACGGTAATGCTTATTCACTCACCGCGATTATAGTAATTATACTCGTCCAATGGTGCACAAATACCACGTTGACGTCACCACGCTAACTAACTTGCTTATACGGTTTGACTGGATGTCGAAACACTCTTTTTTCACCCTTGCTTTCTGTGAAAATCTGTGAAAACACATTGACCTGTTAATAATGGTGAATTGTATTGAACGAATTCGTTGATTTAGGATCTCAGTATCTGTCGCGGCATGTGTGCCGTTCTTGGGCAATTTCCCAGTATGCTTATCTCCCACTGCGAATTCTACATAAAACCTGGAGATGTAATGTAGGCTTACAGATATCTCTAATGCACATCGATCTGTTAATAGGTTGGAGGATTACGTTTCATAGATCCATTGATTTAGTTTACTTTGATTTAACTATTTGGTATGTATCACTGTGGGTGTGGTCTTTCTCGGCCTATCCCCCCGAATGGGTATGTTTTCCTGTGACATAAGAGGTACAGAATCCCTACATTTTGGTTTCTAGCAGCATACATCGCCTGCATCCTTCCGATATCACTTCGTATACGTCTCCTATTGTGTATTGTGGAACTCCGAGTTACCACATTTTGAACCGGTGGAGCTTCTCGTCTTGGTAGGGAAGACCGCTGCACGTGCGAGTGTTAAATCCAGAGTCTGGTGCATTCAAGAGGGTGTCGACTGCCTATTTCCCACGGAGCAAGTACGTGTGCCCAGCCAGACCTCCGTTATCAAGTGACTACATGCAGCGGACCTCAAGCTTCTCCAAGCGGATAAGGATGGCGGCTTTGTTCTTGCATCCACTGTCGTCTATAACTAGAAGGCCGACGCTGCCGTTGCAAGCAACTTTCAAGTGGCCAACGTCAAGCCTTCAAAGGTGAGAAGCTAGCGTCTTCACTGCGCTCGTTGAAGGGCTTGAACATATCGGTGTTTTGGTCGGAGTCTCACAAAGCAGAGGTTCCCTTCAGCGTCATCGTTTCAGAACAAGGTACTTTACATCGCCTGGTGGGAAGGTTCCTACAGCGTTCCATAACCATCCTGGGTATGGAGACCCATGCCTTATCAAGAAACCGCAAGAAGTGTCCGACTACCTTCAGCACGAGTCCACGTTTAGAACTTATTCATTGCCGCTGAACCAGGTTTCAGCTGAGGTGAGCGAGTGCATTGACCTCTATGGGTGTGCCCGTTTTCAGGAGTCTTGCGGAATTAGAATTAAGTACTTTTGAGAAATTCTTTGCTTTTATTTACTTTCCATCTTCATAAAGCACGATGGTCCACATTTTATTCAAAAGGAAGGTGGACTCATATGCTGGTATTTTGCCCTTAGTCTTAGTGACGTTCTTTTAGCAAGTTATGACAGTGACCTTATGAAATGCTTGCAACAGAGAAGCTCTGTAAAATCATTCAGAATTATCGGCGACATTTTAGTTTTTTAAGTATCTAACCACTGTGACATTCAGCTTTATGCTGGACTAAATGCTGACGTTGTTTCGATTCTGCATGAACAATTTATAACAGCTGCTTTTCCTATTGACAACAAACTTAGGTTCCTTGACCTTGAACTTTTTTTATCCAACCGCGTGAGCTGGTAGTTTTTACCTAACCATGTCGCTTCATGAAGAGCCTACTACCTTACAGCTAGCCGCATTCGAAAATAGCGAAGTGAGCGATTACCAAATCTTGTTTAGGAGCTGCCTTGTTGCGGTCTAGCCTTCCTACAATGACCAGCAGTTCTGACTCGGAGAATGGCAGGGTACCCAGACAATTTGCTTTCTAGCATTGCCGAATGTGTTTTTTTTTAGCAGACAGCCAAAGACAACCAATGCCCGACAAAGGACACAATAAAAAAGGGAGAAGTTCGTATTCAGGAATTGTGGTCATTCCCTATTTTCACCTTATGTGTCCTTGTTGAAAAAAAGGGTAAAAGAAATGGTAGCACAAAAGGGCATCAGAGTTGTTTTCTCAGCCGAAAATAAATCCTCCAGTATGTGCCAGAAAGAGAATAGGTAAGACATGGGGCCTCACAAGTTTGATAAGAAACACACATAAATGTTTGCTGATTGCTCTCACACCTTAGTGTACAAGATGCCCCCCTCGCGTACATTTGATGCTAAATCCGCCAAACTGGTCCTTGCGTAAACGGCCACCACCGAGAATATCTGAATATAATGAAGGGGTGTGTTGGCAGTCACCTAGCTGCGCATAGCTCCTGTTGTGGTCGTCACGCATTATTTCATCAATGCAAAAAGCGAAGGCGCTCCGCTGATCAGCGAGCACGTGAGATACACGAGGCCTTCTACACCGGCAAGAAAGGCGATATTTGCGAGAGTGTGCCTTCGATATCGTTGCTCACCCAGGAACTCGCGTATTTTGAGCGTAGATGACGTCAACCATTAAGTAGCGTTGTCTGTTTATATTCATTATCGTGACTATCTTCCTGACGATGCATACCTACTATGGTATGCTTTACTCTCCCTCCGGCATATTCAAGCTTCTGTGTAAGTTGCATGTGTGCGCAATAAAATATTGGCAGATAGCGATTCGTCTGTCGCCGTCGGCGCGTCCCGTTCTTTGCGCTGTTACTAGTGTTTTTCTGCATGGATGAAAGTTTTACCTAAAGAGAGAATTCTACCCGCATAGTTTCTATAACGATGTTCAATAACACTGTTACATTATCCTTGCGATGTTAGCTCTGCTATAGCGAGGAAATATTTTCACATCATCATGAACTTTATTAAAGGAATGCTAGCTCAGGGTTAACCTTAAATTGTGTTTTAGGCTATTCGGTCTGCCCTGTCGTGTTTCTGAACTACCACGACTCTTTTCTTACCTCAATTTGTTTTATGACTGTTTCTTTCCCAAATTTTATAATAACAAAAGTTATCACACGGCGACAGCATCACTCAGATTTCTTTAGCTCGACAGGTGAAGTATTCTTGGAAGTTGGAGGTAATCTTTCACGGCATCCTGCTAATCTGACACCAAAAGAACAAAACAGAAACTCGCCCAAGAAAAGTGAATGATGTTTCGGGAAACGAGTATATACTTTCGCTTGTTATGACCGGTTTCCTCGTTCACATGGTGAAAGCGAATACGATACTGCTTGTTCAAATTCAGGAACGCGAAAACGAAAAGCCGCGCGTTCATGTTTCTGGCAGCAAGTTACGACGGGAAGAAAAAAACAGCTGTGCTCGTTCCCGCGCCAGGCTTACGAGCAACAATATCCTCTTCGCAAGGGGGCAGGCACTGTGCTTGTGTTCTTTTTTTTATGGAAAGATTTCGGGTCGCGGAAATTATATTCCTCTTCTGGCCAAGAGCATGCGAAGTGCGACACTTCCCATACATATAGCTGTTATACATAGAACAGCTACATTTACCAAACGGGAAATTGTTGCACTATTTTGATCTACAATATCAAATATCTGTAGAATCGTCGTTTTCAGAGTTCATGTCGAGTGTCAACATTAGCGCGCAGATATTGTAAAATGCGGTACTCTCCCATAGAGAATTAATGATATTGTTTATGACACGCTTATAGTTATTAGAGGAGACCCTCATATTTTTTCTATTTGCTGCATTTCTGATGTTCCCAGTTTTCTGTCCCACGTGCATGATGTGCTGAGCTACAGAGTTCTTGAAGCAGTGCGAGAAACAGCACACTGGAGATTGCATAAACAAATTTCTTATTTAAATGTAAAAGGGACAGCGGTATTGCCTCTCAAAATAACGAACGCTGCTGCTTCAGCGTATGGTCGACTGTTTGCGTTCACGTTTGCTTTCTTTTGCATATCTATCACGTTCGCGGCAAAGATTCGCGTTGAAAGGGAAGAACACCGCTCCTACAGAACTGCGTAAAATGTCTGCACAAAGTGAACGCAAAAGGCAGAACAAATATCGAGCTCTACAGGCACACTAAGCCACAACGCCATAGCATACTTAGAGCTGAAAGATAGTCAAGTTTCTTTTAAAGCCGTATTTTAACCGGTTTTAGACCACCGTTCCGACACTATTCAGACTGTCATCTGCCTGCCACATCGTGCTTGAGGTCGTTGCTATCACAAAAGCGTCGCCGTGGCAGCGTTGCGGGGACGATGCCAAAAACCACGCGGCTGCAGGAATACTGGAGATACATTTCCGTGGGACTCGGCAAATGCGAACATTTCCCTCGAAAAAGTGCGTTTCTGAAGTAGCGTTTTAAACAATCTTCGGTAGCTCCTTTGCCCCTTCGGATTCGAAGCAGCTGATTTCATTGCATAGAGATTGAAAAGCGGAAGATTCTATTATGTCATGTTGGAGGCTAGCCGCCGCAATGTCACGCAGTCTAAGCAGCCGTTCCCAATGCCATTTTAAATATGGACATGTGTTTTTCGCCATCATATAGATCTTGCCCACTAGAAATATATTGGTGTTAACAGCGCAAAACGTAGATGAGACACGAGACGAGAAGACGACCCCACAAGCGCTGCGCTTGTGGTGTCGTCTTCTCGTCTCGTGTCTCGTCTACGTTTTGCGCTGTTAACACCAGGATGAAAAACCAACAAGCCCAAGCTGCTATACCAGAAATATCAGCAACGTGTTTTCCTTCGAAATAAGAAATGCAGAGAAAGAAGATTACTGACTTTGTTTTGCTGTTTATTGAAATAATGGGACCCATTAGCTTCGAAGGAACTTAAACTTTGTTTAAAATGTATTTGACTGAATTGCATGCAATTTGCCCGGAGTTTTCAAAGGAGCACATTATTCATTGATCGTATACTGAGGAATCTATGACAGGCTTTATAAGAAGACGACAGTGAGAGTTGTGTAGCAAGGACAATGGTAACCGCAAGCATGATGGATCTCCCAATTATAACGAATCATCCATACACTGGAGCACCTGTTGGAGTGACTAAATAAGTAATCGTGTCTCAAGAAATACTAGTTTTGCGACTTGGGAAACACGAAGAGCTTTGGAATAGTATTTCGCAATTAGCTAATGTTGTTCCAGGAAATCATAATTTGTCTCAGAGGGAGCTTTAGCTCCAAGGCTTTTTATAAATACATAGAAGGGGAGAAAACGTTTTTTCGGGAAAGCACTGCACCAATTTTTCATATCGTTTATTGCATTTAAAAAAATGCGTTATACTCTACCTAACGCATGAATTGTATTTGAATTTTTTGCAATATATAAATATATTCTTTAAAAATAATATTATCAACTCAAGCATGAAGGTTACATGTCAATGGTGTAACTGAGCCATAAAGATAATATCAGAGTTCTGTAAGCAGCCTTTAGTAACATATATCAAGGGGACATAATTCATCTATTATATCTATGCACCGCTTCGAAGTATATGCCGCTTTTTGTATGACATTTGCAAAACCCTTGTTATCCCTTGAATCATTCCACGTAAGCTGTAATTTCGCAATAATAATCTATCCGGTTGGGTTGATCTCATAAATGCAGATCACAGAACTTCGATATATCTTTTTGGTGCCGAGCTACAGATTTGTAAACTACTCGCGCTTCTATTTTACAGCAAAACTCTGTGCTGCCAATTGTTCGGGATTTCTCGTAGGCTTCTGCTGTACTCCACCAAGTACAATACCGCCACACAGCGGCCGCAATCGCTCCGACGGAACTCAAACGGCAGCTGTAAAAGGGCCTTGCTTTGAGTTTCAGAGTAATAGAATTGTTTTCTCGTATGGTCAAAATACAATCCGAAGCTATCATGTATGCAGCTTGAGCGTAAGTCGTACTTTACAAATTCTGCGGCGCAGTTTTCCTTGAGAAATTCAGTCAGGTCAATAACGCACTTGCGCTTGACAGAGGGCCGAGAAGAATGAGGACGTATGCACCACTTGCCCACACTTGCGTGCGCGCGCGACGTACACGTGGACGCACTGTATCTGTCGTTGAAGCGTCGCACAGCGTGTACTGCGACTGTAATCTACATTACCGGAAATATTGTCCGAAAGCAGTAGCGCCACCTAGCGACCACGGCCACTCTGACAGGCCTCAAACGGCAGCTGGAAAAGTGCTTTGTGTTTGAGTTTCCGCTCAACAGAATTATGTTTTCTCGTGTGTTCAAATTACATTCCGAAGCTATCATGTCTGCAGCTTGTGTGCAAGTCGTACTTTACGAATTTTTGGACGCTTTACTTTGAAACATCAAATAAGTTCAATAAGGCACTTGTGCTTGGCGGTGGGCCTAGAAGGATGAGGGTGTATGCTGGACTTTCTCACACCTGCGCGCGCGCCCAACGTACGTCGCGTGTGGTGGTGGTACTAGTCGAACGTCGGTTTTTAACTTTCCAAGTTTCAGCAATTTTTCCAAAGTACTCGACTTCATAAATCAATATTCTGCTTAACGTTGCTACAAATAAACTTCATCTTTTAAGTGCGTGAAATTTTATTTAAATCGGTAGACCGCCCTTCTCATAAAAGGATTTCTGCATTTTACAGGTATTTGAAAAGAGAAATTGGAGTTACCCTTTGGTTATGCTTCTTCTTAAAGGCATACTAAAAGCAAGCAAGAAAGAAATCAAGAAAGAAAGAAAATAAAAGAAAAGGAAAGCCAACGTCCATGGCCACGACCTGCAGCATGTAGCTTTATGGGCCCTATATATAACGACGTTAAAAGGCACCCGCTCACCAGTTCAGCTACTTGCCTATGCAGGCGACGCTCTATTCTTTTCTAAGATTCTATCCAATTTCACGCTATTGTTCCTGTAGTGACAGCAGCATGACGACTATGGTATTGTGCACGAAGGCTACGCTCTGTCGAAATAAATCGGCAAGCAAAATCTCTGGCAAACAGTTGTTTGCTCTGACAGTTAAGGCTGTCTTAAGCATAGCCTTTCACAAAGTTATCTTCGTTATAATTTCACTGTTCATCCGGCCAGCTCTTTTCAGTCTCTGCTTGCCGGTAGTGTGCCTCACTACCCTTTCGGCGCCTTAATTTACGCGCTGTTAACGTGGGTCCCGGTGGCCTGCCGCGCGCGGAGCGAATGCCTGAATTTTTAACGAGCCCTAAACCGCGCTTTCGTCCTCATTATTGCCTGGATGGATCCCAGGATAACGCTGAAGGTATTGTGCATCGGTGCGAGCATAAGGGGCCGCTAGTCACTTTTCTGTCAAGCACAGTTTGGTAGCACACCAAGCTTTCGTTTTCTTTTCTCTCTAAAATTTTATTTAACTATTTCTCTTCCTTTTTCACATTCCGCGGATTTGTCGAAATCGCATTAAACAGAAATATAGAGAATGTCAAAGGAAAATATACAATTCATTAGAAAGAAGGTATTTTTCGAAACGTTTTTCGTTCAAACAGATTTTTCTTTTTGCTGACGGTAGCTTTCCCTAATAGTATGCACCCAAACACCCTTACATCACACAGCCTTTACAACGTAGGCTGCTTTTCGCTGATTTCAACGCGAGTTGGTACTTGACAAGTGCATTCCACGTACGTGTTTTTATGTGGTTACGCTTGCATTGTGCCTAACAACCAGCTCTTAGTGAAATCGACCATTATTTGGTAAGGTTTTCTGAATTTTATGCTGAGCGAAAGTTATCACAAGACGGACTGAAGCGGAAAATAATTATACTTACAAGCGGAAAGGGCAGTTTTCTTCACGCAAAGTCACTGGAAGTTTATGACGAAGGTCTTTTGACTCCTCCTCAGTTTTTTTCCGTGGTAAAAAGATGGAGTATGAAGTGTTTAATTGTATTAAATGGGGAGACGCGGAGATAAAAATAATTAGGCAAAGCGAAGTCCGGACCCTTCCGCACACTCCTTGTTGTGTTGTAGACCGGCACAATCTACGGGTACCGTCAATCATGGGCTAGTGCGGAAGGTATTGGTGGTGCTGGTGTATGCGTTCGTTGTTAAGAAAAAGTGACCATCGAGGATACCTAGACCTCTTTGTTCAACAACTGCATTCATTGCAGTGGTCTTCGCTGTAAAGACGTATACAATAAATATTAACTATAGGAATTAAACCGGGTCATAAGCAATCCTTTGATATACAGGTAATTTTGTTTCAAAAGCGTTCTAATGCAGCTACTATATTGGACGGCGCACGTTATGAATTGCTCTAGCATAGAAAACATTTTCAATACCCCCCGCTTATTTGTAGATGCCAAAATGAAGTTCTTGTTTTACTTGCATAGACGCCGCTGCTATGCCTACTAGAGCCAATAAACGTTATGTTTGAGAAATTGCCGCAACGTGATTCATTTGCCAGAAGGCAAAATAAATGCAAGTGGTTTGCAATGAAGTGCCATGCACCATACAAGTAGCTTCACTGTGGGCTTGCTTCAAATCACGTAACGGGTTCAAGTGTGCACAATTGTGCTACTGCCATGTGTCCGCAACAGTCGGGTAGGTATGCAGTGCAATGTGCCGAATTTAGCGAGAAATAAATGGCGAAGGGTACCAAGAAGAGGGAAGGGTGTCAAAATATCAAGGATTTCAATAATAGTGGGCCGAGCTCGCTGAGGCAAACTGCCGGAGCTGCATATCTTTCTTCACTGGGCAAACATAGCGACGGCCGGCGTCCCGCTACTCATTGAGCCTGAGGCCGACATTCGTGAAAACCTACGAGCAGCCAAGACTGCTTTCGATTCAGGTCAGCTCTGCAATGGCAAACACAGTACCGCACCAAATGGCAAACGCACACAGACACTCAGGTACAAACGGTCTTCTGCTGATCGCGAGAGGATTTCTTTAGGTGTATTGAAGATGCGGAGAACGAACCATGACACTTCTATCTGCAGCCTTTTAATTAGAATCGGAGATCGCAGCATTGATGAAATAGCGTACTTGAATCGAAGGACGAGAAATGAGACAATGAGCTGGCGTGGGTGTGCATAGTTTACCTTTAGCTTTTCATAACGTTGCTCCTGCAACGAGTCCTCAAGCACCGAGTGGCATGGTCGCCTTAAGAGAAAAGTCTTAGTATATGTCACCACGCAATGTTGTCACCTTATGAACTTTACTGTGCCATTAATATCGCTGAATATGGCTGACTTTGTTGTGAATCGAAGCGATGTGAGCGCATAAGAAATATTAGAGATCGTCAAGTGGAAGAAACATCTCGCGCCTCTTAATATTCAGAAGGCATAACACAAGGAACAGCGGCATTACGAGGTGGCCGTAGCGCTCTTGGCTTTCGCTGAACGTAAGGCCTACATTAGGCTAATTGTAGATATACGCAGTACATTTGCTCCTAAAAGCCTCATATTATTGTCCTTAGTTAGCTTAGTTAGCTTTCATTTATTAGATTACATTAAATTAGATTAGATTTCACAGATTAGCGTTCCAAATTCTAGGTCCTTGTTCCCAGCTTTCTGAAGAGTAGGCTGGCATTGTGTCACTTTCGATGCCAGTTACCAGCCCAGTCCTCGGTTCCCCTTTCCTCTCTTTCAAGTGTATATATGTTTACACATTTATTAATGATGATAGTAATATTAATATAATGTAGAATTTGAAGGCACCGTTCAAGAGCAGGAAAGTAAAACAGAGAGAAAAAATAATGCCATTTTAGTATTGTGTTGATCTGCAATAATTATGAGCAGATCGTAGCACTTATTAGTAAAAGGGGATAGTTGCCCCTCAGCAAAAACCGTGGGTATGCATTTGTCTTTCATCCTTTTCCATCTTCCTTCTTTTCACCACACATACGTGCCTCGCTGCATCCAATTTAACTTCCAGGCAAGCCTTTATTGTCACTTCTTTCCCTGAATGGTCAAAATGAGCGTCAGCAATGATTGTAAGCTGAATTAGCATTTCTTGAGAGTACAGTGGTAACAATCGCAGTTTACAACTGTACCGTAATTGAACCCACACGTTTCCTTGGCTCAACCTTTGGTTCTATGAATGAGCGTTTCGAAGGGAGTACTCCTCCTGTGAGGGACCTGACAAAGACGGGTTCTAGGACACAAGACTAGCAGGCGCTGACTTACATTGTGAAACACGAGCCTATGCCTGAAAGCAAAGAGTATGCCTCAGTGACATTGCAGCAGACATGTTACATATCCATGATTCTTACACTAGCGTCAGCAAACAAGGATAGGGGCACAAATTCGCAGGAACGACTTACAGAACAACTAGAAATGATTAGAAAGAGAGAGCGATAATTTATTTGAAGGAAGTAGAGAGGTTGACCTGAGGGAGCGTACTCTAGCCCGCTACTCTGCGCAGTGGGAGGGGAAAAGGGTACGTAAGGGCAAAAACGGCAAGGCACAATAAATACTGTGATACGACGGTAAAAGCAGTAGTAAACTCAAGTTACGCTGTGTAATGCCACTTCTTAGCTTGTCAAGCTAACATAGAGTGCCTTGGCACACTCCACTCTGTTGGGGATAGCGTTTCGTGTGTTTCCAAAATGTATCGCGGCTATTTTTTATCTCCAGTATTCCTATAGAATCGAAGTGTCAGCGATGAGAGGCCTACATTCACATCTGACTCTGTGCACCGGAAAATTTCCTGGGGCTTTACGGGGTCGCATGCTTGCTTGTGTTTCATAATTTGTGATTCCAGTTGCTCGTGGGTAGTCCGACGTAGCTTCTATTGGACGGTAGCGTTATCTTGTACGAAACGGTTGTAGTGCAGTCCATGAGCAATGAAGCAAGGCAACCGCACAACGGTTCCTTGTGCTAGCATCGAGTTTTACTTTTCTGCACAGGCCCCTTAATTAGTTATAATACCGCTGATGACGCTTCAGTGGCTGCCGCTATGGGCTGCTAGAGTATGCTCTAAAGAGGACAAGTCCTTGGCTTCCTTCTCAGGCTTCCCGTGTTCTCGCACTTCAAATCTCTACGCTCCTGGGGCTCCTTTCTCTATCCCCGCTCTTGTTCCTGCAGTAGCTAGGCGCTTCCTAAAGCGCATTCTTTCTGCGTGAAAATGTGATCCCCCTTTATTGTGATTGTTGTAGAAGGAAAGAAGGGGTTAAGGCCTCGGTCTTGCAAGTGGGACAGAGTAAGTGAATGGTGAGGCAAGCAACAAGGGAGTGTTTTCAATACAACTGCTTTCAAACGCTACATTTCTTGTTGCCTCGTAATGCAGCGTCGGGTCGCAGGGCTCTGTGCGTTTAACGTGGTTGTGGTTTGTAGTATAACGTCATGCTGCACGAGCTGAAGCTCCGGCCGAGCCATCGCAACATACTGCTGGAGCAGACACGTATTAGCACGAGTGTTCACACTGCCAGGCCCAGGTGACACAGGAAGTTTATGCAAAGCCTCATCCACCTAAGCACACTCACAAAGCAGGCACGCGCCGGGATCCTCTTAGTTAGCGCAAAAGCTCCCGGAAGAGATCACGGACAGTGCGAGGCCACGCAGTTAGTGCGATTAGCGAGAAGATTAATTCACAATGCCTGGCACGTCACAGACTGCGTTTCTGAAATTTCAGCTCACGAAACGAGATGCAAAGCTCTACGAAGAGCCCGTTTGGAACAGCCCTCGCCTGTTTGTTGAACACAAATTTCGCAAACGATATAATAAAACATGCGGTCGTGAAAAGCGTCTTACGACGACGGAGCGGTGGGTTAGGTCACGGAGAAAGCATTTCTCCGTGGGTTAGGCGAAAAGGTAAACCTGTACTTTATCTTTTGTTCTGAGTATTTACAGTCTTGCTTTCGTGAGATTATAATCACCATGCCCAGTATCCCTTACATGCACGAACTACGTGGGAGGTTCTAAACGCAGATGAAAACGACTGCATGCTCACACATGGTGCTTTCGGCGTGGTCACCAGGGCACCCGGACTCGCAGGGCAAGGTAGTTGGGACTTGCGTCATTTTGCCGTGTCTACGATGCAGATATATTAATTCCGGCGACTCTACTTGCCCCCCTCCCCCGCAACATTATATATATATATATATATAATTTATGACGCATTGAATGTCGCTACTTCATGACGTACGCTCAGCGCTGTGTGCGTCCATTTTCATACCTTTGCCGTGTTTTGCTGTTATAGATAACAAGAATTCATCAATTAGTTCTTCGGAGAGGTCTCGGAGGTAGGCGTTTTGATTAAGTAGACCTTGACAGAATTCTTTTTTCGAAGTACCAATTCTATGCGCACAAATATCTTCATAGTTACGAGGACAGCAAAAAGAACACGTGCGCAGATGCGAGAACAAGGGGAAAAAACATTTTGTTCCTAATTGCATTTCAATGTTGTTTCAACATTGTTCTAGCAGCACCTGCTGTGAAACGAGGTGCGTAATTTGGCATGTCGAGCAACGCAGTCAACGGAGCAGATCAACGAGCAGAAGAGGTACGCCGCGTTTGTTTTTGCCGTTATCCGCGCTGTTCACCATATAGAACGTATACAAATTAGCCCAGCTTAGAACTTTCGTGCGTAAGTTCAGCCAGTACAATGCGACGATTCATTTCATTAGAGTCTATCCTTCTCTTTATCCTCCACAGCTCACGGCCAGCTGAGCCTACGCGGAGTTTGGGTTTTACGACGGATGAAGCGTGAAAAGAAGCGGCTTTGGAATAATACCGTGATAAAATACCAGTCATGCTTCATGAAGACACAAACATTAACTAGAAGTCAGAGCTCACATTTGAAAGTAATTATTAAGTATTTACCCCTTTCTTATCTCTCTGGCTAATTCGGTGCTGTTGTTGTTGGGTTCGGGTAATGGAAACCGCTAACAGTGGTTTGGCGCATGAGACTTTTCTCGCTATGCTTCAAAAACGAAGGAAGAAGTGGCATTGGGCTATGTTCAGGATAACGCTACTCGTTTTATTCTTTCCAATTATAACAGAACTGCCAGCGTAACAGCCATGAAAACTAGCCTTTCTCTTCCATCTCTCGCAACTCGACGTAAGGTCTCCCGTTTACCATTATTTCACAAAATTTTTCACCACACAACACTGCGTGATGTATTCATCCATACTCCACACTATGTATCATGTCGCATCGATCATTCTTACAAGGTTCACGTCCATTCTTGCAGCACAAATACACTTTCCCAGTCATTCGTACCTCGGACATCTCTAGAATGGAACCACCTTCCCGAAACATTCTATCCATCAGTGATAATATTTTGTTTCGTGATGAATTGACCAACATTAGTTGCTAGAATGCTGTTTGATGTGCATGTATACCTTGTCCTTTTTTGTGATAGCTTTCATAATTGCTCATTGTATTCCTACTGAATTATTCGTCAAATTGTCCTTGTATGTTGTATATTTTTCTTTTGTAAGACCTACTGTTTGAATTTACTCGTAACCCACTTCCCTCTGTAAAACCTTCACAGGCCTTGAGGGTATAATAAATGAAATAAAATGAAATGTGCTAGTGCTTGGTGATGCTCCAGATCTCTGACACCATCACTATAGGTACCTCTCAATTCAACGTCATTGCGAAATGGAACGATTGTTTCTGTGTGCTCTTTCTCGTTCTACTTCTCTCCGTGTTTTGTGCCCGTATCTTTAGCATAAAAATATGCCCTTGTAGAAGGAAGGCACGCCTACGCCCTAGAATTGGAATCAGTTGAAGGATGTTCTCTTATTCAGGACATTGAACGATACATCCTGACGGATTCACATTTAGGTATTTGGAATTTGTGTTCTGTTGATGCATATATACATAGTGATGCTTGGTATTTCCATGTTCACATATCTGGTTGCTCAAGCGCTTGAGTCATTCAGTTATTCTTGCCAATGAGGTGGATTCGTTATTCTGCTTCTCCTTTACATAATAAGACACTGTGGAGAGGAGAGATTTAGCAGATGGCTAATTGAGCAACACATGTGATTTATGATGAGTAATTCTAAGATAAATATTTATATTCTTACTGTGCTCTCTGCAAGTTCTTCAGCGATATGTCATGACACTACCTGCTTGCGTGAATCATGCAATCATTGCATGAATATGCTGTAAGAGAAATATTGGGATTCAATTGAACTGGCTATGACGATGCGGATTTGTTTTAACAAAATACCATCAAACAGGTGGTGTTTATTACGGTAGCGGCTTTGCTCGTAGTGTACAGAACGATGTAAGAAGGACCTTCTGAGGCAGTCGTTATACACGTCTAACAAAAGGATGGCGTATCTAATTTAAAAGCGAAGATTCATGAACTTAAGCAGTGCATCACAAACAACATGAACCTCAAGACGCCGCATGCTCATTTACGGCACCGTTGCAAGCAAGAAATATGATACTTAAAATTACCAGTTCTCTGAAATTAGCACATGTACTGCCTAACATTCACAATATTTATAAGCATTTCATATGCTCAAAGTCGACTGGGCCGTTGCAATTGGTCCAAAGTCGGCTGAAACAAGTTAAATTGGGCCCTATTAAGCAAAACGAAACGCCTTTTATAAGAGCATGGTATCAACCTGATTTTGTTGAGTATGAACGGTCCTAACATAATGCTTTACAATTGCGGCTTCTTCATTTTTTGGCTACTTAGTGACAACATTCCTGAGATGAGATTTACCTTAAAATTGTGCTTCTGGTACTTACGATTTCCATTGTCAACACTTACAAATCCGAGCTGTATTGAGTTTACTAATGAGAAGGTTACGCATGCTCCTCAATAAAATGTCAACTCGGTCAGCTCGAAGCGGGCCGTTAGGTGTGGATACCTTGAAAAAAGTCCATGCTAGACTTCATTAATATCATAGCTTCCGGTTCATTGCTATTGCAAGCTTCCAGAGCGCATGAATATGTCAGTGGCAGGCGAGAGTTTCTCAACAAAGAATTCAGAAGCACTAAAAGCGTGCATAGTTTATCCTCAGTTTCAGACAATAACCTTTGCGCTTCAAGCAACTGCTGTCAAACTAGACTCCGCTGCTCAACATGCAGTAGTTGCTTGGACTTGGCTTTCGTGTCCGAAGCTCAAGTGGCAGCACCCAGTGGTTCACATATATTGCACTTCATGGCAGCGACCATATACCAAGTTATCACATCAAAAAGAAATTGAAATCCGGCTGTTTTTCAGTAGTATCACGACAAATTGACTGGCAAGAACATTGGCGTCTTATCGATTAGATGTGTAGGATCGGCTTGGTTTACCCAGTAGTGTACGCCATCGCTGAAACAATTCAGGCTCCAACAGGCTTCTGTAAGATAGCTGTCAGCTCTTTCGAATCGATGCCGAACTGGAGCCGCTTCGGGCGATTCGCCGGCGAGCCTAAAGGTGATACAGACGCACAAAGTCAATCCTCTAGTACAGGAAAGCCAGACGTATGCAGAAAAAAACGAATTTTCGGATGAACAATGTGTAGGCACAGCGGTGGAAGAGCTTCTGCCAATTCCTTCACGCTCGAAAGCCACTGACATGCAGGTCGAGAACTTTACAAAGTTTTCGCTTCTCTCCAACTAAGCCATCCTTTCTGGGCACTGGTGCTCCGTCAAAGCCGTCGAAAAAACTTCGTCGAGGCATCTTGCACGAAGCGAGCTAGCGAGACAGTTCTCAACGATATGACTCTACAGAATGTCCCTGAAGTACGAGATATGCACGCACAATGTTTCTTGTTTCTTTTTTTTTTCTTTTTTACCATAGAGCTTCAGGAGGCTTTGGATATCTCCAGATGTTCATGGTCATCGGGTCCCAGCTGGATAACCTACATTGCCTTACGCCACCTTGTTTAACGGGAATTCCAGTCATTCCTTGGAAACTACAAACATCCTGGCGTGTGGTACCGTTTCAAACGCATCGAATTGTAGCCATCTGGTACGTCTGATAAAGTTTGGAAAGCCTTCGCATGATCTCTCATCGATTCGATCTATCACATTCGTCCTAATATCATATATGCCAGGGGATATAAAAACTTCACGCATGAAGCAAATCGGGATTCGCCAGAGAATTAAAAACGTCGTAGCCCCGCTTTGAATCATTTATCGAGGTCAGGCACCCGGCAACACGCGACCAGAGTGGGTAGCGATAGTAAAAAAAAAAAAAAAAAAGATGACTATCGCATTCAAGACCATTCCGTTGCTACCATTTACCTTCTCCTCGCGGGGCAGGAAATTTAATGCAGCGCTGCCTTGTGAGAACACTACCGTCTCTTTTCCTAAATGTTTAATATGACAATGGGTCTTACTACTAAAGGAGTAGTTGCAGCTGCCACTCTTATTGCGGGTCGTTTCGTGGACGTTGACATTAACTGGGCTGGAGTACAAGCCAGATTTGGAAGAGTGAAATGCATCTTCTGCGAAGCACAAATACAGATAGGGCAGCTGCGTACTTGTGAATTTGCATTGCCCCAAAAATATAGATACGCTAAAGTATTCACGAGAATAGCATTTCCACTTAACAAAAGTACAGCGCAACATTTGCATTTCTTTGTGTCAGTTTGTGTCGTGCTTCCTAGTCGGTGTTCCTCTTGTCCCCGTTAGTGAGTCCTGTATGTAGCACAATGACAATGAATGTACACCAAATAGACCAATAATACGCTTTGTTAAAAAAAACGTGCTTGAACCACTGTCGGATATCTTCACGAGTAGAACAGGGCATCTCGTACAGCACACAATTGAGCTCGAACTTGAAGATCCTCATATGCACGAGGCATTGAGATAATAAAAGCATTCTTCTCGCTTTGTCATGAAGCTGATAATGAATAGAAGAGCTTGAATAAAATAAACGAAACTGCGGAGTAAAGTGGCGCACGGGCAGGTGCCCTATATTTAGTGAGAAAGCGTACACATCTTATCCAAGTCTCAAACGACCCCCAAGGCGAAGACCCGTGCTGATACGCTGTGCGTCTAATGTCCTCGCGTCAATGTCAGGTGTACAACAAATCTTCATTGACTGTGTTGTTTCCTCGCTTCGAGATCACGCCGCTGGCATCTCATCGCTCCGCGGCAAAGGAGGGGCTCTACGCGCCCCTGTGAATAATGAATTTCCTCGGGAAAGTACCAGGTCATTTCCACACTCACGCTGCGCCCTGATACGTGCATGAAAGGACATTACCTTCTCTTCCCTGCCATGTAATAAACGTAATAACACCTTTTAGCCGTAAGCTGAAAGCAACGTCGAAAAAAAAAAGTCGCACGCCGACGCAGCAAACGCAGCACAGTCGCAGCGTAAGCTCGAGGAGCGGCTCCATAGCAGCTCCATTTTCGACAGCACGCACTAGGTGGTCTTAGCGGTGAAGACTCTTTGCGTCGTTTTTACGAAAATGAACGGAACTGTACACCCAGCGTTGACGGGGAGCTGCGCCTTGTGCTGCTTTCTGCACAGTAGTCTGCCGAGCCTGACGTTTTCTGCTCGCGGCCATGCGCTAGCTCTAGGATTCGCTTCTTCAACAGCGGTTCATGCCTTGGGAGGAGGCGCCCTAACGTGTACGGAAGAGTAAGCACTGGTATCGAGGCTACACGAAACACATTTCACATACCTTGAGACCTGGCACGTTACGACGCAACTGCTACATGCTGTGACACTTGGGGAAATGTAACGCAACTGTAATGCAAAGTTTACACATATCGACCTTACGCGGCGCGCTTTTCAAATCACGTGACGAGGTACGAGGGGCTCCGGGGTATGTGGAAAAGTGTAATGGTTCCAAGACACATCTAGAAATGCGGTTGTTTGCTTGAAATCAGGAGCACACTCAGGACTCGGTGGCAATAAAAGGTCAGTGCGACACCTTGCATTGGGCGCTCAGAGGAAGGCTACAAATTAAGTTGTGCAGGGTGACATGGAATGGACAAGTTTTGAAGTTAAGGAAGCTTCAAGTATAATTCATTATTAAGAACGACTTAGGAATATAGAAAAAGAAGTAAATCGGTTGGGAGAGTGTTCAGGTATTTGTAGAGAAAAAACATTGATTCACAGTGGAGCAAAATGACTACGAAGCTTACCAGCAAGTATGTGGCCTGTATAGTGAGCAACACGGCAACAAAAAACGTCAAGCGGTAAGTCAGAAAGGCTGAGATAATCTCATGGTGGACGGCAATGGAAAAGAAACGTGCCATGAGTAACTACTTG
Source organism: Dermacentor andersoni (assembly GCF_023375885.2). NCBI lineage: Eukaryota > Metazoa > Arthropoda > Arachnida > Ixodida > Ixodidae > Dermacentor > Dermacentor andersoni. The sequence goes on from NC_092818.1 coordinate 119,650,023, forward strand.
CAAGAAAAAACGAAATCAGGAAAGAAGCAATTTATGATAAGTCAAAAGGAAGCCTCGTTACTTTTCGAAGCGAAACCGGGATGCCTTAGGACACGCACTTATAAAGCGAGGTAGAAGAAGGAAGAGGGAGCAGGTGCTTGCTGTGGTAACGCTGGGGAGGTGATGGACCATGTTTTATTAGAATGTGAATTTACCTGCCCAGCAGCCGATGTAGGCAACACTGGCCTCCTTGAAGCCCTTAGGTTAAGCACGAGCAGGGTGAAAGTAAACATGTCCGCAATAAAGATTAGTAAGAGGCGATTGGAAGATTGAGGGAAGAAACGTAGGGATGCGACAAACAACAGAGGCGTACAAAACTTAGTTCCCAATAGAGGGTCAGGGAATTTGGTTGTGGGAGTTCATCGTGTTTTTTTTTTCTTTTTCATTTTTTAACCTATGTAGGACTTCAGGCAGTATGATAACAAGAGCTTGGTGGAGCAACCCACCACCCCGTTCCGAAGAGGACGCTCATAGCACCCACCCATCCATTTAAAAAGAAAACAAAAAAGAAAAAGGCAGTCAGTGAGTTTTTTTTTTTTTTTTTTATAAAGACCGTACCACTTAGAATGTTTATGCTCCCTACAGGCGAGAGGGCATACCAAAGGAATAACGCTACACAAGAAAAAACTGCAAGACATGATTCAAGCGCGTTTATAAAGTGTTTCGGAGAAACCTAGCGTTATCATAGAAGTCTTATGAAGCACGCCTGGCACGCGCGAACAGAGACACTTTTCCAGTGTTGTTAGAGAAGATCGTTTCAAGCGTATGCCTTTCTCCGGCTAATAGCACGTCTACCGTCCTTGAAAAGAGTGTATAGGTTCCCACAGCATATTTTGCGTTGTCTATACACTTTTGATGAAGACAAATTTTCTAAGTATAAGAAGAGGCTGTTATATTATTCCTTAAGGCGCCTTTCATAATGGTCGTTACATCCAACTCATTAAGTGTTAGGGAAGTATAAGTACGGGTTTTTGTAAATATCCCTTATATGTCAACACACTCAGAGTAGCAAGTGGTATAGCAACGTGTTCTAATGCGTGAATACTTATGTTTATTTCTTTTTAATTTTTTATTCATGATAATATTAAGGACACATTACGACCACTGAGGCTCGTTAATATTTACTGTTGCACGCGCCACACGGGAAAGATGTTGCGCACTTTGCTAAGATTAGAGTTCAGGTGAAAGTAGTGCGGTAGTGCATGTTAACGAAAAAAGCCAGGATCCCAAAGTACGCATGTTCGTTTGGGCTGACATCCTAGCAGTTTCAGAAAAAAATGCAAGTAGATGCAAATAAACGCTGCACGCTGTTATTTGAAAGGAGCTCTTGAAGCATGCGTCGGTGCCGTGTGGCAACTAATATATATATATATATGAAATGTTTATTCTGACAATGACTTTGCCATGGTTGGAACGTACGCAAGTAAATTTGCCTTTATCGTAAATGGGCTCCTGCTTTCCGAGAACCTACGCGCATAAGAAAGCTACAGCACATGGACCTATAGAACAAGGACGTTCCCTGAGAGAGGATATGATAATAAAAACGAAAAAGCATTTTTCCAAGGAAAAGCCATATGCAAAGCTCCCTAATTGTGTCTCCCAATGGCCATCATGATACCACATATAGCCATGATGGCCATACATAGATACATACACACACACAGATATATATATATATATATATATATATATATATATATATATATGCTTAAGCTGCACTTAATAAGTGCAGCTTACGCATATGAGCTGTTTCTCGGGGAAAATTAGTTCTTCTCGGATCGCTAAGAACCGAAATAGTTATTGATTTGCTGTGCAAGCAAAATAAGTGCAGCGTACAGATCAATAAATCCATAGTTTTTTGACAAATGGCTGTCTCGCCACGAGAACAGTCGGTTGACAATTGCGAAGTGGCACTGCTCCTTACAATCCGCACATCGCTCATTATTCTTTGACTCACGCGTCCGTGGAAGCTGTTTTTAGTGGGCCGCTGAATAAACGAACTACGGTACTATCATATGAATACCTTCTTCCGCAAGCGGGACAGTCGAAAGTGGATGTGGAGGAGCCCGAATGACGAGACTAGAAATGAAATAGACTTTATACTCTGTGCTAACCCTGGCATCGTACAAGATGTGGACGTGCTCGGCAAGGTGCGCTGCAGTGACCATAGGATGGTAAGCACTCGAATTAGCCTAGACTTGAGGAGGGAACGGAAGAAACTGGTACATAGGAAGCCTATCAATGAGTTAGCGGTAAGAGGGAAAATAGAGGAATTCCGGATCAAGCTACATAACAGGTATTCCGCTTAACCTAAGGAAGAGGACCTTAGTGTTGAAACAATGAACGACAATCTTACGGGCATCATTAAGGAGTGTGCAATAGAAGTCGGTGGTAACTCTGTTAGACAGGATACCAATAAGCTATCGCAGGAGACGAAAGATCTAATCAAGAAACGCCAATGCATGAAAGCCTCTCACCCTACAGCTAGAATAGAACTGGCAGAACTTTCGAAGTTCATCAACAAGCGTAAGACAGCTGACATAAGGAAGTATAATATGGATAGAATTGAACATGCTCTCAGGAACGGAAGAAGCCTAAAAGCAGTGAAGAAGAAACTAGGAATTGGCAAGAATCAGATGTATCCGTTAAGAGACAAAGCCGGCAATATCATTACTAATATGGATAAGATAGTTCAAGCGGCAGAGGAGTTCTATAGAGATTTATACAGTACCAGTGGCACCCACGACGATAATGGAAGAGAGAATAGTCTAGAGAAATATGAAATACCACAAGCAACGCCGCAAGAACTAAAGAAAGCCTTGGGAGCTATGCAAAGGGGGAAGGCAGCTGGGGAGGATCAGGTAACAGCAGATTTGTTAAAGGATGGTGGGCAGATTGTTCTGGAAGAACTGGCCACCCTCTATATGCAATGCCTGATGACTTCGAGCGTACCGGAATCTTGGAAGAACGCTAACATAATCCTAATCCATAAGAAAGGCGACGCCAAAGACTTGAAAAATTATAAACCGATCAGCGTATTGTCCGTTGCCTACAAAGTATTTACTAAGGTAATCGCAAACAGAATCAGGAACACCTTAGACTTCTGTCAACCAAAGGACCAGGCAGGATTCCGTAAAGGCTACTCAACAATAGACCATATTCACACTATCAATCAGGTGATAGAAAAGTGTGCGGAACATAATCAACGTCTATATATAGCTTTCATTGATTACGAGAAAGCGTTTGATTCAGTCGAAACCTCAGCAGTCATGGAGGCACTACGCAATCAGGGTGTAGACGAGCCGTATATGTAAAAATACTGAAAGATATGTATAGCTGCTCCACAGCCAACGTAGTCCTCCATAAATAAAGCAACAAAATCCCAATAAAGAAAGGAGTCAGGCAGGGAGATTCGATCTCTCCAATGCTATTCACAGCATGTTTACTGGAGGTATTCAGAGACCTGGATTCGGAAGAATTGGGGATAAGAGTTAATGGAGAATAGCTTACTAACTTGCGATTCGCTAATTATATTGCCTTGCTTAGTAACTCAGGGGACCAATTGCAATGGGTGCTCACTGATCTGGAGAGGCAAAGCAGAAGGGTGGGTCTAAAAATTAATCTGCAGAAAACTAAAGTAATGTTTAACACTCTCGGTAGAGAACAGTACCTTACGATAGGTAGCGAGGCACTCTAAGTGGTAAGGGAATACGTCTACTTAGGGCAGGTAGTGACTGCGGATCCCCATCATGAGAATGAAATAATCAGAAGAATAAGAATGGGCTGGGCTGCGTTTGGCAGACATTCTCAGATCATGAACAGCAGGTTGCCATTATCCCTCAAGAGGAAAGTGTATAATAGCTGTGTCTTACCAGTAGTCACCTACGGCGCAGAAACCTGGAGGCTTACGAAAAGGGTTATACTTAAATTGAGGACGACGCAACGAGCTATGGAAATAAGAATGATGGGTGTAACGTTAAGGGATAAAAAAGAGCAGATTGTATGAGGGAAGAAACGCGAGTTAATGACATGTTAGTTGAAATCGAGAAAAAGAAATGGGCATGGGCAGGACATATAATGAGGAGGGAAGATAACCGATGGTCATTAAGAGTTACGGATTGATTCCAACGAAAGGGAAGCGTAGCAGGGGGCGGCAGAAAGTTAGGCGGGCGGATGAAATTAAGAAGTTTGCAGGGACGACATGGCCACAATTAGTACGTGACCGGGGTAGTTGAAGAAGTATGGGAGAGGCCTTTGCCCTGCAGCGGGCGCAACCAGGCTGATGATGATGATGATGATGATGATGATGATGATGATGATGATGATGATGATGATGATGATGGTGGTATTATCACGTGTCGATTATGTACTATCTGAGCTGCTTGAAACCGCTGGATCAGATATGTCTTTAGTGGATGCAGACGAAAATTGCCGTAGTTGAATGCGTTTAAACGAAGTTTCTCGAGGAAGAGCACGGTTTTGCTTGCTTTGAGAAAGGACGCAGACGCTGCTCAGCGCCCCGTCAGCAACTACGGCATGTACAGTTGCACCACAAGACAACACACAGGCGCTGCTCTGCGCGGCAGCAGCAGCGAGCAAAGCATGCTGCGTCTCGCTTCAATGCGAGCTAAGCGTCGAAAGCGCAGCGCAAATGAAGCTACCAGCACTAGTCGCACGTTGTACACATCGAAGATCGCTTTCAAGATGTGGGCGCCCACGCGGAGTACGCAGCAGCCGCCGGTAGTGGCAGGCTAAGTCCCAGTTTGGCCTGGGCTGAGCTTGATGATAAAATTTACGCAAACAGGCGGTTTCTGGGTTTGTACCTGGAGTAGTAGAGTTATCGCTCTAAAGAAATATCTTGAACATAGCGGGCTCATGCACAATAATCTCATGCATATGCGGAAGCATGGACTAATTAAAGCGCGAAATAAGAGGCTTCCTGTAATTCATGAACACTACACAATAGATGAAGAAAGAATAATCCTCGAGATGTACATGTAGAGTGGGTAGTAACGATACAATTGCCGGCGAGGCCAAACGCAATAAAACTCTGCGCTGTTAACGGTTTTGTTTATATGACCATGAGCTAGCTGCAAGATGTTATTTTGAAACGTCTTGAAGTTTGTTTCGCTTTCTTTCCTCTATATTTTATCGTTTTCCTGGCAGGATCCTTTGCTCTATTTTTGGCCCTTGTACACATCTGTCACCATGTTGGCTGCCGATCCAGCCTTTCAGGGTATACGCGGCGCACAGCCGCTTAGAAAATAAAGGAAAACAAGGCTCTGCCTAAGGGTTGGCTAAAAGTGAGTTTCATCTGTGTAAAACATTTTATTTGTATCCATCGCGAAGAAAGAAAAAAACATAGTTGCCCCAAGGCTTGTGTCCAGATGGCGGACACCAAAAGTGTTGTTCGGAAGAAGGCTTCCTCTGGTATCCAGCTACCATCGGTGACTCCAGCGTCGTAATCGGGGCCTTGTCTTCCTTTCTCTTCCATTGTCAGATCTGTGAGCCATGCCCTGTACTTCGCTTCTTTGCTGCTGGCCTCCGGGCTTCCGCGTCTCCTTTAGTCATCTGGGCTTCTCAGAATCTGTATATGGCTCACTGTGATTTTTTGTTTCCCAATTCGTGTGTGGTTGTATGTTCGTAAACCGTGTGTTCGTATTGCCGTATGTGCGTGTGGGTATGAGCGTGTGTGTGTGTGTGTGTGTGTGCGCGCGCGTGCGTGCGTGCGTGCGTGCGTGCGTGCGTGCGTGCGTGCGTGCGTGTGTGTGTGTGTGTGTGTGTGTGTCTGTGTGTCTGTGTGTGTGTGTGTGTGTGTGCGTGTGTGTGTGTGTGTGTGTGTGTGTGTGTGTGTGTGTGTGTGTGTGCGTGCGCGTGCTTGGCCGAGTGGTGGGTGGGTGTTTTGTTTGTGCACTGCCACTTATCGTTGTTTCCCGGATGTGTCACTGACAGTTTTGCTCGGCCTTCTGAGACTACCATCATAGTTAGCCAGTGTTCCCGTAAGTTTTACGTTTGTTCCTTTTATTTTTGTTTCTGTTCTGTAGAAACGTTGTGTGGACAGGCTTGCGCTTTATGAGCTAACTTAAGAGCTAAGTCTAGGAGGAACTATTCAGTTCCTTGAGCACAGTAAGGTATTCATTTATGCTGCGTTAACCATGCTGGTCGACTTCCCTGCCTTTCCGTTACTTGCTTTCTCGCTCTCCATCTCCTTTATTCTATGTTCGTGTTGGTCTCTTTTCTTGTTTCTTTTTGTTTCTTCAAGTCCTTTACAGCTTGCAGTGAACGGTTTATTTTTTTCTTTACCTCACTTTTCTTGTATCAGGTCTCTCGCCGCTTACTATTTAAGTAAAACCATAGTAGTCATTTAACTGAGCCTACTGATGATAAATTATACTAAACGACCGGAGTGACCATCGAAAGCTGAAGTCACCCCATATAACACTTACTTTCTGTCCTGAGTTCGTAGCTTTCCGCAACAAAATTCTGCGTCTATAAAGAAACCGATGCGTCTTTATTTATATTCCCAGGAAATCGAATCAGAAAAGCAGTACTCGAACAGAATCTATTTCTTTTTGAATTTATTGACATTTTGCCGCTAAGCGCCCTCTCCCCCAAAAAGGAAAGAAATAAAAGAGAGAGAGAGAGAGAGGCAGAGCGAAAAGAAACGAAAAAGGGTAGTGTGAAGCACCAATAGGAAAACATCACGCGGCGTCAAGTACTTGTCACTAAATTTCTCATTTGTACCTTCGAGAAACGCACACTATGTGCTGTATAAGTAAAATGCAATGCTGTGCCTACGGAGACTAACCTCCTTGCAGAAGCTCTACTCGAACTTTAGGTTTCTCCAAATCTTCTAAACGAAATCGACACTCTCCACAACTTTACTTCATAAATAAATAAAACTAGTCGCTTATTTATTGCGTAATCCCTACTAAAGGCATGCGTGCCGAGGGGGTTTTTTCCTTTAGTTGGGTTAATTCTTATTCAAACATTCCTCTGGTACACAAAGCAGCGTTGTTTGTCCATCGTTATCTGTTGTCATCATTTTCCGGGGTGATATCATCCATTGTGATTCAACAACGACAACAACAGAAATTTTATTCAGATAATCAAAAATGGTATGCGAAAACGCCTGGATCCTTAGCCATAGGCTAGTTATGGATCCATGCAGTTATACAAAGAAAAAGTTAACCATTCAGACAAAATAATTTGTTTTGGATAAAACAAACAAAACAAAAACAGAAAAAAGAAAGAAGGAAATGCAACCAAATAAATACCAATAAAGCAAGGCGCTGTCACCCACGACAGGAGCCCCACACCACCAGTGAGGCAGCCCAGCTCTCCAGCCTAACGTAACTGAGTGAGTGAGTGAGTAAAAACTTTATTGGATATAAATAAAGTAAGGCACGATGGTTGGAGCCCCTATTTCAGGGCCCCACTGGCACGAGCGGCTCGCTGGGCTTGGTCCAGAGGAGCCAACTGGCTCTCCCGTAACGTAACTGAAGAATCATATGTTAAAGCGACATGAAATGAAACTATACTGTCGACCTTATTCAAAAATTAGCCTTCTCTAGTTATCAGTTCGTCAGTCTTAGTGAGAACGAAGCTTTTGCAAGGAAGAAATTTACAAAAGAAAGAAAACTCTAGTGACACCATCTAATCTGAACTACTGTAACTTGCCTGTGATTTCAGCACTGGCTAATTCACCGCAATATACAGAAATGTCACGTGAGGATTACGTCAACTCGTGCGTTTTGGCATGTGCGATTCAAATTCAAGAGCTGTAGCGGAACCCTTAGAGGCAAGTTTCTTTCTAAGGAAGTCTTATATTGGAACAGAAAACAATGATAGACTTCTAGACCGAAATTGTATCGATACAACTCGGCTTAATATGGTATCAGGACAATGGTATCAATTTTTTCTTCTATTATTATAGATGGCATGTTAATATATAATAAACGGTCACACCTTTCGATGTAACGCAACTGTATTTGCATTATTTACAGTAATTACTTCGAATCCAGTCCCTAGAGGGTGCTGTCTCTTTGTTACTTCAGCGTCTTCTACGGTAGTCCGCGTTCTCGCGTGCTGGCGTTTGACTTCTTCTCGAGTTCTTCCAAGGAAAGAAAATATTCAGTATTAAACAGCATGCATAACACAGGAAGCTGGCAAAACTAGAACACATTGGCTACGATAGAAAATTCGTATTTGGTTGTTTTTTTCACTGTGCGAATCTTAACGTGGACTGGTAACACTGACGGAGGAGAAAATAAAGTATGTTCCGCTTTGGTCAGGGTGCTGCTGCTGCTGTTGTTGTGGTGGTCGCAGATTATGCCTCTTACCCATAATGGGCATTGGCCGCGTTAAATGCGTGGTTTCATTTTCTCACATGTGCGTCTGAGTGCTAATATTTGCTAGTGTCCACTGTAGTTCTCTAATTTGCGCTGTCCTTATTCTAGGAGTGAAATCACTACCGGCACACTGCAGCTTAAACATCCTTGCTGCGCAGTTCTGCGTCGGAGAGTGCAGAGGGAGGGCGTCCGACTTTGTCCGTTCATTTCCCGAAGGAACCCACTAAACGTAATTGGCGGGAGCGATACGCAGAACGAAAGGACGAGAAGGCTTCACCGATTTCATTGCCGATTTCCGAACATGTCATGTCAGAAAGCTATACGTCCAACCCACGCCTTCTCGCTGCGCTTGGTTTCTGCTAGAACACTCGCGCAGCGGTGGACGTGCACACTTACGGCATGGCGCGTACGCGGCCTCGGAATGTGTTGAAGCGACAACACAGCTGTAGCCCTGCAGTGCTTGACGTCACGCAAGCCATGTCGAAATTATGACTGCTATTGGTGGCAGAAGGCTGAGAGGCAATGATTTCTAACTGGGAAATTTCGGGTTAATAATGCGCTGAGAATCGAGTTGTTTTACAGCGAAGCTATCTATACGGACCCGGTGCCGTCGTTGTCGGAGTTTACTAAAGCTATCATCTTCAGCAATGGCTTGAGCGTCGTCGTCTTCTTCTACAGCTGGCTCGACGGCGCCGCTCGGCTCTACCACGCGAACGCGCTCGTGCTACTGCACCTGCGTTTATCGTCGTCGTCGTCGTCTTCCACAGCTGGCTGCATTGCCGCTCGTCATTCCAGCGTAGAATTTCACTTCTCTTGTGTCGTCGTAGTGGGGAGGCCGCGTTTACGGGGGGTATGAGCGATTGCGTAAGAGTGTATGAGCCATTCGTTGTCTTACGTGACGGACAGATTTAATTTTGAAGCACGAGGCTCTAATTGTGAAATGTAAACGCTGCCATCTGCCATCAACTCAAGAGCAAGCAATGCAAGATTCAATGTCTTCAAAGTACTGCAAGCGGATGCGGCTCACCGAGCAGTGCAGACACAAGAGACGACAATTCAAGATCCAGCGGTAGAAGCGACAACACAAGACCAAGCAAATAGAACATTGTATAGAAAATAAATTAAAAAAACAACCAGATGGTTTTCATTTCACGCCAAACCTTGCTCTTATTACTGTCATGTAAAAAAGGGGCTGAGCAACTTGCACCCGAGAAAAAGAACGCACGGGAAAACACAGACAAGCACGGAAACATGAAAATGAGGTGAATGAATTGCGAAACATAATATTTACAATATACACTGCTTGCGAAGTTTGACTTTCATGGTGTAACACTCGGTTTAACAAAAACAGCTTCGCTGTTCGACCATCTTCACGGACTCGAAGGGCCGGTGCTTTGTTTTTCTTTTTTCTTTTGTTTTATGTGCTCTATGTTACAATAATGCTCCCTGTCGGTTGACCATGTGACAGTCCCTGTTATTTATTACGACTTCTCATTATCTGTCCATACTCGCGTTGTCGTAATTCTGTTTCGATAGTGCGTGTTTGAACCAGCGCGTTCCTGTTTGTGCGTGCATTTGTGTGAGTGCTTGTGTGTGTCTGTTTTGATTTTGTATATCTTCTTGTTATGGTTGTTGAGAGAGAGACACATACTTAAATACTCATCGCAAACCACAGCATTCAAAGAGAAAAAGACACACCCGAAACTCCTACGGTGCGCTGCTCCCCCGTTCTCTTTTTCAGTGGGCTGCCTTACATTTTCCAGTATGACCATGGAAATCACTAGAACTCTATATCTACTTTTCACAGAAACGTGAGACATTTAATACCAGGTAGGCTACAATGTTTAACTAAAAGAAAAATAATTCGCCCAACGAGATTACAACACTCACCCAGCAAATACAACGTATTTCGTATACAGGCCATCCACAATATATTAGAATTTAGAACCTAAAAAAATTTCGAAATATATTTGTTTGTTCTGTAAATAAATATATTCTCACGTAGTAGTTACAGTGAAGAACATCTGAGATTTGTCACCCGGTCAAAAGCAGTCACCAGAGGAAGGTAAAAAAGTAAGCGTATCGATCAGTATACTTTTGTACACAATTTACCAACCGATTTCGTACTTCGCTTTCACCTGCCCGATTTTGGGCAGCTCCCCTAGAGAGGGTGTGTACGAGTAGATCACAAGGATATACATTTATTGGGTCTTCAACATTAAACGAAACTTTCTTAAGTTTCTAGGGACGTCAACGATTTCTGAAATATTGAAACTACTTCATATATTGTATAGTGTCGTCGAAATGAGCGACGTTCCATATTGCGACTGTTCAATTTAGCTTACACATTCAATCTTCGTTTTTCTTCTGTCTTTTAGAAAGTGACTCTAATAAGGCATAATACATAAATAATATTTTTTGTAGTTGACTATTGATGTTTTTAAATGAGATAGCGATGCCATATTTGCTGCGCGTTGTTGAAAACACCCTTGTCTCAATTTCGCTTCAGCTGGATCGTCCTTCTTGTAATCAAAGAAGCAGGTAATGGTAGAGGTACGCTTTCGATGAACTTTCTTTTTTCACTATCTTGTTTGTCAGCGAAAACATCACTTTTCACGACAGCGCACTCTGAAAATGGCGAAAAAGGAAACGAAAATAGAGAAAGGCTGGATGCAAAAGAACTCACTTCTTCAGATATAAATCTAATTTGAATATTAACCACCTACGCTACAATTCTTAATTTGAAATGCAAAGTAAGAAAATAGCTCGTTATAAGGGCTGGTGCGTATTGTAAATGGTTTCAACATTTCATAATGTGTTCATGACAAAAAAAATAAAAACAGGAGAAACAAGCAGGCACAAATAGTGAAGGGTCGTTTGCGATCGTGATTGCAGAAATCGAAAAAAGCAGACGAGAAAGAAAAATAATAGTTACGCGTCCTTTCGCACGATTTTGTGCTTTCACACGACCTTGTTGGTGCATCTGTTATAACCGGATAAAAAAGCCATCAATTTCGTTCACACAGTGAAGTCAAAACCATGGAAAAGCGTAATCATGTGTCGACGCTATCTTTCTCTGAAAACTTCACCGTGTAAGTTCATAACAAATATCAAATTACGCTTAATAGTGAAACGATATCCTTCTTTCATTGTGCATGAGGCAATGATGTAGTAGGGAAAGGGGGCGGTTTCATCTTGGTGCAAAATAAATATAATCTTATGATTGAGTGCGGAATCACATGTGCATTATTACCAATGTATGCAAATAAAGTAGTGAGATTTAGTGGCAATGTAACCTAGATAATAATATCGTAAATACTAACAGTGCCATGCATATACTATTAATTCTGTTATAGGCCCTGTGGCATCCATATCCGTGTTTCCTGCCATACCAATACTTTGTGGCAAAGGGCGGACACTAGTAATAGCTAAGTAATTGCTTGCCGCTGATGGCTTCAACAGTTGCTTTAAAATTGGAACATATTTTGTAATGTGATATTACTTTTCTGCGTACAATAATAGCTTATTTTTACTTATAACTCTTTCCTTGACATTTGTTCGTTCGTAGTAAGCTACAGATTACAGTTATTTTCGGTATTCTACAAGATGTAATCCTTGACTGAAAGGAGAAATAATTAAAGAGAAAAATTTCACTCCACACTTTTAGTGGAATTCCATTCCACTAAAAATTCAACTCCCCGCAGTATCTGTAGCATGCTTGCTATAAGCCCTGTTCGTACTCAGCTTCGATCTTCTCAAGAAAAACTGAAGAAAGTACCAGTAAAAACTGATAATCAATGTGCCCAGGAACATGCTAAAATGAGAAGTAGACTTAAATTTCACGAAAGCGCACAATTTTAAAAGTGCACAATGCTATACATAGCAGATAAAGGGAGAAGCCGACACTTCGCAGGAGCACTTTGCGTATAGCCGACGGACTTTCCGTCCATTCACGCAAGCAACCAAGCTGCCATTGAAAGGACGTACGGACTATTGTTCTTATCATCCTGTTCCAAAATAGAATCAAGCATAACATGAGATGGCTCTGAATGGCGGTGTCTTTCCATGTCCGATGTCATTGTTCCGCGAGGAAAAAAAGAAGACGGAGTGCAAAAAAAAAAAAAAATCACTTGGTTGACTACGGCACGCTTGCATAGGGGCTCAGCGTAGTAGCGAATGAGGCAGAGAAATGAAGGTAAGATGTAGAGGACGTCTGCCTGTGCCGAGTCAACGCCGCACAGTCAAACGCTTCTGCAAAATTCAGTCCTCCTCAACTACAAAAAAATTTTGGAGAGACACTCAAGACTGCTTTTGTGTGGGAATGAGAAAAAAATTTAACTCATTTTGGTCAAATGTTTTTGATTGATGTTTTCTACTTGCTATAAAGTTCTTCCTGCATTTTCGGTGTGCGTGTTTGCGTATATATAGGGCAAGAACAGGCTCATTATATACTTTCGTGACGTGGAGTCGAGGGTTTATCGGAGCAGACGCAGCACCGATGAAATCCGAAGAGCAAGTGACCTGCGGGAGGAAGCGCGCCCATTTTGTACACTCAAGACGTGACGCCACCCCCTTCCCATTGGCTGCGCCGTCAAGTGCTAAATGACGCACGCACTAGGCCATACGTTTAGTCAGCCAGATGGCTGTAACGTCACGTGTGAAAGGAAGCAAGCACGAGGTGCACCTTTAGTCAGCTATAACCGTCGAGCCTCCTTGGCGTTGCGCAAGTGGACATATCTCGCACCCTAGGGTTTGGGTTCGATTCCCACCTAGACCGAAATGTAGAAAGTTCTTTCTTTAAAGCCATTAATTTACATTATAGGAACCTCCCTGAAAAATTTGCCGTCAATCCGATCATTCTTGAGGTGTTTTTACTTTAGCGCCGTCGGCCATTTTTGGTACCACCGACCAGTCACGCCGACAGTTCCGACAGATTCTCTCGTAATGGGGAAAATGGTGCTTTCACATTAAAGAGTTTGTTTACTGCTTTGGGGCTGGCGATCAGTGCGGAACGTGTCGCTGTAGTGTGTGGTCGTGGGCGCAGAAAAGAAAAAAAAGAAAGAAAACGCAGTGGAATCTATTTACAGCGATGCTTTCCGTAAATGCACCAGAAGTGCTGAAACACTTGTTTGTGTCTATTCAATATCAGTGCAAAGTGAAATCGAGTGCGTTATTCAGGTATATTTTAGAGGAAATACAATGTCTCGGAAATGAAACACATGTGTAATAAAACTGCCAGGTCACATATGTTCGTGGTGGTCACATTGGTGTTTTGGCGCTGAAGTAGGATTGGAACAGGGGCTCACGTTTTGCAGCACATTTTGCAAAATATCGAGGTCGTGCTTGCTTAGCGCGACGATTCTTTTGCTCCAGTTTCTGTTTCTCTCGCAGGTTTCGTTTTGGTGGCATGCTGGCCAAGAATAAAACGCACATTTTAACGCAACCTTCGTTACAGAGGTTAAAAGAGGTAAGCTGGCTTTCTGCGCGATTTGTTTATGGTACCGTGCCTCCCTTTGGAGGCTCAGATGCGACCGTCCACGCGGTTGCCAGGAAGCGCGACGCGTGCGCGGCCGTGAGACAATCTCCTTCAGTGCCCTCTCTCCCATCTTACCGCAGCTGTCCACGTCCGTAAGTTAACACCGGCAATAATATGCAGCTCAGCTACGGATTTTTGTGTAAAGTTTCTGAATAGTTTGTCTAGCAGTAAGCAAAACAGGCTTTTGGGAAACTTTTTTGCGATATGCTTTCTAAAACCCTGCATGTTTTAAAGACGGAGAGCTTAAAAGTGGTGCAAGTGCGAAGATTGCTTCTGAGTATTTCATATGACTTCCTCATTGCTCGTCTTCAATTATACAGCTGCAATATGTTCGTGAAGATAAATAATTGAAAAGCTTGAAGTCAAACGGTTTCATTACACATTGTGAAAATAATGGACGCCTTTTCTAGTAGCTTTCCCACACAGGCCCAATCGCGGCATACGCCACACGCGATATTTAAGATATGTCACAAAAATACAGCAAATTGTAAAGTGGTTTTATACCTTGAAAGGGAACTAAAGCAAACGTTTCAGCAGATAGCTTTTTACCGTATGACCACTTCTTGTGCAGCAACGTTGCGAACGTTGTCCCGCGACCACGAAAACTTTTTACGCTAGAATTGGTCCTAAGAGTAAACTTCAGCCAATCCTGATACTGGACCTATTATTATCGAAGGCGGTCGACCAATGGCATAATTTACGAAATAAAAGTTTCGTGAACTCGGCTCCTTCTTTCAAGTTGTCATCATTAATCTGAAAGGATCCTCACAAAACCATACATTCAAAGCCGAGTCAATGCAGCGGAACTCGCTCAAAGTAGTCGACGGCTGAACCACCTAACTTTCGAGTTGAGCAGAAACGTTGACCTTACTATAGTCGCCACAAAACTAAGCTAGCGGTGCGAATAAATTTATTTTTCAACGTGTTGATTCACGCAAGATGGCAGGGTATCGCGTCTATGTAAACAGGATACAATGCGTGCCGCCATTTCTACTCATACTCACGATATGTTCTTACGCTACATTTGTTCTTAAGATATAAATACAGCCAATCTTAACGCTGAAAATATTATTAGCGTAGGCTACTGGCAAAACAACCTTGAGCACTTACGAAATGAAAGCTTTGTGAATTGGACCCCTCTTTCGTTTGCCATTTGTTTTCTGATTCATTCGCAGGCCGACCAATGCGTTAACGCTCAATAAATTTAGAGACACGCGCCTTATGTGACACCGCGCATCGGCCGTTGCACTTAGCCAAATCTCCAGGGAAATTTCGCTCGCCACAACACACCGATATCTTATTTAGTGTTTATTTCGTGTAGCTACTTCTTTATTACGCTGTCTACGCGTTGAGGGCGTTCTTCCGTCCTCTTGTGCAATTTCCTTTCGTGTTACTTGATCTCGGGCTCGTTTGTTTCCTTCTCAGCGCAGGTCATGTTGTTCTTGTGCCTTCTCTGGCCATTTGGAAACAGATCAGCGCTGCTTCACTCGGAATGCAGAGGAAAAAAGTTAAAGTGAAGAAAGCGAGGCCGAGATGCCGGCAAACGCATTAAGCCCAGCAAAGGGTGACAGTCCCAAGTGATTGATCACCACTGCTCGCCTTTCGCGTGTCGGACGGCGATAGTTCTTGTGGGATGGCGCGTTAATTGGTTGTAGGTGCCTCGTCCCCTCCTGCTTCCTTCGCGCCGTCCCATCGCTCTTCTGTACATCCATAGAATAGCGACTACTAGTCGCCCTTGCAGTAACTGGAAGGCAGGCATGTGCTATTTGAGTTCTGTCGCATATGCTAGCCTCTGCTTTAGCTTGCCCTTTTTGCTTGTACTCGTTCTGCTATTCCTCCACATTTGTCTCATAGTAGAAAGTTAAGACGCTCAGCCTTATGTATGCAGTTTTCGTAAAGTCACTCTAAGCTCATGTCTGACGTATCTATATAGGTCCACGAGCTTGTGGAGATTACTAGGAAGGGATGTAATTATGAAGATGGATTGAAAATCACGATCGAAAGCTGTTACTGGTGTCGAATCTTGCTCCAACGACACTTAATGATATCTTACGAGGGCGAATCAGAAAGCATTTGCCCCCATTTTTTATTCTCAAAAATAGAGTACACAGAGATAAGCACAAATAAACGTGTTCAAGTACCTTACACAATTTTTCCACGTGGTCCTCACACTGGTTCAGATGTTTCTCCTATCGCAACATCAAATCTGAGATGCCCCTGTGTCCAGTCAGCGACGCGCGCGGCCTCACCGAATGCTCATTTTAATGCAAGTCTTCACGGCCTTTTGCTAAGTTTCAATAGAACCACCTCACACTTATCAAAAGGGAGCGAGACACCTTTCCTCATACGTGGGCTGCAGTTCCTTGTGAATTTCCAATTGGAGTTCGTCCCTTGCTCTTTAGAAAACAAATCACACTTCGTTGCTAATTCACCATGGATGTGTGAAACACAGCCGCTATCTTCAACGACTGACAGCAGCGTCGTGCCGCGGAGCTAGCGAAAGAGAAGGCTGGGCCGGCTCAAGAAAGGTCCACCGCTGAGAGTGGATATGTTGACTTCGCATTTACTGCCGTAATCTGGCAAAAAAAAAATTACGGACGAAGACTTTCTGAATTGCCCTCGTATTTCCAAATTGTTGCGCTGAAGTCGATATGAGCCTCACAAAGCTTTGCCGAAATCATTGCAAACCAGGGCGCTATACTCTCCTCTGGAACGCACATGCTCAGTGAATGTGTAATGTCTGGTTCTTCCCTCTCTTTTTCTTTCTTCCAATATGTCCTTCTTCTCTTTCTTTTTTTCTTGTCTCTTTGCAAGCAAGGGGGAGAGGGGGGAGCTTGGGCATAGTGTCCCTGGTAAAGGCAGTTTCTAGGCCGCTTTTCTTTCTTTTTATGGGGTTTTTACGTTTACGTGATAAACAATATTAAAATGAAAGTACAAAACCGTTGTTGGAACATCCCGTATCCCCTTTAATATACGAGTATGATTTTATGTGAGTTGAGGTATTACAGGTCCCTCAGTTGTGTTTAAGGTTTTGTTGGTCTGCAGGTTTCATCCATTTAGACGGCTACACGTTTGCGAAAGCACATCACCCAGCGCGCGTCCGGCGCAATACTTTGAGGATTTGGGGGCGTTACTCAGAAAGTGCAAAAAGCATTTACTGAGTAATTGCTTGTGCTTAATAAGCACACATAATTTCCTCTATCTTGTCTTTGGTGTCAGTGTTTGTTGGCTTCTTGCGATATTACTAATAAAAATTGAGCCCCTCGGTTACCCTCCTTTCTTCTCGTTTAATACGTAACGAGGGTCTCGGATCCGGCAACATTGATGCCTTCAGGTAGCATGTATGGGTTCATTGACCGGTTGCCTTCACCCAAGATGATCACGTTCTCGCGACGCCTGCGGCAGAAAGGATGTTCTACATCCGCCGCCAAGGTCTGCGAGTGGGGGCGCTGGCTAACACTCCCAGGGTTGTACTAGGAAACATACATACCGAAGAAAGTGGATGCGGAAACTGCGCCGCGGTAGCTCAATTGGTATAGGTTCGCACGCGAAATGCGAAGGTTGTCGGATCGTTTCCCACCTGCGGCAAGTTATTTTTCATCGACTTTTATTTCCAATAATTTATTGTTTCTTTATTTCATTTTTTAAGCCCAAGTAATTTCTCCTATGTCTTCTTTGGTGTCAGTGTTTGTTGGCTTCTTATGAAATGTATAATATGACGTTTTGTTATAAAGGTTGCAATGGCCAACAGCCCCATGTGCAGCACATGCAGCAGCGATGAGACGCTCGCACACATAATCTGTTTCTGCCCGCGATATATTGCCCAGAGACAAGTGATGCGGAGAGTGTATGACCAGTTGGACAATCGTCTTCTGACAAAACCAAAAGCTTTAGGTCAGTGCTCCCAAAGAACACCCGCGCTGAAGGCTTTACTCGCGTTACAAAGGTTCCTGCGATCTACGGGTGTTCACGATGGACCTTAAGAACGCCGCCCACTGCGCTCTATAGTGTACGTGGTTTATTTGTGACCATCTTTCTTTCTATCTAAATATATATCTATCTGCCCTTTCCACTCTTTTTTTCTTCTTATCTCCCTACGCCGTCTCCCCGGCAGGTCGGAAGATGTAGGGGTATAACTACCTCTGGTAACCTTCCTGCCTTTCCAGGTATCCTTTCTCTCTCTCTCTCTCTCTCTCTCTCTCTCTCTCTCTCTCTCTCTCTCTCTCTCTCTCTCTCTCTCTCGCTCTTGTATTAAGGTAAATGGAAGGACAGGCATTTATGATTACAGGTTAGTGAATTCTAGGATTTGCCTCAATATGAAGAAACAGTAAATTTAGTCAAGAAGAAACAGGTCAACCTAAACCCAGTAAAGGTAAAAGTAGACCAATTCATGGCGGTGCTTGCAAACAAATGTATAGCTTTAGAACAGAGAGGTGATGACTTAGGGGTAATGAATGAAACCATTACTAGGCTGGCTTCAGAACCAGCAATTGAAGTGGCAGGTAAGACGCCAAGGCAAACAGTAGGTAAGCTCTCTCGAGTAATGAAGGACCTAATAAAGAAACGACAAACAATGAAATTGTCCAACTCAAGAGGTCAGATAGAATCCGCGAAACTGTCAAGACCGATAAACAAGGAGAAATTAAGGTATATTCGAAGTTATAACGTGAGAAATTTTGAGGAAGCAGTAAAAAATGAACACAGCTTGAAATCAGTGAGAAAAAAGCTTGGCATAGGACAAGCGAAGATGTATGCATTGACTGATAAGCAAGGTAATATCATCAGCAGTTTCGAAGATATAGTAAAAGCAGCAGAATAATTCCATACTGACCTGTCCAGTACCCAGAGCAGATACACTACCTCCATTCGAATTAGTAATGAACAGGATACAGCGGCTCCTTCTATAACTAGCAATGAAGCTAGAAGGGCCTTGAAACAGATGAACTGGGGCAAAGTGGCAGTAGAAGATGGAATGACAGTCGATTTATCCAAAGATAGAGGAGATATACGGCTTGAAAAGCTTGCGGTCCTTTATACCAAAT
This sequence comes from Dermacentor andersoni, assembly GCF_023375885.2. NCBI lineage: Eukaryota > Metazoa > Arthropoda > Arachnida > Ixodida > Ixodidae > Dermacentor > Dermacentor andersoni. The sequence goes on from NC_092818.1 coordinate 119,668,991, forward strand.
GTCCCAGGACTTCAAGTGTCCAAGGGAACTGGAAGAATGCCCAAAAAGGGACACGTTAAAGAATTGAACAATTATAGGCCCATGAGCTTACCTTCAGTATTACATAAAATATTCACCAAGATAATTTTCAATTGAATAAGCGCAACATTTCACTCAACCAATAGAAAAGGCCGGCTTCAAGAAGGATACTCTGCTATGGATCACATCCATGTCATCAATGAGCAAATCGAGAAATCTGAAAAGTACAATCAACCTTACTATATGACAATTATTGATTATGAATAATCATTTGATTCAGTAGAGATACCAGCAGTCACAGAGGCATTAGGTAATCAAGGAGTGCAGGAGGTGTACATGAATATCTTAGAATTTCTACAAAGATTCCACAGCTGCCTTGGTTCTCCACAGCAAAACTAGAAGTATGCCTATAAAGAAAGAGGTCAGGCAATGAGACACAATCTCACCCATGCTATTTACTGCAAGATTCGAGAAAATATTCAAGCTATTAAACTTGGAAGACTTAGGAGTGAGTATGAATCGCAAATATCTCAGCAACCTTCGGTTTGCAGATGACATTGTCTTGTTCAGCAACACTGTCGACAAATTGCAACAATTGATTGAGGACCTTAACAGAGGAAGTGTTAGAGTGGGTTTGAAGATTTATATGCAAAAGACGAAGATAATACTCAATAGCCTGGCAAAGCAACAAGAGTTCAAGATCGCCCGTAAGCTTCTAGAACCTGTGAAGGAGCTAGAACTTGTGCAGGTTACTACTATAATTCCAAAGAAAGGTGTACAATCAAGTTAGTCTACCAGTGCTTACATACGGGGGTAGAAACTTGGCGATTGACAAAAAAGCTCGAGAACAAGTTTAGGACCGCGCAAAGAGCATTTAAAAGAAGAATGTAAGGAGTAACGCTAAGATACAGGAAGCGAGCGGTGCGGATCAGAGGACTAGCGGGGATAGCCGATATCCTAATTGACTTTAAGAGAAAATATTCATTAGCTCTTCCACTCTGTGAAGAAGGACGAGCAGCCAAGCTGTGGTCGGTTCTACCCTAATCTACGGATGTACGTATATACAGGGGTATTATTATTATTATTAGTAGTAGTAGTAGTAGTATTACTATTATTATTATTATTATTATTATTATTATTAATCAGCTGAATGAAATTTGGAAGGACTAGAGTTTTATTCTAGCGGACAAAGATGGGGCTGTCCGTTTCCCTCCAGTAGGAGTCCATCTATTGACAGTATATGGGAAATCCGCAGTATTTAAAACACCACTGGGAACTGCGTAATTACGAAAAGTAGATGAAACTCGGCGTAATGTTAGAGTCCTCTTACCGTCTTATTGTCATATAATTTGTTTCGGGATAGTTTTGATAAAACAAGAGTTACGGCCGTTTTCTGTAACCATACTCCCTCCATGGACGGCCATGTGCTGCCGACAGACGGGAATTCTGTAACGTTTCCAACTTCACTGTGAACTAGCTAATTAAGACAAGCAAATCAAGCTTGACGTAATGATAGAGTCCTCTAAGCAGCTAATTTGAGTATATTGTTTTCCGAGATGTCTACTTTAGATTGAGAGGTACAGAGCATTCGCGAGAAACTGGAGACGAAAATTTTTTTTTGTGTGTGTGTCACGCAACGCGTAGACGGACGGGCTTCGACTACCACCGGAGGGTAGCTAGATACGGTGTCGCTGTAAAAAATGGGTCTGGGCAGGCCATGTAATGCGTAGTGTAGATAACCGGTGGACCATTAGGTTTACACAATAGGTGCCAAGAGAAGGGAAGCACAGTCGTGGACGGCAGAAAACTAGTTGGGGTGATAAAATTAGGAAATTCGCAGGCGCAAGTTGGAATCAGTTGGCGCAGGACAGTGGTAAGTGGAGATCGCTAAGAGAGGCCTCGATACTGCAGTGGACATAAAAATAGGCTGATGATAGTGATGGCAAAAAGAGACACACAGAAAGGTCTGCGCTTGATCTTACTGTTTGTCTCTTTTTGTGTGTAGTCCGATTTGCCTATTCTGCGCACTTAGCAATCAGTCAGTATTCAAATAAGTTACCAACGGCGGCAATTCTAACGAGTTCTTTGAAAAACGCATTGACTTTGGTGGCTTTGTTTTCTGATAGTAAATAGTAATGAGCAAAATTTTATTTATTGTCTCGTTGTAAAGTTCTTCTTAGATAAAAACACGACACCATGCTCAGGTGGCTGAAGTACGCTGTCGGCAAGCAAAACCATTCATTCGTGTGTCGAACTAAATGAGTTTTAGAGCTTACGTGGTGACCCCCACGGAACGTTATGGGTTCTGAGAGAGTAGGAATTCCATAGAAACCACTTATCTCTTTGGGATCTGACGTGTCTTTCTTTATTTTTTTTTTTTTGATGTGCGAAGTGCACACCTGCCACCCTAAGTTTGTTTGTCTTTTCTTCTTTAAATTATACTTACGAGAGAAGAGCGATTTCTCCACCGTCGCATTCACGGATGAGGGCAATATTTCCGTCGAGTGGGCTAATTGGATTGGTATCTGTTTCACGAGTGCGCGCGGGATTCACAGTGTCGGTGCCGGAACACTCTGGTGATTGGAGTTCCACCTCCGGCACTGGCGAAAAAACAAAACAAAAAGAAATCGAAACCCTACTTCCAGATATGCTATTTTTTTCCTTGTAAGCGATAAGGAAGCAGACAAACCAATACCAGCGCTCAATAATTCCCCGCACGTTCGTCATTTTCTTATTGAGGAATAATCATTCGTTTCCGCTCTGCCCTGAGGTACCGGAGGAAGCCGCGGTTTGAATACACAAAGAGAGACAATGATTTTATTCCCCACTCACTCACTACCACTCATTCTGAGCAAATTCCAAGCGCTGTTTCATGAGTAGAACGTAAAAGAGAACTTCTTATATGCTATATAAACAGGAAAAAAAGAAAGACAGATAGTCGTAAAGCCAGCCACGAAAGATGCCCTATAATGTCGGCAACCAAGGTGTGCGGAAGGACGGAAGCCTTAATTTGAACTGAGGATTTTTGTGATTAACTCCGCCTGACGGCAGTGACTTGCACTGTGCCGCCGTGCTCTTTCTGACTGTAGTGCATTAGGGTGCACTGAATTAACCTTCCCTTCCGAAAATTACCGACCGTAGTTTCTACATGGGCTCACGAGCGCATTAAGACGCCTTGTTTAGTGGGTTGCGCCGGAACGTGTCGTGCCTGAAATGAGAAAGGAAGCGTGCGAGCTGCCCATTATCCGCTCCTTTCTGGCACTCATCGACTCCCGTACAGCCTGATTCGTATTCATGTTGTTCGTTTGGTTAAGTCGGCACGTTGTTTAATGCTTAGCTTTCTTCTTTGGTCGATTTGTGAACCTATTATTTTCTGATATGCTTCTGTATAAAAAAAATTCCATCAGCAATGGCAGATGTACGTAAATGAATAAGCAAGAAATGAGCGACCGAAGTGCGGTGAAACCTAGGGCCTTGATTTATTTGTTTGCTGGTTTCATATGGTTGTTACTGTGAAGCAAAGTGAGGCATAAGACGAGTTATTCGTGGCCCAATCTATTGAAGCGAGTCCGATTACAACTATGAAAAAGCCGTGCAATGAAAACTACAGCCATTGGGTTGCGGTTACACCCATCATTCATCACTGATGTGTGTAACGTTAAGGGATAAGAAAAGAGCAGATTGGGTGAGGGAACAAACGCGAGTTAATGACATCTCAGTTGAAATCAAGAAAAAGTAATGGGCATGGGCAGGACATGTAATGAGGAGGGAAGATAACCGATGGTTATTAATGGTTACGGACTGGATTGCAAGGGAAGGGAAGCGTAACAGGAGATGGCAGAAGGTTAGGTGGGCGGATGAGATTAAGAAGTTTGCAGGGACAACATGGCCACTATTAGTACATGACCGGCGTATTTGGAGAAGTATGGGAGAGGCTTTTGCCTTGCAGTGGGCGTAACCATGATGATGATGATGATGATTGTGACCCTCGTTCGGGGCACTACTAGCAAGACACACCTCACGAAGTTCCATTTGCTTCAGAAAAGAGCAGTGCGATCCATTGCCAATGTCCCTTGCTCAATTTCTACGAAAAGTTTCTTTGAAAAGTTTGACATTTTACGCGTATTCTTTTTATACAATTATCGTTTAATATTGAGCTACAAATCATATTTGAAACCTAATGAATCCATTTTGTTTCCTCTAGGAGATCTGAATATAAACCTTAGTATCCGTCATGTTAGTCATAAAGAAGTATGGCATGTACGTACACCTCGAATCAATTACGATAAGCAATCATTAACACACACTATGCACATTCTACTTAATAAACTCGCAACCGAAGAGTTTGATCCTTTTTCTAATCTAAATCATGCAACAACACTATTTTGTCAGTTATGCCAGATATGCAATTAGTGTTCTATATCATCTTTGTTCGCTTAATTGTAGTCACTCATGCGTGTTAGCGCAGGAGATGTATATATGTTCATATAGATATATGTGCGTATACTTGCGCACATGGTATATATGTGTATATATGCATAATGTATATCTGTATCTATAAATGTTTGTGGGTTTGTAAATATAATTATGCATGTATACGAGTATTTCTTTTGCTTGAAAGTGCATTTGGTTTCAAGCAATACCTTGTTTTTAAATGCGGCATTTTTCTGATGTTCTGCAGTGCTCTGCTGTCAACTATATAAGGGGGTAGGACCCTTGTCAACCTGTACCCTAGCTTTTAGTCCGTTGTCATTTCTTCAAGGTCAAAAGAAAATAAAATCTATTCATAGATTGATTGATCTTCGTCATTACGTCGGCCTCATACAGTCGTCGTCGTGCATTCGTTGTCATGCCATCATCGTGATGCCATCCTGGCCGTTCCATCGTCGTTATTCCAGCTTCTGCATCCAATTTCCGTAATAGTGTTGTCACACCGACGTCATTATAGATTCGTAATCATCTCATTGTCCACATGCCGTTGTCGCCACTCTTTACTCGAATATGCTGCGATCGCTATTTCAGAATCGTCATTTTGTTCTCGTCATGCAACCTTCGTCGTTCCATCGACATCATTCATTATTCGTGATTGCACCATGGTGACTGCGTAGTTGTCACACAATTCAGGTCATGGCCAGCCCTGGCCATCGCGTGTTATAGCAAAGGGCGCTGATTCTAGTCACAGCGCATGTCACATTTAGCCGAAGGGATGGCAATCTCGGAATAACCACTGCAAGTTTTAAACGAAGGCGTCTTCAGGAGTACGGTATGTAACTTGAATACTAATCGCAATAAGGTCGACAGTAACAGGGGACTTTTAGATTTTCGTAGGCATGTTAGGGGATCCAAACGCTGCGCTTACAAACGAAAGCACCAATATATACAAGAGAACTCCGAAAGAGTACAAAAGAATGCAAGCCGGGTGTTGTGCTTTGTGTATGCAAAGCACCCTTTGTACAAGCAAACTCGTTTGCGTAAGCAAACTCTAAATCTCCTTTTTGTGAAAGGAGCATTGCGGAAATTTTTTGGTTCAACTTGAATGCGCTCGCCATGGTAAAAAAATCGAACTCACCGCTTCGTAAGAGCAAAGGGATGCGCATTGTCCACTGAGTGGCAGTAGCAAGTCATATATAAAAAGCGAATGTATAAACAGAAATATTTGGGCGTAGTCAGTTGGACAAAGAATGAAGTGTTGGGCGGAAAATCTCTGTTCCGAGGTTGTGTCAATTTACTGTCAACAATTTTTGGCTATTCATGCGTACGGGCAGAGGCACTCAAGGCTTGAAAGCTATGGCCATTTTTATGCAAATTCATATGTTTTCCCGAGTCCTTGTTGTTGCAGCTTTCTAGAGCCAAGTGCTCAGCCTTTACATTGGTGACAGTTTCAGTAGAAACAATTTTTGCATCCTACATAAATTTCTATAAGAAGGAGACTTCCTTTCAAAGCCCATGGAGCAAGAAGGAGCGACCATTTGTATTGAAAATGCAGTGATGCGTGAGTTTTTGCATTTTGGGCATTCTTCTGCACCTACCTTCATGTTTATTTTTCTGCACACGTGGTGCTGATGCGCATTTTTTTGTGCTTCAAACTACTTTGAATCTGGGCCCTATGCATGCGCCCCGTTGCTTTCCGAAGGAGTACAACAATTGACTCACAGGTCGCTATTTCGGATGGGGTTTTTATTCCGTAGGGCTCAAAGCAGTTGATAAACACAATATTTGTCAGCACGCACGCTAGTGAAATGAACTGACTGTGGCCGAAAAATAGGGAGAAAATAAGAAAGAAATAAAGAAGGTTAGCTCATGTAAGTACCGGCTGGCTATAGTGTGCTGGGGAAAGGCGTAAACGAAACCGAAAAGGTAATCAGTTCGAGTATATGGCGTATGGTGATGGAGGCTTATAGGAGAAAAACAGTGATAACTTTTTTTTTTTTTTTGTCTCGCTGCTCTGAGTCTCACTGAATCAAAAGTTCTTGCTGATGGCGTCAAATACATTGTGATGTGGACTGTCACGTGTCCAGTAATGACGTACAGGGAGTGTATTGAAGTACTCACACAGGAGAACATTTTTCACAGCAGAAGCACAAAAATTTGCGCTGCGCAGTACTTTAGGCGTAAAGTCGAAAGTGTGGTGTGATCTTGCTCGGAATCAGATGACACTGAAAACCTCTTGTTGCGTTGCAGCATTTATGCTTAGCCTATAAAAAGATTACGAGATAAATTAGGTGATCTGGACAAATGGCCGCCCTCACTGGGGAGAATATTGGGCCCCTACGGAACAATTGAACAGCAATAGCGCGCAGTTAGCTCCTTGAAATAATTTTTGAAAGAGACAAAAATTATATATAATTACTGCAGTGTATAGTATACCTTCTGTGCCTGAGTTTGTGTGTGGTATTTTAATGTGTTTTTGAAGTGCCTTTGATCTTGACTTCATTACAGCCTGTGGTGTAAGCTTTTTCATTTTTGTATGGTACACTGTGCTTCCTCGACATACAACTGAATTAAACTGACTGTTATATATTGTTGATTCACATTACATGCTTTGTAAATTCTGTCTTGTGACGTGGCACACGCCTACTTGAACTTTATGTGAATAATACATTGGCACTTTTCAACCTATATATATTTTTTATGTTGATATTGTATCTCTTATATTGTGTGTCTGCTTTAACCAGCCTATCCTTCTTATGTACTGTCTCCGTCTTTTTTTTTATCAGGTTTGTTATGTATAATTACTGTTTGCCTACGAGAGAAGGAGTAGTGAGCATCGCCATGATGCCAACTTCTCCTGCGCACACATAAAATCTAAAAAGAAATATTCACCTAGAAAAAGATAATTACTTGCTTCCACCAACTTGAAGGAAAACCGATTGAAGAATGATCTTATGGTTCGACGCTGAGATATAGGATCGATTTACTACGTCGTAAGTAGGCAGAAAAAAATGGGAACATTATAACAAGCTTCAGGAATTCCTTCGGCTCATAACGCAATTCTCGCACACTAATATTCAAAGATACCTAGAAAAGTCTGGTAGACGACATTATCTCAGATAAAGGTTCCGAAGATAGTAATTATACGCATACACGCAACGCTCAAGATAACCAGTGCCGCGAGTTTGATAAGATTTGTTTCTTTCATTTAAAAAAAGAGGTTAAAGCATAGTAACTCTAGAAAGAAGGTATTTATTTGTGCTAAGTATTGGTTAAGTGCAAAATTTTTGAAAAAAATATAAAGGCAAATGTTAGGATTACAACGCTCTGTAACCCAGAAAGAAAAAAAGATAAGCAGAAATAAATCATAAATTTGGCATTGGGACGTTTTTGTCGTAATTACATGTAATCTCTAAACCGATATATCATATTTGTCCGCTTTGGATGCTTTAATAGATTACATATCTGCTTTGGTTGCAGAGTTAGGGATTTGTATACTCCATAATTCTATCTTCTTGGAACGTGCGAATTTCAGTAAACTTATAATGCGAAAGCATTATATGCCCCATGAAGCGGAAAATCCGGCGTCCAGCGTTTCAGTACGATGGTACTAAAACCCGCGTGACCAAGTCAGAACGCCACGTTCCTGGCGCTGGTCTTCCTGCGCCCCACATGCGACATCCCATGTGAACCTACACCCCAAAAAATTGACTGTGTCCGATTCGAAGATTGACGACCCGCGTTCCAAACCGACCTGATCCCCTCCCAAAATTTGGGTGGACCACCTGCAAAATTGACTTTGCCCAATTCGAAAATTGAGTTGACCCGCGTTCAAAAATTGACTTGGCACACCCCTCAAATTGGGGTGGACCCCTCTGAAAGTTTACTTTGCCCAATGCGAGCACATGACCAAGTGAAAAGCATCGTGCCAAAGAGTCATACTGCTTTCGCATTCAATACACGTTCGCAGACTTAAACGCCACTGTAACTTTTTGTAAAATATCATCATCATCATCATCATCATCATCATCATCATCATCATCATCAGCCTGTCTTATGTCCACTGCAGAACGAAGGCCTCTTCCTGCGACCTCTAATTACCCCTGTCATGCGCCAACCGATTCCATCTAGCGCCCGCGAATTTCCTAATTTCATCGCTCCACCTAGTCTTCTGTCGTCCTTCATTGCGTTTTCCTTCTCTTGGTACCCATTCCGTAACCATAATGGTCCAGCAATTATCTAACCGGCGCATTACATGACCTACCCAGCTCTATTTTTTCCTCTTGATGTCACTTAGAATATCGTCTATACCCGTTTGATCTCTAATCCAAACCGCTCTTTTTCTGTCTCTTAACCTTATGCCTAGCACTGCTCGTTCCATTGTTCTTTCCTCGGTCCTTAACTTGCTCTCAAGCTTCTTTCTCTGTCTCCAAGTCTCTGCCCCATATGTCAGCACTGGTAAAATGCACTGATTGTACACCTTCCTTTTCAATGTGGACCGGGAAAAGCTTCCAGTCAGGAGCTGGAAATGTCTGCCATGTGTGTTGTTGTTGTTAAAAACTTTATTCAAACAAAGATGCTGGGGGCACGCAGGCCCCAGGACCCCCACACGACTGTACTGCCCTCAAGTGTTTATGTTCCGCAGGTCCATAACACTGGCAGCCCGGCTGCCATATGTGTTCCAACCCATCTTTATTCTTCTGTGAATTTTCTTCACATGATCAGGGTTCCCTGTGATTATATGAGCTACGTAAACATACTCCTTCACAGACTCTAGAGGCCGACTGGCGATCCTGAACTCTTGTTCATTTGCCCGGCTATTTATCATTATCTTTGCCTTCTGCATGTTAATCTTCAACCCCACTCTTACACTCTCTCTCTCTTAAGGTCCTCAATCATTTGTTGTAACTCTCCTGCAGTGTTGCAAAACAGAACAATGTCATCGGCAAACCGAAGGTTCCTGAGATATTCGCCGTCGATCTTTACTCCTAAGTCTTCCCAGCCTAATAGCTTGAATATTTCTAAGCATGCAATGAATAGCATTGGAGAGATTGTGTCCGCCTGTCTGACCCCATTTAGGTAGCTGTAGCTGTAGGTAGCTAATTAAGGTAGCTGTGGAACCTCTAGATATTTTCCAATGTAGTTACGTAAGCGTTCTGTACTCCTTGATTGCGTAACGCCGCCATGACCGTTGGTATCTCTACTGAATGAAATGCCTTTTAGTAATCTATGAAAGCCATATAGAGAGGCTTATTAGACTATGCGGATTTCTCGATAACCTGTATAATGACATGGATGTGATCCATTGTACAGTATCCCTTCCTGAAGCACGCCTGTCCCCTTGGTTGACTAAAGTACAGTGTTGCCCTTATTCTATTGGAGATTATTTTGGTAAATGTTTTATATAATACTGGAAGTAAGGCAATGGCCCTATAACTTTTCAATTCTTTAACGTCTCTCTTTTTGTGGATTAGTATAATGTTTGCAGTCTTCCACTTTTCTGGGACCCTTGCAGTAGATAGACACTTCGTATAAAGAGCCACCAGTTTTTCCACCATTATGTCTCATCTATCGTTGATTAAATTGACTGTCATTCCATCTTTTCCTGCTGCTCTTCCTCGTTTCAAGTCTTGCAAGGCCCTTCTGACCTCATTGCTAGCTATAGGAGGAGTTCATGTATCCTGTTCATTACTGTTTCTAACTGAGTTATCGTGAGTCCTCTGGGAGTCACGATAACTCAATTACAGGTCCAGGTCAGTATAGAATTCTTCCGCTGCTTTTACTATATATTCGAGATTTCTGATGATATTACCCTATTATCTTTCAGTGCATACATCTTGGTTTGTCCTGCGCCATGTTTCTTTCTCACCGATTTCAGGCTGCGCTCATTTTTTACGGCTTCTTCCCTCTTTCTCACGTTATAGTTTCGAATATCCTTTATTATCGGCTTGTAGATCAGTTTTAAAAGATCCGCAAATTCTAACCTATCTCTCAAGTTGGACACTCATTTTTGTCTTTTTTTTTATTAGGTCATTTGTTACTTGGGAGAGCTTGCCTACTGGTTGCCTTCGTGCCTTGCCTCCCACTTCAATTCTGCCTCTGAAGCAACCTAGTTATGGTTTCATTGATTAGCTCTATGTCATCACTCTCTCTGTTCTAAGGCTGCATATTTGTTTGCAAGTACCAGGCTGAATTTGTCTGCTTTTACCCCTCTGCCTCTAGGTTGACCTGTTTCTTCTTGACCAATTGAGCTTTTTCTCTCTTCAAGTTGAGGTGAATCCTAGCCCTCACTAACCTATGATTGCTGCACTTCACCCTACCTATCACTTCTACATCCTGCACTATGCTGGTATCAGCAGAAACTATGAAGCCAATTGGAATTCTTGTTTCACCATTAGGGCTTTTCCAGGTCCATTTTCTGTGGCTACGCTTCCTGAAGAAGGTGTTCATTGTTTGAAGCTTGTTCCTTTCTGCGAATTCTGCCAGCATCTCACCTCTAGCGTTCCTAGAATCGACGCCGTAGTGGCCAATTGCTTGTTCACCAGCCTGCTTTTTTCCCACTTTTGGATTGAAGTCACCCATTACAAGAGTGTACTGAGTTTGCACTTTTCTCATCGCTAATTAAACATCTTCATAAAACAGGTCTACTTCCTCATAATCGTGACTGGATGTTGGAGCGTAGGCCTGTACTACCTTTAATGTATACCTCTTAATAAGTTTGATTACGACTACAGCTACCCTTTCATTAATGCTGTAGAATTCGTCAATGTTTTCCGCTATGTCCTTCTGGATTAGGAATCCTACCTCGTATTGCTTCTCATCTAGGAGACCTCTATAGCAGTGGACATGTCCGTAGAAAATATATGAGGCCTTAAATAAAAATTATACTTCTTCCTGTTGTTCGACTTTAACTTTCATTCACGAAAGCAATAAACCTTTTCGACTCGGTCTTACGGATGTGTCTATATGCATAGAGAAATCAGAGACCCCCGCACTTGCAAGCTGAATGTTCCTCCAAAATACAGGTTGCGAGCTTTGTCGAAATAAAGGTAGGACGAGGGGAGAAGGAAGCTCAAATTTAATATTTCGGCATACATGTTCTAAATGTGTTCATGCTCATTTTGCGGTATGAATATACTTTGTGTGCGTGTTACATGGCTAATGAAATGCGATTAGGCGTTGTTTAAGCACAGCCATTGATCTCCACACTTCAAGATTAAGGTTTCTATTTCTTTTCTCTTTACAAGCAGCGAAGACACCACGAACAGTTGGTAGCATTACGAAACACAACTGCGCGAGATATTGAAACCAGTATTATTTGCCAGCGCGTGGGTGCGTACAGTGACACAAAATAGTTCATCAGGCGTCAAAATGAGACTCCTTTTCAAGCATGTCTTCGCGAGGTATCCTCATGAAGATGTTCATGTTCATGGTCACGCATAGTGTGTAGTGTTCTTTAGGAAGCCGCTATTCACACACACACACACACACACACACACACACACACACACACACACACACACACACACACACACACACACACACACACACACACACACACACACACACACACACACACACACACACACACACACACACACACGCACACACGCACACGCACACACACACACGCACGCACGCGCGCGCACACACAATGCAAGGCCCAGCATTGCCAAGTGTTGCCTTCCTCCATGCTTGTGGCGTGGTGGCTCTTTAGGACGTAGCCAGGATGCGGCAGGCGTCTTTTGATTCCTGTAATGCCGATCGCATGAGTCCGCCTCCGACTAACCATCGTCTCGATGAGTACAAAAGGCCTGCTGTGGCCAGCAGCTTGAAAAAGGCAGAGCTCAAGGTATGGTCAGCGCTAGGCATGGGCACATGCGCGAATTTTGTTATTCAATATTTTTTCCATGGTAAGGCTTCATTCGCACTACGTGTATGACTTCTGGGTGAATTGTCCATCGTGTGGAGCATACTTGACCTTCAGGAATTTTGGCGTAGTTTAAAGAACTTAGCTGTCGAAGTACTCTATAGGGACCAAAACAGGCACGCAGTAACTTTTCCGAAAGACCGGGCGTACGTAGTATAGGCGTCCATATCCACACCTTGTCTCCGGAATTGTACTGCACCTCTCTTCGCCTTAGGTTATACTGGTTTGTGTCGACGCATTGTTGCTGTACGATACGGACCCTCACCCACTACTTTGCTTCTTCTGCCCTTTGTATGTATAAATGACGTCAGTGCCGTCTTCACTGTTGCTGTCGTTTACCGATAACATCACGGCTATAGTGTCGCTGTTACTGTCCAATCATAGACAAGTTCAGATGGTGTGAAATGTGCCGTCTCTTGCGCTGCAGTATTGTACGCAAAGCTAGCGTATGTAGAGTACTGTCTCATGTTCGATGTCCTAAGTCCAACTATAATGAGATCATGTTAGCGAGCATTCTGCTGAACCAGCATGTCTCGCGAAGAGAGAGAGAGAGAGAGAGAAAATGATAAATGAAAGGTAGGGAGGTTAACCAGGACTGAGCCCGGTTGGCTACCCTACACTGGGGAAAGGGAAAGGGGGACGGAAAGATTAAAAAAAAAAAGGCAAAAGAGAAAGTCCACTGGAGATATCAGTCGGTCACTCAGTCTGGATCACAGACGCTGACTCAATCCGGTCGCTTTCAAATATCGCAGCAGCGCTTTTGTGGCCTTTTGTAGCTGTGATATGCGAGGCCATGATCCCAAGATCTTGTTCAAGGTGAACGGCTTTCCATCTAGCTGATGGAGAGCTGTGCAGAGGTCTTGCCTTTCATTTTCATAAGATTGGCAGTAGCACAGTAGGTGTTCGATGGTTTCCTCGACACCGCAGGCATTGCACTCGGCGCTATCAGCCATTCCAATCAGAAATGCATAAGCATTTGTGAATGCGACGCCCAAACGTAAGCGGCACAGCACTGTTTCCTCATTTCGCGGAAGACCTGGTAACAGCCGCAGTTGCATATAGGGATCGAGGGAATGCAAGCGATGGTGAGTGAATTCAGGTGTGCGCCACTTCTCCAATGTCAAAGAGTGCGCTAGCTTGCCTAAGTGTTGGGCAGCGTCGGTCCGCGATAAAGGTATTGAAACAAGGGTTGCTCCCTCGTGAGCTTTTCGAGCAGCTTCGTCAGCGAGGTCGTTGCCGGAGATACCGCAATGACCAGGCAGCCACTGAAACACGACGTCGTGTCCTTTCGCGATCATGTGATGGTGCATTTCTCGTATCTCCGACACGAGTTGTTCGCATGACCCGCGACGAAGAGATGCCAGAAGACATTGTAAGGCCGCCTTCGAATCGCAGAATATAGCCCACCGATTAGCCGGTTGGTTATTAATATAATCAACGGCACCTCGGAGGGCAACAAGCTCCGCACTAGTCGATGTTGTCAAGTGCGAAATCTTGTATTGGATGCTTAGTGAACGGGATGGTATAACCACTGCGCTGGTGGAGCTGGTCTGAGTGGAAGAGCCATCCGTATATATATGTACTCGATCAAAGTAGAAAGTGTGCAAACAATCCAGAGCTGCTTGCTTCAAGGCCAAGGTAGGCAGGTCGGTCTTCTTTCTTATCCCTGGAATCGTAAGACGCACTTGAGGTTGTTTTAAACACCACAAAGCTGAGGTTGAACGTGCAGAGGGTGTGAAACCCGATGGTAAGGAGGCACGATGGATGTTGACCTTGTTGGAGAAGGACGCCTGTGGTCGTCGTTCTGGCAGGCACGCAAGAAAGCTTGACTGCATCCGTGAAGCATGACGAACATGGGCTCTAAGCGTTTCGGTGCTAATGTAAGTTGTGATCGGATGGTCTTGAGCGATTATAATGGTTCCAGCTGTCGAGGCGCTGCGCGGAAGGCCTAGGCAAACACGTAGTGCCTGTGCCTGCACGCTCTGAAGTTCTCGAAGATTTGACTTGCATGTTTTAGCAAGCACGGGGGAGCTATAGCGTAGGAATCCGATGAACAGTGCTCGATATAACTGTAGCATGGAGCCCACTGACGATCCCCATGTTTTGCCGGCGATGAACTTGAAGACGTGGACAATAGATGTGAGCTTCTTCTTTAAGTGGGCAACATGAGGGCTCCAAGTGAGGTCCCGGTCTACAATGACACCCAAAAACCGGTGATTTCTCTTGTAGGAGATAGGCTGACCATTGATGCATACTGGATAAGGAGTCATCGTTTTTCGCGTAAAAGCGACTAATGCACATTTTTCTGTTGAGATGGTAAGGCCTTGTGTGTGAAGGTAGTCTGATGCCTGTGTTGCTGCTTTCTGTAGCCGTGCGCGAACCTGCAGGCGAGTGACCGCTGATGTCCAGATGCAGATGTCGTCGGCGTAGATTGAAACACTCACTGTTTCCGGTAGGGATTCGGCCAGCCCAAGAAGCGCGAGGTTGAAAAGAATAGGGCTTAGAACACCGCCTTGGGGAACGCCTCGGCATGTGTAGTGGTCGGTAGTCGGACCATCTTCCGTTCGTACGAACAAGGACCTTTGTGTCAAGTAGTTACTGACCCATCGATAGACTCGCCCTCCTAGTTCAATTGTCAGAAGTGCGTCTAGAATGGTTTGATGGCAAACGTTGTCGTAAGCGCCTTTCACGTCAAGAAAGAGCGCTACTGATAATCGCTTCCGAGATTTTTGTTGTTCCACAGATGATACTAGATCGATGACACTGTCAATCGATGAACGACCGCGTCGAAATCCCGCCATAGAGTCAGGGTAAATTTTATGATGTTCAAGGTACCATTCGAGACGCATGAGGATCATACGTTCCATAAGCTTCCCGACGCAGCTGGCAAGAGCTATAGGCCGATAGGATGCCAATTCGAGCGGTGACTTTCCTGCTTTTAGAAGCGGTACCAGGCGGCTGCGTTTCCATTCCTGTGGGACGACACCATCTTGCCATGAAGTATTAAAAAGGCTGAGGAGTTCTCTTCGTGCTTCTCTGCCTAGGTGGCGCAAAGCAGTATATGTTATGCCATCGGGTCCTGGTGAAGACGAACACCTACATAGCGCCATAGCAGCTTCTAACTCTTCCATAGAGAATGGAGCGTCCATACTTGCATCTCGTGGGCCGGGGATGTTGCCTAGAGCCATGTCAGGGACTGAAACTGTGCCGCCAGCGACGTTCGCACAAAATTCCTCTGCGACGTCTATCTCGCGGCGGTTTTGATAGAGAGCAAGGGCGTTGAATGGGTGTCGTTGCTGGGGACTTGAGCAAAGACCCCGTAGGGTACGCCACACACAGGACAATGGCTTGCGGGGGTCTAGTGAGTCGCAAAAACATTTCCATCTTTGATCCGCTAGCTTATCCATTCGGCGTTTGATCTTCTTTTGCATGCGCCGAGCTTCTCTGAGGTCAAGAATTGACTTCGTGCGCCTGTACCTCCTTTCAGCTCGGCGACGTAGTGCACGAAGCCTTTCCAATTCAATGTCATTCTCTGTACGCTTTGATGGATGTGTGAAGCGGCGTGTACAATCTTGCATAGCGTCAGCAATTATGTCTTCTAATCTGCGTGCAATATGTGTCTTGCATGTGTCTTCTACGCGATCTTGAAAGACTGACCAGTCGATTTGGCGAGAGACAACCGGTAATGCGGCGTCTAGTCCATCGATTCTCACATAGGTCGGTATATGATCACTTCCATGGGTTTCAACATCAGTGAACCACTGCACGCTCAAAGTCAGGCAACGTGACACCAAAGTCAAGTCAAGGCAGCTACTGTATGTAGTTCCTCGCAGAAATGTCGGGCTTCCGTCATTTAGAAGACACAGGTTGTGGCCTGATGCAAAGGATACTAGTGACCTGCCCCTCGAATTTATCCTGGAGCTTCCCCATATATGGTGGTGAGCGTTGAAGTCCCCTGTTATTATCCAAGGACCGGGAGTATCAGCCATAATATCTTCCAGTCTTTTTCTATCAAACTGACTTGTTGGGGAAAGGTAGACGCCAATAAGAGTAAAAGACAGCTTCTTCTTTTTCACAGTAACACAGACGTATTGGTTACCGTCGTGTGGCGCTACGTGTTGGGAAAAATACGTAAGGTCCTTGCGAATGTAAACCAGAACCTTACTACTACGGACACACGTGTTTGAAAGAAAAGATTCATATCCCGATAGTCTTATGCAGGCTGATAAGTTCGGTTCACAGATTACCAGTATAGGAAAATGGTTTGCAAATACGAACTGTCGGAAATCCGAAATACGAGACCTCAGGCCCCTCGCATTCCATTGGAATATGGAGGCACTTCTCACATCATCCCGGAACGATCTTTGTTGTTGTCGATGAGCCATGGTTCTGCTGTAGAAGTTCTCAAGCACTGGACTTCTGAAGGCTCGCCAGAACCGGACTGATGGCATCTAGCACTTGCAATGCACTTCGAGCTGTTGGTGTCTGTAGCTTGTCCAGTAGAACACGAATAGCACGCACCAGAGAGCTGATCATAACAACAATTTGTTGATCTTGGTCCGCCAATTTATCAGGAACAGACGAAGTGTCCCCTACTGTAGAAGTATCATTTCGCTCAGTAGGGGCATGTAGCTTCGGGAGTGCAGGCCACGCGTCAGCAGCCGTGCTGTTCGGTGCACCCTTGTCCTTTGAGCTGACTGCGTTTGACCTGGGCGGAAGAGTCGGTGGTAATATACGTGTGTGGCGTTCTGCAGAGGCTTTGGAGGCTCTTGATCGACGTCGGCGACGTGATCGTCGTCGCTTAATAGATGCTGCTGCTTCTCGGTGAGACGAGTGGTCTCTAACCATTTTCTTCAATATTTGCATTTCCTTTCGAATCAAAGGGCATTCCTTCGAAGATGCGTCGTGAGGGCCGCTGCAGTTTGTGCACTTCAGCACACTGGCCTCGCACGTGTTTGTGGTGTGGGGCCCAGTGCAGCGAGAACAGACGGTAGTGTTATTGCACACACTACTCACATGTCCAAGCTTCTTGCAATTCCAGCACTGCAGCGGTTTTGGTATGAAGGGGCGAACTGCGTGTCGGAAGTGGCCCACTTTTACGTGCGATGGGAGGGATTCGCCCTTAAATATGATCTTCACACACCGTGACGTGCCGAGACGAAACGCGTTTGTGATGATGGTGTTTTCCGTAGCTGGCTTGATTAAGATTGACAGATCGGAGTCGACGATGGTCTCGTCAACATCGTAAATTACGCCAGTACGGACTTGTTTGCCGAGCGGAATATAAGGGCGGACTTTCATCCCGCCAAGTTCCGTGACCTTGCGCAAGGAATCCAACGCAGCCGCGTGTTCTACGTCAATAGCTAGCACGTTCTTACGGGTGTTCACCCTGATGTCTTTGATTTCGTTTGGAGCCAGCGCCTCTAGATGAGAAGACACGGCTTGCCTGTTGAGGCGTCTCAGGTTGTCACTGGCGATAACTGGCGAGAACAGGATGGTGAGCTCCTCGGTATCCCGCGAAGATCTCACGGTGGACTCACTCGAATTCGATGATGCGCTGAGAAATCTTCGCTTTGCTTTGCGACTCCGCACCAGCTCGAAGGTGTCGTCGCAAGAATCTTCACTGCTGACATAGTACTGCATGGTGTCGTCGCTGTCAGTGTCGCTCTCGGTGCCGTTGCGCTTCCTGGAGGCTGCCGCCGCGGGCACTGCCGAGCCCGGCGGACGCGCGTGAGGCTCCATCTCCATCGCAGTTAAGGAGGAAATAGCAGTCCACTAGCAAAGTCTAAGAAATTCACAAAATGAGTAGAGCTGGGAGAGCCGGCGTTCTGCCTGAAAGACACTTCGTCTTCTTCATGTCTCGCGAAAAGAATCTGCTGTGATAAAGACATGGGCCGTAATATCTTAACTCACTTTTCAAAGACCGAGAACAGCAGCGAGAGCTTTTGGAGCATGGTTACTATGGTAACGTTTATGTTTGGAACACCATACCCAGTGCTGCTTTGTGAAAAACACCACGTCACTTCCACCACATTCTCTTCAACTGATCCGAGCTTGCCGGGGCTCTCCTATGCTTTCCTTCCTCCATCCTATGCTATGACAAGGGCTGTCAACTCTCGCGTGAGCGAAGTTGGGAGGCTGGGGGGAGGGTGGGGGGGGGTAGGGGAGGAGCGAGAGTAGGGTGACTGTGAGCGATCCACCTTGTCAGTGCCAGGAGCCGCCAGTCTGTGCCAGCAACAAATTCGAATATTTTTAGACCCACCATGTCGCGTAGTATAACTGCCTCACTAACATGGCTGCCAATACGGATAGAGGTAGATGCACTGTGAATGGTTAGGCCCTACAGAGGAACCCAAAGCTCGACAAGAGCGAAATGGTCTTTATGTTTATGACAAGGAAAGAAAGCACACAAAAATGTGCAAACGAGCTCTCAGACACTATAAAAAGCAAACATGGTCTACTTATTCTAGTAGGAAAATAAAGCAAAAGTTCTGACATTTAGTCGATGTGACTGGATCAAGTCAGTAGACGAGACGTTTACTCAAAAGTTGGGACTGTCCCTATATCTTCAGGATGGTTGGCAACCGCCTATTACATGGTGCTCCAGATCAGGCAACATTGTTTTTGCAGTATATGCGGGACCGGCTTACCTTACCCGGCAAGAAACCGATCGTGTAGGCGTATAAAACTTTGGGAAGAAGGTGCACAAAGCATCGAATCACTAAAGACATATAGCGCATTAAGAAGCATCGTCGTTCCTTATACATCTCTAGGCATGCCTGCAGGGACAGACAAACCTCAAACATCTCCTTAGTCCTCTTGAGAACGTTACCTCGACGTCTAACCACGGGTCATTTGCATAACCTCCTGTATATCTACCCAGCTTGTGGATGGTGTAAGGCGTAAAACTGCGTTATCTTAAAGAGGCGACCGGTGCGATGCATAATAATAGGCACTGCATGAAATAAGGCATTGTAAAGATTTACGACAAAGAACGTTCTACGCATCGGATTTAGTCTTCTCGCATTAACCGCTTGACGAAAACTTCGCTTCAGATCGATTCCTATATGACCTTCGTATCTGCATTCTCTTTTTTTCTTTACTGCTTGTTACTGATTTTACTACTTGTATTTTTCTATTTCCAATTTTTTACCGTGTAACAGATCGAAACGGCGTTTGTTTGTCCGTCCGGTATTCTATTAATTTTATTAACAGAACACCGGACGAATACTTTGATATATAAATATTAAATATTTAAAGGTTCTGAACCCTCGTGAGGCGAGTAACAGCTATCGTAACAAACGAGCTGAAAGATGGCCGTATCGGTGAAATTTGACGATTTCTTTTTCTTCTTCTATGTTCCGACACTTTTATTTAGCAGGCAACGGTTCTAATAGCGCACGCTGCGCCAAAGCTTTCTGGCAGTCGCCGTGTGCAACCAGAAAAATGATTAATCTTGTCATGACAGCAATGCACAAGTCTTTTTGTGAACAGATATTAGCCTTGCACGTATTATCCACCTGTCAACTATGTTCCCGCCGTAAACAAATCACTACGCAATACAAGAAAGCATCCTTTAAAAACCATAATAAGAACGTTTTGGAACATGCAAGCCTCGGCTAAGAAAAAGAAAAAGGCCGAGAAGTGTTGGTTTGGTTACACTGTACACTGTATACATTATACAGTTTGTGATCAATTATTTCCTCACTTTTTCTTTTCATTCTTGTAGTCCGAAAGTATCATCTGCGCTACGATGAAAAATCCCCTTGGTAACGTGCCATGTATTCAACGGGACAGTAACAACAAATTCAGTCTGCTTCATTCACGCCAGGTATGTGACGTTCTTTTCCTCCCTGTAGATTTTTTTGTCGATGGGGTATAAATAAGTTATCACTGCAGTGATCTATTCGCTGTATATGTGTAGTTTCTGTGATTAGCAAATAGATCCCCATCTGTTCATTACTGAGTGGTTTTTCTATCAGTGTAAGGACATTGCCTCACGGGCTGAGTTTTATCTACGTGTAGAGCGTTAAGTACTACGTTTTGGCTCCTATACGAAATGTCATGCAGAAGCTGCGTTGCTGTTCCACCATCGCGGTCATCACCACCGATGTGTTGTTCTCGTCCATGATAGAACACTCTCATGGCCCACACATGTTTGCGTGACGTGCCCCCTGCTTTGGGGAACATTTTCCCCTACTTTGGCGTCCAGAGCCAAACCAATACTTCTTGCCAACGAAAATAACCTTTCGTTTCCTGTGATTGCGCATCACTTCTGCTCCAGCTGCAACGTGTAAAGCCGTCTACCGCTTCTGTCATCGCGACAAGTCAACCAACGTTTTTCTTGTGACGTTAACACCGTGTCGATACGCCAGTTCTTTATTTTCTCTGATAACGTGAGCCTTCTCGAATATAAAGGAAGATGCGACATTGCATTTTTTCCTTCTTATCTTTCTGTGCCCTACACAGCCAGCTATACTTATATCTAATAATACAAGTGTTGCGCCTTGACCATTAGCAATAACGGTTATGAAAATGAATTACGCAATACTCTTTCATTTTCAATTGCGAAGGCAACAACGCAGTGTAGCGATTAACCTTCTTTACTAACCAGACATTTCACGTTAAGTAAACAGCATTTGCCTTGGTAAATAACAATCCAAATTTCTTGTTTAGTTCTCATTAGTTTTCCTTCGTAGTTTCTTTTAATTTAGCGCCACCAAATACGAGAAAACGAGAATGAAATGCTATCTTTAAATTCAGAAGTGGAGGCTAGAAGACCTATGGATGCCGCTGCTGTCAAAGGTTCATTTGACATTTGCCTTTTGAAGAAGTGTTTTATTTAGATATGACTTTCATTTGAAATGCTTCCATGAAGATGAACACATGTGTGTACGCAAAACGAGACACGAAATATGCCGAGGAGACCTAATCAATTTTCATAGTCCTGAATGCGAAAGCATTATTATCCAATTAAGCACAGCTGAGTGGTCCTTCGAATTATGAACTACTCGCGGGCAACGGAACGCGTTCAGACGCTTCGCCAACGCCTCCCAGATAGCACTTCGCCGGTGCACTCCGATCCGTGAACTTATGCTACCTTGTCCAACTGCCATAGGATCTAACGCGGATGCTCCCGTGTAAGCCGCGGTGATTCGGTCGCCACGACATTCGTCAGGCGAGGCTTAGCAATTGAAATTTCGGTCGAAGAAGCGCGATTTCATAAACCAGAGTGCAGTCCTGATATCTAGGAGCCACTGGTCCAGCCCAGTGGGTCCAGCCGGGCAGCCGTGAAATTCCACTTCCGGCCACCGAGCGTGACGGACGTGTATGCCATGGGCTCCGTAGGAACGGCTTCAGCGGCCCAGACGCGCCGCGGTAACAGGATTTCTGCCTCCGACAACGAGTATCAAGTTGTTTTCCATAGTCTGCCAACAGGGCGTTTTCTTTTGAATACGGTTTTCCTGCATTGTGATATCAGGGCCCGCCCATACCAGGTGGAAGATTTTCGCGATGCGCTCACTCAGTTATCGCGCCTGCCGGAAGTGGCTGCTCTCGGGGCCTACCGTATGAGCCATGTATGGGCCGTGACCTTCAAGGACAGCGACGCGGTGAAAAAGATCGTCAGCGTTGGAGAGCTGTAGGTCAAAAAGGGCCGGTGTCTCGTCATTGACCCCGCAACCAGGACATACGCCTGAAAGTGCATTGGCTGCTGCCCAGCGTTCTTGACGAGGACGTACTTACGTCTTGCCTTCGCGCCGTTTGGAAAGGTCACGCACGCCGTCCGCAAGCGCTGGCGCGTTCACGGCGTGGCTGATAAGAACTCAACAACAAGGCTGGTTACGCTGAAGTAGAAGCCGGGCGTAAAGCACGATGACCTTCCGCGTCAGGTGAGCGTCGCCGGGGAACTGGCTCTCGTGGTTGTGCCGGGCAGGGCTCCTCTCTGCCTACGCTGCTGCGGCACGGGCCACATTCGTCGCGAGTGCCGTCTGCCACGGTGTTGTGCCTGCCTACGCTTCGGTCATGAGGACAGTCAGTGTGAGCGCACGTACGCTAGCGTGACCGGATCTGCGGGCAACGAGGACAACTCTGCCCTACTCATGAACGAAGCAGACATGGAAGACACGTCGTCCGCGGCGAGTGACAGAGCTGACGTCGTGGCAAATTCGGTGGTACGGCTTGAACAGGAGGAGAAACAAGTCGCCCAGGCTGTCGCCACAGGAAACCAACAAGCGACTGCAGAGGGCATTGCGGCCATACCGAATGCTGAAGTGAAAACCCCACCTGAGGCGGAGGCGACCTCCTGCCTCGTTGAACCTGAAGGCATGGACACCCTTAGCGGCCCAACTAGCCAACCGACCGGGAAACGGCCCCACAACCAGACCATTAGCCGGACGGCGAAACAGGACGGCAGTGGCGGAGAGGAGCCACCGCCCAAAGCCCCAGGTATAAGGAGTTTGACCTTGAAGCCGCGATCGGAAATTGCGGTCGATCCACGGTTGGCGGGTAAACCACCTCCGTAATTCCGTGCTGTCTAGCTCGAGTGGGGTTGGGGGGTTGGGGGGTTGGTGAGTGCAATGACCATCATACTGAGTGCTAGGTTTTTAGAACCATGCCAGGAAGGGGGGCCCAAGTTCCGTAGGCACTTGGGCCCCCCTTCCGGGGGCCTTTGAGTGCCCTTTCCGGAAGGTCGCGCTGTGTCTCCTTTAGAGGCATTCGACGTGGTTATTGGCGCACCTTTATGAACGCTCATCCTTGTGTAACTGTGATGGGCACCATTCTACTGTGTAGCCATGGCAGTTAATATCGAAAGAACGCTACGTGTAGCTACGTTAAATGTACGAGGGCTCAGTGCAGGAAGCCGCCAATGTCAGCTAAGTCGTCTCCTCTTGGTTAATGACTTACGTATAGTAGGAATCCAAGAAACGAAAATTGAAAGCCAAAAGCTAACCGACATAATGGTGTCCAATTTTCGTGCTCACTTTGACGTGTGCGTTTGTCACGCGGTTTGTGGTTCAGGCGGCTGCGCTATATTCCTACGAAATAATTTTGGCATTTGTGAGCAGTCAGTATTTTCGTGCGAAACTGGGCGCCTCTTAGTGGCTGATTTTTGTTTCGGGATGTGGATTACCCTGCTATTTGTATCTATGCGCCGAACACGTGCTGTGTCTGCGTCCTCTGCATCGTATTCATCAATCTTCGGGCATGACCGGGGCAAGCTGGTTGCGTGGACCACCTGAGTCGATAGCCTCCTCTGCGCACCTTCGTGATGGTGGCCTCATGCTCTTGTTGGTATAAGAAGGACGGCAGAATCGACTTGGCATCATTTGGCAGCAGTGGTCATGGCCGGAAACTACGAACTTCAGAAAAAACATTCTGCTTGCTTTCGCAGGTTAATGCCGCTGCTGGTCAAGCATTTATTCAATTTACCGTTTCTTCCGTGACTGCTGCTGCTCCAGATGCTCGTATTATTTTTGTGCTTGCCACTATGCCTACTTGTGCGGAGCTCGCGAAATGAATTGATCAGTTAGAACCCATGTTCAAGGGTCGATGGGACGAGGCAGTCGCTGATATTGTAAAAAAAGTGTTCGCTGAAGCTATCAACAGAACCAAACGTTGCTGAATTATCACGTGAAATGGAGTCTCTGATTAAACGTGTCGACATGCTCAACTCAATGGTTGAGGTAACCCGAGCTCAAAATGCTACTTTGACCGCAGCCAACAAAGAACCAAAAACGGAGAATGAAGCACTCGGCAAACGCCTGTCAGAACTTGAGCAGCGCTCAAGAATAAACAATGTGGAAATCAAGGGAGCAGCATGGACACACGGCGAGAACTGTCTTGCGATCATGAAAGCTGTCAGTGAAAAAATATGCTGTCCGATTTCTGACAACGACATCCATGTTACACACCGCGTCCGAACGAGGTTAGGAACGGGCAATAAGAAGATTATTGCTCGGTTCTGCTCAAGGACAAAGAAGCAGGATTTTGTTTCTAGGCTCGCCTAAATTCTAAAGATCTCGGCTTCGCAGGACCGAATCATGTTCCCATTTATATTAATGATCACCTCACCAGCGAAAACAAAGTGCTGTTTGCGAAGGCTCAATCACTGAAAAGGGACAAGGGATGGCAACTTCTCTGGACCGAGAATCGCCAAATAAAAGTAAGAAAGAAGTGCGACAGTCGAGTCTTTCGTATCTTGTCAGAGGGTGTTTTATCGGTCTTCTGGTAGTTGTGGGAGGGTCAGGAAATTAACCTATTTTGTTGCGTTCGATAATGTCATCTTATTTTTCAACTGAACAACTTAAATCTTTTTTAGGAACCTATGCCTATCTGCGGTTCACTTTAACGCTCGAAGTCTAAAAAACACCATGATGAAATCCACAACTTTTTAGCATCTTTAGACCACACATTTGCTCTCATCTGCATTTCTGAAATGGCTTTCAGATGCAGACAATGATATATTTGGCTTTCCCTTCTTATGCATCTGAATATTGCTACCGCCCTCATCAGAGCTACGGAGGTGTCACGGTATTTATACCTCCAAATGTGCATTACAAACGAAGACATGACATATCATTTTCAGTGCCAAATTGTGAAGCTGTGGGGATCGAACTGGAGGATGCGAACCAGACAGTTGTCGGTTGCCTGTATCGCTCACCTTCAACTTCCATATCTGCTTTTTGCAATGACCTGAACACTATACTTGGTAACTCGTCTTCAGAAAAGAACAAGGTCGTACCTCTTGGTGACATTAACATCAATCTTTTGGATGACTGCAGCGCTCCTACTACTGCCTACACTAACTGCATTCATGGATTTGGCTTCGAATCATTGGTTTCCCTTCGAACTAGATGTAATTTAGGGGCTTCGACCACCTTAATAGATCACATATTTTCCAACCTTATGTGCCCTCCAGTTTGCGGTGTACTGACCATTTTCCTGTCTTTTTTTAAACTTCCATATCAATTATATAAACCTTGTCATGAATTCTATAAAGCCGTGATTAATAAAGAAGACTTCATCGCTCGCGTTCGTGAGCTAAATTGGTGTTCTGTGTTTTCGGAGTCAAACGCTGAATTTGCCTTTAATGACTTTTCGGAGAACATAAAGAAATGTATCGCTAATTCTACAAGCTTTGTAAAATGCCGAAGACATGTCCCAGCTTTATAGAACCCTTGGTTAACCAATGAACTACTAACTAGCCTACGTAAAAAAGATAACCTGTACCGGAAAGTTAAACAACGCCCTTTTAATATTCGACTCAAAACTCGCTATAAGATCTATTGTAACTTGCTAAACCGGCTGCTCAGGGTAGCCAAAAGAAAATATTAATTCCGAATAGCCGAAGCCGGCGCAGATTCAAAACGGCAGTGGAATATAATAAGTTCCTTCTTGAACCGAATCCATCGCGCTAAACCAATAAGTAAGCTTAATTCATCAGATGCCACGCATGAACAAGCAGAAGAAATCGCGAACGCATTTAATGAGTTTTTCTGTGACCATTCCTCTGATCATGCCACTGATACTCAACTACCATTTCAGCGATGCTTACAATCATTGTACCTATTTCCAACTGGCCCAGATGAAATAATTAATATCATACATGATTTAAACGTTACAGGAGCAGGTCTGGACGAAATCAGTTCTATTAATATTAAATTAGTAGCTGATCTTATCGCTCGCCCGTTGTCCCATGTTATCAAGTTGATCTTTAAGACTGGAGTATTTCCAAGTCAACTAAAAAAAGCAAAAATTATTCCAGTATTTAAAAAGGGTGACCGCTCCTACATTTCTAATTATCGCCCTATGGCTATTCTTCCTTTCCGTAGCAAGGTTATCGAAAAAGGTATTGAAAAACGCTTAACCAAATACTTCTCAAAATTTAACATTCTTTCGCCAACTCAATTTGGCTTCAGGGCAGAATCCTCGACTGATTGTGCTATACTTTCGTTTGCGGATAAAATAAAAGGCGCTATAGATGCCGGTTTCTACGCAGGATCAGTTTTTATCGACTTATCTAAAGCATTTGAATTCCTAAACCACGTCATCTTATTTGCTGAACTACGAGCAGTAGGCGTCGATGGCCCAGCATTAGCACTTATAAAAAGTTACCTTACAGATAGACAACAAGCTGTGTAGTTTAGTTCCTCACTTTCTAATTTCAGAATAACTAATGAAGGGGTCCCGCAGGGGTCTGTACTTGTCCCACTACTATTCCTGCTTTATATAAATGATTTACCCGGTTGTTTAACAGAAACTGAGGCCTTTCTTTACGTTGACGACACTACGTTGCTTGCAACCGATCGTTCACTAACTTCTCTGACTACTAAACTAAGCACTGATCTGAAAAATATTTTAACGTGTTGCCAGCTTAACTCGCTAAGCATAAATCCTACCAAACCGTCTTTTATGCTTTTTCATTCGAATCATAGGATACCAGAATTCATTCCCACTGTCAACCTAAACTCTCTTAACATCAGGGCAGTTAATGAATGCTCATTTCTTGGAATAATTCTTGACTCAAACTTCAAATTTACGAAGCATATCGCCTATTTGAAGCGCAAGATTTCTCCCGGTATTATAATTTGACTTAAATCTAGATATTATTTTAGCAAACCAACATTGCTGATCTTGTATTATTCTTTTATTCACAGCCATCTCACATTATAGCATGGGATAACACATATCCAACTCATATAGCACCACTACAGCATTTGCAGAATCAAGCCATTCGGATATTGTCGTTCAGCCCATTCTACTGCAGTGCTTCTGATATGCTTCTCAACCACAGAGTACCTTCAGTAAAAAAATCTTGTTAAATCTAAATTAGCCGTAATGTTATTTAAGCTAATACGTAATCCTCCTCCAGTAAATATATTTTCTGCGGCTGCTTTGGTTAACTTGAACCGCACAAGGTTTGCAGCAAACAATTTCTTATTGCCACTAATACGTACTAATTATGGAAAACAGTCTGGATATTTCGCAGCATTATCCACTTGGAACAGCCTCCCACTAGATGTCAAGCGCTTTTCGTCTTTAGGTTTCTTTAAGAAACTATTATTCACTTTTCTACTAGATATCCAAAATAATCCACATATCTAAGCTATTCACTTCACCCCTGCTTATTTCCTTTCCGTTTTTCCTTTTGCCTTAGTTTTTTTTCTCATTTTTAGCCTCTATAAGCATTTTGGTTTGTTCTGTTGCGAATGCCTTAAACTATTGTTTTAATTCTACGACTAGCTATTGACTTTATATTACTTTTCAGTTTGTACTGCATTTACCTTGCATAATCTTCCTCATAGTGACTACTGTATTGCTGTTTAATGCTTTGTATTTCCTCTAATGTATATATTTTCTGACAGGTCTCCTTTCAGCCACATGCTCTGTGACCTCATTCTGAATACTTGTGTAAAAAAGATATTGAAACAGACCGGCGATCTTTCTTTGAGCCTCTTGAAGTGTACGTAAACTGTACCAAGGTGGTAATACTGCTGGGGGATTTTAACTGTGCATACAATGCTGAAGATTGAGGAAAATGTTCACGCATTCACGATAAGAGTGCTGAATATCTGAACGGTGGTGGTGCATGATTATGACCTCGAAGATGTGGGTAGTGTTTTAGCCAATGAGACTCGCCCGCGATTTACCCACTTCCAGCGTCATAGCAACGCTCGATTAGATAGATTATACGTGTAAGCCGAATTAGTGCCCTTATGTTGTGAATATGATGTGCAAACTGTAGCATACAGCAATCACTGCTCGGTAACTGCCACATTCTGGAAAAGACAAAGCAAACGGACCTTTAACTGGGATCTTTGCAAAGTGAATGCGTAGTTGTTGCATGACGATGTTTTTGTCGATGCTGTAGTGAAGGAACTAGAAAACCTGACTTCAGCCAAGCCAGTAAGCTTCGCCATTCAATGGGAAGAATTTAAACAGAAAGTAAAAACATTGGCCATTGAAAGAAGCAGTGTCATTAGACACAACCTGAAACAAGCAAAAACAAAGCTTCGCCAGCAACTGCAATTTTTTGTCAGCATGGAAAGTGCCGAGCCTGGTGTGTACGTTAACGAATTAACGGAAGTGAAAACTGAACTGGAAAGGATGGATACAGAAAAAATACAAAACAGCACTTGTGAGATCAAGGTCTGAGAAGTTGTGGACGGGAGAAATTCCAACGAAACGAGCCTTATCAGACGAGAAAAGATAGGCATGTCGGAAGGAAATCCGCCAGCTAGCTAAAGGTAAGCACATTGCGTCCGACAAGAGAGGGAGAGAGAGAGAGAGAGGAATATAGGAAGGCAGGGATTTTAACCAGTCAAGGGTCTGGTTAGCTACCCTACGCTGGGGAAAGGGAGAAGGGGAAAAGAAAGAAGGGAGAGAGAAGGTGTAGATACGTGTACGGACAGTACTCGAGTTAAAGCCGCTCTCGCAAACCGGACGTTCTGAGAAAGCACAAAAGTGCCTTCCCTGCCTTCTGAGCCGATGATCGGTTGGGACGGTGCTCTAGTAATGTCTGTTCACTGAGTGAACGATCATCGAACTTCCTGAATGCGCTGGACAAAGATTGTCTTTGTGTATGAAATTGAGGACAATGGCACAATAAGTGGTCAATGTTCTCCTCGCATCTGCAAACATCACGCGTAGGACTATCAGTCATTCTAATTAGTGCTGAGTAACCATTCGTGAAGGCAACTCCAAGCCACAACCGACACAGAAGAGACGCTTCGCGTCGGTGCAGACTGGGCGGAGGTCCGAGTTGAAGTGACGGGTTTAGTGTGTGCAGTCTTGTGCGCCTTGCATGTGCGGTATACCACTCTGCTAAGGAGGTCTTGCGAGCTAGATTGCGAAGTTGTCTCGCGGCGTCGGCCCTTGAAAGAGGAATGGGGACGCAGCGGTCTTCTTGGTTTGACATCCGGCCTGCCTTATCTGCCTAATCATTTCCTATGATACCGCAATGACCTGGTATCCACTAAAAATATATATCATGGCCTTTTTCTCTTAAATGATGGACAAGTTCCACGATTACCCACCTGAGCTGATCGTGAGTTCCCTGTCGGAGAAACGACTGCACACATTGCAAGGCCGGCCTTGAATCGCAGAGGACTGCCCATTTATTAGCACTTTCAGCACTTATCACATGAAGCGCGTCGCGGAGAGCCACGAGCTCTGCAGCTGTAGATGTAGTGACATGGGAAGTCTTGAACCACTGGGTTATTTTCATTGTTGGTATAACTACAGTGCCACCGGAACTGGTTGATGTAGTTGATCCATCAGTATAGATGTGTGTGCCGGTGCTGCATTTCTCATACAAAAGAAGTAAAGTTAGTTGCTTTAGTGCTGATGACGGCAAGTCCGACGTTTTCTGAAGTCCTGGGATTGTAAGATTTACTTGAGTACGGCGCACCCACCATGGAGGAATGGAAGGTGTTGCCGTGGGTGTGTAACCTGACCTGAGAGAAGCACGGTGCGTGAAGACAGTAGCACTAGATGTCGCGTAGGGCCTATATACTGGGAGACTTGCGTGGTGGTGGGTAGGGGTCCGGGCTTAGTGTCTTATGTGCACACGCATTGTTTCAATGCTAATGTGCGTTCTAAGAGTGGAATCTTGAGCGACTGCAATAGGTTCACTTGTTGACGCACTCCGCGGTAGGCCAAAGCATATCTTGAGGGCTTGGCCTTGGATGCTATGGAATATGTTCAGGGTAGTTCTGCAGGTGTTGGACATGATCGGTAGGCTGTACCGCAGGAATCCAATGAAGGGGACCCTGTACAGTTGCAGCATATATTGTATAGGCACTCCTTAGCTCTTTCCTGTTAGGAACTTAAACATATGGCAAATTGCTGTCAGGCGTTTTCTCACATAATTCACATGAGGGGTCCAGGGGAGATTTCTGTCAATGACCACCCCCGAAAATATGTGACCCGTGCTGTACAAGATCAATTGTCCGTCGACGGATATCACGTATGGAGACATTGATTTCCTGGTAAACGCCACCACTGCACACTTTTCATATGATATATGAAGTCCTTGTTCTCGAAGGTAGGATGATGTTAAAGTAGCTGCCTTCTGTAGCCGCGCGCGAAGCTGCAGTCGCGTCACAGCCAACGTCCAAATGCAAATATCGTCGGCATAGATCGAGAGCCTAACGGTGCATGGCAGGATTTTGGCAAGCCCAATGAGTGTTAGACTGAAGAGCGTTAGGCTTAGTAGTCCGCCCTGACGCACCCCACGGTTACTGCAATGCTGAGAGGTCGGGCCATCCTCGGTAAGTACGAAAAAGGATCTCTTATGTAGATAGTTCCTTATCCAGAAATAGACCTTGCCGCCAAATCCTACTGCCTCTAACGCGTTGAAAATCGCTTCGTGCGTTACGTTATCGTACGCTTCTTTAACATCCAGAAACAGGGCAGCATATAGTCTTTTGCAGCACTTCTGGTGCTCGAAAGGCAGTCCTACGGAGTGTACTCTCAGCACTGCGCCATGGATCACATGAGCAGCTCGTCGAAGAGATCAGGGAAGTCCACTGTCGACTAGTTGACGAAGGACACGATATAATATCTCAGTGGTTGCCTAGTCACTGTGGCATACATGGCAATGATCGAGCAGACGATCTGCCCACGCCGGCGTCAACTGCGTTGCGATTCCTCTTTCGAGAGCCGACGCAGCGAAAAAACTTTCCGCACTTGCGCGTGACCTGACACTAGCCGAATGGAATTCATGCGATTTCACAAATGCACGCCTTCATACCCTGGACCCTAATTTACAGCTCCGTATTCCACCCGAGCTTCCACGACGTGACTGCACCCTTCTAGTCCGTCTATGGCTTGAAGTAGCATTTTCAAATGCCTACTCTTTCCTTATCGGAATGGCTAGCCGACCACTTTGTGACTTTTGCGGGTGCAATCAAACAATCGAGCGTCTTCTTTGTCAGTGCTCTCGTTTTAACCCACAAAGAGCGGTCCTCTCAGACACCTTAGACAAACTGGACAAGCGCCCAATGTCAGAAAAGAAGATCCTAGGAAACTGGCCTACGCAAACACCAGCGCGATCTGCTATGAAGGCGCTGCTGCGACACTTGAGAAACACGGGACTTTCTGACAAATTGTGACTGTACACTGTGGGACAGAGGACTGTACGGTGACACTACGTAAGACTAGGAACGCGTTTGCGGACGGCGTGACAGTGCCCACAGAAACAGTTCGTGTGTACGCGCGTGTGTGTGTTTAGGTTTTTCTTTTTTTATCCTTCTCTCTCTCACCTATTGCATCCTCTCACCTTTCACCCTCCCTCAGTACAAGGTAGCCAACCGGAGCTAATCTCGGATTAACTGCAAGTTGGTCCATGCGACGCTGAATTTTCTTTTGAGTTCTTCTGGCCAACCTCAAGTCATGCGCAGATTTCGTGCGCCTGTAACTTCGCTCTGCACGGCGACGAATTGCAAGAAGCTTCTCCAGCTCAATGTCGTGTTCGGTGCGTGTATATATTCTCGGAAGCGAACGTGTGACAGCCTTTAGGGCACCCTTTATTATGTCCTCTAGGCTAGACGACAAGTCATCACTGCAGCTGTCTTCGACAATTGATTTGAACATTGGCCAGTCGATGCATTGTGTGACGCCGGCTAACTTGGAGCCCGTCAGCCCTTCAATCCTAAGATAAGTGGGTAGCTGGTCACTTCCCCGCGTTTCAATATTTGAAAACCACCTGACCTTTCCAGTGAAGGAGCGTGAAACAAAGGTGAGGTCCAGGCAGCTAGAGTAGGTAATTCCGCGCAGAAAGGCGGGGCTTCCATCATTTAACAAGCACAGTTCTTGTTCGGAGGCAAATGACACTAATCTGCCTCTCGAGTTTATCTTAAAACTTCTCCAGAGATGGTGGTGGGCATTAAGTCTCCAGTCATCACCAAAGGCTGCGGAGTCACTGTCGTGATTCGCTGTAACCGCTCGCAGTCCAGCCGACTTGAGGGCGACATGTAGGCTCCAACTACTGTGAAAGTGAGCTTGTCCTTCTTCACTGTGAGATACGTACTTGTTTTCTTGGTCAGGTGGCACTGGATGATGGACATACTTAAAATCACGTCGTACGAATGCGATGATCTTGCTGCAGCCTCCGTGGGTGGCGGACATGAAACACTCATACCCGGACAGTCTTATGTTACCTGATAGGGGCTCGCAGATGACGATGATTGGGAACTTATTCGTGAACACAAGCTGTCGAAAGTCCGACGTGCGTGACTTAAGTCCTCTGGCGTTCCACTGAAATATCGATGCGCTCCGGAGTTCGTCACAAAACGACGGCTTCTGGAGAGCCAACCAAGAGCTGCAAGTACTGGACTCAAAGTGTCCAACACCTGTAGCGCGCTTTGTGCAGACGAAGATTTCATGTTGGTAAGTATAACGCGAATGGCATTCATGAGCGACCGCAGAATTTTGATGACCTGGAGATCATCAGCTAGCGTCGCTTCAACAGTTGCCTTAGCAGTCGAAATTGGTGCGTTTTGAGGCAACTTAGCAGGGAGTTGTGCCCTCGGTAGCTCAGGCCATTCTTCCGGACGGGCGAGCCTCTCCGCTTCGTTTACTTTTCTTGTATCTGTCTTGGTGGCACTGTGCATTGACTCGGCAATCCTTCTGGCGGAAGATGGCGCGTTCCTATCTGCAATTGCGGAATGTCGTGAGCGTTTTCGGTGTCGATGCCGACCTAGCCGAACAGCGGCTGCAGCCCCTCGATGCGTTGAATTGTCCCGTACCATTCGTTTTAGGATCGCGAATTCCTTCCGCACCCGCGGGCAATCCTTTGATGAGGCCTTGGGAGGACCACTGACGTTAGGGCACTTTAGAACATCTTTGCTGCAGGCGTCTTCTGAATGGGGCTGAGCACCGCGGGCACACAACGTTTTTCACGCAGACACCCTTTACGTGGCCAATCATGCAACACTTGAAACGCTGGAAAGGCTTCGGTACGAATGGTCGTACTGGATGGCGAACATGTCCTACCTTGACGTGGGAAGGAAGGCTGTCTCCTTCAAACAAAATCATCACACAGCGTGTGTTTCCCAGTATGAAAATCCTCGTAATAAAAGTGCCTTCTGTCGTTGGCTTCATCAGTATTGGCAAGTCGTCATTCGGGATGGCAACGTCGACGTCATAAATGACGCCCGCAGTACCATCGCTGCCTGTATGGATCATTGATCGCACCTTTACATGGTCGATCTCAGTTATATTACGTAAGCCTTGTAGGGCGCTGCGATGTCAGATATCGATTGCCAAGGCATTCTTCCGCGAGTTTATTCGCACGTCTTTAATCTCATTTGGTGCGATTCTCTCGAGTAACGAAGAGAGGACTTGCTTGTTGTGGAGCCGCAAATTGGTCGCCGGGTCCACGGGCATAAAGTGCATAGTGTGCGGCCAGCGCAGCGGTGCATTCTTCACGGTAGAATACTTGGCGACGAAGATGCCTGCAGCAGTCTTCTTTTCGCTGATCTACTCATCACGACCTGGAAGTCATCGTCTGATGAGTCGTAGCTGTCGGAACATAACTCAGTGGCCTCGCTGTCTATATCGCATGACGCACTTCCACGTTTCCTGGAAGCTATCCGACCTGACGATTTCGCATCAGGGAAGTCCTCGGAGATCTCTTCATCAACTGCCGCAAGGAGGGAGCGGCAGCTCCCAGAAATGCAGGGAAACAAAGCAAAAAAGCGGAGACAAACGCACAAGCGTTCTATCAAAGAATCACTTCGTCTTCCTCCGTCCGACAAAAATGACATTAAGCAAGGTATTATCGATCATTTTAAAGCAATTTTAGGTCATCCGCGGAATCTTAAAGATAGCTACGAGAAAGAATTTCTCTCATTGATGCCAAAGCTGGATGAAGAGGTTAGGACATGGCTGGAACTTCCAATTAGCCTGAGTGAGACAGAGTGCTCAATAGATGAGTTGCCCATCGGTAAAGCACCTGGGTCTGATGGCTTGGGAGCCACTTTCTATAAAACCTTCAAGTCTGCATTGGCTTGTGGTCTTCACGAAGTTATCAACGAAGCGTATGAGCGAAAAATATTGCCCTTGTCTTTCACCACCTCGTATACCGTGCTAATTCCGAAGAGTGATGATGAAAAACTTTCTTGCCAGAGTCATATCGCCCGATAACTCTAGCCAGCGTCGACTATAAAATATTCATGAAAGCTTTGACCAAACGACTGTAAGGAAGGAAGGAAGGAAAAAGTGGAGAAGGAAGGCAGGGAGGTTAACCAGTTTTGCCTAACCGGTTTGCTACCCTACACATGGGAGGGGGATGGGGGGGATGAAAGATGGGGAGAAGAGATAGAGGGCACATAACACGGCACACACATCGTTGGTTACAGTCTGTCACTCTTGTGTGGTACGTGACATCCCTGTCACAGTCGCTTGTCCAAGCCCGTATCCTTCATAAACCGAAGTAGTCCCTTCGTCGCCTTCAGCTGCGATGTCTTCAGTCGGCGATATGTGAAAATGGTTGCAACTGACAATGGTCTACTGTCAAGGTGCGCTAGAACAGACGCCATGGACTGTCTCTGAACATTATATTCAGGACAGTCGCACAGAATGTGTTCCAGCGTCTCCTCGCAAAGACAGGCATTGCAGAGAGCGTTGTCGGCCATTCCAATGCGAAACGAGTAAGATTTCGTGAAGGCCACCCCTAGCCATAAGCGATAAAGCAGGGTGGCCTCACTTCGGCGGAGTCCGGTTGGCATACAGAGATGCATCAAGGAGGGCAGGTCGTGTTGATGATCGCTGCGGTTGGTCTGGCTGCTTGGTGTGCACCATAGAGAGAGCGTGATCTCCTGTGCAAGCACTTGAAGTCTGCTGGCTGCGTCGGAACGTGAAAGTGGTATGGCCTCTTCCTGTGTGTCTTCAAGAGCTGTCCGAGCGGCTTTATCGGCGTCTTCATTTCCGATGACGCCGCAGTGACTTGGCAGCCACTGAAACGTCACGCGATGTCCTTTCTCATGTGATGTATGAAGTAGGCATCTAATATCGAATACGAGCTGTTCAGATGGCCCGCGACGCAGAGCTGATAGTACAGATTGTAGGGCTGCCTTTGAGTCGCTGAAAAATGACCATTGTCGAGGTGGTTCCCGATTGACAAAACAAAGTGCAGCTCGAAGAGCAGCTAGTTCCGCAGATGTAGATGTCGTTGGGTGGTCAGTCCTAAAGCTGATGGTAATACCTCTTTCTGGGACGACTGCAGCACCGGACGAACACTGGATGTTTGTGGAACCGTCAGTATAAATATGTGCACTGTCTGCGTACCTCTCGTGCAGAAGAAGCAGAGACAGTTGTTTCAGCACAGGCGACGACAGCTCAGACTTTTTTCCGATTCCTGGTACGCTGAGGTGGACTGTGGGGCTGACAAGGCACCAAGGGGGTATCGATGGTTTAGATGCAGCGGTGAAGCCCGAGGGAAGTTTGTCGTTGTACTTGACAATAGTTTTTGAGAATGATGCTTGGTGCCTGTCTGAAGGTAGTGTTGCAAGGTGGTGATAGGGGGCCCGTGCCAAATGTCTGATATGCGTTCTCAGGGTTTCCACCGTGATGTGAGTCTGCATTGGATGGTCCCGAGCAATCGCAATAGTTGCCTCAGTTGACGTGCATCTCGGCAAACCAAGACAAACTCTGAGTGCTTGAGCTTGCGCTGCTTGCAGAACACGAATATTTGTCTTGCAGGTGTTGTTCAGTACAGGTAGACTGTATCTTAAAAAACCGAGAAAGAGAGCTCTGTAGAGTCTCAGCATTGCGTCTACTGACATCCCCCACGTCTTTCCTGTCAGGTATTTAAACAACTGGGAGGTTGCTGTTAGGCGTCGTTTCATGTAAGCCACGTGCGGGCTCCAACAGAGGTCTCGGTCGATAATTACGCCTAGAAATCTGTAGGTTCTGACATAGGAAATGGTCCGCCCGTTGATTGAGATGACATAAGGCGTCATTGGTTTGCGAGTAAACGCCACTAGGGCGCATTTTTCTGGCGATATGCTGAGACCTTGTTCACACAAGTAGCTCGCTGTCAAAGTAGCCGCTCTCTGAAGCCGTGCGCGTATCTGAGGACGTGTGACTGCCGAAGTCCAGAGACAGATGTCGTCTGCGTATACTGAAATTTTGGTGGTAGTTGGCAAGTGTTCAGCAAGCCCAATAAGAGCGAGGTTGAATAGTGTCGGGCTGAGAGCACCGCCTTGAGGAACGCCCTTGCTGGTATAGCGTCGCGTAGTTGGGCCATCGTCAGTTAATACATGCAGATAGGTAACTTGCAATCCATAAAAATACTCGGCCACCTAGGCCAACCGTCACAAGAGCGTCGAGAATAGCCTCATGCAATACGTTATCGTATGCCCCTTTCACATCTAAGAATAAAGCTGCAGATAAACGTTTACGGGACCTTTCGTGCTGGACATATGAAACGAGATCAACTACATTGTCGATGGAAGAGCGGTCACGTCGGAAACCAGCCATGGAACTCGGATAAATCTTGTAGTGTTCAAGGTACCATTCCAGGCGGCCAAGGATCATCCGTTCCATTATCTTTCCTACACAGCTGGCCAACGCTATCGGGCGGTAAGAGCTGAGCTCTAGTGGGGATTTGCCCTGCTTCAATATTGGCACCAGGCGGCTCACTTTCCATTCGTCAGGAACATTTCCCTCCTGCCATGAGGTGTTGTAGAGACTCAATAGTGCTGTCCGTGCGGATTCTCCGAGATAGCACAAGGCTCGGTATGATATACCATCTGGACCCGGAGATGATGAGCGCCTGCAGAGAGCTAGTGCCGCCTCGAGCTCCTCCATTGTAAAAGGAAGGTCCATGCGGCAATCTCGGGAATGGGGGACATCATCTCGGGCTGGAGGATCTGGGCGTGTCGCTTGGTCTGCCATTCGCACACAAAAGTCTTCTGCGACATCGATGTCTTGCCGCCCTTGGAAAAGCGCGAGTGCCTTGAATGGAAAACGCTGTTCCGGAAGCCAACGCAGACCTTGCACCGTTTTCCAAATGTGAGACAGCGGCTTGCGGGGGTCGAGTGTTTGGCAAAACGTTGCCCAACGTTCCGACGCTAATCTATTCATTCGACGCTGAATCTTCTTTTGTATCCTCCTGGCTGCCCTAAGGTCATGGATTGATCTTGTACGCCGATATCGACGTTCCGCCCGGCGACGAAGTGCGCGAAGTCGCTCTAATTCTATGTCGAAGGCGTTTCGCGTGTGAGAGATCGTCAGTATGCGAGTGGCGTTCCGCATCGTATTTTTAATTGTTTGTTCTAACCCAGAGGGCAGGCCCTCGCTGCAGGCATCTTCCATATCAGATTTGAAGTTGGCCCATTGAATCGTCCGAATGGTATTCCGTGGGCCAGATCTAGACATCAAGCCTTTGATGTTCAGATAGGTGGGAATGTGATCACTCCCATGGGTCTCAATATCTGGAAACCACTTCACATATCTGGCGAGAGAGTTGGAGACAAAAGCAAGGTCGAGGCAGCAGCCGTATGTCACGCCTCGAAGAAAGGTGGGGCTACCATCGTTCAAGAGAGTAAGGCCATAGGTGTAGGCGATGCTTGATAATCTTCGTCCTCTTGCATTCGTCTTTGTACTTCCCCATGCTGGATGGTGTGCATTGAAATCTCCTATGATGACCCATGGAGCGGGGCAAACACTCAAGATATCCGCTAATCTTTTAGTGTCGAAATTGTTGGAAGGCGATATATACACGCCTATGAGAGTAAACAAGAGTTTGTTCTTTTTAACTGTGACGCATATATACTGATTATCGTCGTGGGGCGCAATCGGTTGCAAAACATAGGTGAGTTCCCGACGAACAAAAATGATGATTTTGCTGCATGCACTATTTGTTGATGGCATGAAACATTCGTACCCTGACAGTCTGATTGGTTTCAACAAGTTGGGCTCACAAATGACGATGAGTGGAAACACATTGGTGTACACATACTGACGGAAATCTGAAATTCGTGATTTTAGCCCTCTGGCGTTCCACTGCATGACGGACGCTGCCTTGACTTCTTTTCGGAAGGATGGGGTATGGGTAGCCATCTTTCTAGTTGAGGGATTCAAGCACTGGGCTTAAGGCGTCCAGCACTTTAAGTGCGCTTCGAGCAGACGGTGTCCCCATCTCAACTAAAATCGTTCGGATGGCCTCCATGAGGGAACGTAGCACCGAGATGACTTGATCTGCTTTAGGTGAATCATCAATGGCCGGAGAAGGCTCCGGTGGCGCCGTGACCTTCTGAGGTTCCTTAGCAAGGGAGCGGCTCGGTAGCGTAGGCCATTCCTCTAAAGAAAGAGTCTTATCTGATGCCCTCGTGGAAGTGGTGGGCCCTATCGCGTCGCGACTAAGTGGTACCGTAGTGCAGCGGGTACTATCGCTTCGCTCATGCGCCTTCTTTGAAGACTTACGACGGTGCCGACGTCGACGCCGACGCCGGTCTACTTCGGCTGCCTCCCTGTGGGCCGAATTGTCTCTGGCCATTTGCTTCAGAACCGCGCGCTCCCTCTTGATGCGGGGGCAGTCTGTCGACGAGGCTGCGTGAGGGCCGCTACAGTTGGCGCACTTCAGAACTGTAAGTAACGACTGTAAAGTGTAATTAAACATTGGTAGGGCCGCGACAGACTTGTGGCAATAAAGGCCGCAGTATCAGAACGAATGTACACGTGGCACGAAGTGTGCTTGAGTGTTGCGATGCGACTGGCGAACGCGTCGCGATGATGCAGATCGATTTCGCAAAAGCCTTCGACCGCGTCTCGCCCAAGGCTTTCTTTTGCATACTGGAACATGCGAACGTTGGTAATGTCATACCGGAAGGCGTCATGATGGCGTACAGAGAATGCTTAACGCACATCATTGTTAATGGGGAAGTAACCGATAGCTTTCGTGTACACTCGTCGGTGCCGCAAGGATGCCCGATGTCACCCTTTCTATTTGCTGCTTATCTCGAACCACTGTGTTTGCGATTAAAAATGACAAGCACATAGCAGGCACATAGCAGGCACTGAAGTGGTCAACGTTACCAACGCAATACTTGGGTGTGCCTCTCGGAAGTTACTGTGAACCTGAATCGTACTGGCTTGATCAAGTTACGAAAGGAAAGGAAAAGGCTGACGGGTGGAGAGGAAAACAATTGTCAATGTTTTCTAGAGCTACTGTTTGCAATCTTCTTTTAGTTTCTAAGATATGGTACGCTATGAATGTGTTGTGTGCTGCGAGGGTAAGCGTACAAAAAGTTCACCGTGTTTTCGCTATTTTCATTTGGGCCTCAACCTGGGAGAGGATGAGTCGAACGAACTTGTTCCTCCCGGTCAAGAAAGGTGGGCTTGGTCAAGCTCATTTGTTTCTGCGAGAAGACGTGTCACGCTTTGTGTTTTTAAGGGATCAAAACGATCCTTTTCTCCGTACAGTGACACAGGTAGGCGTGTATAAACAGCTTCTGGGATTAGTTGTTTCGACGATTCACAATATGCCAGGAGCAGTGACTGGTTACTTGGGTGAAGTGGTAATGTTATATAGGATGTTGAAAGTACGTTTTTCACAGCAATACCTGCCCACTGTTACAAAGAAAAAAACTATTCAGGGATCTCGTGGACACGATATTCCCTGCACCTTTGTACCGTTTTCCACACCGTGGAGGCCCAGGACAAGACGTTCTAAAGAGAGTTAAAAAAATGCCAATAGGGCCGTCAGCTGAATCTTTCTTCTTCAAATTGCACACAAGCAAACTTCCCGTTAAGACCTGGCTTCATGAAAAGGGTATTTTCATCACCTGGATCACTGACTGCTTAGTATGTAAAAATCCAGAAACAATAGAACATGCATTCCTAGATTGCTGGGGCGCCATCTTTCACTGGGATGTTCTGCAAAGAACATTGAAAAAACATTTACCCCTGGACCCATATAGCATACGCTTCTTACCGATTGATAACGCGGAGGATGTCTCGTATGACCTTATTATGATCCTGAGCCGGCACGCTATGTGGAAAACTAGACTGCGATTTCAAAATGGGGACATTGCTGTTCG
The DNA here is from genome assembly GCF_023375885.2 of Dermacentor andersoni. NCBI lineage: Eukaryota > Metazoa > Arthropoda > Arachnida > Ixodida > Ixodidae > Dermacentor > Dermacentor andersoni. The sequence goes on from NC_092818.1 coordinate 119,709,419, forward strand.
ACCGGTTTGGGAAAACTTCATTGAGAGTGTTGTGTGTGTGAGATATGCTTTCAAAGCGCTGCCTGATCCCCCACAATGGATCTCTGTATTTGACGAATTAGCGTTGTTGAAAAGATTTTAGTACCGTGTTGCCAAAGTGTGGTTCACACGTCTTATTCTTTGCAAACCTCCATTTAGCACGTCGAAGTCGGAAATAAAGAAAAAAAAAAACTGGTCCAGCCCAGTGGGCAAGACACTCGGCTTCTGAGCATGGAGTCGTAGGCTCGAAACTCAGGAACGCCAAAGTATTTTTTGTTTCTTGTCGAATTTATTCTGTTTTTTATACATTCATTTCTTTATAGCGATTTCCGAGGCGAAGTTACAACGCAGGCGATAGCTTGCGCGGACAACACAGCCGCAGATAACATACTTATCCGAGAGTGAGGGCGACAATGCGTCGCGGCGATGCCCTCACCCCTCACTCAGCACCTGCTGCGCCAGCACTGAAACAGGTATTCCCTTTCGCCCGCTTAGGTCCGTCGAGGCGCGCGTGTGACGTGGCATTGCAGTCAATAGGGATTAAGCAATGTTTCGCTGATACAGACACCGGCTTTCTCGCTCACTGGGCCATTTGATGCCTGCGCATCAAAATCGGCCAATTCTTGAATTGCAGTGGCAGATTTTATGCAGTTCGTTTGGACGCTGTAAACTATTTCAGCACAAATTAAAGCAAAAAAAAAAAAAAACGGGCATGCCACTTATTTCTTGTTTATTTTGGTTAAGGTGTTTATTTTTTCTTCCTTACGCTACTTAGTTTATGCAAATAGGCGAACATTAGGGTTTCAATGTTTGGTCCTCGGCACAGCAGCAGAGGAAGTAGTTTCCATCATCGTGTCGCATTGTGAGCACGTTAGGGCTACAGTGTAAAACAGAACATGTAGACGCGCTAAGCTTTAAACAGCTTACTCGCAGCAGCCGAGCAGGTCTGCAAAGGCACATATGTTTGTGTCTGTAGGTTCAAAACAAAACGTGAATTCATGAAAAGCATATACTGTACGATTTACGCTATCTAAATCTATATCCACAATCGAACAGACGACGTAAAAGCGCGTACATTCTGCAAATAGAGTTAGGTGCTATCTGTCGCCACGTTGAAAACGTGTTTTTAAAATGAATGTTAAGCTTAAAATTGTAATTCCATAATTTTTCACCACCGGTTTTGCTCGCATACGACATACCCTGTGGCTGTTACTGAATTCAGATATAACTTTTCAGGCGTTTTGCAATGAAGGTGACTTTTGCGACCCTTCAAGTCAACCAAAAGACAGCAGTAGTATGCTGTCGCTCATACTAGTCTGACTTCTCGACTGGACATAGAATATAGTATTCCTGAAACGTTCCACAAAACTGTTTCCGTATATTTGCGATCGCCATTTCTGGAATTCCACTCTATTTAGGAGGTCGTGCAAGTAACACAGGCGTCCTTTACTGGATATGTTTATTTTTCTTTTTGCCGTCATGCTTTCCGTAATGAGCTCGCCACAAACACTCTTCAAGTCTTTGGTGTCGTCATTGAATATCAATAAAGTAGTAAATTGCTTAAGGAGTACCACCGCTCGTACCACCGTGGGAGTAAAAAACGTTAAAAGACAACGAAAAATTGAACAATACTGCAACCCCCTCCCCTATCATAAAACAAAATAACTTAGGCTTCCTGTCTTGAGATATGAGCAATTCCAGATTGAAAAACACAGAGCCCTGAGAGGAGCTTGGCGGCATTTGCAAGTCAGAAGCTGGGAAAGGCGCGTGCCGGAAATGGTTCGAAAATACTTACGCTTGATTTAAATAATGGAGTTGTATACGATCATGCACGTATTTTGTAAAAAAAAAGCGACAGTATGAAAAAGAGATTCTTCAATAGCGACAGTACGGTGCTCCATTTTCCAAACTTTACGATCAGCGCTGAAATTGTTTGCATCGGATACCGTATAATCCTATCGTCCTCACCAAGGCTTTTCCTAGGGTCCTTGGAGCATGCAAATATATGTACAACGAGGAGATTACGCCATCGTTGTGTCTCTGCGTATTATGGGCGTTGCACTTACACCTGCTTGGAAGCTTTAAGATATATATATATATATATATATATATATATATATATATATATATATATATATATATATATTGAACTCCTCGTTTAGAGGTCGCGGTTTACTTATGCTAGTTATGCCTGACACCCAACGTAGACATGTACTGGGATCGTTTCCAAGACGCGTTCCCTATGCGTCCGCATATTTATAGTTTTCTTTTGATCGCTCTCTTTGCTCCTGATGACGGCAATCTCATGCGCATATAAAGGCGTAATGTATTCAGGAAGCAGCTATCCACCCCGACCTCTTTTTCCATTTGGCATCATGGAAACCTTTTGGGAAGCACATCATGGCATCTTACTGTTTTTACCATGTAAGCTTTGACATATAGCCAATATGGAACCACACTGCGTTTCTATTCTGGTTTTGCTATCTGCTAAGTTGCCGCGGCAATGGAACAGGGTAAGTGCATTCGGGAAATGACAAGCACAAACGATCACGGTGCCATATTGGTTTGATGGACGATTTCATATGTTGCTACTGACATGCATTTATTGAGAGGATCGTCTATTCTGTCTCGTATTCTACTATGTTTTTGTGGAATGCACGCGCCCAGCTTCATGCAAATGCTTCAAAGCAAGCCACCTACATTTTACTATGCTTACCTTCATAGCAACATTTGTGGCCACTTGGCACTACCATCTTCAATCGCTCGAACAAGGTAATAAACAGAAAAGTAATGCAAGATACCAGTGCTCGGTTAGAGGCCTTAGTCTGCGTTCAACAAAATTGTGCAAGAAGATCTGCGTAATAGTACTGCATTAACAAAGACAGGTAAAGAAAAGCTGTTTTTACTGCGTATCAAGAAGTAAATAATGTATGTCAAATGTACAAAGAAAATTCACAAGTTAGCGTTCAGAGTTATACCCTGCAGTGGATACTCTGTTATATATTTCAGTGCACTACGGGTGCATAGAAATACTGTGGTTATTAGTGGCCGTTAAAGCATCTAGAGTGCTGCGGTTTGCGATTGTGACGAGCTTCCTATGCGAATGCATGTCGTAGTTAACGCTAAGCTACCAGCAGCGGTTCCACAGTCACTGCACACACTATGGACCATTTCTTGCTAGCGGCATTCGTTTCAAGATATTATAAATGCTCTAGCATTCCGCTAAACGATTAAAGCTAATTACACTTTCTTCTGGTGACAATGACGGTGACAACGACTATGAGATAAAACGGAACACGTAAACTTTTGCAATAAGTTCTAATATTGCGCATATATATTGTTATAAAATCATTCTCGAATATGTTTCATGTCACTGCAACTGCATAACTATTTACTAGAGCTATTCTTTAGGTGCCGAGGTAAGCCTGAAACTAAATTAAGTTCTGTACGCGAAACGTGCTGAAGAAAAATGGTCTCGGGAACTCGCAGTCAAAGGTTCATTAACTACATATCAAGGAAACGGTTCCGTGATTCCACCGCGCGTATGGGAACGACATCGGCGAATTTGCTCAACCAACCGGCACAAAGGAGGAAGGTCTTGCAATTGTACACTCGTTCCTAATCAGCGCACCATTATACCCAGAATTAAAATGACATTTTACGGTTTGACATGTCAACGCTACGCAATATTGCCGCGGCACTGGTCGCTCGAGGCACTTTGCGCGTATACACGGGCTTCTTTCACGCTCGGCACAAACACTTTTATCTAGAAAGTATTGAGGAACAGATAGCTGTATTGGGAAGTTTTCATCTTGTTATACTATTTTCATCTAATTATAGTATTCTGGAAGTTGATTGATTAATTATTACTAATTATGTGATTATCTGGAACGCAAGTGGCGGCAAACAATATTGCATTGATTCTGTCCATCTAAATGGCATTTGCATACTTTTAAATCTTGATGCATGATAGTTGGGACATCCTGTGTATTTAGACCATTTGCAAAAGGTTGCACCTTCATTGCTCGGAAGTCTGTGTAAACCTTAGTACCGGCTGCGAAGCTTCCAGAGCCTGTCATCGGACTAGATTTTGCGCTCTTATAGAGCACGCATCCACTTTCAGACTAAATACGTTATGAACAAGACCGCCTAATAAGTATTCATTATGTTGTTTCCAGGAGATTGTTTAGGAAGCATGAAATTATCTCCAGGTTTCTTTATCAATCAGTTGTTTGAAGTAACAAAACAGCGAAATGAGTAGTCTTAATCATCAAAAAATGAGAAACGCTAAAAATGTATTACGACCGCAACACTAGTGCATGTTCTCCTAGGCGTTACTCTTTTATGAAGGGCAGCTTTGAATGATTTAGCGCAATGTTAAAAAAAATGTCTTCTGATTTCGCACATGTACTCACGTTTATTTACTAAATTTCTAGAGCTAAATAATTGCACAAGAACTAAATGTGGACGATTGACATATTAGCATTCTGTAACAGCTTCGTTTCACTTAGTCGTTTACTTTTACGTGTTCCAAATAAAGTATAGATATCTATCACATAAAACGTGCAACAACTAGAAAAGATTACATATACACATCGCCATGTGTCTTCTCCGTATTCTAAAGAAAAAGAAATTAACGTCCCATCTTAGCCCTCGTACCCTCCAAGACTCCAACATGTGCCTGTGTTGACTGATGCCTGTGTTATTCGGGAGCTCTAAGTCAGTATTAGTGAGTATAGAACGTTGGCAAGGCTTCAGTCTCTACCCCGGAGCCTCGCAGTTTTGTCCTCAGACCACCTTCGACTTTGTCTCAGCTAAATCACTTTCCCTTGGGAAATGAAAGCTCGGTCCGCCTTGGGTGTCTTTGAATGAAACCTCTCTGCACCAAAGGCGACAACAATTTTCTTCGTTGGCTGAGCGTTAGTTCATGATTTTGTTCAGTGTTTTTGAACGAACTTCCAGAACCTACTGTGGGAAATACCAGACAACAGCTCATATTTGCCCACCCATGTACAATCACCGTCAGTGTTCACTGGAGCATAGCGTTACAGTAATTCGATTTCTTCCTATCGAGGTCTGTCACGGTAATTCATGATCCTTCCAAGCATGATTAGTGTTTGAACTTCTACTGCTTTCTTTTCGAAAGTAAATTCGCTGGAACGAACTCTTGAGGAAGTGGTTCACTTACGCCGGAAATTGTCCGTACATCGTCTTTATTTATTAATAGGCTATTCTTACATCGCAGTGAACTGACACTTACTTTGAGTTGTTCACGAATGGAGGTGTCAATTAGGACAAATACCCGCCATAGTTGCTTAGTGGCTATTGTGTTGGGCTGCTAAGCACGAGGTCACGGGATCGTATCCCGGCCACGGCGGCCGCATTTAAATGGAGACGAAGTGCGAAGACACCAGTGTACTTAGATTTACGTGCACGTTAAAGAACCCCAGGTGCTCCAAATTTCTGGAGTCGCCCACTACGGCGTGCCTCATCATAAGATCGTGGTTTTGGCACATAAAAACCCCCGAATTTAATTTAAATTGTTGTTATGACAAATGTCCCAACTTGCATTGTTTTAGCGCATATTTGATGCACAGATGTAAAAAATTGCCTATGTTACTTTCAACAAAACGAAGGACATAAGAAATTGCTACTCGCAACTTTGTACGCAATTTCATTCACAAATTGACTCTGGAAAGAAATGCTTCAAGTTTGCTGCGAACCTGCTATAACCTCTCTGAACGCCCATTACAACCTTTACAATATGGCATAAGTGGAAAGTGTTCGAAAACGAGATGGCACCCTGCTGACCACTGCAGCAAACAGCCACTATGCGCCCCATATGTTCATGAAGAGAACTAAAGGCAAAGGTGCCTGACGGGGAGAGCCCCGACAAGACACTGTCGCAAGGCCTCCCAATTTTACTTACATCTTCGAGTGGTACCAGCAAGAGAAGCAAAGGAACAGATAACCACGTAGTGTATCGGTGCCATATTTATCTCACCATCTGTGAGCAGAAAATTAGTACCAGCAGAGAGCTCAGTTCGAGCTGAAATTCCAGGTTTTCAAGTTACGTATTCAGCAGTTGAAACCGTAAAATAAAAGTTAATTGAAGAAAACCGCACAACCATGTGCGAACTTGGCTAGGGAACCATAGAAACTATGACGCTTCAGCCCTAATATCAGTGCCCCAAACCGGACCCATATTTGCAAACTGTTCATAACAGCAACTGCCAGGGAATGGTGATGCTGTACATATACGTAGCAGAGGGGGCTTATCGGTGGGAAAACATAACTTATGCATGAAGGCCTTCATTAATTCGGCTCCCGCTCTTCATCGTGGCCACAAATGGCAAGCGAGCATGACGAAGTTGTACGCCCACCAGATGGAATATAGAAAAGACCATGAACTTTGGCGGCCACACGCTGTTGAAGCGCCGAGAATTCTTTACAGACTAAACTATGTTCTTACCCAAAAGGATGAGAGTGTACTTATATGTGAAGATTATAAATTACGGCAACCAGAGCAACTGTAATAGGGGCTTAGATATTGCGATGCCTTTAAGCTAAACACGCCGGCACTTTGCAATTATTGGTAAAGCTACCACCGGCTTGATGTGATGCTTCGAGATGCGTGAGTGGAATTTCCGCTTATGGCAGATGTTTTCTTATGTCATCGTAATGTTTACTTATAGCCCTGACTAGATGGAAAGTATTTCTGACGTGTTTTTGGTGTGCTGCAGCCCTTCGAAAGCACATTAAATGTTCTCCACAAGATGACAGTGATGGAACTCCCTCCGAAAAGCACTAATGTGCATCACCTGGGTTTCGGTTGGTGATGTAAATGTCTCAGCCCCTATTCACATAAAGTTCTTACACTAGAGCTATCTGTAACAGAAGAGCCCAGCCAATCGTAATGCGTGACCTATCCTTAGCGAAGGCAGCTGGCCGATGGAAAACAGCACTTACGAACAAAAGCGTTTGTAAGTTTGGTTCCCAAGGCCCGTGTTCACAAAAGGTTCTTACGGAAAAGCTTTCATAAAAGCAGATGCTAACCATTTGTTATGCTGGACATATTATTGACGAATGCGGCCGTCCAATGTCAAACAGCCCTTACGAGCAAGGTGCTTTGTGAATTCGGCCCCAGATTATTACGAGGTGCAATATAGGTACATAAACGACGGCTTGACGACATATCAGATTGATAAGTGAATACATTTGTGAATAATACGGTCCGCTAAGACCTAACGCACACAGCGTTTTTAAACAGAAACGAACAATCTTGCGAGTTACGCGAGCGCTACAGAGCACATTGACAACAAACACCACCCTTTAAGCTCCATGCTTTGAGTTCCCAAATTATTAGTATTTGCTTGGAGTGACCTTAAGTCACTACACGACGGCCACGGCTTATAGTGAGGCTTGCTAAGCGTTTTAATGCGATCAACATTTTTTGCATACTTTCACCATTTTGTGGTTTGTATCCTGTTACTGGTTCTTTATTCCTCCTGTCTTTCTACTATAAAAAAGCAAATTTGTTCGTAGACAGTATCGAGCCTGAGTCCGTAAGCACAGTAAATAAGATCACGGACTGGGCAACGAGGGATTACTACTCGGCGCTAACACCCACCGGCACGCCACCGGTGCCTTCTTAGAGGCCCCCCAAAAGGTGGACTTAACGCGGGCCCTCCTGGAGGGCCTAGCGTGTCCAGAGAAAAGTGTGAGAGGAGCCTGGCGTCAGTACACGGCCATACATGACGTTTTTCGGTGGTGGCTCTTTGAGTTCTCTCTCTTTACCTTTAAACAGATAGTTTTGTAATGCATTAACTATAAATGAATCATTACCAATCCTCTCAATTATGAATACCCCCTGCCACTTGCGCCCCACTTGTGAACCCCACTTGTGCAGCCCCATTTGAAAGCTAATCGCACTGAAATGTGAGTGAGTGAGTGAGTGAGTGAGTGAGTGAGTGAGTGAGTGAGTGAGTGAGTGAGTGAGTGAGTGAGTGAGTGAGTGAGTGAGTGAGTGAGTGATTTGCTAGCCACACGCTTATCCGCTCAATATTTATACTGCGGCTATGCTAGGTTTTAGAAGCAGCAGTGAAGCTGCTTCTGAAATGAAAAGTCGGGCCCGCAAAAAAAAGTTACCCGCACCTATACCAACACAAGTGGGAAAGGCGAGATCTCTCAGTGGCGGGCAGATATATCAGGTCTGACAGGTGCGTTAGGAAATGCCTCGATAGATTCTCGTAGATAATGTTCACCGTAAATTGTGTGGGGTGTAGTGCTTGCTTTATAAGCTTTCTAGGCCGCTCTGTTGGTTGCCCGGTCAAACTAAAGCTCTCGTCCGCGCTTTACGGTAAAGGAACACCAGGCGGCTAGTGTGCGCTGCGGGAAAGCTCGAATAAGCGGAAGAAAATAAAGCGCGTTAGTGCAATGAAGGGGGCGAGTCAGTGTGTGCCAGTCTACCGTATCTGCGATCATGAGAGAGCAGCGATGCCATCTCGTGTTTGTTGATCACCCGAGTGCCCTTTTCTGGCTATGTTGTACGGAACATCCTTGTTTGCTGATATGCTGGCAAACGTCAGTATATTTGTAGTGCTAACAGTCGTGTATTCATTTCTTTGGATTTAGCAATATCTGTCTATGTTGTTTGTTATTTTTAAATCTTCCGATTAGACATGAACCAGTCTTCTCATCTCTGTCAGGTGGCGTTGTTCTTTCTTTATAGTTTTCACTGGTATTCCGAATTTAATCGTTTTCCTTAATTTTTTGCAGCATCGCCATCGATGAGGGGTCTTTTGCATCGCATGGAAATAAAAGACACGAAGTTAAATGCAGGTAGTATTGCACGCGAATAATAATCTCATCGTGTTCGTGTTATCCTGTTCTTTGCGAGAATTAGCGCAACGTGATTGACGACGCTTTCGGCGGCTATGCAATTATATGGCCTTTGACGTTGAACCGCAAGGGCATGCAGTCACAAGTTGCGTAGTCTCGAATTCTTGGATAGGGATCGATACGACAGAATGTTAATAAATTAGTTTTGAAGGAAACGAAAACATAGATAATTTCTTAATCTCTCTTTTGTAGATAGGGCGAACCCCGGATGACCTCGATGTCCGGAAACAGACGAGCATAGCAGCGCCGTCAAGCGCCCACATAGCCGTCGCAGACAGCTATACAGATTTTTTTCCATTATTTGGTTTTCTGACTGTCGTCATTGGGTTGGTACAACACATCAATAAATATCTAGAACCAAGGCGTCGGCCTCTCTTGCTTTCCACTGTCATAGAGATACACCAATATTTCATGTTCCAGAATTCCATTGGCTCCTTCATCGTTTATAACGCTTGCTTTGGGCACAGCCAGCGCGTTCTCTCTATTGCGGCAGGGGAGAGGATCACGTATTTGATCGCACTCACGAGCACAACAGCCTCTTTCCCGCTACGAATACATACCTGTATATCCTGCGGTATCTCGACGTTGTGCCTGAAATCGAGCTATAATGAAATCGAGCTATACATCATTATTTTCTCCAAATGAAAAAGAAAGCTTCATCATGGAACGAGCTTACGCCCACACGCAACCTCGACCTATCGCAAGCATGTCGCATTTGTTGTTCCTCTGGCAGACTGTGCCTGAGACATGTTAGTGAACATGGAAGACCAGCTGCTACATTTTTTTTTTCTGATCACAGGTGCGCATCTCTCTGGCGTAGTTGATAAATACCTAACTCTACCAACCTTGACGTATATGGCAGTTACTGCGATCAAGTCTGTGCCAGCCCCGTGTTTCGGAGGGTTATACCATCAATTTCAATTAAATGTCAGGCCTCGGTTTTGTTGGGTGAAGTTGTGCGTACGCTGATACGAAACCACTGGCCTGCACAGCGTCAGCGATGAGCTTGCACAGCCGACTCCGCGTACATCTTTTATTACCTTGTATCGAAAACACCAGAATGGGGTTCGAGTGAGAACCGAAGCACGAAATGTATAGCCCCCCCCCCCCCCCCCCCCCTGCGCTTTCGCTGCAGAGATCGGCGTAACCTTTAAGTCCTTAGTGTTCGCCCAGCTATGTGATGCATTATTGGTTGCTTCCTCAGGGAACCTCGGTGGTTTCTCTCTTTTGGTAGAACGAAAGCGGGTTGAATTGGTTGCTTTTAGGTTGATTAATATGAAAAAGTATTGCTTTCGGGTTGTGCAAGATGGGCTATCAGTGTGCTTTACAATGCAATACATACAAATAGCTTTGCGCTGCTTAAGGAAGACTTGAAATAAATTATTTTTGATGTAGCGTTAGAACGTCTCATATGTAGTTGTTTGAGCCCTCCCAAGACATTCAAGATATTCGACGGTCCGTTATGTAGGCCTCTATCACCCCATATTAGCACGCGTGCCGAAATGCTACCTCATCCATCCCCCCATTTATGACACCATGTATCGCAAGGGCACAACCACAACGAAGATACTCACAGAACAGGTCACAGGCACCGTGTCTCTTCGTTGTGACTGTGCCTTTGTGCTACATGATGTCATTAAGTAAGTACCAAATAGACAAGCAACATCTCCTTCGACAACGGCAAACAAGCCGTTGGGGGAAAGTTCGCCTTTGTTCGCCTCTAAAATGTTTGTACATGGAGATCATACGAGTGATCGGCCGTCAGATTACGCCCACGGGCGTAAGCCGAACGCCGTCAGCTCGCGTCTGGGCATAAGGACTATGAAACTCCAAACTGACATTGCGCAGCACAGACAGACAGACAGACAAGAAACTTTAATTGGTCCTAAGGGACTACGTTGTCGTAGTCGCGGGCAGCACCCGCGCCGGAGGCGGAAGACCGTGATCTTCAGCCCTGGCGCAAGCCCTTTGGACAGCCCGAAGTTGGACTTGAAGGTTGTCGCTCTTGACGGCTTCATCCCAATCTTCTTGCCTGTTGAAAGGCGAGTGGCGCAACACAGAACATTCCCACAGCATGTGGTTCAAAGTGGATCGTTCCTCGCCACAGTCTGGGCAGCGGAAATCCACACCCGGAGTGTAGTGGCTCAGCCTTGAGCGAGACGGAAAGGAGCACGTCTGCAGCATTCTCAGCACCGAGGCCTGGGGTCTGCCTAGCTTCGGGTGAGGAGCCGGAAACTGCCTGCGTCCCAGCTGGTAGTGAGCAGTTATCTCGTGGAAAGTTAACAGCGGGTCCGTGGTTCGGTCGATCCCCTGCGAAGCCGGGCCCCTCGGACCGGCGCGGTTGATGAGACCTCGCGCCTGGTCGTGGGCCAGCTCATTCGGGTTGATGGAGCCGGGGGAGACGTTCCGGCCCATGTGAGCCGGGAACCAAGTGATGACATGACGGGCCGTGCCTGTCTTGCGGGTCCTCAGCACTGCCGCAGCCTCGGCCGAGACAGAGCCGGCGAGAAAGGCCATCGCCGCCGACCTGGAGTCCGTGAAGATATGCGAGCGCCCTGGTTCGCACAGAGCCAGCGCCACTGCGACTTGCTCTGCGACGGACGCCGTCGAGCGTTGTATAGACGCCGCATTCAGGATCTTGCCCTGGGGGTCAACCACCGTGGCCACGTACGAGTTTGATCCGGGATACCGCGCCGCGTCGACAAAGGACGTGAGCTCTGGGGTTTGCAGGGCAGTCTTGATGAGTGCTCGGGCTCTGGCTGCGCGCCGGGCCTCGTTGTGTTGTGGATGAACATTCCTCGGGAAGGGGGAGACTTGAAAGGTTTCCCTTTCACTCTGGCAAAGCGGGACGGCGAACGACTCCTCGGCCATGGCTGCCAGACCCGCCATCTCGAGTATTCGGCGGCCGGCTTTGGTGGTAGAGAGGCGAACGATCTGTGCCGTTTTCTGCGCTTCGACGACTTCGCTCAGGGTGTTGTGGACCCCGAGTTGCATCAACTTCTCCGTGCTGGTCGTCATGGGGATGCCGAGGACTCGTTTAATGCTCTTCCTCATGAGTGCGTCGATCTTGTTCTCCTCCGACCGCGACCAACTTAGCGCAGAAGCCACGTAGTTGATATGGCTCATGAGGAAGGCGTGGTAGATCCTTAGGAGGTTGGCTTCGCTGATGCCCCCCTTCCTGCTCGTCACTCGCGAAACGAGTCTGAGCATGTTCTCCGTCTTCGCGCTCAGGCGCGCGATCGTTTGCGCGTTGCTGCCCTTTGCATTTAGGACCAGTCCCAGCACCCTGAGAGAATCCACCCTCTGGATGCGCTTACCAGTCTTCGTTCTGAGTTCGATCGGTACTTGGTCCAGCGTCGTGTCGAACTTACGGCCTTTTCTGTCGGGCCGATACAGCAAGAGTTCCGACTTGGTCGGCGAGAGGACCAGTCCCGTGCCCTCGAGGAATTCTTCCGTGACGTGCAAGGCCTCTTGCAGGGCCCGCTCCATCGCTGCGTCCGACCCACCGCCGCACCAGACGGTGATGTCGTCCGCGTAGAGAGCATGATTGAGATTGGCGGCCCCGATTCGGTCGAGTCGGACTGATAGGCCTCTCATGGCGATGTTGAAGAGCAGTGGAGATAACACCGCACCCTGCGGCGTGCCGCAGGGTGCGGTGTGGCTCCCAGCGCGTATCCGTCCGACTTGATCTGGCCCAGCTTGATCGTGGCCTTGCGATCTCTTAGGAAAGAGCTCACGTACGCGTGAAAGCGTTCGCCAAGGTTCAGTCTCGTCACAGAGTCGAGGAGGTGCTTGTGTTTGACCGTGTCGAAGGCCTTGGCGATGTCCAGCGCCAAGATGCCTCGCACGTCTCTCGTGACCACGTCGACTATCTGCCTCTTGATCAGCAGCATGACCTCTTGAGTGGACAGCGAGGGTCTGAAGCCGACCATATTCGGCGGGAGGAGGTGTCGTTCCTCGACATGTCTCGATATTCTGTTGTGGATGACATGCTCCGCCACCTTGCCCACGCAAGACGTGAGCGAAATGGGTCGCAGACTGTCTATGGCTGGTGTCTTGCCCGGCTTCGGAATTAGGATCACCGTGGCTTCCTTCCAGGCCTCCGGTACGATGCCAGCCTCCCAGACATCGTTGATTTCTTTAGTGAGCAGTTCGATCGAGCCGTCGTCCAGATTTCGAAGGAGTCTGTTCGAGATTCCATCTGGCCCGGGCGCCACTCTTCCGTTGAGGCCTTGAAGGGCCGCTCTGACCTCCGAGACGGAGAAGGGGGAGTCGAGCTCCTCGTCCACCTTGCCGCCATAGGCCGGGTAATCTTCTGGTCCGGACTTCCCGATGGGGAGGTAGCGACGTGCGACTTCGTCCATCACTTCGTTCTTAGATGCGCCTTCGCTATTCAGCTTGCGCAGCACAGCTTCAACTGAGAGTATCGCAGAGTCAAGGTGGTGTGTGCGGTACCTGCAATTCGCGACGACCTACACGATGCATGTCGGGCTGGGCGATGGGTGAGCGCAAAAAGCCTCCACGGCCTCGGCCATCAAGAATTTTCGACTAAGGTTTGGAGCCCTACACCGAGCAAAATCTGAAAGAATTTTCTGCTGGGCTAGTGCTATAAAAGTAAAGTTCATTTCACCGCCGCTATTTCTTCTTTTTTTTTACCTGCCTGATAATATAGACATTTTCGTGGCATTTTACGCTTACTAAAAAATGGTCCGCGACAGTAAATGTGTTCATGGTAGGCCACCAATGGTTCTGTTATTTAGCATAGCCAGTCTGAGCGCAGTCGGAGGCTTCAGTGAGCAGCTATATACCTGTCCCAGCTAAGGCATGCACTCAGAAAGACTATCGGAAAAAACGTTCCAACCACCTATGCGTAACTACAGTAATGAAATTTTCTTCTTCATCCTGTGTATGAGTCTGGGGTTTTTCTAAGAAACCCCAGACATGTACACTACAAACACATGCACATTTGTGGCGAGGTTGCCACACTTAATCACATGTTATGGGAATGTCAGCACTTAAAAAACAAGTCGGGCAGTGCCGACTCCTTCGTCTCTTCCACCACCAGCCTCCGTTCGCGCTGGAAGACCGCACTGATCAGCTCGAACCTGCCCGCACAACTTTGGGCCATCCAGCGAGCTGACGAAGCCGCTTCGAGACAAGGTCTCGGAACCGCGTTCGCGGCGGGAGCCCAGACCCACTAAAAAGACGCTGGACTCAAATCTTATTGGTTTGAAAATAAAGTTTACGCTCTCTTCGTCTTGTATGAAATTCACAGAAGCTTTTTGGCCCGCCACGAAACCCAGTTGCTATGACGTTCTCCTACTAACACAAGCTCTTGGCTTTAGTTCCCGGTCGCGCCGGCCTCATTACGATGAGGATGAAATCCGAAATTACCAGTGTACCGTGCTTTTGGGTCCATAAGAAATTCCTGGTGGCCGAAAAAGAAATCAGGTAGCCACCCCTATTACGTTTCTGGTTTCCCGCTAGTTTTTTCTGTTGATAAACATGATTCTCATATAACTTTTTTCAGACGTAGAACACTCTACTGGAGACATGTTGCTCTGTCCAACGCTCTACGCACAATGATGGCGAACACCATTGGAGCTTCGGTTTTATCGCCAAAAACAGGGAGATTTAAAGTGGCTTAGTTGCGTTATTATTGCGATAACAATTTCATGGTAGCGTAGGCGAATTATCGCAGTCGTCATCGTCGTCATGATGTTCCGTAAAGTGTCCAAATGAGAAAAGAATGAGCCACCTACGTGACATATGTGTGGCGGGTGTGATAGAAAGTATCGAGGGTGAACCATGTAGGTTTGTGGCTTGATGCACACCGTCTTCTCGCGAACCCAGAGTTGAAGGTTGCATGATTAAGTGCACGGTAGTGGATGAGAGTGCGCGTCTCCTCTTCCGGCCCGGCCGTGGTGGAAACGCCCGCGCCCCATATCGTGGAGGTAATCGGCCTTGATTTGAAGTGGTAACGGTGAGCGGAGATGGCCGGTGGTTTCATGTGCGCTGTCTTCCCGCTTGTCTAGTGCTGGAGGCGACGTAATCTCAACTGGACACTCGGTGAAATAGGAGGCAGGACGAAGCGCTCGCTTTCCGTTGCCGGCGCTCTTCCTCACGCCAGCATTATGACAGCAAGGCTTCAAAGTCATCGCGCGTGATCGGTTCATGCTTGCCTGTGCGTGTTGGCACAGTGCTTGTTAATTTAATTAGTAAGCGAATGTTTACAGCGGTTTGTACAGCGGATAATTCTCCGAACATTAATTCGTGTAGTATACTAATGCTTTGCTATCGCTAGCAATATACTTCACCTTTGGGGAAGGACTGTAGCTTCTTTAATGCCATACGTTTTTTTAGCCTATACTAACGCCACTATGGCATGGTGCTGTTCAAGCGCATGACTCGCATGTCAGACTTGGTATCGATCTCGGTTCCCTCCGCACATTCGATTCATTCGACTATGTAGGCATGCCTAGAAATTCAATGTAAGCCAACAACCAACTTGAATCTTGCTGAAAGCGCTTTTGGACGCTCAGCACGCGAGTCCCGCCGCATCGAAACAATTTACTGATAAAATGGAGGACGCGCTCTTTACCTGACCGTGAAAATGGAAGTTTTACGCCTCAAATGGATGCTTATTCAATTGCGACGCAGTTCATTCGAGGTTAAATGTCTTTAACCCCAGTAAATGCACACGTGTGCAACCACTACTTCACAGTGCAGCACGTTTCTCTGTGATTGACCTTACTCATGACTGTATATACGCCGCTTTCAGTGGATCCCTTCCAGTACTGGCATGTCCTCAAATCAAAAAGAAGCCTATGCAATCGCGCAGCACATCATTTCAAAATCGCATGCGCTGAAGCCTAATACACTCAAACGCGCGCAATGGCGAAAATCACAGTACGGCGCGTTTCTCTATGAATGACCTCGCTCACTTTTATATTGTCACGTGTTGGTGACGTTGAAGAACACAGTAGCAATACTCTGAACGACAAAACTAACTTTTATTGGGCGAACCTGTGCCCACAAGACAGGCTACACATTTAGCAAAACGATAGCGGCGAACACGGTCGGCGATGGTCGAAAATCTGATCAGCGGGTCAAGCGCGTCGGCTTTTATACAGCAGTCGTCGAATGTTCCAGACTAATCGTTGGAACCCGCGTGCCTTCCACAAAGTTCTACACCATTCGCATCACGCGATGAAATCAGATAACACAAAGTTCGGCGACAACAGACAGCGGATAGAAGCATCAATAACTTTCCAGAAACTTCGGATACATGTAGGCGCGTCCCGCGCTGTGCGATAACATTTGTTGTGCGGCGAAACGTGGTCGTCCAATAAAGATAAGTACACGTGTCAATACCCCCCTCTTAAAAAGCATCGACCCGATGCTGCAAACAAACGAAAGTAATAAAGAAAAGCACTCGTAGCAAAGAAAACAAAATAAGGAAGTTCGTCAGCATCCGTAAAAGGGTTTAAGACGCACCACGTGGACCACTTCAGATCGTGCGCGGCACCGCTGTGAATGCGAAATGCCGTCTGGCACGACCTCATAGTCCAGCGCGCAAATACGTCGGATGATCTTGTATGGTCCTAAATAGCGTCGCAACAGTTTTTCACTCAGTCCTCGTCGGCGTATCGGAGTCCATACCCAAACACGGTCGCCGGGGTGGTGCTCGACGAAGCGTCGTCGGAGGTTGTAGTGTCGACTGTCGGTACGCTGCTGGTTCTTGATCCGTAGGCGGGCGAGCTGTCGAGCTTCTTCGGTGCGCTGGAGATAGGTAGCGACGTCAAGATCTTCCTCATCAGTGACGTGCGGCAGCACGGCGTCAAGCGTCGTCGTCGGTTTCCTGCCGTAAACTAGCTTAAATGGCGTGATCTGTGTTGTTTCTTCCACCGCCGTGTTGTAAGCGAATGCTACGTACGGCAGGACCGCATCCCACGTCTTGTGCTCGACGTCGACGTACATTGCTAGCATATCGGCGAGGGTCTTGTTCAGGCGCTCCGTGAGACCATTCGTCTGCGGGTGGTAGGCAGTTGTCCTCCTGTGGCTTGTCTGGCTGTATTGCAGAATGGCTTGGGTGAGCTCTGCTGTAAAAGCCGTTCCACTGTCGGTGATGAGGACTTCTGGAGCACCATGTCGCAGCAGGATGTTCTCGACGAAAAATTTCGCGACTTCGGCTGCGCTGCCTTTCGGTAGAGCTTTAGTTACAGCGAAGCGGGTGAGATAGTGCGTAGCCACGACGATCCACTTATTCCCGGATGTTGATGTCAGAAACGTCCCCAACAAATCCTTCCCAATCTGCTGGAATGGTCAGCGAGGAGGCTCGATCGGCCGTAATAATCCTGCTGGCCTTGTCAGTGGGGTCTTGCGTCGCTGACAGTCTCGGCATGTCTTGACGTAACGGGCGACGTCGGCGTTCAGACGTGACCAGTAATACCTTTCCTGTATCCTCGACAGCGTCCGGGAGAGCCCGAGGTGCCCAGCGGTTGGATCGTCGTGTAGTGCGTGCACTACTTCTGGACGCAGCGCTGACGGTACAACAAGGTAGCCGGCGCGGACTGGTGAGAAGTTCTTCTTCACGAGCAGGTTGTTTTGTAGCGTGAACGAAGACAACCCGCGCTTAAATACCCTAGGGACAACGTCGGTGTTCCCTTCCAAAAACTCGGCGAGGCCTTTTAGCTCCGGGTCTGCTCGTTGCTGCTTAGCGAAGTGTGCCGCGCTTATTATTCAAAGGAAGGCGTCGTCATCCTCGTCGTCTTGCGGCGGGGGATTGATGGGGGCGCGTGATAAGCAGTCGGCGTCAGAGTGTTTTCTTCCAGACTTGTAGGTTACAGTGATATCGTATTCTTGTAGTCTGAGGCTCCACCGTGCCAGCCGTCTTGAAGGGTCCTTTAAGTTAGTTAGCCAACACAACGCGTGATGGTAGCTGACCACTTTGAATGGCCTCCCATATAGGTAAAGGCGGAATTTTGCTGTAGCCCAAATGATGGCGAGGCATTCGTTTTCAGTAGTAGAATAATTGCCTTCCGCTTTTGACAGCGACCGGCTAGCATAAGATATCACCCGTTCAAGTCCGTCTTTCCTCTGGACTAGGACGGCACCGAGGGCTAGGCTACTGGCGTCAGTGTGGATTTCGGTATCGGCGTTCTCGTCGAAGTGTGCAAGTACCGGCGGTGACTGCATGCGTCGTTTGAGTTCTTGAAATGCATCGGCCTGCGGCATCAGAGAGCGGATACAAGCATCGATAACTTTCCAGAAACTTCGGATACATGTAGGCGCGTCCCGCGCTGTGCGATAACATTTGTTATGCGGCGAAACGTGGTCGCCCGATAAAGATAAGTACACGTGTCAATATATTGGAACGCTTACACTGCCTCCTTTTCACTGCTGAAAACGTTCCACTTAGGAATGCCTGAATGCCTCTGGATGCCTAAAAATAGAAAATGTGTTGTGTCGTGGCAGCTCACCGTCAGTACTCTGCCATATAGGGGGATGCGAGGTAAAAGTGAGTGCACCAAATGGGGCAGGCAAGGCATGAGCGCGTCGCTGAAAACTGTGAAGCCATCCTCCCACACAGGGAACAAAGAGAGTGTCTACGCGACTTATCTTAGGCGAAATTTGAGGCAAATGCGTAACGCACATGATGAATAACGAAACTTATAGACTACTCTCAGTTTTGTACATCAGGTCAGGGACTCCGAGAATGAAGATTCAAGATTTCCTCTCGATAAGTCTATAGTTGCATGCATCATAAACGCAGCCTTATCATATTGTGATAACACGAAATATGAGATTATGCTGACGAATATGTAAGGATGCCTCAATGTGCACTGATGATTGGATTGGATTGGAAAAACTTTAATAAAAGTCCTGCAGGACGCACGTCAGCGCGCAGTGGGCGTCTCCCACGCAGGGACCGACAGGGAATACCTGGCGGCCGCTGCGCGAGCCTGCTGGACTGCCCATTGCTGATCTTGTAGGAGCGGGCCTCTTAGGGTCTTCTCCCTTTTGTCGGAGGTAGAGTCGGGCGGAGCGTTTCTGCACTGATGATATCTCTAAAACAAGTGGTTCACGGAGCTCAGTTGGCGTAAAACAAATGTTCACAGACTACGTACCCACATATATGAGGATGCTCAACGACTACAGAGCCCTCATATACTTATCCTACTTCTCCATTCACCGTCGCCTACTTTGCGCCATATGGTATATTCGGTGCCGAAGCAATGGAAATGGAATGGGTGAGTCAATGAAGTCGTCAAACTGTCAACACCGCGATGTGTCCTAATCATTACATAGTGGGTGGCTACATTGCGTATAGTTAATTACATAGACGTTGAAAGTCATCGTGAGATGGGTTCTGCCGGAATTAAATGTTCGGCTATCTGTTGACAACCTATTTAATTTCATGCTTCTGGTTGATCAGGTCATATACAGACAAAATTGTTAACCCCTACTGCAATAACTACGACCTTAAACCCACGCATTGTGCGAATAGTTCCCGATAAATGTTCTGCAAACAAAGAATTGAAAAAAAAAATACGCGCGAACTGTCCTGTGGGAGTTATATAAATGATGCTAAGCATTTGCTACTACAGTCGATCTCACCATTTGGTGGCAGCACTGCGAAACGTCGCCGGATTTCAGCCAATCAGGAAGGCGAGCTTCTCCGCCTTGTGTTAGCCTCAGTTCGCGTTCAGCCGTAGCCGAATGGGTTGAACGCCCGTACCTCGAGTGCGTGCTAGTCTCAGCAGACGCAAGTTCTGAATTCCTGTTGGTCGCGATCAAACAAAAGTTTTACGGATTTTTATACGTTCATCTTTTGTCACTTCCTAGCGCCAAAAACACCACACTGCACTGTTTGAGTTGTACTTTCATTTGTTTGCGCTCTCTAGCGCGCTTAGCGGGTGTGCGTGGCCTGCGAATGCTCATCACGGAAGCCGATAAAAACATGTAATGGTAGCCTCTTTCTTGTGGGGTTGGTTGTGTGTTTGTGGGTATTATTTGGTTTTACAGTGAAACTGTATATGGCTCACGCATCACGATTTTTTCGTGGTGTGGTCCGCCAGCAGAATATGCTGTGCGGCAAAGCCAACTTTGTCGCGAATAAATTATAGCTCTCAATCTTTCTTCGAAAAAAATCATTGTGCGAGAGCAGCTATGGCGACTCTAACAGTACGGTGAGTTTCTCTTACATGTCATAATTACTTAGTTTACCGTGGAGTTCTAAACGTTTCGAAATTCCTGTCTGCTTTCAATACATGTGCTTTTACGACAGGAGCAAAGTTACAAAAAATGGCTGTAACTCGTACTTCACGGAGATTATCCCAAACCAAATTTTATGACGTTTCAAAGCTCAGGCGACTACATAAACGTGGATATGATTTCTCAGCCGAAATCATGGATAATTATCAGTGACACCTTTGAAAAAAGTAACATGATCCCACCGCTACGCCATTCCAACAGCATCACAAAGCCACTGTGAAATGAACAGCCATGTTTTCGGGATGCTCCTTTTTTGCACAAGCAGGTTTGTTCAGCAACCATACCTATTTCACAGCGCATAAGAAAGAGACAACAAAAAATACGACAGTTGTCTAACATATGCAGAAATGCAGAACGCCTGACAGGGCAGGTTTTCATTTGGGCACTTCATAAATATACAAATAAAATACATAGGCTCTTTTGAGAGAATTATCCGTACTATGTGTATGTGATTTGCATGGTGACCTACTTATTGCACAGAAAGCTCTTTGAGAACCGTCAACTTAGGTCATTGCAAATTAGCGCTAAAACATTTGCAGTTCTTTCGGTAATAAACATATGTATTCTCTCTGACGAGAAACAGCCAACTCAATATATGTAAGACAAGAAAGCCACCCCTCGAAGAATCAATGGAATTTATAGGCATTTTCAAGACATTCAAAGCATTCAAGGCATTTTCTCTACTTCATATCACGGTTATGAACATAACGAATTTTCACGTAAACGTTTCACGAAGCTCTTAAGATCGGCTCACGCCTAATGTCGTGCTTCTACATTTCATTGCCGCCGTGGGTCACAGTATGCCTCCCGCACTGGCGTTTTGGAGGCCCGTCGACAGTATAGGTCGACGCGGCTTCTGCAGGGTATCTAGGGTTTCGCCAACCCACACTTGACTACTCGTGTAGCCGGCGTTGTCCCAAGCTTCGCCGGTGTAAAGAAATGTATCTACCTTGACGTCGTAAATCTGCAATGTGGTGCAGGTAACTGCGGCGACATGGCACAATGGGCGTTACTTGGATGAGCAGCGCGTTCCGAGACCGCTTCTTTTATCGGAAGCCAAACTTTTTCAACATCCTGTGCATAATTGCCGCCAATACGTATGGTGGCTCGCTGTCCTGTTCAAAGTGGCGCACCAGCTTGTCGACAGTGGGGATCGCGTTTCTCCGAAAAAAGCTGTGCACGACCCTTCGCCACACCCCTAGCTCAACGTTGTCCAGTTTCTTTTCGTGCTCGCAACCTCTTCCGCCAGAACGCTTCTAGGTGTAAACACTCCGCCCACTTTTTCTTTCTCCAACAACCACTCGTACACGATCCGCTTATTCACCTTTGTCAGTTGCATTGTCCTCTTCGCCAGAAAATTCATTCTGGCTCCTTCCCCACACTCATTGCGAAGCGATTTTAAGACGTTTAAAGCTAACACTTCCGCCTCTTTCGGGAAACATTGCCCTTTGGAAGAACGACATGCACGAGACGCAATTGCTTCGGCGGAGGTCACGTTTGCTAATGATGGCCTACTACATCTCATGAAGCCTTCAGTTCATCTTTTTTGCGTTTGCATTCCTAAGTTCGTTGAACTGCATGCAAGAAAGCTCTCAGTAATTTCTTAACAATAGGCTCAAATGGATGAATTGATTTCTGGCACATTTGTAACATTATATTCGGCTATGCGAGGTACCATTTCTTCAATAGCCTTGGTTGAAAATAAAAAAAAATAAAATTGGAATACATAAAAAATACCTAAACCTTAAAATAACTGGGATGAAAGCCTCCTAGTGGGTCTTAAATTACACCAATAAGCCCGACTATACCTACTGCAGTGATTAAACCAAGGAACAGAACGTGCAGTGAGCACATTATTCGGCGCTGTGCCGGGACACCGCCGCCGCGCGCTTCGTAGCTTTCACCCTGCTGCATTGGTTGGCAACGTACTCAGAGACGTTCATTCCAGAAAGAGCACAATGGTTATTAGGGAGGTAACGTCTTTGTATTAAGCTCAATTTATCCAATTAAGTATCGTCACGTTATGGTAACCGTGGAAATCGGTCGGTAAATACTGCCGAGAGTGCGAGTTTATGCCGTAATTCTTTATGGGGCAATCTTATGCCAACAAACGCAAACAACACTCAAATCACACCGATAGCGGTGATTACAGTCGTCAGTAGACGAATCTTGACTGAAGGGTCAAGTGCGTCCGAAATTTCTACATGTACTACAACACATTTCGGAGCATTTCGGAGTCTTCACGTGTTCTAGCGTACGTTCGAGAAAGTAGAAAACACATGGTGTCGCGCGCTCAATTCGAATAGACATAACACGCACGCTGCAGAACTTGTAACAACAATCAATGTTGTATTCATTGTAACACCAATCAAGGAAAGTTCAGTATAAGTACGTATTGCTACAGCTTGGTAGTACTTCTGATCCGGTAAAAAACAGAAGGTGCAAAATAATGCACGCGTGACAATATTAGGTAACACAAGGTAACATTAAAACAAAGGCGTCTGGACCATCACCGGACCCGTTATCTTTGCTTATATATATATATATATATATATATATATATATATATATATATATATATATATATATATATATATATATATATATATATATATATATATACACTGCAACTGAAGCTGTGCTTAATTTTTCAAACCTGGCAAGGTCTGGGCTGTTGCAGCTTACCCGTGCTTGATGCCTTGTAAGAGGTTTACGTGGGATTTCCAGGCTGCGTCCATAGTCTAATGGGAACAGCATAAGGCTGTCTTTGAGAGTCAGGCATTATCACTTACGTAGCAACACACTATAGCAGGGTTTGTAAACTAGGTAATGCTAATTTCCTTGAAAATAATGTTGAATCATATACATAGCTATGCTTTGTATCAGTTTTAATTGGCACGTATGAAACTAATTTTTCTCGCAACACAATTCAAATGGGAATTTAGCTATTTAAGATAGAAGTAGAGACATCAGTGGCACTGCTCCTGTATGAAAAATTAAGAAGAAAAAGAAAAGGCGTGGCCTGCCGCATGAGGCAGTCTGCAATGGGAGCGAAAGTGACCGCCATACTTGCATTCTCGGCCGCTTAAGTGGGCCGAACTGTGCTAGCTGTCCGGGACAGAATGCGTCGGGCGACGGCGTTCCAAGCGCGTTTCTGACGCATTTTCTATGCGAATGCCACACAACAGTCCCCGACTGGTGGCGCCGTGGCGGATGACACCGTCCTTTGTTTCTACTCAGTGTATTGAAACATCCAGAGCAGAAAGGAGACCGTTATATGTGGTCTTTTCAGACATTAAAGAAGCGTATGACAACGTAGACCGCAACATCTTGTGGGATGTTCTGGAAGGGGAATGCTTAGGCACCGATTGCATGGAGCTTTTGAAAGAAGTTTAGCTATAGAAAATACCATTTGCGTTGAATGGGAAGGGATGAGGAGCGAGGATAAAGTTGATACCAACAAGGGACTGAGGCAGGGGTGCCCTTTATCCCCACTGCTGATAATGATGTACATAGTGAGGATGTAAATGGCGCTACAGGGAAGCAATATCGGGCTTAATCTCTCATAGAAACAGGCCGGTACATTATAGTAAAGCAGCAGTTTCCAGGTTTGTTTTATACGGACGACATTGTGTTGCTAGCTAAAAAGCAACGCGATATGCAACGTCTGGCTCATATCTGTAGACATAAAGGTGAGAATTTCGGTCTGAAATTTAGCACTAAAAAACCAGGCCTTATGATATTCAACGAAAGCAGTCAACAGACAGTCTCCATGAAGGGCCGGGAAATACCTCGCATGAAATAATTTATATACCTTCGTATATATATATATAAAGGAAGGCATTAGATATATGAAAACACGGGAAAAAACAATAACAGTAAATAGGAAAAGAAATGCAGCCATAATAAAGCACAAAGTGCGATGGGGATACAATAGGTATGAGGTGCTCCGGGGTATGTGGAAAGATGTAATGGTTCTGGACTTACATTTGGAAATCCGTTTGTTTGCTTGAAATCAGGGTAACAATCAGGACTCCATGGTAAAAAAAGGCCAATGGGACGCCTCGCATTGTTCGTTCGCGGGAAGACTTCAAATGAAGCTGTGGAAGCCGATACGAGATGGTCAAATTTTAAGGTGAAGGAAGCTCACTATAGAAATGATTATGACGAACTACTGAGGAATATGGAAGAAAGTAAATAGACTGGTTGAGTGCTCAGTATTTGTACATGATAAAGCACTGGTTCAATGGGGAGGAAGAGAATTAAGAAGCTTACAAGCAAGTATACGACCTGTATGATATGTAACTTGGCAACAAAGAACGTCAAGCGGTAAATCACAGAGGCTGAGCTAATCTCATGGGTAGCGGCAATGGAAAAGAAATCTGCTATGAGTAACTACTTAAGAGGAGAAAACCAAATCAGGAAAGAAACAACTTATCATAACTCAAAGGGAAGCTCTCTATCTTTCAAAGCGAGATCAGGATGCCTTGTAAGACGCATGTGCTTGCTGCGGCAAAGCTAGGGAAACGATGAAGCATGTTTTATTAGATTGCGAATGTATCTGCCCAGCGGTCGATTTAAGCACCTCTGGCCTCTTGAAGCCCTTGGGTTCAGCGAGAGCAGGGGGAAAGTAAACATATACGCAATTAGTAAGAGGCGATTGGAAGATTGGGGGAAGAAAAGCAGGGAAACGACAAACAACGGAGCGGTACAAAAACAAAGTTCACAATAGGAGTTCAGAAAGTGTGGCTATGAGAATTCATCGTGTTTTCTTTTTTTTTCTTTTTTTCTTTTTTATCATAGGTCGTTAGGCAGTATATTAACACGAGGTTGGTGGCGCAACCCAACACCCCATTCCGAAGGGGACGCTCCGAGCGTCCACCCTTCCATCCATCCATCCGTTTTCAATGCACGCGACCGACCGCATCTTTTTAGTTTTTTTTTGTTTTATCCAGTGACCATGTCAGTGGCTGTAGTGTCATCAAAGCGAACCGCGCGTTCTGATAAAGAAAGTGTGACAAGCTGAAAAAAAATATTCACCTTACACTCATACGTAAATCCGGCACGCGTACAATCACCTGAAGCACTCGTTCTATGTCATTCAGCAAGATTACGGACAAAAGTCTTCCTCTTATTTCTCATACTTAGGTTATTAAAATTGCACGCGTGCATTGGTACCTGGGTCATCTTTTTGATTATTCTGAAGCTTCACGCCAAATATCTAGTGTTAACGGCTTTAAATGTAAATTGTGCTAAACGCAGTCAGATGGCCTTGCAAATAAAATCACGCTGAAGAGCGAGCTCCCTGCAGATAACTAGAAAACGAAAAATTAATTTCATTACCGCATTTCCAGACACGCAATCGTGGCGATTCAAAGTTTTCGCAACTTCAGCTACGCTCCCTCGCCTTTCTGTGGTAAACTGCGGAAAGAACTTGCCTTTATGGTGATTGCTCAAGTGCCCTTCACAACGGCGCTATGACGCTTCTCACTTATTTCGAAAGCTCTTCAACTTATCCGAAGGCAAAAGCAGTACTGGCAACTCAATGGGGCAAATTACAGTGCCTTCTTACAAAAAAAAAAAAAGTAAAAGGTATAAGAATTTGAGGGTTTGGAAGATGACTTAAGTTTCTTTAAAGCGATGAGCACTAATGTTTAACCGCGGCTTTCTTATGTGTAGCGCGGTCCGTGCATGCGGTAACTTAGAATTCTGATAGAAGACCAAGTGTTTCCTTCCACTTCTATGATGACAGATAAACGTCAAGGGGTGTTTGGACTTCGCGGTATTACCTGTAGATCACAACAGGA
Organism: Dermacentor andersoni; assembly: GCF_023375885.2. NCBI lineage: Eukaryota > Metazoa > Arthropoda > Arachnida > Ixodida > Ixodidae > Dermacentor > Dermacentor andersoni. The sequence goes on from NC_092818.1 coordinate 119,735,422, forward strand.
GCTGGTAGATTGCAGAGCGAACCTATAAGGTCTGGTATTTTCCAGTTATGAAAAAAGGACGTGCTACCAATAAAACGTATTACGAAAGGCCGAAAACCCCCGTTTCCAGTACGATTGCTTTCATTCTTAAAAGCGACATTGTAAGGCTCCTACAACACGACTTATTTTGTAACACGCTTCGGCACCACTTTATTCTGTCCTTCTACGTAGGATTGTTCGCAGACTAACAATACCGGCACATAACAGCATAGAAGTAATGGAAGGGGACTACGTCAACCAAATGTAATGTAATGCAAATGTAATGCTCAGAACAAGATTGATCATCTTAAAGCGCGCCATCAGAATTGTGAGCGGGCTACAATCAATCTGGGACGACGAGAACAGTGCAAAAGCAGTATGCATTTGACATCGTACTTGCTTAGTGGATTTCTTAACGTGAATTTACACTGCGGTGAGCACGTTAAAAAAGGTAAAGTAGTTATCCTAAAGGCTAGTTTCCGTGAATGTTAGTAAAAATCAGTTTAACTTTATGGCCCGTTTGCATGCACGTCTTAACGCCCTCAAAGGGAGACTCGTTAATGCATGACCATTGCACCACTATAATAAAGCCTTGAGCTTCCCACAGCTGTAGTGCCGCGATTTCGTATCGGCTTGTATTTCCTCAACCGTTGTCAACGGCTCCGTTGCTTTTAGTGCTATTGGGCGACGGTACTCGCACAAAAACACTGAGCGCTTACGGGCACTGCCACTATAAGAAATCTATCGCAGACTCAAGACAAAGGTGCCGTCAGGACTTGAGCTGCAACGTAAACAGAGGCGCGTGCTCACAAAAGAGAGGGGTCACAGAAAAGATAGCTAGGCGCATTTAAGAGGATGTGGAGGATAAAATGAAAGAAGGAAAAAAAGAGCAAAATTGCGCTGCCCAGTACAGCGAACAATAGTAACAGCCAGCCAAACAAGAGCAATGGCCCCATTGAACCCCATCCAGAGGGAATTATTTCCCCCTCCTGTGCTCCTTCTCTTGTTCGTTGCCCCTCCCCGCCTTTTTATCCGGTCTCAGAGTCAGGCTTCGGCCATGAGTGGTGCTGTGGTGTCAATATGAAACAGGGCCGCGCTACCAGAGTGAAACTTTCTACTCGTGATTCGGCCAAGTCTTCGTTCGACCAGTGAAGACAAGATGGGCAGCCCGGTGCATACCAGTGGGGCTTATAACACATGACCCTAATCGCAGCAGGCTGATAATAAAGAAGTACGCGTCAGGAAAGACATCCGGAAGGACAAAACTATAGAAGACAATAAAAGAACGCATGTAGACGCCTGGCGCACTTGTATCACTGGGTAACTCATAATATTGATTTAACACAAATTAAATTGAGGGTACAAAAAAAATTTATAGAAAATGACGTCACTGCCCGGGGCGGCACACGGAGCTCAGTGGCGCACCACTGGAGCATACCCCACAGTGGGTATGCACCAGTGTTTGGAAGACAAGACAAGACAATCACAGAGTAAGCTGGAGGAGTGGCGCCATAGGAGCTCCATTTTCGGCAGCACGCACTAGAGACTCTTCGTTCCGAAGTTTCTTTGTATCGTTTTCGCTAGAACTTAGTGAATTGTCCGCCCGGCGTGGATGGCAAGGTGCGGCTTGCCTCGCTCTCTGCACAGCGGTCTGTTGAGCCTGACCTTCTCTGGTTGAAGCCGCGAGCGTAGCTTTACGATTCACTTCTTCGGCAGCTGTTTGTAGCTTGCGAGCTGTAACGTGTACCATAAAGTGCGTGCTATAACGTGTACTCAAAAAAAAAAAGCTCCGGTATCGGGACTACGCGGCACCCACGTTGCTTCCCTCGACACGTGAACCGGTACGATGCAACTGCTACATGCTGTGACAACTGGTGGTATACAGCGCAAATGGAATGCAATATTTTCACGTATCGACGCTGAGCGGCGCGTATCTCATGTCGTGTGACAAGTGGCACGATACGATGCTGCTGCTGCTGATGTTGATTATTTATTTACTGGCCTCCCATTTGAAATGGGCCGGTGACAGCCGCCTAGCCTGCTTTATTTATTCAGATATGCTATACATACTTTTCATTCTAGCATTTTTGTATACATCTGCTTAACCTTCTTTTTTTCTCAAACCTTACCTATCTTGTACCGCTACCTATTGCAACTGCTACGTGACGTACCACCTGGGACAATAATTTGCAAATACAATGCAATTGCAACGCACATCTCACATTATCGGACTCCTCACGCGCTATGGGACGCGCGTATAGGGCATACTTATGCAGCAGCTGGCAAACACTGGAGGGTAGAAGTGGTAGAGTAGATGACTACCACACAGTGGGCCCGTGTTCCATCCCGGCGGGAACTGCGTGTATTTTTTTTCCCATTCCTCGCGATAGCTACGACGGATACCGGCGGCGGTGGTGGACATCCTCGGCAACCGAAATGGCTATTAGAATGAATCCATAACAGCTTCCGCTGTACAAGCAGAGAGGCCAGAAGGAAAAATAGACGGAAGTGGGCATAAGCCGTGCACTCTTTAACAGGCTGGGCTTTCCGCATTCGTGAGACCTAAGCACACACATTCGGAGAGCATTCTCCCGTTGCCCCGTAATTTCAGCGTGCACGGAGGGAAAAGGTTGTAAGGAAATCGCATGCTTATAAAGACTTCGTTTTTATACAAACAACTAGTATATGCCTCGATGTAGTTACGAGAAACAGCGGAGGGTGCCTTGCCAAACGGCTTATGTCAACTCAATGTAATATAACCACAAACACCACAGTGGCTCAGTGGCTATTGCGCACGTATTCACACTGATAGTACCTTCTACCCCCGTCTTCTTTCTTTACTGCCCTTAGACCGCTTCCCCTGTGTAGGGCAGCAAACCAGACGTGCGGCTGGTTGACCTCCCTACCTTTCATTCCTTCCTTTTCCTTCTCGTACGCACTACGTTGGGAAACATTCGTTCACATCTCTAACTGCCGTCCCCGGCAATGCAGAAGCCTTCATGCAACGTGCTTTGCAAGTGCGGTAAAGCAACTTAAGGAGTCAAAGTTAATCCAGATTACTCCGCTTGGGCACCTGCCATAGTTCCAATTTGTCTTTGGTACGTTAACTGAATGACTGAACCATTTAGTCAATCAATCGATCGATCAATCAAGCAAGCGATGGTCAAGATGCCAAAATGTGACACACCGAGCGCTTGTGTGTGTGTGTGTGTGTGTGTGTGTGTGTGCGTGTGCGTGTGTGTGTGCGTGTGTGCGTGTGTGTGTGTGTGTGTGTGTGTGTGTGTGTGTGTGTGTGTGTGTGTGTGTGTGTGTGTGTGTGTGTGTGTGTGTGCGCGTGCGTGCGTGCAGTCGAGAACCTCTACAACGAAGTACCCTGCATAACGAATCATTTCGGGGCCTCAAGTAATTTCTTATAAGGGCGTCCGACTTTGCATCCATGGCAGCGTCGTCCCAGAAGGTTGGGGTCACGAAGCAGTGCTTACCCGCTCTTAAGCGCCACTGACAAAGGCATTGCAACACCAGAAGAAAATGTAAATATTAAACTCTGAAGTAACATGAACTAGAGGTTCAAAGCAATCGTTACAGCACATAAGCAGCTACGCTACACCTCGACGCGGCGTGCGGGTCGCGCACACACGCTTGCTACGCTGGCCCGCTACACACTCCTACTTCCTCTCGGTGTCGCTGCAGTATGATTCCATCGATGCGCATTAGTGATGGTGCGTCAACTCCTGAATGAGAAATCGGTTATTCTTGTTGCCCCGCCACAATCACGTGGTAGAATATCTGCTTGAAGTGTCGAAGATGAGCTAATTAAGGCTTAGCATGCCAATCGGTGCTTAATACTAGTGGGATTTATTCATTCTTCTAAGTCTGGCACAAACTTTCTTGGTCTGTTTGCATCTGAGGCTCTTTTTATTCAGCGATGTGGGACGACGGGAACCCCACTCCCTTCTCCCCTTTCTTTCTATTTATGACACGAGAGAACACGGCACAAACACATTTTTTTACCTTTCGCAAGATGGCGCCTCCTCCGTATATTGACGCTCATATCGACCTCTTTATTCACTGTCGCCTTCTATTTTTTTTTTTTTGCAAACTGCGTGCATAACCCAACGTCCACTCCGCTACGCTCCTCCGATACCCATTTAATGAGGGTTCTCTTGAGCTGGGCCAACAAATTTTGCCCGCACATTCAGCTATCTATAAACTGACTTTACCATGCCTATTGCACTTTTAGGTAGTGCATTAGAAGGAAGGAGGATTGTTTTCAGGTCATCTTGTCCATCCGTTTTATTTATTCCATGTTTTTGTCAGCTTTCTTTAACTATGAAATATCTTTACTCAGTTTTTTGTAAATATTTACGCATGCTATCGATGTGCTCTGTTGCTATGACTAACTTATTTGCATCCACATCAACATTGAGAGAATATCAGGTGCAGCGAGCATACTGTGATGAAAATAAACTTCCCTGAATAGCCTCTCTCACTTTATAGAGCTTCATGTTTTTTCCTATCAAAACTTTGCTTTCTTTCTCCAGCTCTAACTCAGGATGACATAATATGGCCATTACGAGTCGCAGTCGAATGTCATGCAAATGAGTGCATGCCACCCATTTGTCTGGTCATGGGGAGCCGTGATGCGAAAACCACGAACTGCCGATGACAGTAGGCGGCCAAATATATTTGCTGCTGTGACCCACATGGCCAAGCACTCATCACGGAATCTGGCATAAACGACGGTGTTGAGGAACGGTTTCCCAGAAACTAAACACACCAATCGCAAACAAAGTCGAATATTGGACGCTCTTCCAGCAATGATAAAGAGGCTTTGCTCAAAGACGGCTTAAGCAGGAAAGGAGAAAAAAATGTGTGCAGCAAGAAAACAACGACCAAATGGAGGCGACCCAGTGAGTTCGAATGCCCTTGTTTTCGGGCACCCTAACGATGACCAAGTTGGTATCATTTGTCTATTTCCATGGTGACCCCATTTAGCAGTTCTTGTCTCCTGTCTGATGCTCCATTTTCCTTAGACCTGTTTCGTGGACAATAGCAAATAGTCGAGCAATTTTCTCATTTTTGTCATTGTTTAGAGCGGCGGGGAAAGAGTGGACATAGATGAGCATATTCTTCCGTTTATATATATATATATATATATATATATATATATATATATTGACCATATAAATTCATCAGATGATGAAGCCAAGGAAAGCACCGCGGAAGTTAACTGTGGTTAAGATTGAAATGAAGAAAATAATAAGAAAAAGTTGAATGAAAGTGGATCAAAAGATAACTTGTTGCCGGTGGGAGCCGAAATCTCCACTTCGCAATAAGCGTCTGTTGCACTACCAATTGTGCTACGGCGACGCCTGTCAATCCGTCCACTAAACTAGGTATTTATATTTACTAGAGCTAGCCCTAGAAGTGTTAGCTAGCGCCACTCAGAGCAATGGTGGGAGGATGTGGAACATCATTTTCCGCCTGATGGTGTCGCATAACACGTGAACTTATCGAGCCACTCGGTTTCCCTTCTTCTCTCTTTCATTCATGGCGAGGGTGACACACACACACACACACACACACACACACACACACACACACACACACACACACACACACACACACGCACACGCACACGCACGCACACGCACACGCACACGCACACGCACACACACACGCACACGCACACGCACACGCACACGCACACACACACACACACACACGCGCGCACACACACGCAGACACACACACACGCGCAGACACACGCAGACACACGCAGACACACGCAGACACGCAGACAGACAGACAGACAGACGCACGCACGCACGCACGCACATCTATATATATATATAAATATATATATATATACTTCATATCGGTCATCTTTTTTTAATTTCTGCGATACTGCCGAGTTTGGTACTAAGCTCGAGGGCATACTTTTGAAGCGAAAAGCTTCACTACGCAAGTCAACACCGCGCTTTGCGCGAGCCGGCGTATGTCGGAGCACGAGTGACGTCACGCATGGCGCAGGTGGCGGCCGCCGACTCCGTCTCCTGACCTTTCGCCGCAGACGCGTATTTATCGCGGAGGCCAACTATATAACCGCTTGCCAGAGAACAGGCGTGCGCATTCAACATGGAAGGAGAAGAGAGTGATACTACCGATACAGAAGTGCTACCACGGGAGTTGGCTGAAAAGGAGCGAAGAAATGAAAGGGGGAAAGCTCATCGAGCGTCCGGGACACCCGAACAACGAGAAGAACGTCTCGCTAAACGACGCAGCAATGCCGAGTCTGAAGCGCCAGAAGTACGACAGGCCCGTCTCGCTAAACGGCGTGAAAAGGAAGCTGAACAGCGACGTTCGGCCATGTCAGCTGAGCGATATCCATAGGCCAAATCATAAAGCATAACCATAAGGTAAACCGTAGCCATAACCATAGGCTAAATCATAAAGCATAACCATAGGCTAAACCATAAGCATCACCGAACCTTTTCGCTTTGAGATATCCAGGCTTAACCTTAGCTAAGCCCCAGCCAATCTTTTTTTCTTTTTTTTTTTTCTGATCCGCTCGAACCACATTTACAGCAAGACAGGTATGTGAAATAGAGTAACACAGTTATACATCTATTCTTATAACTTGACGTTTAGGGCGATTAGATAAGCAAATCATTCATAATGTTTTCATTTCTCATAATGAGTCATATTGATCCATGTAGAGAAACAACCGTAAATGTTCAACTGATATGTTAAAAATTATGGTACGTGTACGTTTCTTTTTTAATTTCATTAGTAGGTCTCCTAGCAGTTCGCTTGAAGTGTTCTCAAGACCACGTCAGTACAACTGAATGTGTTCGCGGTATATGATCCGCTGACCTTATCGACCAATACATAACGAATGCCGTCAAGAGAGAGAGAGAGAGAGAGAGATGGGATGCATATAAAAGCAGGGAGGTTAACCGGATGTTGTTCCGGTTGGCTACCCTGCACGGGTGCAAAGAGTAGGGGGATACAAGGAGAAAGAGGGTCGAAGGGGGAGAGAGAGAGAGAAAGAGAGACGAGCAGAGACAATGCGCGTGCACTATAGAGCAGTAGGGGGCGTCGTTCTTAATGTCTATCGTGAAGTCCGTACACCGCAGGAACCTTAGTAACGCGAGTAAGACCTTCAGCGTGGATGCTCTAACTGAAGCACTGACTTAAAGCTTTTAGTTCTAATAGTGGACGATTGTACAATCGGTCCAGCACTTTGCACGTCACTTATTTTTGGAACTATATCGTGGGCAGACACAGAAAATATGTGCGATCGTCTCATCGCCGCTGCATGTGTGTATGCGCTGCATGTACTGCGTGAGGCTGTTGGCCATTTAATTACGGAAGGCATATGGGTTCGCAAATACAACGCCTAGCCACAGACGGTACATCGTGGTCCGTACAGGTGGCGGTATCCCATGCGTGAGATGCATCCGCATATCCGGAGACAGCGAACGCAAATGACACATGGTAAATATGATAGAGTCCCGCAGGGGCAAAGTAAGTTTACGGGGAATGAATTGCAGCCAAACCGTAGCATATGTTCGCGAATGCGGTCAAAACTTATGAGCTGTAAGTATGTCAGGCATTACCTAAAGTGTGGCAAAAGACGCTGATGATAAGAACTTTACAAAAGAGGGGATTTATGACTGTGTATCCGAAAACATCAAGAAGAGGTCATCTGCATGTAGCAAGGAGACGTAGCTTAAAGGAAATTACATTATTCAATATTGTCATGAAACCACTACATATATAAGACTTCTTTCATTGCTCCTTTGTGTGTGTGTGTGTGTGTGTGTGTGTGTGTGTGTGTGTGTGTGTGTGTGTGTGTGTGTGTGTGTGTGTGTGTGTGTGTGTGTGTGTGTGTTTGTGTGTGTGTGTGTGTGTGTGTGTGTTTGTGTGTGTGTGTGTGTGTGTGTGTGTGTGTGTGTGTGTGTGTGTGTGTGCGCGCGTGTGCGCGTGGGTGCGTGCGTGCGTGCGTGCGTGCAGTCGAGAACCTCTACAACGAAGTACCCTGCATAACGAATCATTTCGGGGCCTCAAGTCATTTCTTATAAGGGCGTCCGACTTTGCATCCATGGCAGCGTCGTCCCAGAAGGTTGGGGTCACGAAGCAGTGCTTACCCGCTCTTAAGCGCCACTGACAAAGGCATTGCAACACCAGAAGAAAATGTAAATATTAAACTCTGAAGTAACATGAACTAGAGGTTCAAAGCAATCGTTACAGCACATAAGCAGCTACGCTACACCTCGACGCGGCGTGCGGGTCGCGCACACACGCTTGCTACGCTGGCCCGCTACACACTCCTACTTCCTCTCGGTGTCGCTGCAGTATGATTCCATCGATGCGCATTAGTGATGGTGCGTCAACTCCTGAATGAGAAATCGGTTATTCGTGTTGCCCAGCCACAATCACGTGGTAGAATATCTGCTTGAAGTGTCGAAAATGAGCTAATTAAGGCTTAGCATGCCAATCGGTGCTTAATACTAGTGGGATTTATTCATTCTTCTAAGTCTGGCACAAACTTTCTTGGTCTGTTTGCATCTGAGGCTCTTTTTATTCAGCGATGTGGGACGACGGGAACCCCACTCCCTTCTCCCCTTTCTTTCTATTTATGACACGAGAGAACACGGCACAAACACATTTTTTTATCTTTCGCAAGATGGCGCCTCCTCCGTATATTGACGCTCATATCGACCTCTTTATTCACTGTCGCCTTCTATTTTTTTTTGCAAACTGCGTGCATAACCCAACGTCCGCTCCGCTACGCTCCTCCGATACCCATTTAATGAGGGTTCTCTTGAGCTGGGCCAACAAATTTTCCGAAAACATCAAGAAGAGGTCATCTGCACGTAGCAAGGAGACGTAGCTTAAAGGAAATTACATTATTCAATATTGTCATGAAACCACTACATATATAAGACTTCTTTCATTGCTCCTTTTTGCAATCATTTGCAAGTGTTCAAGCGTAATCAGTACTGGCTGCCATAAGTGATAGAACGAGTAGCAGCTGAATGTCGGCGCCAATTCCTAAGCCAACACCAAAAAGCCTTTCTGAGTTTCAGCACTGTGTAGACGTCAGAAATCAACACAACATACCCAATTCAATGGAATGGGGAAAATTTATTGAACGTTTATTGTGCCTTCTTCATTTGCCATATCTAAACCGGGTTTCTAAGGCGCTGGTATTTAGAAACGAGAAAATTATTTTAGGACATTGCGCTGCCGAGAACAATCTGATAATGAACAGAAGTATGCAGCGACAAATGGATAGACAAATTTTCGTGAAAATTGAACCTGCACAAGAATGCAGGTCAGCTAAGACTCGAGCAAAATCAAACATGTGTATGTAAGAAAATCGGGTAGGCTGCATTAGGGACGCCGCCACAGGCGGTAGATAAAACGTCTTGTGCGTGCTGCAGAGGGTGCACGGCCACTAGGGTAGAAATGACATAACCAAATAAACAAGTTGCGTTTATTCGCGCCTTAGGAAGCCTAAATGCCAACTTATGGCAACGCTAGTGGGTGCTTGCAGTCTAATTGTGCAATTTTGCTTGCTCCTTATCAGTACTGGGCTGTTCCTTCGGCCGAAGGTGTACGGTTATATGGTAAGGAAATTACCCACACTTACTGGCAGCACCCGAGACATCCCTGCGCCACTCAAGCCCGCTGCTGTCGAAGATGATCTGCGTCATCTTCTGTGCTTGCGCCTATTATGGAGGCGAAGACGCCCCGCCGAGGTCAAATGGGCTGGATTTCCCTCTGTCTTGTATCCCGAGACTCCTCACGCCCTTTCTGGACCCTAAAGGTCGATTGCAGGGGCGCTATAACCGAGGAAGCTTGAAATGTTTGCAACAAATCGCGCACTTGTTGGCCTCATGCCTATCCACTTTGAGCTTGAAGAGCGATACCTACTATGGCATAGTGATCTGCCTCAAACCCGACTGCTCCTGCTACGGTTGGACAAACGTATTGCCAAGCGGCGCATCTCTGAACACCGCACGCGAGACTAAATTTTGCTCCGATTGCATCATGCGTTGCACGACGACACCGCTATCTGCGAGCGCGACACATGCATGATCCAGTAATTGTTTATTTCCTCCTCACAATGATATGCAAGTAAAGCGCGTGAGACTTATTCACGCATTAGAAAGCTTGCATGCTTAACTTATGATACAGCTAGTGCGGGCCCCTACAGAGTAATCCTGCCATCGTGTTCGCATCCTACTCGTAGTGGGCGCGCCATTCTCAAAGTTAGTGGGCGCGAATTGGCATCCCTCTGCTTTGCTGTCCGAGTCTCTTCACATCATTTCTCAGCCCTACGTGCCGAACGCGGGGATGCCACAGCTGAGCAGGCGTGAAATCTCTGCAGACAGTTGCATAACTGTAGGTCTTATAACACCTGATGATGGAAGTTTTGAGAATGGTGGGTTATAGCTACTATTACGGAGGTGAGCTGTCTGATATAGGACCACTCCGTGTTGTATCAAAAAACATATTGCCGACTTATGCCTCTCAACGCCGAGCTAGAGGCTAAATTTAGGCCCTATTGCCTCATGCTTGGCGTCAAAACAGCGCCATTTGTCCGCACAACACATCTATGACCGAGTAGTGGTTTCGTTTGTCTACACAACCATACCACATTAAGCCTCGTGATTGGCTCGATTGGAATCATATAGGCGATAATAGTATAGAGTATTATGGTTACACGCGGTTTTAGCGAGCGACCCCCTCCGGCCATGTGTTCCGCGTCCAAATTGACCGTTAAGCGTTTTATTGTTTGTTGTGCACCTGCCTTTTAAAGATAAAATATGATTGAAAGAAGCACATAACGAGATTATCGTTCGTGCTGCGCTCTTCGTAAATACGAGTATATATGGCATGCAGTTACTGCAGTAGCCCAACGTACTTATCGCGCCGAATTCAGTGCTCACAGCATCTGGAAGAAAGAAGGCTTCCTGACTCGGGAAAACGCTGCTAACTCTAATTCTTGCTACACTGGTTTCAATACTGCAATCTATTACATCCTTAGAGTGCCTGTGGCAAGGTCGAAAGCGCACCAGATTTTAGTAGGCTTCTCGAAGGCTTTGAACTGTTGTACGACCACTGCATCAATAAACAACGTGCGACTTGTTGGTGTCATTTGGCGATAAGCATATTTCCGGCTTCACAGCGACGCCGTGCTGCGGTACTCACGCGTTCGTTCTAATTTACTGAGGATTGTAAATGGCATTTCTGCCTAATTGCCACACTGTTGCCGCACGGTTACCCATCTAAACAACTCAGTCCACCGCCCCTCTCTCTGTTTGTGATGTTATTATTTTATCTCTTTGTTCCAGCACACCAAACTAATCAGACGTAACTTAAATGGATTCTCTACGACACAATCTAACATCAGAGAGACGCAAGCAGCCTCGTTCGATGAAAATGCTCGACAAACATATTCGCTGCGAACAGGAAACGCTGAAAGTAGCTAATAAAACACGAAAGACATAAATGCGAAGTGACGTGGTATTGGAACGCAACAAAGAGATGCTGCAGTGTACGTGTAAGATTGAATACTCCAATACTCCTTTGCCTGAAAATAATGCAAGCATCGCATGCAGGATGCGCTGTTTCGACGGGTACTTAAGAAAAATATATCGACGCAGTCCCTGAAAGTACACTGAAAGAATGAAATGAGAAGTACAAATATGTCAAAGTGAAACTTGAGATCGGCAGGAAATGAAGGAGCAAATAAGATGGATGCCTAAAAGCTGCGGGTGTAAAATTGAGCTGTGCGCTGCAAAAACGTAGGCTTCGTATGAATACTTGATTTCACCCGAATTTGGCTGAAGCTTTACTAGCTACTAAACCTTCCTTTTTGTGTGCATGTCACGCTTAGTACTTCTGAAGAACAATCAGAGACTATACCCTCAAAATATGTGTACACGAGGTAAAAAAGAGTTTGATTCATTACTTCGCTCCGGCGCCATCGTTCCCGCTCTTTACCGTCCGCTAGGAAAATACGTTAGCAGCAATTTACTTTCGACGGCTTTTTATAATGTTTGCTTCTTCCATATACGATTGCATAGTTAGGCAAAATATGTTTTGCAGTGCCTTTCCCCCTTAAGGACCAGATGCATGCTTTCCACGAGCGGAGGTCAGGCACTATGCATCAAACATATATATATATATATAATTTTAATATACGTGTGCAAGATATATCTCAAAGCTCCTTCTGAAATTGCATTAATTTTGACCCTGACGCATTGGCGCCGACTACGGGTGGGGGGGTGGGGGGGAAGGGGCTCGAGATTTTCGGGAGGTGGGAGGAGCAGACCCTCTCCCCTATACGATGCCTCCCCCGCCTCTATAAAGTCTGATTGACTGAGCTCTTTTACCCACATAAATTGAGGTTTCTTTTAAGTTGCTTCTACCTTTTCACTTAAAATCTTATTGTGGCTACAAGCTTACTGCATCAATGTTGGTGCGGACGTGCATGGTTTTAATTCATACTTTCAATTTAGTTTCCGCATCCAGACAACCGGAGGAGAAGTGCATTAGAAGCACCAGCGGCGGCTACCTCATTCGAATTTTTTAACTTCAACATGTCTTTTTACATTTTCACTGTGAACGCCATGCACAAATGTCATCTATTTAAATATATACGCAGGACAAAGTTCTCTATATTTTTTTAAAGAGAAGGACGTCGCCTCCTGACAATTCTAATGGTATCGATAGCATATGCCTAGAGAATGGATATGTTGCCGTATGTTCACCTCGCTTCAAATTGCTTCACGTGCTTTCTTTACCCTGGAAAAAAACCCGTAGACATCAGTGAACCCTTCTGCAGAGTACTTTATCAACGGTGTATGAAATGCAAGCGAATGATATGTCTCAGCATTGCTTCTTTGTCCAGTAGACAATGCTAACGGCTCATAAAAAAAAGCTCTTCTAATAATTTACAACATTTATTAGGGATGGAATCATCGGCACTTGCATGCAGAGGTCGTAACTCTATAGTGCGTCAGGAAATCCATGGTGCAATTTCGGCCGGACATAGGAAATCAACCAAACCAGATTGAAATGTGAAATATCTAGGAAATAAAAGAAAAACTCTCCAAATTTCCGTAGTACGATGTGCAAGGTTGTGTGCACACAGGTGATGACGCAGTACCATGAACTGGCCAGGAGCGGATCAGCCCACGTGTGTTGAGATGTGGACGGCACAGAGGAAAGTTCAGTGTGTTCTGTGGCTTGCTAAATTTGAATCAGTCATCAAGGTGGAACGTGAATATCGTCGCTTGCACAACGAAGCGCTACCACATATGGCGAAGATTTCACACTTCTATCTTGTTTTTTTGATTTCCTATGACCGGTAAGAAGTGCACCATGACTTTACGGACTCAAGTACATATGTACAATTCACTAAGTAACCGAAATGAGCCCAAGCCGGATTCACTCAAAATCAAAATCAATGTTAGTCATGCGCAGCAGCGCTTTGCTGGTACTCGCAGTAAAAAAAAATATAAGAGGGAGAAAGAGAGAAAAGCCGCAGTTTCGCCGGAAAGGCGAAGCAATATTTGTGATAGCGAAGTATAAGACAATTATGCAAAAGAAAATTCGTACCGTATACATCCGTGTAAGGGCCGCACCCCCAACTTTTCATCCTATATTAAAACGAAATCCAACTTAGAAGCAATCACGTTCGGTGCGTTGACTCCGATGACGCTCAACAGGGAATTTTAACGCGCAGTGTACTTTCGGGCGTCTTTACAAGACGGCAAAGAGAGGAGGCGATCGCGGAGATTTAGGGCGTATTTCATCCACATAGCTTGATAAATTAGGTCAAATAGCCCTGTCCCAGGTAAAGCTCATCAAAATTGTGACAAGAAAGTGCGGCCCTTAGACGAGTTTAAACGTTATACCGGCCATATAAATTGTACTAAACATTCACTTACTAATTAAAATAGCAAGCATAGTGTAATGCACGGACCATGTAGACGTGTAACTATTTCACTGGATGACTACGAGCACTCGCTGTCACAATGCGGGCATTATGAAGAACGGCCTCAGCTGGAGCGAATGGTTCGTACAGCGCGATACTCACCGCGACTCTGCAAATTAGATTCATCATCATCATCTGCCTCTTTTTATGTTCACTACACTACGATGTCTGTCAGCGATCTACATTTACCACTCTCTCTAAACTTAGACTACGCTATCTGCAACACCAGGCGCGCGGTAGACCAGCCCGGGAATAAAGACAGCGCACATGATGTTAGCAACCATCCCTGCTCGCCCTCGATCATTGCACCCACTAACGATTACCGACGATTAGATGCGGCACGCAGGCCGCGTAAGCGCTAGCCCCGCAGAGTCATTCGCAGCTACGAAAGGAATAGAGAAGATGCGCACTCTCCTTCCAAAGCGTGCATGTGATCACGTGACCTCCAACTAACTCGAATATTGAGGGTCTGGAACGATAATTCTCATCGAGCCGTCATCCTTTTAGGCTCACTGGTAAGCGCTTTTACTCGCGCCCACGATGTATGGGTCGCTCAATCATATGGCTTTTGGACTTCATCAAGGCGACGACAAGAAATAAAACGAGAAATAGAAAACATGCGTCGAGCTCTCTTTTACCGAGGCTGTGGACGTCGCATTGTGCACCGCCTAAAAACACAGCATGAGCGCCAGCAACAAATCAAACAGTGGGCACTTAGCTTATCGGTACTTCGCCAGAACGAGTCTGACGCTGAGAAGGAAGCGTATTTTCCATCGTATGAGCACCCGCGGAAACCTAACACTAGGCGCGCGGGGAGATGGCGCGTGCGAAGGGACCAGCCATGTGGGATTGCAAGCTTGAACCCGGCGCAGATTAACTCCAAAATAAAGCGCGCCACCCACGCACGTAGTACTCTTCAGGCATACGGACAGCCAAGCGCAGTCACTACGAACCAGGAGAAAACGCGCTTAACTGTCTGATTCGGAGTGACTGATTCAGAAAATGGCTCACTCTCGAATTAATGGAGAGGTACACCCTCAAGGGCATTGCGCGGTGGCAAGTCTTGATAGAAGAAAGAAGTTGAGGGCCAGCCCGTAGCTCCAACCCGTTCTGTACCAAAGCGCCAGTTTTACGAAAAGTGCTTCTTCTACAGTAAGGCATAAATGAGGTATTCGGTTGGCAAACGTTATCAGGCCCTAATACGAGGCGACGAGGCAGTTAGGGAAGTTTCAGGGAAGTGAGGCAAGCCCCAAGCAAATCACCAGTCTTAAAAAAACAACGCAAGGTTATACGAATGAACGCAAATGGGGGGTTATGTGCCCACATAACAGCGCAAGCAAGGTGAGGCTCTTTGGTTACGCAAAGACGTTTGGTTGCGCTATTTTATAAAACTCCCTAGTCAATGCTGTGCGTTTTCCTTATTAATGTTCAGTCGTCATATGCTCTTGTGTCTTTTCGTGCTTTTGAGATGTCCCTGCGTGTTATTATTTTTTTTAATGTATCTTTCATATGCTTGTTTATGTCTACGCCAGATAATTTACTACCCTATGATAATTTATTCCACCGCCGGCAAATAAATTAAGCCAATGGCATAAGGCATGTTTTTACGAGTAAATAAACTATTTCGTTTTATTGCTGTGTACACTCTAAAAACTAAGGGAGTGCCGGGCACTCTCTTTGAGGGAGTAGCTGCTTGTCCCATATTTCACTCTCTTTTCGAGAGTAGATCGACCCTCTTTGACAGAGAGTAGGTCAACTCCTCCTGACAGAGTTTTGTTACTCCACCGCAAGGGATTGCTAGTACTCTTCCGCAGAGTGATAATACTCTTCCCACAGGGAGTGCTAGTACTCTTCCGCAGAGTGCTAATACTCTCCCCGCAGGGTTAATAGTACACCGCCAGACCGAGTACTTCTACTCCCCCAAACAGAGTGCTTGTACTCCTTCAGAACAGAGTGCTAGTACTCTTCCCAATACCCTCTTAGCCAAGTCCTGATCACGCATGCAGGCAGGAAATCAGATCAAATTAGGGCCGCTGATATAGTGTTCCCTAGGCGGCTCCTCAGAGACACTGGCCCGATTCCAAGCGGCCTTCAGAATAGGCGTGAGCAAAGTTATGCAGGATTTTAAAGTAATTTTTTCCTGGCTATTTGCTGCCTACCGTGAGGCGTGACTGCTCTGAAGCGGCCGATGCGTATGCGTCACGAACGCCACTAAGGAGAAAAAAAAAAGCGATTTCACACTAAATCTGCAAATATCTTCGCAAATTTCACAATCAGGAGTCACACAATTTAATTAGAATACAATTGTCAAGGGAATCACATACTTATCAAGAATCACAATGCTCTATACATCATGTGAATTCGAACCCGCGTACACTCGCATTTGTACAATTCAAAACACACAACATAACCATTACACCACAGCGCCGCCACGCCCAGTCGTGTTCTTTTAGAGCTTATATATATACCAAACGTATGTGATGAATCGGCTGTGGTGGGTGGGGTTTCTCTGCAGTGTGCTGTGCTGTTGTGTACTGGAATACGTGTGCGTTTGCATCATTTCCATTCCTTGCTACGACTAACGAAGGAAGACAACGTAGACGACAACGTGAGAACTATTCACGGCTTGTCGTCACCGCAGGAAAATAACAAATGTGCCGTTCAGCTCATGATCGAGTGCTTCTCCAGTCCATGTTCTCCAAAATACGCGGATACAAAGTATTGCGCCAACCATCCACGTATGTGAATTTAATTCGCGCGTATACTGGTGAGCAACTGCGACGCCAGTACCAGGCATTTCGACGTGCCTCACGCTGCCGTGTAGACGTTCTTTTCAAGTGCATTAGTTTAGAGTTTGGTTCAGTCCGCTGTGAGCTGTTGTCCTGCATTAGCAGCGGATCGTTAGCGTTTTGAAGCGCATGCATTCCAGCATTTGGAGACTGCTTATGCCGATAGCCGCGTCAAATGCATTGGCACGCATGTTTAAATGACTAATGTGTCCACTTGTTACGCGTGCACTGCTCGTATCCTGTGGCAGTGCTCATTCTAAAAGCTTCGAAGACCATCTACACTCATGCGTGTGTTCAATTTATATATGCACAGGATGGACTTGCCGGCTAATTGGTTGAGCATTTTAGAAGAAACAGCGCAACACAAGGACGACGCAAAAACATGCCACACCACGAAGCGCTGGTGTGGTTGATGCTTTTTTTCGTCCTTGTGTTTGCGCTGTTTCTTCTTCCACGATACACGCACACCACAGGTACGCGAAAATTTAGGAGCATAAGTGGTTAACTCTGTTTTCCCCGTTTTCTCTCAGTGTCAATGGCACAGTGCGTTGCCCGGAATTGTGCACGCTTACCCCCATATGCAGAAATGCATCATAACTTGAAGCCCATGCTTGACTTGATCTAAACGACGCAAGTCGTGAACGCACCAAAAGAAAGGCAGTGAGCGTCTTGGGGGACGTTCGCACCAGGCGTCGTTTATATCAAGTCAAGCATGAGCTTTGTATTAAGATACATTTCTGAATACGGGGGCTAGACATCTGCTTCTTCCAGAAAATGTAGAAAAAACGCCCGCCAAAACCAGGCACATTCGTAAACTTAACTAGGCAATACGAAGCTCCATAGAAAAAAAGAAGAGTGGTATTAAAAGCTTTCAGTATTTTTCTTTACTCCAAAATAGTTGCGCTCTCGTGGCTTCACTGTACAGAGATAGTGCAGCGTTAGCTAGAAAGCATCAATTTCCTAACTCCATGCCAAAATAAGCTTGTAAAATTATTTAGGTGCTAGAATCCAGGGTTTGTAGCGATCCTTGAAAATCTTTTATTTCTAAAATGCCATTTTCAAGGCATTGAAAACCCTTGAATTTTTAGAAGTACTGGAAAGTCCTTAAACTTGTACACTTGGCTAGACTTAGCAGACTTGGCTAGACTTAGCAGACATTGCCAAGCGCTTTTTTTTCCTTCTGTGACACTCTTTCGCATGTCACAGAAAATTGTCTCTGGAGGTAATAGAAGGAAAGCGACATCCTTAAAGTTGAAATTACAAAGGAGCTGCAGATACCAGTTTTATGCACATGGAACCGGCGACAAATGTGCTTGGAGGAGCAGAAGCAGGAAGCTCAACAGTTGAGGCATTCGAAGAGAAGCCGTGAAGAGTAAATTGAGAGCGACAGACACAATAAAAAGAAATTAGAAATGACTATTGCTTATTTGATGGTGAAAAAAGCTGAGGCAACAGATGACATCACATACACTGTCAAACCAAACAGTATTCAAAAACTGCAAATGTTGCAGGTCCAAGTAGTTAATTGTGCTATTGCAGAAAAACTTTGAGCGCTTTCTTGAAATGCTTCCTTGTGTGCGTTTAGTGGTGGGCGGTGAAAGGCAAATTAGCAGTCTTTCAAATGCTTGAAATCACTGAAATGCGATTTTTGTTTCCTTTTGTTTGCATTAAAGTTAACGGTGTTCTTGAACAAGTTATTGCCTGTCCAAACTACTACACACATTGCACGAGGTCCTTGAAGTTACTGTGTCGGGGCCTCGAAAGTCCTTGAAAACCATTGAATTTTTTTCTTCAATATTGCTACGAACCCAGTAGAACAACAGTCATGGAGTAAAAACCTTGGCTGAACAGGGGCTTATACGCAGAGCACAGGAAGACTAGAAATGCAGTAGTAGGCATGGAGGGCCCTGAAAAAAATGTGCCACATCCGCTCGTCTGCCTTATGTTTCTGCACTGACTGTCGCATTTTTAATAGAAGTGCACTTTCTGTTCTACTCCAATAAACGCAACATTACGAACTCCAGTGTGGGGCAGTCCTTCAGCCAGTGCAGAACTTTTTCTGTGCATCCGAGTCAGCTCTGTCATTTTTCCAGCATTGTAGTAGAAGATTTGTTAAACTGGTTTAGCAGAATATGAGCAGTATACTCTTAAATTAGCTGTTTATTTGTATGCACAAATGCAGGTCCTCAGTTTGGTTGCATGACAAATTGCCATACCTCAATAGATACAAGAAACAATTTTATTACAGTTTAATGAAATCCAAACAGTAATAATCACAACAATATAATGACATACATTTCTTTTGGTACGTATACAGCCCATGTCTTGGCAGTGTATAAATTCAACTATACACCGCAAGTACTGTGTCCTGACCACTATTATTCACAGGTGTAAAACCATCACAGCAATTCAACAAATATCACAGTAATTAGTGACATACACCTTGTAACTGCTTTACATGAGCATAATGTATACAAATGGTCCCTGTGTACCTACACATGACTAGTGCCACACGAGTACTATTACTCACAGGTGTAAAACCAACAAAGCAGTTCTTTAAAAAATATCACAGCGCTTAGTGACGTACATGCTCTAACTCCCTTGTAGAAACTTAATACAAACACGTGAGGACACAGAAAGCTAGCAGTGGGCATACATGGGAATACCACCGCCTCAATACTAATTCACAAGTGTAAAACCAACCAAGCAGTTCTTTAAAGAATATCACAATGCTTAGTGACATACATTTTCTAACTAGCTTATATAAGCTTTATACAAACATGAGAACATACACAAAGCTAGCGGTGCACCCGCATAGAAGTGCGGCCATCTGAACACGATTATTTGCAAGTGTAAGCTCAACAGAACAGTTCGTTATAGTGCCGCACATTTTGTAACTGCCTTATACAAGCTTAATGCAAGCACAAGAATGCAGAAAAATATAAATTAAAAACTTGCTCTATGCATACACAAACAGATCAACACAAATGGTAAACACCGCTTTGAAGACAAATGTGACTGTGGCAAAGCGCAGTGCTGTGCCGGTTGAAATTGCCACCCACAAAAGTATTGAGCAATGCTTAAACCACAGGCAATAAAGTGCTGAAAGACTGCGTCTCTAACGTAACTATTTTATTTCAAATTTCTTGAATATAGGGCTCGCTTGCAGATAAGGCATCTGATCCAACTGACCTGATTTTACACCTGCTACATGCATAGAATGCACTCAGATATAACTGGTAATAATAATTATAAAAGGCATTTAAAAACTTGAATAGTATGATGAAGATGCATGACTAGAAAAGTTCTGTCCCCCTCGTACTTGTTAAAAAGGTGTAAGTACGACACATGTTCTTTTTTTCCTCAATTTTTGCATTAATGGACAGCCGGGAACCTCGAACCGACACAAAAAAAAATATACTGCTATGTTAATAGTGTTATGAATAATTTTTTGTGAAAGCTTTTTTACAGACAAGTTGCAGTCTCGTTTCTGGAGGTTGAGCTGTATCTTGCAAAATAACTTGAAAAGTGGTCACATGGGAGCATGACACTATATCATAATGTTAGTTTCAGTTGACTCTCTTGCCCTACAAGTCGCTGCTCACTGTGGTCAGTGATGCAACAGCAGTGTCTGTGTGATTTTCATCACACTTCTGTCCTATGCCATTCTTACCAGAGTTGGCGGCACATAGATACCCAAATTTCGATAGTGTTGCTTTCTCAGGTGGTTGCTTTTGATTTGCTCAATATCAGTTGGCACTTCAGCTGCATCAAACTTCTTTTTTACCTCTTCAACAACAACATCAACAACAATCTTATGACACCTGTGTTGTCCTAGTTTCCTACAAAGACCAGTTAATCTAACAACAACACTGACAGTCTCTACTATCTTCTAATGGAGAAGATGTGTGTCCCACCATGTGTTCAACATTGTTGTGGCTATGTGGGCTGGCTGGGGAGGCAACAACTGTAATATGTTTTCATATGTTAAAGTGATGCTTGTACTGTGTTATAACACTTAACTTAGTCTTGCACTTGCTGCACAATAACACTGGCTCACAGTCGTGGTGAAAAGCTTTTGTATGTTGAGCAAATGAGTTGTATCCACTACAAAAAAAGTCAGTGATAGCACACATGTTGCTCTACCAGGCCTGGTGTGGTTCCTTCTGACACTGCTGCTGACGCGCTGCTGCTTGCCTCGTACACTGTTGCAGCTGCAGTAGACGTGGCAGTCTCTGTATCTATTGCTGCCGTGTCATCTGTCATGGTAACTTCCAAGTGGTACCAGGCTCACTTCTGCAACAGAGATGTTGTTTGCCCCTTGAGGGCTCTCATGATCAGGGCCAATAATTTCGTAGGCATTGTCTCCTGCATCGAAGAACCAATAAGAACAGCATGAATTAATAAACATAGCTCTAAAAAGTACGGACATCAAGACTTGAATAATGAATAATACTTGCAGGAGGAGTTACACAATTGTTTGTGTATATTACAGTAAAGCCTCATCAGAAGATATTCAAGAGGCACGGGAAACATGTCTCTCGAAACCAAAAATTTTGAGACACTGAGGAGCCAGACTAGATCACTTTATTATGCATCATCACTAAAGTATGTTTTGATATATCTGAAGGAATAAATACTCAGGGTGGCTTAAAGGGCTCCTAAACCACTTCTCGACATTTTTTGAACATTTCAAGTAAACACGCGTATCGAAATCAGAATGCAGTCACGATCGACGAAGCCAAATGCCAGAGTGCATAGCACTGCCGGAACACCACAATATGAAGAAAATGACCCCGTGCGCCTCTCTGGACCTATCCTGCACCCCCCAGTTTGTCCTGACGTCACCAGGCTGTCTCTGATGATGTCACCAGTTTCCGGTGCTGTCGATTGGTCGAACGAAAATGTACGACTGCCGGCAAGGCCTGCAAGCAAATACACACACTCCTCCTTCCTCGTCGCGTTGCGCGCGATGCCATTGTGGGCAGCCAATGGGGGCAAAGAAGAGAAACGCCAACAGAAGGGTCTCCCTATGAGGCTCTTCAACGCGAGTCACCATACAGTTCCGTTGTATTAGCGCCACCCCTCGCAGGACGACGGGCCAGCGCGGCAGCAACAGAGCTCGTTGCTGTTGGCCTGTCCCGTAACATTTGGAGGTGTACTAGGCAAGGAAAAGACGATACTGTCCATATGGCGTGTACCAGATAAAAGAGCAAAATGAGTGGGGACTACTTTTCGATAATCAAACACACGTAGCTCCACTATTACTGCACCATTTCGAAAAATTCTTGTGGCTACCTGTTCATTGCCTTATTGTGTAGAACTGCAACACCGCAACTAAATTTCAACCTCGGTGGTTTAGGGGCCCTTTAAAGAAGACATTCACAGCTTTTTAGTGACTGTAGATTGTGTTAGCTTCCTTCCCAACTTCTGGAATTTAAACACTTCACTTTGCAAGCCTTGTTGCTCGCAGTACCTTTGAGGTGCTCTTAGACGCTCGTCAGCTTCAACTGCCGACACTTTCTGCCCTGCACTGTCCTCGTTGCCCTCCTTTTCTGGTTCATGCTAAAAGAGACATGCGCAATTGACTTGTGTAAGGATTGCGTGATCTTTACGCCCTTCGGAGCACACAAGGTGCACAAAGTGAATGTGTGTGGGTTGTGTCCCTTCGAAGTAGTGAATACTTAAAAAGTCATCCTTAGTAACAAAGGTGTCTCTTGTATACAGTATTGTTAACGTGGCAAACATAGGAAAACCAACCAAACCATTTTCAGATGTCTCTTACAACCAAGTGCATGTTGTAATGAGATTCTACTGTACTGAACATTTTTCAGCTATGGATCATCTGCATGTACATATAGTCACAAAGACATGTTGTGTGGAATGGCGAATCGGGAAACAGTTCGTACTCTTACTTTGTGTCCCTAAGATAAGCAGCTGATAACAATATCATAAAAAAGCAGGCAATGAGGCTAGAATGGAACATAATCCTTCAGCTCTAAACAGTTTTTTGGGCCCACATCATTCCCTCATATGACATAAGGAAACAACTTGATTGCAGTAATGGCTGCATGTGATCTGAGTTGATTGAAACAAACTATACGTAAGGTTGTCCTGTATGTAATTTTATCAGAGTGCTTTTTAGATGTCCTGCTGGTGATCCTGGCTGCGCGATGCTTCTCATGCTTTTTGGCACGATTCCTTTTTTTCCACTCCACTTTTTTTTCAGATTTTCTCCCCTTTCCCTTCCCCCTTGTGTAAAATAGCACACTTGAAGTATCAAATCTGTTGAACTAACGTGTGTATCAAACCTGTTAACATGTGTGCTTCTCTGTGGTCTGTGTTGTATTTTTGCGCTGCACAATTCAATTCAAGATGAAAGATGGAACGTCCCTGCCTTTAGTTTAATTGTGTGTGTTTGTGTGTGTATATGTCTCTCTCATGTTTTGAAATATATGTACATTCAGGAGTGCCTGCATGCCCTTCTCTCCTGCTCCTGTGACGAAAAGGAGAGCGTGATTATGTACCATAGTAAAAAATTCAAAGGTTTTCGCTGTGCCCATTACATCCCTTATCATATGGATCTGTCACAATACAGAGTAGCAGTGGTCCATAATACTAGCCCATCCCAACATAATTATAAATTAACACATACCGACATGCTGCGAAACAGCTGTTGCAAAGCCGCTGGTGAAGGCAATTTCCGCAGCACTGCAGTGGTACAGCCGAGTTCCACCTGTATAGTGACAAATCCATATCCGTGTTATTAACTCAGTAGTTGCTGATGGTTTCATAAGCTTTACACTACACAATAAAGTAATCTAGACAACTTTGTTGGAACAAATGCACATAATTAGGACACCACTTAAACACTAACACGATTAATTGCCCCCAATCTCTCACTCACTAAGGGATAATATTACTGAAACATTGGTGGAGAGCTCAGATTAACACAGCCCATAAAGGACAAGCGTTCTTTGAGGAAAACAGCTATAACAGCGGTTAGTTTTCTTGATCATTTTATGTGGTAGCTTTGATTTAAATGTCATGCAGTACTATAAAATACGAAGTGCCGCATTTCTAGCAGCAGAAGGCGTCGTCAGGCTCATGGTACAACAGATTTTTGCACTGTTTGTCAGTGAGCCGACACATACAAAGAAAACCGAATTCATACATACATATACAGTGTCAAGTTCACTTCTTCTGAAAACGCAGCCACCAGTTCCAATGGTGCTGAAAGGAAAGGTTATATAAAGTGCGAGACTGCATGGAACTGCCACTTATGACTGTAAATGTATGGTCTGCTGATTGCAGAGGTAGTCACATGCTATTTCTAGTCTCTTTTAGAAGCATTACTAAAGAACAAATTAAAATCTATTCATAAGTCACGAATTTCATGCATCCACAGTTTGGCTAAATAACCTGTGAGAAAAAGACATGTTTACCTGGAATAGCAACCTTTTTTCCTGCTGCAAAACTTTCCTTCGAATTAATGAAATAACTTTACAGCGTCATAATGCGTTTCTCGCAACTACTTGCCGGCAGTGGCGAGTTAGTGTTTATATCCGACTCATTGGGCGACAATACTGCCAAACACAAATGCTTCACGAACACGAGAACACGTCCCTCGCAGAGAATAGCAACCATATATGCCTCTGTGAGACATGATCGCACCTTTGTGGTCAAAATGTACATTAGAACGACATCACCGTCTCATTAAAAAAAAAGCCTCCGTACAAGGCAGCTGCCAACTGCATAATGTGAAATTGCAACTGATGTCCACTTACTGGTGGCCTGTGTTTGAGTCACTTTTGGCAGTTGACTGGGTGCTGAGAAATGCACGTCCTGGGTTGTCCCTGCAAAACATACAGGGTTATGTCAGATGTTGAAAATATATATATGCCGGCATTTCATCAGTCGCAAAACAAACGAGTAAACTAATAAACAACTGTAATGTAAACATACACATCATAAGATAGGCTGTCAACTGTTAATGCATTACGCAAAAAACGTAATGCATAGGGAAGACTATATGTATACACACGAAGCTGACACACAATTTAATTCGCTCTAGGTTTTTCCGTGCAGTATATTCAAATTATTATGTCTCGTGGTTAGAGCAAAATTAGTGTAAATTACGAACTAAATTATCTACCCTGGAAACTTTTCTTCAATATGCACCTGTGCGCGCTTCGAACGAGTAGCATTGTAAAATTTACGTACATGGCATTTAACATAGTTGCTGAACACGGATTTCCTTTGCCCTGTGTCGTGTACAGTGAGCTACATATATCTGCCCCCCCCCCCCTTTTTGTACTAGCCATACTGCGTGCCACTGCACCTATACGCATGTCAATAAACCTCACGATACAGAAATAAAAAAAGTGCCAATCACCCATGCCTGCATGTTGTAGTGGGCCTAACCTAACCAAGCATGGGCTGTTGCTTTCTATAGTAAACACAGGCACCGTGCTCATTGCAAGTATGTATCATGTCGCTAAGCAAATATGCAATTTCATTGTACCACTATTTTTTTATCACATGGATATATGTGTTGAGAGGCAAGACAAAAAGCAGTCACTTCTCAGAACTAATCAGCTTTCTTAAAACACATTTTTAACTTTTCAATGACACTTGCTGCTATGTGTTTGTCTCCAGTGAGCATACTTGATTTGACTTTCCATTTAGAGACATTACATAAATATACCATGTTAAGATGACTGCCTGGAGCACGTGAGAATTTTCATCTTCGTGTAACATACTGTATCTTGATTTTGTTGACATTTGGTCAAATGGTACACCCAATATACCCACATACTAGTTTTCTTGTCCAAATAACATGCCAATGTATTTTGATTTTTTGGCATTGGCTCCTCTACACTACGTGAAGTCGCGCTGCACTGGCTCTTTCACATCCTCGTGTCCTTGCAGCTGCCTTCTTGCGTTATATAAAGCGGGTGCCTGAAAAATATCGTATGCAAAAGTCAACACAAGGACATGGTGCAAAACAACATCAAGACAGTCAAGGCAATGGCAATAAAAAAGTCTTAGCTCTTAGTCTTCCTAGTGAAATGCATGCAAAACATCCAAATGACTGAAACAGTCAACTGCTAAACTAACTTCAATTTTTAGATTTAAGCAAGAAAACAAACCACAGTTCATCCTTGTTTTTCATGAATGTTAGAATACTCCTGCTAATGAATAGAATATTGGTCATTTTCAGACGTCATAGGTCTGTCATGAGTCTGGTGTATCGCAAACACCACTTGTGACACATCCTAAGCACGTGCCCAGTGTGCCACCCCACCCCCCCGCACCATGCCTGGTTGTGCCACTGCTGAAGCCATAATTTGAGGATTATAGCTGCAAACATGATGCTCAGTAGGGATGAAAATATTGTCCTTCAGCTCAATGGATATATGGATGTGCCTATAAAAAAGGGCAACAAGGCTTGTTATGGCAAGCTTACCCACATTTCAATACTAACAAGTTCACTGCGGCCTGCATCTAAGCTTACTAAAAGGCATGAACTTATTTTCATGCATGAGGTGCGCAGTGGAGTTCATTTTTGACAGACCCGACTACTGCTGCAGTTTGAAATCTAGCATTTTAGATTCTTGTAGGCATGTAAAAGTTGCAGTTAAACCGCAGTTATTAGTTTATTACACCAACCTATTGTTCTGTGTACGACAGAATGGTAACACGGTATTAAAGCAACATTTTATTTCGATATTTTATTTCTCTACTAAAAATATTCAAGCGATAAACACATCATAATCTGCCATGCTATAGCAAAATGCACACATTACGCTTGTAACACCCAGAGGAAGGCTGATTTAGCTGTTCATATGACGTAACTCTGACACGCCAACTCATATTAGCAAATGCACAGGCATGTCCAAAATAATAAGCGTATGCAAAGCGCCCCTGCAATTGTAATTCCACACAGCAGCCGTTATATTCGATGCCGATGCGTAACTAGCTGCTCGACAATTCACCGAGTTCGTAGACATAAGCATCCTTTCAGTTTCGCACCGTGCACGAAAACCGCAACAGGAGACAAAACGAGACCTATAATCACACCATTTCAACATGAGCAAAAACAGTTCAGTCTTAGGGATAAACACTGTGAGAGCGATTTAGTGCGAGACGGCGACGAGCGACAAAACGGGCCGTCGCGTGAACAGATGGCTCGGTTCTGGAAATCTAGAAATCGTCGCTCGTCGCCCAGAAGCGCTATGAGCGACTAGCCAATAGCGCGAAGCCGGAACTGGATGTACATACATCGCTCAAATACTACCGATTGTCGCGCGGAACGAGCAAATGATTCAATTTTTATACGTGCAAGGATAAGAACGTACTGCAAGACCTCCGGAAATATTTTATGCTACTTTTTATAGTAAAATACATCAACGTAAATTACTAAAGCACGCGTCACGCGTGACTGCAGCCCTCATGCCGGCAACACCGGGGAGGCGTCGCTCAAAATCGTCGCTCGCACGGAGTACGACTTGTAGGCGACGAGCGAACGCGACAGCCATCTCCGTCGCGTCGCTTGTAGCTGCCGCGCGCAAGATCGCTTATATGGGGTTTATACTTTTTTCAGCATAAAACATGGATTCCTCGTGCGTTTTCAGTAAGTTCAAGATAACGCGCCCAACTGACCTCTTGCAGCATGCAGCTGAATGCCTGCGGCAAAGTTTCTAACTAGCACTGGTGCTGCACGTAACTTCAGTGGTCGCAGATTCCCCCTGCGCGAGACACCGTCAAGCGCGCGGTTTATTTATTAAAAAAAAGCATGCTGCCAGCAAAATGACGGCTTCTGTTATGTGATTCCTTAGTTCAACAGCGTTCCGTACATAGTAGACTGCCAAACTGAATAAATTCAAACACACAAAACGCACGCTAATCACGCTCCGCATAGGCTCGGAATCACGGGCTGGTGAACTAACCATTTTAAGCGTCCTCTCGCCTGGCGTCTTATTGAACATACCATAGTTCTGGCAGCGTTTGCGATTTTTAAAGCTCTTACGGACAACGGCAAAGTGATAAAATCACACGCAGTTATCGCGACGACTGGCTTTTTCGATTGACATCAAGAGACAGCGCGTACGCCTAGTCCTTTGTCAATCGCGTCGGCTAAGCGCAGCGACAACTTCCTGGCGATAGCATGACATATACGGAGAATGTGCACCTAAGTTAGAATTCACTTACCGTGGAGGATTTGTTGTTATATCCAAGGCATGACGAACGACTGTCGTGTTTTCGTGGCGACGCGAGATGGCTGCCACACGATCTCCCTCGGCTGGCCTTTGCTCGCTGGATGGATCTACTTTCTCCGGTGCTGTGTTGTTCCGCGATCTTGAGCGCGCGCGCGCGCGGTGGAGCCACTCCGAGTGAAAAAGTAGAGCACTCGCTACGCGTTCCTTTGAACTGCGGCGGCCTGTTCTCTTAGAAGCAAAACGATGTGTTCTTTGCTCAGCGTGCATGAATGATACATTGCCATGTTCGGGGCCAGCCACCTACAGTTGAAGCAGAAGATTACGCTACGTTTTGTTTTCTATTGCCGCAAGAGTCTTTTCTTTCTATTGTCGCAAGAGTCTTTTCACTCTCTCTCTTTTAAGGGGAGAGTGAAAAGCACATTTCACTCTCTCCTTGGTGACAGAGTGAACAATGCATTTCACTCTCCTCGACATTTTGCGAGAGTAAAACGACGCTTTGAAGAGTGAACCGGCAGCTTCACTCCTGCGATACCCTTCCTAGTTTTTAGAGTGTATGCTAATAGCTCTACTCGGCAGTTGTGTTCAGAAATTTATTTGTTGCATCTATGAGTATAGAAACAATGGCTTTTACCATTGAGGTGTATTTGTGCGGCCAAATACGCACAAAGCGCATATATCTTCTTAACGTGTTTCACTGGATCTGTTTGTCGTATGGCTCATCCGAGGGACGCCATTCTATTGGTATAGTGCGTGGGGACTCAGGCAGTGAAATTTAACTGTTTCCTACTATGAGGTCTTGTCACTCCTTATATAAGGCCATCACTACATTGAACAATTCTTCGAGGTGCCACAATGTTTCGTCAAGTGCAGCTGTTATTACCGTTTATATATATATATCGCCGGGGTTGAGAAAGTTGGTCGGGAATCCGCTGCCCCCCACCCCTCCTTGGGTAAATGGAAACTTTCCGCCTATGCCCTCACATGTCAGAAACTTTTTCTCTCAGTGTCTGCGTCTGTAGATAAATGCTAATCACTTCGTTCGTCAGTAAATATAAGCTGCCTTACGGCGTGTAAGTTTCTACTTGACCCGCCTCCTGCGTCCCTTTTTTTCTTCTTTTTTTTTGTTGGGCAGCCATGTAAACTGCTGCATCTGTCGTGCTTCACTTGCTCCTTCCACGCATTTATAATTGCTCAGCATGTGCCAACGTTGTAGAACGTTAAGCTTTTTTCGATAACACTGGCCCTTGTTCCTTTCCCTTTCTCAGAACGTGAAGGAAAAAGCAGCCTTCTCTAAGACACCCGGCTCCAAGACTTTTTTCTTTGAAACAGTGTGCACGGACAGCTGTCGCCGTCTTAACTGTACGAGGCGCCTTGATGGCGCTTCGTTATCACAATATGTCACGTCTGCATTCAAAAATTTGTTTGCTTTACACCCAACCGCCCACCCTCCTCATCGGCGCTAGTTATAATAATGGTTGTATCTAACGCAGTTGTGTCGGTGGGCATTGGCTGGCTGGTTAAATGTTTGCGCCTAATGATCCAGTTCCTAACAGGGTAATCTTTCAGAGTACGCGGAAACATTGCCCTGCGGCTCATTAGTCTGAAACAATGAATGCGCGTGCGGAGAAGTACCTTGTTCCTGGAGTTATTTTTCCCTATGTCGGCTACATTGTCAAGTATTGCACTCCAATACAAAGTTCGGAAGAAAAAAAGAAAGGTGGCGGGGGGGGGGGGGGGGGGGGTTGATTGATCAAAGGCATTGTTCGTGCCATGCATAGAGAGATAAAAAGTGAAAGGAAAAAGGCTAGTAACTGTAGGCAAGGAGGTTAACCAGACGCACGTCCGGTTTGCTACCCTGCATTAGCAGGAGATAAATGGGTGAAAATAGAGTAGGAACAGAGGAGACACAAAAAAAAGAGGACTAGTTGCACGCACACTTGAAGTTTTGCACAAACTCTAAACGTCCGCAGAGACATTTAGACGTCCGGTACCATAACAACGTCCTCGTCGTTTGCTGCTCCAGCGTCGCCCATCACCAAGGTCTAACGATCTTGGTTTTTGAAAACGGGCTGATTTATTTAATTTATTGATTGAATACTGGGGTTTTACATACAAAAACCACGATATGATTATGAGGCGCGCTGTTTCGAGAGATTGGAGATTAATTTTGACCGTCTAGGTTTCTTTACCGTGCTCGTACACGAGCGTTTTGGAAATGCACCCTCATCGGAATGCGGCAGCCACGGGCGGCATTGAACCCGCGACCGCATGCTCAGCAGAGCAATGCTATAACCACTGAGCTTCCATAGTGTATAATGGTCTCAAGTGCAGCCGGTTTACAAAGGGATGCATACTTAGCCTGATTAGTACAAGAATATGGTAGAAAAGGCTAGAGCCTGATCATTTACGAAGAAGCAGACTAAGAAGTTCCGTTTGTCGTGTCATTGAACAGCCAACGCATTAGTCAGCATTAAGAAGAATTACACAAACGGCTGGAGGTGCTCGATGTCCTCTTCAGACGGACTGATTGTGTACTGCGATAACGCCGTAGTAATGACCTTTGGTATTTGTTTTAATTTGGTTCCAATCTTATAGATATATCCACTCGATCAGCATTATCTAGGCAATCCGTTTGCATACATTCAACGCAGTACCATGGTTTTGTCCTCTAACATAATAAAGGTGTTATGTTCCAAACAAGAAGGAAACTATCATTGAAATGCTCACCGGTATAAAAAAACGTCATTCATATTTTCCTATATGCCTAATGCAAACAGGCTTCCACTCAGCCGGTAAATTCCCTTTCTGGAGCAGCGTTTATCCAACGTCTAGAACATTTCTGCAAGAAAAAGAAGAAAAAAGAAGAACAGGACCGCATAAAGGCTTCGGCTTCCCGCAAGTCCGATGTCGATGCGAGGCTCCCAGTAGTGTAGCCATGCCGGATTAAGGAAGACGGCCGCGGAAAGGGGGATGAATTAGGGGATTAACCCTTCTGGTCAGCGGAAGATCCTGCCCTATATAGACTGTAGAGTCCTCCAGCTAAGGTATCCTCCTTTTCTTCCTCACAATAGTCGGTATTACTTGCTTTGTTGTTGTTTCTCCCCCTTGAAGGTCGTGAAACGACCCTGCTGCTGCTTTCGTAGCGAAACAAAGGAGTGCTCAACCATAGCACTTGGCAGACTGGATAGTAGAAGCAACGTAATACAGATAGTGGCGCGTAATAACATATGTAGGAAGTAGTCAGCCCGAACATGGCCAAAACATTTCTTTCGTTGCCACTTGTCCTAGTTCACCCTTCTTCAGTAAGTCCGGCTGTGATATATATATATATGAGAAGAAAGGGGGTTAACCGAGGGGCCCGATTTTGATTAGTCATAACATGAGAAGCCAACAAACACTGACACCAAGGACGACATAGGGGAAAATACTTGTGCTTAATAAATGAAAATAAAGAAACGATAGATTAATGGAAATTAAAGTCGATGAAAAAGCAACTTGCCGCAGGTGGGAACCGAACCCACAACCTTCGCATTTCGCGTGCGATGCTCTACCAATTGAGCTACCGCGGCACTGTTTCCCCATCCACTTTCTTGGGTATTTATGTGTCCTAGTAGAACCCTGGGAATGTTAGCCAGCGCCACCACTCACAGACCTTGGCGGCGGACGTGGGACGTCCTTTTGCTGCAGGCGTCACGAGAACGTGATCTTTTTGGGTGAAGGCAACTGGTCAATAAACGCACATATGCTACCTGAAGGCATCAATGTTGCCGGATTCGAGACCCTCGTTATGTAATAAACGAGAAGAAAGGGGGTTAACCGAGGGGCCCGACCTTTATTAGTCATATCATGAGAAGCCAACAAACACTGACACCAAGGAGAACATAGGGGAAACTACTTGTGCTTAATAAATGAAAATAAAGAAACGATAGAATAATGGAAATTAAAGTGGATGAAAACACAACTTGCCGCAGGTGGGAACCGAACCCACAACCTTCGCATTTCGCGTGCGATGCTCTACCAATTGAGCTACCGCGGCGCTGTTTCCCCATCCACTTTCTTGGGCATTTATGTGTCCAAATTTATATTTATATATATATATATATATATATACTTGAGTTAGCGAGGTAGCAGCAGTAGCAGGTGGTAAAAGCACAGCCTCGACCTGTGTAGCTCTTACCTCTCTATGTCATGAGGGCGAAGGCAATGTAAAATGCTTGCCGTTCTATGAATGATTTTTCTTTGGCAGGGGAGGAATGTTGTTGAAAGTTGTATGCACTACGAAAGATAAGGTAAATACATACATAAATACAAAGAAAGGTAAATACATTTAGTGCTTTATACATCTAGCCTTATAAGAGCTATAGATACTCATGATGGGGTATTTCCAAAGAATGGACACGCCCGCCAGCTGTAAGTTGTCTCTCTGCACGCGTACCAAGTTTGCCAAGTTGTCCGCTATGCAAGACAGCATCCACAAAGGGGGAAGAAGATGCAAAAAAGTGTCCCATTAAAAATAAATGAAATGAGCAACACACTAAATGTTAAGAGGCTCAAGTCACACAAGACAAACATATCTTTTTACTCTAAGACAAAGCCCACTTAAAGAAAGAGACGGTGGCTCAGCACTTCTGGGAGGTTCAATTTGCAATGAAAGCGTGCTTATTGAGAACCGAAGCTACCTTAAGGTCCCGAAAGGTTCCGTGCTATTTGCTTTTTTGCGTTACGGGCCGTTATTCAAGCCTTTCTGTCACTACGGCGTAGGACCTGCGCGGAAGTCTTGCATCGATCGTATCTTGCTCGGACAGCGATGTGCTGCCACTTGCTGATGCGCTGCCACGACCAGTCCGAAGTTTCACGCATAAATTGCGAGACAGGGCCTCTCACACGACTCCACGCGCGGTGGAAAAAGCAAGCCGTTCACATTCACTGCGTTCCCTGTGCCACAGTATTGTCCGTTTCTTTTTTTTTTATGCAGTAGCTCTTTTCGTGCGGCACGGGGGGGTCGATACTGTGTGCTCATAACGGCCTAAGTCATCAACTGATCGCACCTTCCGTCACTGTTGGCCGTGAATTCATTTTGCGACTGAAGCAATACGAGGTGGAAATGATAAATCGCAAGTGTGGAATGAAATAGTGGTTGTCCACTCACATATTCTCTCAGTTCTTTTTGTGTCCGTTATTGAGCTTGGCCGTTCGTACATTATAATTGCTTTGTTTTATTTTTATTACTTCAAGTGCGAATTTTGTATATATTCTGGGCATCTACTATCGGCAACGGAGAAATACATTATTCTAAAGCGTTGTTCTGAGTGGAACGCTCCTATATTGCTTCAGTAGGCGGGCCTGTATTTATATTCACCGCAAGCTCCAGGGGTCCGTCGAAAGGCTAAAATGAGATCCCTAGATAAAGAACACAAAGGCGGTGATCTAAATACATACGAGTCGATACCAAACAAGGAAATGATGAGTAAGGTAGCATACCACGGCCTTTACTGTGTATACCACGCCGAGTGTATTTGGACAAGAAAGTGAAAATGTGGAATGCAGACGACAGTGAGATAAAATGAAGAAGAACGCAAAATAACGGGAAAGAGGTTGCATTCCTGTGGTAAGCAAAGTAGGCATACATCCTTAGTACGCCGAGAGCGCAGTGAATTCATCAGTTCTTTGGTCACAATGAGCGTTACTTAATAACATTCACACAGAAATGGGGGGACAAATTTTTTTCTCTTCCGAAAAGGTTATTTAATTCTTTTTCTTATTTCCTTGGTGAGGTATGTTCATGGGCTCTGATGACTCGTGTCTTGAAGCGCCTGTGAATTTTGTTTGATGAGACTAAAGTGACTAAGGTTCACTGAAGGTTTGCGATTTTTCTAGCCACGGAATTCACAAGCGAGCAGGCGTCTGCCGTTCATGTTTACTTTACATGCCAGAAAATTCCTAAGAGCGCCTCATGCAACTGGATCAAATACGAGGGAGCCATATAGCATCTGTTCCACTGTATTCAGTTCGGCTGCCAACGCCTTGGTCGGCGCTGTTGTCGCAACCAGTTCTCACAGGAGCTACCCTCAAAGCCTAGCCAAGGAATTCATGTATAGGGTATTTTTCTTTCCTGCATCAAATTTTTAAGAATCAGCTGTGGCGCATGGCACAATGTCAGTCCTAGAAATAGAATTACTCGATGAGGCCGACATTACCAACAAGAGCAATCAAACGCGGAATTGACCATTTAACAAAATTTTACTAATTATTTTACAGTATACATGTTGCAACCTACGAAATGTAATTTCCGAGTTTGTGAGGCATATCGACTTTTATAAAACTCTGAATAATGCGCCGGATTCGAGATATGCGCCGCCAAACAAGCGTTAGAAATGCGCTGTTCTTACATCAACATTTTTTTTTAGCTAAGTGCTGTTTTATGCATTGAAGCACAAAGTACCTGGAACGACAAATGAGACACTTTAAAAATTCATATCTTTAAGCTGGTGCAGTCCTGAGAATCATTTCTAAGGCGATACGCCTTGCGAACTCATCGGCTATGTGCCGTAATGTAAATAATTAAGAAGGTAATTATTACAATTATTTTACTATTTCAATTAACCTTTTTGATTTCTCCTAGAAGTAATGTCCGCCTCGTCGAGTAATTTAGCTTTAGCGTTAGAATTGTGCTATCTATCCTAGGAAACCTTTAAGAATGTGGTGCAGGTGATAGAGAACGCCTGGTATATGTGATAAGTCGCATAACCGTTCCTTTGCCTGTTATTGGCAACAATACTCTGCAAACGCATGCTACTATTTTAATTAAAATTCCTTTGCACATGTGTAGGCATTCTTCAGTTGCACATGTCCTCACCTTTTGTCTCTCTGTGTTCCAGTGTGTCTAGGATCGTATGTAGATTTCATTTACTCCCACTCCGCTCTATATTTTCCGGACCTGCAACACCAGTTATTAAAAAAGTGGTATGATTAATGCTCTTGGATGCAAAGGAGTAACCCTAGGTAACTCATTCCTGGGAGACTCGTAGGAACTGTTCGTAGCGACATTCTTTTGTTTTATTTTCATTTTAATAATAAAAAAGCACCCTTGCGTTTCATATTGTTGTTGCTTTGTCCTTCCCTATGCATGTACTAGGAAATCAGGTCCTAGCCACGTTATCATTTCCTTTTTTCTTTCTTTCTTTCTTTTATTTCTCTGTTTTCTCTCTCATTTCTCATTTCTCTCTTTCATTTCTCTTTACAGTCTCTGTTTAACAAAAAAGTGAAGCATTCATGCCAGAACAGCCGTTTTGTCTCACGGGACAAGAACAATTCGTGGAGTTCCATATTGGATTCTTTCCCGCCTCTCTCACCAGGGACGGCCCGCTCGATTATTTAATGCCGAAGATAATAACGAATTTAAGAACGCGCCCTGAAATTTGGTATTTTCTCTGTTGAATGTTCGTGCAAGCCACCTCAGCTCTTATCTCGGTTTTGATGCACGATTGAAATGTCCTACTGCTGTAATGGCCACTGCATGCATAAAGGGGAATATTTGTTGTGTTGTCCACGGAACACTGCGAGGGCATAATATTAAGACTCTCAGGCTACTTAATTCCTACCCTTCCTGCATTAGGTGTATGATAACAATCTCAGCGTGCTGAGAACTTTCTGAACAAAAAGGCAGGTCTAGATATATAAAGTAGAAGCGTAGGGAAAAAGACAAAGCACAAAAATCGACGCCTCGCAGTCGTTTTCCATTTCTCCATTGCGAATCAACACTGATGACTCACGGTCGTTTCGCCTCCCTCGTGCTTGAATATTCATGAGTAAGTGCGCATAAATATTCGCGGTACCCCCAGCGGTAAATGGCCTAAGCCCTATCGATCATAGTTCGCAAAAAGCGACGTGCTTATTCTAGCAGTGGTTCACGTGGCTCTCTTCGGCAAGTACTCTTGCGTCTACGCTCGCGGCTCCTAAGTACCAGGGGACCTGTAACTAGAAGCTCGCGCCTTTCATTCACCTACACCGCACAACTTCTCTCGCGTAGTTACGCAAGTAACGCTATCGCCGTATATTACAGCAACGCGAATTTGCTTTCGTCGCAGCCAGAGTGACGACGAAAGTGCATTCAATGAAGACTGTACGGCCTCGCTCTATCTGCATCTGGTGTCAACAACACGCTAGTTTCTCCGTATTTTGCCGGCGGCGAAACTGAACATCCCGTGCCAATAATGTAATTTGGTGCGAAGCACGCCCGTCGAATTTCGTCTGTGTAAGCCTCTCTCTTTTGTGCTATTTCGTAGTAGCATGGATTGGGCAATCTCGTCTCGTATGACTGCAACAAAATAAGCTAGCGTTCATTTCCACAAGTTAGCAGGATCACTGTTATCGCTGAGCCTTTCTTTCAGTTCTCCTTGGCATTATGTTGCACTGGTTTTACATGTACCTCTCGTCTTGCTCTCATCCCTTGGTTTCCTCCTTCCTTTGTTTTATTGGTTGCCCGTTTTCTCCGTGTGTATAGGATTTATAAACGCTCCATGTTATCATGAAAGACGTCCTTTTCCGATACGTACGTATATCAACACTAACAAATGCGTCCGGGCTACCGCGTTCACTTAATGCGCCTGGATTCGGAAACAGCGACAACGGCCCCGGGGTTTCTTGCAGCATTGCCGTAGGAAGCGTTGCGTTTAATAGGGTGCTTCGTTAGATAACGCTACATAGTCAGACTTTCACTCTCTTTCTTGTATGCGCCCGTGTTAGAGCTCGTGCTCCAGTCCTGTTTAGCACAGGTGTTTTCGTTAAAGACACATATTCCCGTCAGTCACAGTGTAGGCATTGTGTACGTGACATGCTGTTGCCATTGTCTACAGTACTTGCAATGAAAAAAAAAAACACGGATATTAGGCTGCGGATAAGTTTCTTAAGTTGTGGAGAAGTGTTAAGTTGCAGATGAGCAGAGCTTTGCTACAAACAGCTGAAACCACTCAAGGTACTACCTTGCTTAACAGCACTTTCGATGTGCCGCCTACAGCCCATAATCAAATGTGCATGGGCTTTGTTCTGGTGATTGCATTCAGGACTGACTACATTAATTTAAGATTTATTATACTGTGTATACCAGGATCTAGTACAAACATATACGAATGATCATTCTATAACCTTGTCTTTCTTTTCTTTTTTCATACAGTCTGCATGATCTTGGAATAAGCTATTGTAACTTTGAGGAATTTATTGGCAGCACGCTAAACTTGGTGACTGAAGTGAAAAGCCGACACCCGATGCATTCTTACCAACCTGATTTCTTACCGCCGGATCCTTTCTTACCAAGTAAAACAAGTTCAAGTCCAATATAGAGTGTTCAGACACAGGTGCTCCGCATTTGTCTAGGCCTTTCTCGAAGCGCGTGCACGGGGGCGACTATTGCAATAGATAGACTACCTCATCAAGACTCATTATGTAGTTGGAGCGCTAAAGCTGCCCGTAAGGCACCTCGCCCGGATTGCTCGCCATATTCTTGCTTCTCTATCTGCGGAATGACCACGTACCTCGTTTTGCCGAACGGCATGCGCGCATCGTGAGCTCTTACTCTCCTCACAGCTGCCGCGAAACTTTTGACTCCTCCTTGGTTCCCCATTTATCCTATGATCAACCTCACAAACACCTGAAATGCAGGTTTGTCATCGTCGGCTCTTAATCAACTTACTTTACTTTTATTCTTTGAGAAGTACTGACACAGCACACACATATACGCCGATGACTACGTACTGCCAAAGAGCTCCACCACAGCTGTCGTCAGCCAGGAAATGTCTACACTACCGAGTTCAAAGCTTCCCCATTGACAACACTGACGGCAGCAGAACTCGCAGCGCTTCGCGTCGCACTGTACTTTATTAACGATCAATCGACACACTAGGGGTCGATTTTCTGCGAATCGAAGGCGTTTTGTACGCTACCCCGTAATGTAATTTCTGTTTATCTCAGCATTGTTAGTATTGTTCTTTTTTTGCTTTTCTTCCTTTAAACTACAATTTTTTACTCTATATTGGCTGATGCATGCAGCAATGTCCGGGATAAAACTTATCCGATGTTTGTTTACAACCGCAGCTATGCAACTGTAACCCTGTTTTACAGCGATTATTACTACTCATCTTTGCGATATTCTCGTGTACAACGTTCTTGTAGTGATGGCCCCCTTACTCGATATTCCTCATGCGGCCAGCAAGGTATGTTGAAATAAAAACATAAATAAGCTGATAGATTGTAAGTTGGATTTTGGAGTTCCCTCTCGGCATTGATTCTTATTTTAATTTCCTTTTTTTCCGCCTAACGCGATTTTCTGGGAATGTAAGCACGGGTGTCAAAAAAGATGTCCATGTAAGGTATGTAGATTTTTCGCTGGACGAAAGGTGCTGATCCAACCGACTGTCACCCAAGGTCTTCTTACATGCGCCACCTGATCCGCTTCATCCATTCTCGCCCCTTTCCCATCCTCTCATCACCACTTATTGCAAACCGCGTGTGCCCCGTGCCTTATACCTCATGAGTTTCTGCATCCATAACACGCCATGCTGCTCCAGGTGTGCCTTATGGTGAAGCTCATGTTACAAATAAGCGCGAGGCGAACTGTGCCGCAAAAGTTCATTGTATTTTTTTATTTTTGCATTCTTCCCGTAGATGCGAGGTTCTACAGTTCGAGGATATCATTGTAGCCTGTTCACAGGCAGGTTGTGTAGTGTGTAGACGAAGGCCTCTAGCGCCTTACGGGACAAAGAATAACATTTTGCACGCAGCTCAGAATTTCAGCAAGCGAAATCTGACCGAGGTCAAAGCAAAGGGAGTTAAAATGAATAAAAGGAAGGAAGATAAGAAATGCTTTCATTGATTCAGTGATAAGGCGTTAACAATAATCGATCTTCGCTCTGTCTTTATGATAGTCCATCGGCCTGAGGCGACCAGACGATCAGTGTGCGCTGAAAGTTCCCGGCGTACCTGTACGTGCTTCAGCTCCGACAGTTAGAGTGCCGTTTTCTTTAGCTAAGGATAATCGTAATTTGTCCTTCGTTATATATTCAGGGCTACGACAGTCATAGAGTAAGTTGCATCTACCTTTAGCACAACTGCGTGATGGGACGCGCTGTTTTCAAGCATATTCTGTCGCTTGTGGGCCCCCGCTGCCAGTATTGGTCGCAGTGCTTCATTAGTCACATGTCTCTGAGCTTTTCTCCTTTTGTTGTTTACGTCTTCTGTCCTACGGCCTATTCTCGTACTTCCACTTTCTTTTTTTCTCCATAGATTATTTCTTTCAGGAAATCGAGGATGGTCGGGTTTGTCACAAGGCATGACAGTAAGGTTATTGTGGTTGCATGCAGGTCCGTTATTCAGTTAATTTCATTTTAGAGTGTATACTATCCCCTTCCCGCCGACTTTGCCGCCTGTGAGGTGCCGCCCATGGGCGCCTAGCGCACTGGCTGTCTCTATTGGCGCATGCGCGCTCAGACATGCATCTGTATAAAAGGCGAGGTCTTAGCGCCTCAGGGGTTGTTGTCTGCCAGCTTACGCGCCACTCGGGTTGCGTAAATAAACGCTCTTGTTTAGATTCAGCGCTCGTATCTATCTCTCTGCATGACTGGCGATGGGTACAGCAAACGAACCCCACGATCCCCAAGTGTACTGTGCGAATAATGTAATAATAATGGAGGAAATTAACGTAGTAATCCAATGACGAACTTGACTGCGGGGAGGATCATCTAAGGCAGGGCACTCGCTCAAGGAAATGATTTCATCAAAACTAATGTACATTCTTCCTGCGCCATGGGCTTCATAGCCTAAATATACTTATGACTGTCCAATACGTTTAGTCAGTTCTGATGAGGTTCATATTTTGTGTATTCGTATTTCTTGTGTCTCACTCTGTGTAGGAGCTCATCGCAGTCTCTCTGCGTTTGTGTTGTTGCTTGTGAGCGGCCGCAAACTAAGTAGATACCCTTTCTGGATGCTTTTATATGTCTCCAGGCATGCATGTATGCAAGTCAGAATTCTCTGAATGGCTTTGGCACAAGAAAAATCTTTTTAAAACAGACGTTTAAATCACATGTCCTAGTCGCTGTCTTTCTCTATATGGTAAATAAAGAACCTTAAGGTATCTCAGGGAATTTGCCTTTTCTTTTTCGTTAGATATCTTTGTAGTAGAGTTTCGTGTCATAAACGATGCTGTGTGCTTTGTGTCGCTCGGCCAAAACTTTGTACATATGCAAGATAGGTCGGCTCAAAGAAGAAACAAAACAGCATTTTAGAATGATATTTAAATCAAAAGTTGGCACTTGCAAAGGCATATTTCACAGAAAGTCAACATGAGTGCAGTGTACGTGTGAACACACAATTTACACAGTTTACACAGCACGTAATGGTAGGTCATCACAAAACGAAATGTAAATAAAAACTATGGCATAGGTACTTGCAGTACACATGTAACTCTGTGAAGTACAGTAGGCAATACAATATGTGTGGCGATCATTCTTATGTCTGTGAATAAAAAAACGCATTTTGAAGATAGCATACTTGTAGCTTTTGAGGCAGATTATTCAAGGAGGTGGACATTACTTGCACGAGAAATCAAAATACATTATTTATCTAATTGACGAGAAATCAGTAATTAATTTCTTCATTACTTCATTGGCAACACATATTGCAATATTGCATACGAATTATATCCGGTTAGTTTGCCAGGCATAGCCGCTTGTAACGAATTTAGAGGATGGCATGGATTACTACATATGCTCTATCAAACTATTAGCAAAAATACACCGCAGCTCTACCTATATTTTTTTTAACAAAGCGTTCTCTTACACATTGAAGCACAAATTTAACTGGAACGCCCATGTACTTTCTCGCAAAATTTGGCTATTAATATATCGAAACCGGTGTCATCATGAAAATTCATTCTATGTGGATACACCTTGCCAACTCGCCGATTACAACTCATAAATTAATCAGGAAGGCAAGCAGTGATGTTGGAAATTAGTTAAATATCTGTTAAATTTATCCTGCATGTAATCTCCGCTTCTGTATAATCCAGCTCAAGTACTAAAATTTTACTGCAGCAGGCAATTTAAAAAAAAAAATCAGTTGAACTTAAGAACAATCACCTGGCATACAAGGATACACCACAAGTTGTACATGATCAAGCATTTTTCACTCTTCGCAGAGACCTTAAACTGCAGCCCCGGTACATTTAAGCGTAACTGGGCGGCTCAACGTTTTGTTTAGTCCCTCCGCCAACTTCCCTTATCGTCGTTCCAGCTCCTCACGCTTCCTCCACTGTACAAATGATGTGTACTCGTATGACTGGGTGTTCATTGGTATTGGTCACGGC
Organism: Dermacentor andersoni; assembly: GCF_023375885.2. Taxonomy (NCBI): domain Eukaryota; kingdom Metazoa; phylum Arthropoda; class Arachnida; order Ixodida; family Ixodidae; genus Dermacentor; species Dermacentor andersoni. The sequence continues at coordinate 119,776,828 of NC_092818.1, forward strand.
TGATCGTGACGCTCTGTTGTCGATAACGAAAGAAAGAACTGGGAGAAAAAAATATTGTACAAACCAGTGCACCATAAATAACTAGTACGAGGATGCTGTCGATAATTCCGTAGGTCAGTGAGTGCTCGTGTGTACATGTCCCACTTCCTAATTATCTTTATGTCGTTTTTGTTAATAGCAAATAAACGAAAATCCAAAGAGAAGCTCACAACGATGCGCTGCAACAGCTGAAAGCGAGAAAATTGTGCGCCTATAAGTACGCAAAAGAATACAGTTCCCTATAAAAGGAAGGATACAGGGAGTGGAAGAGGAGAGGGTGGGGGAAGAAAAATTGAGATTCAGCTTTTCCAATCTTGACGCCAGGATTTGGTGAGTAAAGCAGAAAGAATCCATTTGTTTTCGTTGTGAATTCGTTTCGCTTCTCATTACCTATGCCCCACCCATTTTAGTGCTTTGTTTTGTTACTATTTTTATTACTCATATTTTCAGTAGCATGGACCAGCGCAGAAAGAGACCGCCATACTGAGGACATTTCTGGAGTCGCAATATCTCAAGTTTGTCATTGGGATATCTATAGCTCGCTGTTACAATGTTTGACTAGTGCCGACGACAGTAATAGAGCTGGTTGTTTTTTCCTTTTGCGCGCTGTAAACATTCTGTCGCCTGCTCTCTTGTGAGGCAACGAAATTATGACCGAATTCATATAAACGCCCGGGGGCTTTTCGGGAACACGACACGTTTGTTTTGGGGGCGTGTATAAAAAAAAAGTCTATCGAAGCCGTTCCAGCCCAATGTGTTATGCGGGAAGATTCTATAAAACTCCCTGAAAATTTCATTGAGACATGTAGGACGTAACTGGATAATAAGTGTGAGGAAGCATGAAAATATAACTGATTTAACATATTGAGCTTACGTGACCCTCAAAACCATTTTGTGCTGGTTTAGTCCTGCTGTCACTAGAACTTTTATTGTCGTTGGACTCGACGTCTCCCTGTTGAACTGCATGACAAAATGAGGATGCAGAATCAAGTCCAAGAATCCGGGTCACCGACTACTGCAGCAATGCCGACCGTGCGGCGATGCGGTCCGCGTAACACTAGAGGAAGCAGTAAAAAAATTAACGCAGAAATTCCTTAAGGAGTGCTCTAGGTGTGCTTAATAATTATGCGACTTGCTCATCTCGATCCAGCCCGTTGTCCTTATCAATGTTATGAAACTTGATTCGATCAGTATAAACCACAGCGCTGCGGTGACTCGTATTGCTATGGACGGCGGCGCAAGGTGAATTGATGACGCGAGCAAACTACTGCAGATTGTCGTGCTATGTGCGCTGATCACACTCCGATCATTATAAGCCGTTATCGATCATGAGCCCCTTACCCACATGCGTCGAACAATTAGCTGCCGCGATCGACCGTGCTCTGGCAATGGCGGTATTTGGTACAGCCGCGCGGGCCCTATCTCGACAGCGATCTGCGAAGGGGCGGAGTGTTCCGAGTGCTTCGTGTACGCTGTGTTCTCGCCGCTTAGCGCTGAAGTGAGAGGCAGCACGAAGGTGAATTCGCTCGCTGCTACGGGGCCTATCTTGAAAGGATTGGTCTTACGTCACGGATGGGCGCACGGACGGGTTTCCTCATTGGGTACGCATAAAAATGCTTACGCATTTAAAATAGATTTCGGAGCAATGCTTCACTTTTCGCCAATTGCGCTTTAGGCATTTAATCGCGACAATGGTCACACACTATACGTCGCGTCGGTTAGATTCCGCGGGCTGGATTGTTTTCCTGGGGCACTCCTGCAGACCCGTTTAAAATGCATGGGGTAATATTTTAAGTGCTTGTTGCAGCGCAGCAAGAATTCATCCGCTGAATGCACTCTAGTGGCATATGCGCTCTCCATGTAGGTCTAGTAGGTCTAGTAGTAGGTCTAGTAGGTCTAGTAGGTCTAGTTTGACTTTACTACTCTGCCTGATCTTTTTTTTCCTGTAGCGCTTTTCTTCGCAACTATGCGGTAAAGCAGCGCTACAGGGGCAATAGATTCGTCCGTTGTAGTGTTGAAGAGAAACATTTCGTGGATCATTTAAAACCAATGGACTCGCATGTACAGCTATGATGTGCACTCGGAGCCCTGATGTACAACGAAAGATGGCACTGCCAGATCCTGTCACAAGCAGCGGACCATATGGATTCATTGAGCGACATCCAAGCATTAAGCCCGGCTAGGGGCACTATCTTTGCTCAAATTTCGGCGCGTGGTAAAATCTTTTATTTTGTACTCCGAAAGACAAGCATTACGTTCTAACGTAGCAATTACACTGAATTAATGAGCAAATAACTAATTAATTTCACAGCACAGCTAACTAATAGCAGTATAGTCACTAGTGATCACTAGTTACCAACAGGCTATGCTGTCTCCGTTTCACATACCTGTAATGTGATGGATATCAAATGAAATATCATAAAACATGTAATTCAACAATGAGGCATGGTGCGCTCTGAAAATTTTTTGCACCTTTATGACTGCATAAAGAATTTTTGGCTGTCGCATGGCTAACACTTTCACGTTTACGGGGTGAGATCAAATTGTTGGTGGGAACCAATGATGACTGCTTGTTTGCCGATTTTTCTTTAAAGTAAAAGGGATGACCGCTTTGACAAACAACATAAAAAGTGCATTAAATAAGCTTTCATATATATCCCGGTCAATGCTCCTGTCGAATATTTCTGTGCACCCAAGGCTGTCAGAATGATTACATAGTCTTCAACTACGGCTTTGTCATCGCACGTCTAGTTAGTGCTGCGTTATCGTCCTCTGTATATATTTTTAAGGCCCTAACGGCAAGGGAGATACCCGTTCGACAAGCAAACACCCTTAAGAGTGTAAACATTTTTACAATGTGGGAACTGGTATGATGAAGTCAATAGTTATTAATGAATTATTGAATCAATGAATCAATGAGACAATCAATCATTTATTTTGCTCGTACAATGATAGTTTTAATTCGAGCACGTCATCGATGGGGTAATAAACTAATAGTAAACTAACACTATTAACGCGCATCATCATATTCACGCCAGTTATGTTCAGTCGCATCGCCATTGCAACAGCACGTGTTGGAGTCAAGCGCAGGATGGAGAGCATGAGTGAGTCAGCATCGAATTTACTACTCTCACGAAAACAAGAGGCAGCGTTGTTTACCTTTGAGCACGACCGCACTTATCTAATGTTCAAATGTGAAAAACTGCTATTGAAACGTGGATGTCATTTAGCATTTCATTATCTTTCGCAGCCAGTATCATATTCTCAGAGCAGTAGTGAAGATGTCCGTTGGCAAAGAGAAGAGCTCCAAAAGGTGCCAAAAACTTCATGGTTTCATAATGCTCGAACAATATATGTAAAAAGTCCGTTGGCGTTAACGCCCGGGGCCTCTTTAACAACGCGATTTTAACGAAGAGGTTGGCATCTTTGAGTTAAAGGGGATGGGTGAGGGGGGGGGGGGGGGGTAAGCGGTGTATATGTGCAAGAATTTAAGTGATAAATAGTACTCCAGAAATACCGAATTTAGTTTAAGAGAAAGACTATGATGTAAAGTTTTTCACAAAAGTCCAGGAAAAACAGAGAAGAGAGTATACAATAACACGTGCAAACGTTTAGAATAGCACACAGGTACATAAATATGTTAAAGCACTGACGAGTGCGAAAAGACGCACTTGGAAGTTTACTATTTTGCAGACATGTGGACCCATGACAGAGACATATAAATATATAGCCGCATAACATACACCATATAAGTGCCTGTTAACATAACTACATAACGACAATAAATGTGTCGACATTTATGTGTTTCGTAATATTCACAGGTCTGTAACACCAACCCTAAATATTTATTACAGAGTTAGGATATTGACATTTTCTAAGATTTTTGAGGCGACAGGTGATTTTCCCACTGCCGTTTGTCGGCGGCGGACAATTCTTTTTCTTTAAGTGTGAAGGGTCAGCGATCTAATAACATTAAATGTGTTCACAATGTTGTCCTTGCAGTATCTGTGGCACTGAGGCTTTCTGGTTCCGATCAATTACATTTCTTCAAGGAAAGAGCCAAGGCCCACTTCAATGGCACTGAGCTGGAACTGGCGGAAAGGCAGTCACTCATCAGTGGCAGTTCTAGCGTAGCACCGAATTTGTCAATTACCATAAATATTCACAAACAAGTTAATGACCGCACACGTTGTATATGAGGCCGTCTTCCGTATGCTTTCTCGTTCACCAAACAGTGCAGAGGAAGTAATGCAACAGAGTGGCTATACCGACCCGGAACCAATGTAACAAAACGATGTGAAACACGGTAAATATTGGACTAACGTTGCTGCAAGTGTGTTCAAGCAAACTAAAGAACCTACACCGTGATTTCGGTCATCGGTATTACGAGCACGTCGTTGGCGTTCGATGCGAGAAGAGAAACATTCTGCTATGCTTCTATAAATGAATTGATTTTTTTTTTGTTCTCTCGTTTTCTTTCGTTCTTTTTTTTCATCAAAGGCGCTGCGAACACCGCCGTTGCTGCTGAAATCATAGTTACCACTCAGATCAAAGCGCTGTGCAACGTCCGTGGCTTCCAGGAATTTGCTGTTGACAACATCGAGCCGTATCGAACAATCCGTGAACGCCGCAAATATTTTAGGATCGCGCGCATTTTTCTTCCCTATTCCATAGGAAATAGTTCGAGTTCATCTTCACCAACTGAGTTTGGTGGTGCGCATGGAATTTCAACCACTTGAGAACGCGGGAAAGTTATACTCACTTCAAAGCTTCGAGCTTCAGAAGTAACTCTATGCAGTCGCGATGTCTGGCGATGGCAGTTCTAGGATGCTTCGGTACGCAAAACAGCATGAGTTGCGTTACAGGCATATTTCCTTAGTGCATGCTGGTAGTTGTTTATTCAAGAGTACTTTCTGTACGAAGAGAATAACTTATTAAAAATTACCTTACTCGCTCGCAATCAATTCTTCATTGCCCGAAACAGTAATGTTACGCTATTTTCATGTTAGCTTCTTTCTATTAAAATCAAAGCTTTCAATCCACCTGAACAAAGCCGAAACACCTCAGCCGAACCAAGAGGGCGGAATTTGTTGGCAAGGATTGGGGCTTTTCTGCTTTCTGCATCTACCTCCATCACGATGTGGCTGCAGCATTCGGAAAATTATACAGCGCTGGGACGGCGAACCTGACGAACGTTCACTCAAAGCAGGTTCGAGGGAACGCGTCTGTGTGTCCTTTTTCGCAGTGTTCTGTCGTCTCATATCTCTTGTCTTCCCAGTGATCAATTACCAGTTAGTCAAACTATGCATTCTATATCCGAAGAACATATTTGCCAAACCACTGTCCGTGATATCGCACATACCGACTTTCACATGACTAGATAGGCGCTGTAAATGTAACTCTAGCTTCACGTGACAATGGCAAGTGGGAAAAGTTGCTAAGGAAGTAACGATCTACTTGCATAGTGTTGATTCTGCTTCGCAGCTAACCAAAGCAGAGACAGCGAAGATCACATTAGCACTATCTTGTGGATGTGGATTCATTGTTAGGAAAAGCACGAATGGTCAAAGGCAGCTTAGATATTCAGGCCTAATGCTTACTATCAAATTAAAGGATTTGAGGGTTAAATGTCGGATTGCGTGGTCGACTGCTTATGTGTGTGTGAATGAAGGTGGCTGCATTTTATTACAGTTGGAATGCAAGAATGATATTATATACATGCTTTGGATGCGTAATAAAAAACTAATATTACCTAAATTCATTCGCAATCCACATTACGACGTCTCTCATTGCCGCGTACATAGTTTTCCGGCGTTAATCCTTGTAATTAAGGATGCGTCATGCGCTTAGTTTACTCTGCTGCAGGTATTAAGTTTATTGTGGATACAGATGCACGTGGTGTTCTACTTGGGCAATCAAATTCATTTCTATTATGCTAATGTATGGGTGGATTATGTGTACAAATTTGAGTCCATTTCCACAAAAAAGCTCTTACACTCGAATTGGTCGTAAGAGAAAGTTCTAGCCAATTCTGATGCTGGACATATTAGCGAAGGCATCCGACCAATAGCAAGAAACACTACGGAACAATAAGTTTTGGTAATTCGACCCTTGAAGAAAGAAATAGGAATTGCTTACCACCTGGTAAAGAATCAGCCAATTGCGTATAAATCAAAATTTTGAAAGTATCATAAATTCAAGCGTTAACATCATTCTTCTTCTTTTTTTGCTTTCGTGTGCTCAGCTGGTAAGTGTAGGACGTTAGGATATTTTGTTGCAGACTAGCGCTTGAGCGACTGCGCAAAGAAAACAAAATCGAAAGCAAGGACTTAACGTACAGAAATTATTTCAATACCGAACTACAGCATCCTTGCACAAGCTTCTCACGATGTTTCAACAGCTTCTAGTGTAGCGCCTCCATGAATCCCGGAGCTGACGCAGCGAGAGGGTCAAGCAAGTGGTACATAGACGTGGCAGTGACGGAGAGCTCTGACATGCTCGCCGAACACGTACACCTATCACAGCTTTTTTCTGGACTCGGAGCCCTTCCAAGCAGCACTCTATAACACGTGGGTCACGGCGCTAGAACACGAAAGCTGGAACGCTAACAGCCATCCATACACAAGAGAAGGACCGTGCCACGTTGCGAGAGTGGAGGGAAGGAAATTAGGGGGAAAGAAAGAAGGCGGTTGTGAAGGAGAGAGCGGATATTTGATAGATGAACGCACTCCTGAAAATTGCGCGGCCCGTCGGAGCTATGCCTAGGGCTCTCGACCGAGGGTCACGTGCGCACAGCGCACCTGAAAGCTTGCCGTAATGCGCCGTCCGTAGCAAATAAAGGGTAAAGTGGTAAGGGGTAGGGGGAGCTGCTCTCAATAAATCAACAAGCCCACTGTTCCCCGGCCGCCACCATATCTCCGCCTTTAGGCACCTTCCCGCATTCCTGGAGGAGACGGGGTGCTCGTGTAACTTGTGAGTGGTTAGCCTGGCTATTGCTGACAACCAGTGGCTCTGTGAACACCTTGACCCTCCCTCACTTCTTGCTTCTTTATATCTCCTCTCCCCTTCTCCAAGGGACTGAGTAGCGCTCCCTAAAGGGCTTCAGAAAATAGCGACTCTTTCTCTTCACAATAACTCTCTCTCTCTCTCTATCTCTCTGCGGCCACGTTTTCTGCTGGAGGAGCTAATACCACTGTAGCGGACCCATCCAGGCAAAAAAAAATAATAAAACCTGGTTCGTTGTTGTTATCCGCAGTCACGCATTGTTGCGGATGTGTTTACTGAAAAGTTTCTTGCTGCGTTCGAGGTACCCTGTGCGCTACGCGAACGGTCTTGTCGCGCGAAATGCTTGTCGGCCCCCCGACGCACCTGTGAAGCGATGCTGTCAGGACCCCGAGTTTTTATTTCGATAGATTATTTTTGACATGAGAAACTGCTGGAAGTGAAAAATGGCGCGAAGAGACGTGATGAGCGGAGGCGGGCAATGTGTACATTGTCATGACAGGAACAAAGTCAAGCGCTTCCCGATGACGTGTCGGAACGCTCCCGCTTTAGCACTCAGGTTGTTTTAAAAGTTGTTGCTTGCCTTGTTTTCAGCATCCACATTATTATTTTTTTGTTAGGCGCTAGCCCGTCCATTGTTGTACCAACCATGCAGTATGTGCGACGAGGATTCTGGGTGTCAGCGAGTTGCGCCACGTCGGCATATTGATAATAAGAATGTGTTTGCCCAAACCGTTTATTTTCTCTATATCTGTGTATCTTAACAGGTCGTTTGTTGTTTCGAGATTTCGTTGAGGGGATACGAAAAGTATTTTACATGCCTAATCGGCACATGAACTATAAGTGTATGATACAAACAGTTCTGTCAGTCAGGCAGCGCAACAGAGTATGCGTCTCAATGTAACTGGGTATTGTATTTTTCCACGTGCAGGATTACGTAGACCAGTTCGAGTCCACTTCTTTCTGTGTCGTCACAGTAGCGGCGCATCGTATTCAACGCAACAAAAATTGCTTAAGCATAACTGCGAGTCAGCCTAGTTGGAACAGATTCATTTTTTAAAAGCACTCGTCCATGTGTAGCTCCTCTTCTTTGTCCCTGTTTGTTCGTGCACAAAAAAAAAATTAATGAAAGATTACTTCCCTGAACACACCGTTCCCGCAATGCAATCCGCTTCCTAACGCTGCAAACGGATGCCCCGAATTCATTACATGCAATATTTAGTTCGTTATGAGGTAGTCACCTTTTATTATTATCGGTGAATAACTAAGTAATTCAGCTGTGAAATAACTCCCCATCTTCGAAATAAATGAAGAGGAAGCAAGGACGTCAAACAGAGCGAGAAAGGAATTGAGCACTCAATAAAAGAATTCACTTATTGCAGAATTTCACCCTTAGATAAACTGCTGTAGCAAAATGACATTCCTGTAACCATTCGCGCTCAGATAACGTAGAGAGATACAGACAAAAAAGCAACAGCAGAACCATAAAGGGTTACTTCCGAAGTAACCTGGTAGAAACAAGAAATGGGTGACAAAAACTGACAGTCATTTAACTATCCTTACTTGAACTGAATGCGAAGGCATTAGGGCTTTTCTGAGTTATAGCTTAATGAATTCCACCTTGGCATAATTTGTACCATCCTTAATATACTTGAATCCACAAATCCACCTTGAGCCAAATTGCTCTAATTTGTACGAACGTTAATCCTCTTTAATTGATTTTAATCCACCTTAATTTACTTTATTCTCCCTTAATGCAATTTTGGGAGGGGGCCATGGCCTCCGTACAATACAGTAGCAGGTCCAGCGCCGGGAACATGACGCATCACTTGGTCAGACAGGTTTTCTTACCATCCGATGTTAAGGGCGGAGGCTTGCTGGATTTTCCTCTTCACGGGGATACAAGGGTTTCGCTTTAAATGAAAGCTAAAGAAAAAAAGAAGGAGTTACGCCATTGTGGCAGTGACAGTCGTTCACCTATTGCCTTTTCTGTTCACACAACTGTTTTGCCACCGCACTAGTGGAGATAACAGCTTTATTGCATGATCTGATCTGGCAGGCTAGCCATCCGAGAAATCAGGTTTGCCCAATATCGCATCCTTCACAACCTTTACCTAAAAAAAGAGGCGTTCAAGAAAACGTAACATTCCTAATAGTACTGTTCAGTACAAGGCGACCAAACATTTGAGGTACTGTGCATGCGTAATCTTCAACGTTAACAAATATCCCGTGTGATGCTAGCCTAGGTTGTTTTCGGAATTGAGGGACAGCTTTGCACCAGGAGTATTGTAAATATAAGAATTTTCAGGCTTGGCTGAAGGCGAAGCATTCAAAGTTATAGCTAGGTTTTTCCGTTGCGCTGAAAGCGTTAGTACGCTGGCGGCAACAGGAGCGTGCCAGTGGCGTAGCAGGTGTTCTACATGAATGGTACCCGAGATGAGACTGAAGGAGTAACTTAAGTATCTTTACGTGATTTGAACGTTAAAGCATTCGGACGTGTCTAAGTTATCACCTTATAATCCACGCTGCTCTAGAGAGAGAATGAAGAGGAAAGGCAGGGAGGTTAACCAGATACGAGTCTCCGGTTTGCTACCCTACACTGGGGATGGGGGATAGGGATTGGAAAAATGATAGAGAGGAAAACGAAAAAAAAATTAAAAGGAAAAGAAATTAGAAAAAAAGAAGGAACGCGCACTCATGGAGACACACACACAAAAGGCGTTCCAGTTAAAGTCGTTCACACAGGCCGGTAGATCGCAAGAAGCGCAAAAGCGCTTGCACGGCCTTCTTCTGTGAAGGTAGGTCCTTTCGATGTTGTAGAATTCTTTTTTCGGATAGCGGTTGGTCGTCCAGTTGGTCAAGTTCGTGGCTAAGGCATGCCCTCTGTGGACTGTACTGCGGGCAGGCGCACAAAATATGGCCAATTGATTCTTCATGGCCGCAGTGGTCACAGGTTGGTGTGTCGGTCATCCCTATGCGGAAGGCATAGGCTTCAGTAATGGCAACGCCCAACCAAAGTCGATATAAAAGCGTGGCGTCTCTACGGCGAAGCTGTGATGGCGCTCGAAGACTTAATGTTGAATCAAGTGAGTACAGTCGCGTATTTCTTAATTGTGGCTCATTCCATGGCGACGCGGTGCACTGCCGAGCAAGTAGGCGCTCTAATTTGTACCAAACGTAATGCACCCTAATCCACCTTACTTAACCTGTATCAACCTTAATACCCCTTAATGCTTTAATCCTACTTAATCAACTTTGATCCACCTTAATATGATTTTTTCAGTGGGTCAGCTCCGACGCCGTGGCTGTTCACCGTGGGATTTTCCAGCGCGTGCCGCCGAAGGTCCAGTGCCGGCATCGTGACGTCATCAATTGGTCACGTTGGTTTTGGTACCATCAGAGGATAACGATGGACGCCAGATTTTCCGCTTCATGGGACATGTAATAATTTCGCATTAAAAATATTTCCTTCACGTTCATTACGGTGTGGTATGCACTCAAATGCTCAGAAGGAACGCCGCGTGCGTATACACTACGCTCATCCCATCAGTGGAAACCAGAAACGCTTCCTTGGCTCCGGCAGAGCAGATTGAGCGTCCTCTGGGATGCGTCGGTTTCGCAGCCAAATGCTCTTCGCATCTGTGGAGGCCTTCTAATTATTCATGCGTTGGTCGCACGTGCTTCGGAACAGAGCAACAACCCTGACGCCAATGGCGACCGCGCAAATGTGCCTGAAGCGTCGGTATAATTGCTGTCGCTATAAAATCCTACAGAAACCTCCGACCTGCTCCACAAATGAGCAAGTCATTAAATAACTGCAACATCTTTATGAGCAAACAAACTAAAGCAGGGCGCATTCCGAAATGAAAAGAGTATATATACTAAAGTACGGGCGTGTTGTTCAGAACAGGCTTCTTGGGAGCTTGTTTATCCAGCTGCGGAGCGAAGATACAGACGCACGAAGTCCAATCATGACCTGAGATTGGCTAGACGAACACAAAAGAAAATACAGCGTCAAATGAACAAGCTGGCTTCGCGACAATGGGTATCCTTTTGCGAGTCCCTGGATCCGCGAAAGCCATTGTCGCTTATATGGAGGACTGTTCGTGGACTTCGCACAACCTCGGGTCAGCGCCACCCGTTTAAATCTCTGGCACTTTATCTACGATGTAGTGATATTGACGTCGCTGAATCTTTCTGCAGAAACATTGCTGGTGAGGCAAATTCCGATGGAACGGGTACGGGAACGCTCGACCACCCACTGTATTCACGCGATCCCCGCATGGAATGCCCTTTTTCTATGGAAGAACTAGAAGCTGCGCTGGCTTTGTGCAGGCGTTCTTCAGCGCCAGGACCTGACGGCATTACATACCGTGCCCTGTGTAACCTAGGAGACCAAGCTCGGAAGGCACTCTTGCTCCTGTACAACGACTCCTGGCACACGGGTACAGTTCCGCAAGAGTGGAAGTCAACTCACCTCATTCCACTTCTCAAAGCTGGCAAGTCGCCTTTGGACATTTCCTCATACCGTCCGATCGCACTAGCCAGCTGTGTCGGAAAAACAATGGAAATAATGATTTTAACACGTCTGGAATGGTACTTAGAATACTATGAAATTTATCCAGATGCTATGGCCGGATTCAGACGGGGCCATTCGTCAACAGACAGTGTTGTTGACTTGATAACCTATGTGCAACACCAAAAGGCCTGTAAGCGACTATCTGCTGCTCTGTTTCTAGATGTTAAAGGAGCTTATGATAATGTCACTCATGAAGCCATCCTTAGCACGTTAGAAGCCGTCGGACTTGGTGGTAAGATGTATATGTGGGCGTGCAACTACTTACAGAGGAGACCATTCTACGTGCACACAGAAAATGGCCCGACATCCGAGCATTAGAACATATCATAAGTAAACATATACTAACTTTCCTCGAGGATAACGCGTTCTTTTATCAGTATCAGCACGGATTCCGAAGAGGGCTATCTACCATAACACAGCTCATAGAAACGATACATGATTTTAGTTCAGCCATAGATGCCCAAGAACAAATAGATGTCATTTGCATAGATTTTGCAAAAGCATTTGACAAGGTTCCACACAGTAAATTACTTTTCAAGTTATACAGAGCAGGAATTAGCGAAACCATTCTTAAGTGGATTAAAGCCTATTTGAACAATCGCAGGCAGGTTGTGCATGTGGATGATTGTTTTTCTTCTACACTAGAAGTACTTTCTGGCGTTCCTCAGGGATCGGTTTTAGCCCCATTACTGTTCCTAATTTATATTAATGATATTAACGAGGTTACCGAATCTCCCGTAGAATTGAAGCTTTTTGCAGACGACTGTTTAATTTATTCTCGAATAACACAAGCTACCGACCAAATTAGAATAAACCGTGTCCTTCATTCCTTGCATCTTTGGTGCGAAAAATGGGACATGGAAATTAATTACACAAAATCAACTTTTACGCATATAACTAATAAGAAGACTGTGCAGCTATTTTCTTATAATATTGGAAAAAATAATCTAAAAAAAGTTGATACCTTCAAGTATTTAGGTGTTACAATTGCACATAATCTGCAGTGGCATAAACATATTAATAATGTGTGCTCGACAGCTTCCCAAAAACTTTACTTTCTGCGGAAGAAATTGGAACATGCAACAAAAGAAGTCAAGCTGATAGCTTACAAAACATTCATCCGCCCATCCTTGGAGTACGCTGGTGTTGTCTGGAGCCCGCACCAAAAAGTCCTAAAAGATAAACTGGAACGAATTCAAAGAATGGCCGCTCGTTTTATTTCGTCAAGATACAGAAGAAGGGATTCAGTGACGGAAATGCTGAACTCATGTGGGCTCGAGTCACTTGAAAATCGAAGGAAAAAATCAAGACTAAAGCTTTTATTTCAAATAATTCAAGGGCACTTTAAGATTAAATCAAATAGATATATTCAGCCTCCGGGAAAACGGAGCGCGAGAACAAACCACACACGATCCATCAAGCCTTACGAGTCACGTGTTGATGCTTTTCGTTTTTCTTTTTTTCCTGAGGTGATCGAAATTTGGAATGGTTTGCCTGCTGAAGTTGTCGAGCAATCGGACGTGCACAAGTTCGAACGTTCTATCGACATCTTTTGTCAGGAGCACCCAACTTGATGATTATGATATATGAATTTTGTATGTTGTACAAAATTGTACATTGTTGTACATTGTATTCCCTCCCTGTAACGACCCTCAAGCGAGGGTCAACAGTATCAATAAATAAATAAATAAATAAAAATAAATAAATAAATTACAGTAGCCGAGGAGTCCCTCAAGGAGGAGTGCTTAGCCCGACTCTTTTCAATCTCACCCTCAGTGGATTGGTTTACAACCTGCCAAGCACGGTAGGACTTTCCATCTATGCGGACGACATCTGCATTTGGGCATCAGGTGTGACACGACTTCAGCTTCGCGCTCGGCTTCAGAAGGCAGCCACAATGACATCTTGCTACCTTCGTGAACAAGGACTTGAAATTTCGTGCGGAAAGTGCGCAATGGTGGCATTCACGAGGAAGCCAATGTCTGGTTACGGCGTATCTATAAACGGACAACTTATACCTTACAGCAGAAGTCACAGATTCTTGGGAGTCATAATTGACAGAGACCTGTCTTGGACTCCGCACGTCAGTTACGTGAAAAAGCGGCTGACTGCTATCTGTCACCTGTTCAGGTTCCTTGCAGGAAAAAGTTGGGGAGTATCTATACAGGCTATGTTACAGCTTTACATGGCGTTGTTCGTTGGATTCCTGCGATACAGCCTGCCTGCAATATCCAACACCTGCAAGACTAACCTGCGTACGATTCAGAGTATTCAAGCCCAAGCCCTTAAGATATGTCTTGGCTTACCACGCAGTGCATCAACGGCTGAAACCATTGCCCTTGCGCAGGATTACCCAATCACGATGCACATTACCGTTGAGACAATGCGGATGCATCTCAGGCATTATGCTAGGACCCCTTCCCACCACTTGGCGAGCCTCACTGCTGCAAGGCCCTGCTCGACCTTTAGCAGTATTGTCAGTGCACATCGTGCGTCGTTTACTTCAGGGTACGCACCTGCGGCCAAGCCAGCGTTTCCTCCGTGGTGTTTGAGCCGTCCACAAGTACATATCATGATTCCGGGACTACAGAAGAAGACAGATCTACCGGCCCCTGCTCTAAAACAGCTGAGCTTACTTCTTCTGCACGAAAAGTACAGCAACCACGTGCACATCTATACCGATGGATCGACTACGTCGTGCAGTTCTTCTGGTGCCGTGGTTATACCAACGCGAGGAATGACACTGCGGTTCAAGACATCGCATGTCACGACCTCAACGGCAGCAGAACTAACGGCCCTGCGTCGAGCACTGGAATTAATTGATTCTGAAAGACCTAGAAAATGGGCTGTGTTCTGCGATTCAAAACCAGCACTACAGGGCACGCAGTCAGTTCTCCGACACGGATGTCATGACCAATTGACATACGAAGTTGTGAAACTTTACCATGATGTCCAACAAAAAGGTCACGAGGTCGTTTTTCAATGGATACCTGGTCACTGTGGAATCAGTGGCAATGATTCCGCCGATAACGCTGCTCGCACAGCACATCAAGGAGAGCACAGCGTTTCAATTCCGCTTTCGAGGACTGACGCTGCAAAGCAGCTTCGACACCTGGCACGCAGTCTCACAGTGACCGAGTGGAACTCACCAAACTTACGACTCACGCGACTGCATCGACTAAACCCCTCCCTGCAACTTCGACCTCCACTCGGACTTCCTCGACGTGAAGCTGCACTTCTCTGCCGCCTTTGGTTAGGAGTGGCCTTCACAAAGGCATACTCTACATTAATTGGAATGACTGACAGTGCAGCTTGCGAGGTCTGTGGCACCGAAGAAAACATCGACCACCTGCTGTGCCACTGTCCAAGATATGCCTCAGAGAGACAAGAACTTGCCAAAGCTTTCCAAAAACTGGACAATCGGCCGCTTTCTGTGCAGGTGCTGCTAGAACACCGCCCCCATCGCCCGTCGGCCCATAAAGCGGTGAAGGCGCTTTTGTGTTTCTTAAGGACGACGGGTTTGTGCGACCATCTGTGACCATTAACGCGATTTCTGTAAGACCACACGCGTCAGCCAACTCGCCGCAATTTCCTTCTTTCCTTCCCTCCTCTCTCTCCCTGTGATCTTTGTTTTCCCCTTTCCCATTCCCCCGGTGTAGGGTAGCCAACCGGACGTTATTCTGGTTAACCTCCCTGCCTTCAACTTTTCTCTTTCCTCCTTCCTTTATCCAGCTGCCATTGATTTGGCCGGAAAGTCCTTCTTATTGTGCCATTCTGTGCTGTGCCCGCAGTTTTGGCAGACAGATTTGTTGAACGAATGAAAAAAATAGCTAGAGTTAATAAATGCCCCTAGATGCGGGCAGCTTTCGTGCTCGGTGGTGCACCCTAAGCGTGCCAGTCTTACTTGAAAGAGCAACTTGCGTTCTCCGGGCAGGAACCCTTATTTGCCTAAGTCTTAGTCAAAATGAGTCTTGTCCGCGAATGCGTGAAATAAGGCCCCGCATTCTTGAGGCCTCGAAAGGCGCGTTTGTGGCTTGGGCAGGCACAACGCACTGGACTCAGGTGGCCGCGACATGCGCGGCTCAATGAATGCGCTGCTTAGGCACTGAACTTATTGACTCTAATTTATATAGGAATACACTGCCCCGTATTTTCGGAGCCATTGGCGCAGAAGGTGATTTCTAAGTGCACTGACCGGTTACTCGAGGCAGATAAAAAGCGTCGGCGAGAAGTGCCGAACATGAGCCCTTCTAAGGTGCTTCGTAAAAGTGGCTCAATATGTTTTCCATCTTTTAATAAGCAGTAAACACATAATAAAAGAACACATACGTAAAGCTAGCACATGCTCGATTTTTATTATTATTTCGCCAGGAAAATCGGCTATGTTAACTCTGACATCATGACACAGCGGTAGCCTTGCACTGGGGTTGAGCCCTTGGCTAGACAAGCCTGTGGGTCCACTGGACCTTGCCGGTAATGTAATGTGAATGAGTGTCTTTTTGTTTTGTTCTTTTACGAAATATAGTGTCCTGATTATGGGCAATAAATATTGCGTTACTAACGCGTGCACAAGCGCGCATACGCGAACAAGGAAAGAGAAGTAACAAAGGCCGAGAGAGAGAGAGAGAGAGAAATCAACGGTTCTTCCTAGCTCATCGAAATGACGTCCTATCTTAAGAAGACCACCTTCTAGCAAGTGCTACCGATACATCTTTATGTTTACTCCCACGAATTACGAATAAACGGAACAGCAAGGTGTGGGCCATATGTTGGAGCAATGTCTTCTGGTCTATTATATGCCTCTCTTATCATCCACTGTTCGCGGTCGGCTGAGCCCATTGATAACGAGAGGCGGAGCGTCGCGCTGACCACCGAAGAAGTGCGAAAAGCACGAAAAGAAATCGCATCGTATAAAGCGTCACTACAACATTGCGGCACTGCCTTGCGCAGACTCACGGGAACGCCGGAGACAGCAGGAAATTTGCGACCGACTGCTGCATTCGCCCAGTGTAAATGAACAAAGCCAACCAAAGAAGAGTTCGACGATGTCCACATTCAATTGGTTTCGACAGAGAGAAAGAGAAACAGAGAGAGAGAGAGAGAGAAATAAAAGAGATGAAAAAGGCAGGGAGGTAAACCGGAAGCTCGATATTCAATGTAGCAAGCTGGTCTCGAGGGAAGCAGTACCGCTTACGACCTGGCCTAAAAGGCGTCAGCTTTGTATCCAGTCGGCGGGTGGTCCTAGAGCAACGTTGAGTTGGATCATCGCCGCGGAGGTGCATCACGTTTTCTCCTCTCTTCTTCAGTTTCGCTTTTCCCACCACGACGGCTCCACCATTTTACGAGGGAGTCTACTGAGCATGGAAGGCAAAATAAAGGAGTTAGGAAGCTACTTCGGCGAACTGAGCTCCCCCTTTATTTAATCACGTTTCCACACTGTCTGTGCGTGATTTGAGTATCATCACCCTTTTTTTTTGTTTTCATGAAGTCAATGACACTCAAACGACCACGTGTTTTCGTGATGCCATAAAGCCCTGTAGCGTCGAAATCTCATTTCTGAATGCTTTTACTGCATTGTGAGAGCCGTCACGCAGGGCGGTGCCCTCGTATTAGGGACTCGTTTGTACAGTCCAAAGGTGTGTTCTGGTGAGTTCGCGGCTCATAGCGTTCATCATTTTCTCGCACACATCTCCTAGTTTCACAAACACATGCGCTTGAAAAGGTGGGATCTCAAAATTGATGAAACTTTCCGAAAGAGGTGGCTAACGAAAGGTACTCACCCATATGTGAGAAATAGTGTATTTCCGGCTGAACTGATGGATTTGAAGGATAAACAGACGTGCCGATGTGTGGATTTCTGGTCATCTTTCTTCTAGTTTTTGACAAAGCACGTCCCAAGCATAAACAGTGCGTGTTTCGGCGCTGTATTGAAACAGTGCTGACTAGGGTAAAATATGCGTTGCAAGAAAGGCATGCTAAACCACTGAGCTAAACAAATACTACCAAGCAATTACACCCAAAGTAAA
Source organism: Dermacentor andersoni (assembly GCF_023375885.2). Lineage (NCBI taxonomy): Eukaryota > Metazoa > Arthropoda > Arachnida > Ixodida > Ixodidae > Dermacentor > Dermacentor andersoni. The sequence continues at coordinate 119,794,474 of NC_092818.1, forward strand.
ACATCAGTAGACAACCAAACTCAGACATTTTCTTTCTCCACTTCTCTTATGCCTTCTTTGAATAACCATGTTTAGACACATTCAACGGCGAAGCATTCTAGTGCCTCGTAGAACGGCATGACGACGTTTCCACACGGTTTGCATTTGGAGAGCCCAGTGTTGCAAAAGGTTATTGCAGATTTTAAAAACTTGGCATTCGCATAAAAACGTGCAAAGCATCTGCAAAAAAAAAATTGCGCTTCTGTCGGTGCAGCTGATGGCGCTTGTATTCAAAGGATAAGCTGCACGTCATGATCACTGCAGGCTGCTTTATTAAAATTACGAGTGGCCAACTTTACAGCTCTTTGTTTTGTTGAATCTAGTAAACAAGGTGGTAAAAGAAATAGAGCTTCACCAATAAAGCACTTCTGAATAAACAAGTCACGTACAGTACCTTAAAGAACTCTCTCGTATTTGGCTCAATGCATGTAGCAGCAGCCCGACAACGAAGTGAACGAGTAATATGCAAAAAGCCATAAATAAATGAACTGAACCTCCGTTGAGGCAAAATAAAAGTTGCAGGAACAAGGCTGAAAGTAAACCGAGGAAAACTCGCAAAAAAGCATTGACTGGAAGCTTTCAGCAGCCCGCTATAGAGGACTAAGACTTTCCCGGTGCTCGAACATGCAAGAAAACATATCTGTAGTGTTTCGCCTCGGTCGGTCCCTTGGTGCTGCGTTACTGTGTCCCATCAGATTCTAACGTGCCCAATGCGTCTGTTCTCGCGTTTATTTTATTTTTTTCTACTTTGCACTTCCATCGCAGACTGGGTTTGCCACGCTGAATCAGCGTTGAGAGGCTTTTTGTCCGTAATGCAGCCTGTGCCAGGGCCATCGGCTATAGTGGGGCGGGGTGCCGCAATAGTTAGATTTTCTAAGCGCGCTCGTAATTCCAATTGCTTCTTTCGAAATATATTCGGCTTGAACTTTCAATGGCCCTGTTGTTGTGTTACGCCTTTCTCTGTTGCGTGGGTTTTTTTTTAGATCATACAGAATTTTTTAATATTGCCTGTGGCAGATAGCATAATTCTAGTAATTGGGCTGGATTACTCAAACAGGCGGACATTACGAAATGCATGTCCTATTTGTCCTCAGGCTACTACACATACTGATTATTTATTACACCTAGTGAATTGAACATTAGTGGCTTGTACTGCCAGCGTGTATGTTTTATTCTAGGTGCCTTAAATTTTTCATGATTTCTCATCTCGCAATTTCAGGAGGCCTCAGCTGTTTGCTGATATTATCATCAAGGTCTAACGAAGAATTTGGAGAGTAATAATTCCTCTTCGTTTACTTTACAATATAACCACTCATACGGAGCAATATGGATGAATTCATGGAGGATAGAGAATTGTTGAATACTTAAGTGTTGGGGTAATGGTTATTCATTTTGAAAGTTTTCATGCCAAGATTAAAATTTTTATATATTCAAAAGAGATATATTCATTTACAGTCTCAGACTCGTTCCTGAACTTCATGACTTTTTTTCTATTATTAATTTACGCATACCTAATTTAAGATGATCGGCTATTCTCACGGATATTCGTGTACAGCACATGCCTCACATGAAAAATAATAAAGAAATAATCTGGTGGTTTTTAGTTGGGCGCAATATTATACGTTGTATGGCTGAGGGAATGACAAAATTCTTTCCTTGTACTTAAGGTACTCACCCTCGCTTTCTTGTTTCTGTTGCTTAAAAAAATATATCACGAACAAGACAACTGGATGTGCTTTTTACTGCAACGTCTGTGGTGAAACCAGAAAAAAAAACGTAGATATACATTATAAATCCTAAGCTTGATGCACACGAAGCATCTTCTCTTAATGGAATGTAAGTTAAAGAATATATCCCAGCAAGGCAGTAAAAAATATCTCCCAGGTTTCAGTCACTACACACTGGATAGGGCATTCCTATTTAAAGTATGAACATGTCATTCCTGTTCACCTATTATGTGTAGTATGAAAGCCGCACACACAGCACAGAACAGAAATCGAAAATGTAGAACGTGTTTTTTTTCCTTTTTCCTTCTTTTTTTTTTTTTTTGCTTGCGTGCGTGCGACTATAATTTTTTCGAACTTGAACTCCTTAAAGAAACCCAAGCAGCACGATTTGTTTTTCTAAATACATTTGCAATAAATATATTGCCTTTCGTTTTTGTAATGCTTGCATACGATTTCACACTCGGTGCAATAAATATCATGCGTGAAACAGAATGAGCGTTTAGCGCACCCAACTCCCAAATGCACACTGCCGCATTGACATTGGACTGAATTTTAGTTGTGGTGGTCAGGGACAACTTTTTGTTTGCCTTCGTTGTATGGCTATGGTGGAGCTGGGAATAAAGCTGGAGTCTTACGAGGACGAAAGCACGTCGATAACGACAAGAGTCCTCGTCGGCATAAGGGAATGGATGGACGGCCAGATGAATGAAGGCACCCACAAGAAGAAGAAAAAATTGCGAGCACTCATCTATTGTCGCAGTAAAATTGAAATTTTGCCCTCGACCCCAAAAGAGTGGGCTGGGTTTTTTGCGTGCACGTCTTTGAATTGAAAATGGAATTCATTCAGATCCAAAGCACATGTTGTAATCTATGCGAAGGGAAGCTTAAGGAAAGCTGGTAATTAAATGCATTATAGCCAAGGGCGTCCGTACAATTTGGTGCTGACAGTTGTATGCACAGAAAAGTACGACATGTATCCAGCAACATTTAGGGATCCTGCACCTCTTGTGTCCCAGTGAGACATACCCATGCTGGAGAACGGGTACTCCTGTTCTCAAGAACGGGCACACCCCCAGTAGCACATGTAGAACGCTCAAATCAATGAAAGTAAAGTAAATCAAGGAATTTTTTAAATGTAGTTATCCATTGTGTTTACTCGTTGATGGTAGATATCTGTGAGACGGCATTATATCGTTATGTTTTATGTAGGAAACGTACATGGTGGGACATGCCTATTCTGGGAAGTAGTTGAAGAACCTAGTGAAACACACTGAGTGGCAAAATGAAAAGATATAAAATAAATCACAGATTCTGTTAAGTATAATTAGCCATACCATTATCGGATTGGTGTGCGTTAGAGATGTTAGTGAGCTGACTTTATATGTGTATGTTTTATGTGGGGTTGTGTCTTTCACACATATTCCGAGAGCAGTGGCGTCTGGGCGTCTATTTCGGAGACCAGAACAATCACTATTGTAGTAGAAGAGATTGGCAAAAAGGTCAATCGTATAAAACTATTCTTTGCAAGATGGCTGCATGTAGACGTGCAATTAATAGTTTTTCTGATTGGGAGAACAGCGTTCAAGGCACAAAATAGGCGTACATGACAATAACAATTGTCAGCACCAAAAATTGCACATTCTCAATATAGAGGATGATCCCGCAATCACGTGGCTGGCGTAAAACAAGAACGAAAGCATCGCCGACGTCGCTACCATCAATGACGCCGCAACGATCACGCCACACAGTTACATAGTAGCTCACTGATGACAGCCGCCAATTCCAAAAGGAAAAAAAAAGAAAAATGATTTTCGCGGAAATTCCTTAGGTGGCATAATGATGAAAAAAAGACGATTTTAGGATCTCTACTTTACTTTTTCATATTCATAAAATTATTATATTGGTTTACCACCACATCCGTCTCACACTTTAACCAAGAACTCCCTAACCGATGGCTTCTTTCCCATTTTTCCATCGTATGAATGAGCGCAAATAATCGAGAAAAAAACTGGGCAAACAAAAATAAGATAGTGCCCTATGCTGTGGAGGAATGCTGTTTTCTCAGTTCATAAATTTAAAACCAAAGGAATCACTGGATCCTGCGACTTTTTTGGTATGGAGGCTCTAGTTTCTTATTCCGAGAGTAAAAATAAATGAGCTTGCGAGTAATAAAAGAATGGCAGAAATCCGCCGAGAAAGAAAGAGAATCCTACGATACATCTGCAGGAGCAGCAGAAAGTGAGCGAAAACGCGAGAAGTTTTGGTTGAGGACATAGAGAATTATCTTCCTCTAACAACCACGCACTACTTTCATGATTGTGTGTACTTGTACTTCACCTAAGTTAGTTTCCCGAGAAAGCGTCCCCTCGCAAACAAACGAAAGAGATGACGCAGCAAGCTACTTACACTTCTTGGAAAGTAAGAAAAGAAAGAACACTCCCTGATGCGTGATACTTCGCTTGGCCTACATTTATAATGGATCGAGGCATACGCTGGCGACGCTGTCGGGGAGGAAAAATCGACTCTTGTCGTTCTGGCCTAGAGCAGAGACTGGAAGCCTTGCTGTTTGCGCAGAAAGTAACTGCGCAAGGAGGCGCCCTGCTCACAAGTTTACTGCGTTGCCGAAGTTCCTACCTTCTGGGCGAGCAAAGGCGTTCATTAGACAGAAAAGGGGATCATGAAACTACGTTAAACTGCAGTAAAGACGCCATGCTTTTTTTTTCACACATTGCCGGGCTTGTTTTTGCACTGCGACCTTCTTTGGTGCTTGTCGCTAAACGGATAACGATGCCACTCGTTGTTGTTGCGTCGAGTTAGCTTGCTTTTGTGCAGGCCATTCGTTCTAGACCCAGGATTAAAAGAGATATTCTCCTCCGTGCCTTTCCTGATATTAGCTTTTTTTTTCTTGTTTGTTAGTTCGCTACCGCCCCGTAACAAATGCTCGATGAATCTTGTTTTCATAAATCTTAATACATCATCTGCTACCAGCTAGTTGCTGCCGGAATCAATCATCACCTAGCCACCTACTCGGCACAATCTGTGGCTTTCGCCTAACTCACAAAGAAAATAAATTTTTATTTTAAATGCTACAATTATTAGCAGTAGTAATTTTATTAATAGCCTTAAGAGTATTACCATTAGTAGCAAGAAAATACGAGTCCAATAATTTTGATGGCACAGGTGCGCGTTGTGTACAAAATTCATCCTTAGCTAAAATTTCACAGCAGTTGTGTGTACGCGACGCGAGAACAGCGTATGAACAAATAAACGCAGTCATGTAACCATTATAACTTCGCCGACCTTGCTCGATATCGCACGAAAACCTGCCACGCAATTTATAACAGCCCTTCTTTCGAGGGCATGTCCAGCATGCGTGTACACGGGCTACTAGCTCCCTATCGCTTCACTGAGCAGTCGTCTTTCTCATCGCAAGAACTTATACCTCGATGTTTCGCTCTGTTGTCTTCTTGCGGCCGAGCAGGATGTCGCGAGTCGCACTGCCGGCTTATTATGTAAGCAGAATTTTGACGCAGGTGGAACGCCAAATTATGTGAACGCTTGTTCGATTCACGCGTGCTGGTGCCGGTTAAAGGGACGTGCATGTTCCGCAGAAAATTAAGAAAAAAGATTTGAAACTTACCGCTGCTCACTTCTTGGTCATTTTTAACAAAATATATAGCACTAAATGGTGTTCATCGATCAATGTTACAGTTGGCAAAATTACTTTCCTGGCTTTTAAGAAGAAAGAACTAAATCTTGCCGTCGTCTGTGGCGATGCCAGCTGCTGCCACGGGTGCGTTAGCCTATATCGGTGTCGCCGTCCGTCCGCAGTCGCGGAAAGCAGCTGTTGTCGGAGGGTTTCGCGTGTTTAGGATCATTTTAAGTGAAGTATGCACGTCTGTGTATCGGAGCGTGTTTCCCACCGGCTGCTTTTCTGCCCTAAAAGGGACCCTCACCAAGTTTTGGCATTGCAAATAGAGGAACGTAGCGCTTAAATCAAACGCTCACGATTCTGTCAGCAGAGTACAAAACTACTGCGCGTTGTCAAAATGTATGAAATTTTAAACGCGATCCCACGCGCCTCTACTCTCGAGGGAGCGTGTATAAGTTCGTGCATATGATTTCTTTGGAAATGCAGTTACTAGAACCGTATAGACGAAACAACAAATTACCGATCTCTATAGCTATTTCTCGCATTGGGTCCTCCCAAACTATTTCTAATTACTGCGGTACTGTGGTCAAAGGGGCTACACGGTAGACGTTAAGAACGCCGCCCCCTACCGCTATATAGTGGAGGCGGTTTGTTTTTGCTCGTCTCTTTTTCTCTCTCTCAACCTCTACATCCCCCTTTCACTCGTTTTCTCTTTTTCTGCCCCTACTCCGTCCCCCCACTTCCCATGCAGAGTAGCCAACCGGAACTACCTCTGGTTGACCTCCTTGCTTTCCCATGCATCTTCTTGTCTCTCTGTTTCTCTCTCTCTCTCTATCTATCTCTCTTGCTATTAGAATGACTTGGACCACTTTTGACCATCATATAATCCTGTGTCTATGGCACCTACGGCCATTCTCGTTTCTCTGCGTGTCTACTTCTGTTCTTCACTAAAGCGGGCTATCAATCTGTAGTCGCCGAATCAGCTTCTTCCTATATTCGAAAGTAATACCACCAACGTACGTTCGGTAAATTATGAATGCTGTATTCTTTGCGACTTTTATTCTTACGCAGACAGGTGATGCTGGACTGCTGCTTCCTTTCAATTCAGTGTAATTTTGGTAACTGTTTATCCGTCCCTAAGAAGGCTGTTGAATGAGAAAGTTGTTAAAAGCGTCAGCTAAGCAGGTGCGGGAAATTAACTCGCTCTCAAGCTCAAAGCAGTCGAGAGTACCAGGAATATATGGTTGCAATAAGGAATTCAATTTCCGCCAAATAACATCCGATCCTTGTTCAGTCGGTCTCCAAAATGCATCTGTAAAGTAAGCATCCCGAGCCACTTTTAGTTTCGCTGTAAGATTATTTGTGTACGTTTTGTATTGGCGAAGCGAGTTTTCCTCTCTTGATTTTACAAATTGTGCGTACAAGCTATTCTTATGCTTAATTATTTGTGGCAACTGAGACGTCATCCAGGGTTTCCGCGCCCTTGATGGCGTAATCACTTCTTTAAGTGTAAATTGCGCCTCATAGATGTTGTTGAATAGAGTTAAAATTATAGCAAACAGTATCATTGCTGTCTGCCTCAAAAACGTGGTTCCAAGTCTACTGACGGATAGCACAATGAAATTATTGAAGATTTTTATTAGTTTTAGCCTGCGTATATATTACTCGCCTCCTAATTTTAATAGCAAGCCAAAGCTTATCAACTAACATGGAAATTGCAAGGTGATTGCTAATGTCGGTGTAAACAACGTCTGCGGTTAATAAATTAATGTTAACATTTGTAATGAACACATCTAATAAATATGCTTCTAAAGTAACTTGCGTTGGCTTTGTTATTATGCTAAAAAAACCATTCGAGGTAATTAAAGACTGGAGTTCTTTTTGCGGTTGTTTAGTTAAATGCATATTTATGTTGATATAACCACCTAGAACCATATATATAGATTGGGCTGATGAACAACTAAAGATATTTTCAAGAAATGCTAAAAAAAACACTAATTGTACCGGAAGGGGGCCTGTACATGACACAGAAAACTTTCTTCAAGCTTCGCAGAGTGACCACTTCATAATCAACAGTCGTTGCCGTGTATTCCGTCACCATCTCACACGATATTGTTTCCCTGAGCAGAAGCGCAAGGGCTCCTCTTTTTTTCTTATCATAGCGGTTTTGATAAAAACTTTGATAGCCTTTGATTGACTTATTGTAAAGATATATATCTTAAGCAACCAGTCATATTATTTATGTTAGTTTTTTTGTTGGACATATTAAATGACACAATTACTGGCCTTGAGACCATCTAGAGGCCAAAGAGCATCTTCAGTCTGATTTATCGCTAGTTTTTATTTCATCACTTATCATTAGTATAGTAGTAGTTCCCGGAGTTATAAAAACTCTCAGGGGGACCTCCTATTATTAATTTAACAAATAGTAATTATTACATTTTGGCAACATAGTAGTGACAGAGATCAGATTACACGAAGTTAATGAAGCAGATAATCAAATACAAGAAAGGTGCTTACAATACCTGAATTTCAAGTGAAACACAAGCAAATGAAATAGATACTGCATAAGAGTAAATAACAATCTAGTTATTGACATGTTAAGGAACGACAGGAACGACATATATCAAAGAAGACGAGGTTAATATAGCGTATAAAGAGAAACAAAATTTTCTGAACATATGCAAAGTACAAGTGAAACTTATGCTAGGCAACAAAAGGCTTAAAGTTTCTCAGAAGAAAAAAAGAATAAAGAAGGCAATTGGAGATAGAGAGCGAAAGCGCTGCAATAAGTAAATACAGAAGCACTGAAGATTGTAAAATAAATTTGTATACATGTTCGTAGTAATGAACGTGTAGCCAGTACTGTCGTTATTAAATATCTTTTCGTATATCTCTTTAATGTTAATGTCATGCGGCAGGCTTTAATATGGGTGGTAGTTTGTTCCAGTATTTATTGGGCGTAAAAAGGGCAGTAAGCATTCCATAATTAGTGCTTACCGAAGGAGTAAAAAGTGTTCTTAGAGTAAAATCTCGTATTGTTAGCATTGGTAAGAGGAGATATATTAAATGAATCTAAATTGATTTCATAATTTACTGTGCGGTATATTAGTAAAACCAATTTCAGCTGGAACACGTAACGCAATTGTAGTATTCTTAAGGAACTACTGCAATTACTACTACATGTGACATGAAACTAGAGAAATCGATCCTCAAGGCTTGATTTTGTAAATGTTGTAGATGTGTCGTGTCCGCAGAATATGCGTCTCCCCAAACTGAGATGCAGTATTCTAAGTGGCAATATATAAATGCGTAATAAAGTGGAGTTTTTACGTTTTGTGGAAAACACGAATTACACTTCGGAAACCATGTTGTTGTTTACGGTAAAACTACTGGCTCAGGCGTTGCGCTACTAAGCCTGAGGGCGCGGGACCAAATCCCGGCCCCTGCGGCCGCACTTCCATGGGGCTGAAATGCAAATGCACACGTATACCGGGCATTGTGTGCATGGTAAAAAACCCCAAATGGTCGAAATTAATCGGGAGTCCCTCACTGCTGTCTGCCTCATAATCAAATCGTGGTTTTGACACATACGTAGAACCACAAATTTTATTTTTCTGTACACGAAAGATATATTATTTTGCAGAAATAGTGTAAAATGATTACACTAGAAATGCTCCAGAGCCTTACTACTAGAGCATCACCGAAAAAGTTGCCTGTAAGAGTGTACGTCTAAGCGGCTGCCAGTTTTGGCCGTTGGCACAACTTTCGCAGTTTTCCAGTCATCTGGGACGTTGCTTCTAGCAAGACTATGAATGCACATAAGGTATAAAAAAACTCTAAGCACAATTGAGCTTATTGGTTCGAGAAAGTATTATGCATGTCTCCAGGCCCATATGATGTATTTCCATCAAGTTGCAAAAAGAAATGAAAGCGCCCTTCTTGAAGCTTGATGCACTGATTTCTACTATGTTATATTACATTACAGATTAATGGCTTGATCACACGTACTGTCTTTCTTTTTTGTTGGACAGATGATACAATGATCTTTCGGGTTTTCTTGGAAGAAAATGTGGAGTGTCATGTTAAAGATGTTGCACCACGCTTGTTTTATCATATAACTTAGTTTACTACGTGTGACGCCAAGACTGTCTTTTGTTTTGCTGGTAGTTATTCTAACCTGGTTGATCAGCCGCTTACGTCGAACGGTTTCGCGTGTTATGCATGGGTTGAACTTATCGTTACTTTTTCTATGCATCGGAAAAAATAAGAACGCGCAAGTGTAAGCGATGTCCTTAAAGAAGCAATATAGCGTGTTGGCGGACATTCTGTCCTCTTCCGTGCTTGGTATTAACACATTCATATATATCTCTAAATGGTCCACTATGTTGACGTCACACACTTTGCCCTAAAATACTTCATTTCTCGCGTGGCCAATTCATAGCGAATTCCAGGGAAATCACAGATGACATTGCTAGAGTCTGATGTATCATCGACTATGCGGCCGTTAACACCCAACGGTGTCATGGTATCAGAAAAATAGAACTAATCAAGGAATGAGCAGCACTGACAAGCAACCCGCGTAGCGTTTGTGACAACTTTCTAGTAATTATAAAAAAAATGTAATATCTAGAAGGGCTTTACGGCAGTCATAATTCGTCGTCGCCACATCTTCCCAACGCACGTGTGGCAGTTTGAAGTCGCTCGCGAAGAGAATGAATGTGGAACGTGAGAGTTGAACTCAAGCTATACCTATATCTATAACCCTAAAAAAATAAACATGTGTACTTTTGCACCGGCACACTGCCTACCAGGTGCCTGTATTTTTTTATGAATTGCACTTCAAGTAAATTGAAGGGACACTAAAGCGAAACAATAAATCAGTTTAGACTAATGGAGCATTGTTTGAGAACCCTGCACGCAGTCGTGTCAAAAAAAAAATTGGTAATTAGATGAGAAAATGAAGGTCCAAGTAACAGTATTTGAATTTTGCGCCGAAACCCCGGTGCCGGTACGTCAGCGTGACGTCAGGGATTCCAAAGTATGTTTTCGCATTTGGGCCGCGTTGGCTGAATAAAGGTTCCCGAAACTTGCCATGTTTAATATTGGGTTCCTTTAGAACACATTGTAGTCAGTCTGTAACGCTATATATAATTAGTAGGCCCTATAGCTGCCATCAAAATCCAAGACGTCAGAGCCCCCAGGTGCGGGAACTTAAGTAGGCGTCGCCACCCATATTTCGTTCTTGCGCTTTTTCTGACTTACCAAACGTTTTATCGTTGTAAGAGTGGTGTTTTTGGTGTTGTAGAACGGTAATTTACTGGTGCAGAAGAAATCATTTTTCACTTTAGTGTCCCTTTAAGGCTGAGGAGCAGTGCTGGCACCAATAAAGGTGCCATCACGGTTGAGTTGGTGAGGCCTTCTAAAGCGGGTGCCAGTGCTCTGGCATTGCAGAAGCGAAGTCCTCCAACTGTAAGTAATGCCAGATAGTACAGGTTACATGAAAACCAAGCAAATTCAATTCGATCTTCCTGCAGAAAGGCGGCAAAAAATAACGCTATAAATTACTTTTATGAACTCCCATTCGAAAATATTCCTGCTGGGCTGATGACACGGCACAGAAGACAAAGCCAATTAGTAGAGCTGCATAGTGATTCCATCTTTGCACAAGCAGGAAACAACGATTTATTCTTTTGGTTGTTAGTATTCACTTTCGGCCTACGCAGGCATCGTCTGATATCTGCATCTCATTTTCCGTTGCAACATACGAAAATTGTCAACATAGCGCCATCTTTCTGTATACGCGCAGTTTTGCCCGTAAAGCTTTCCTTCTGCCACAAACCACTGTAGCAAAGGTCCGCACTTCTGCCGCAACAGTTTCTGACATCATCTGCGTCTGGAGCGTAACCAACGTGGAGGCTTCCATCAGCGTCCCAGTGGTATTCGCGTGGCATGCCCTTCGTCTTGGGGAACCTTCCTCCGGATATTCGGTGGGAAGCCCGAAATCAATTCGGGCACCCTGCGCCAACCGCCAAAACGCTTGTTCACGGGACGCCAACTCTGCTTAGACTTCCCCGTCATCTCTGCAATCATGCTAGGTCTCTGGCATATGGTGCCGTTATAAAATATTTTGCTTACGTTATCCTGGCCGTATCGCTTGACCTCTTTTGTGTCATAGTATATTATTTCTTGCCAGCGATGTCTTTTATATTGTTGTTGATCTTCTGCAACAATATGGATAGTTTGGATAGCGAAGATTCCCACTTCTCCAATATCGTGGATAAAAACAACAATCATACTAAACAAAAAGCAGTATAAATAAAGAAAATGATATATACCTTTTACAGTTTGTTAGTCAGCTACAATACAAACTAAGACCATGACAGAGGAGTGCAAACATACATTTTCATATAATATGCAATGTAAAATCACAAAGAGCCAAAAAAAAGCAATAACGCGGAAGGTCATCATGGTATTCAACTCGGACAAAACTATTTGTGCATAAAGTATTGAAGTAATGTAAAGCAGTGATTTGGGCTTGTTGGTAAGACATCGTGAGGCTTATAGCACGTAAAAAGACAAGGTTTCCTTTTCCGCAAAAAGTTATCGTAACTGCGCTACGGTGTGTAAGGAATTTTTGCAAACTGCGCATGTATGATGTACGCGAAAACGTTGTATGTATGTATGGGTCCCTTGCTCGAAATAAAGATTGTTGCAAGTTAGCGCCTGTGTGTGTCACGTCTCCCTTCCGTCCTTCTCTTTTTCACGCGCTATAAGCCTCACGATATTGAAGTAAATTTTCAAAGTATGTGAAGCGATAAGCGCTTTGTACCAAACTATACTCGTCCTTGTTTTCTTCTGCTATCTTGCCTAGTAGAAGGGTCTTTCTTTCCTGGGTCTGTAGCATGGCTGCTCCTCGCAGTTCAAATCTATCACGACAATAACACAAGCTTTTGCAACTGATTCACCCCTTTGCGAACTTCGTCGCAAACGTGTGTCTCTGCCGTGTCATGCAATCTTACAAATCTCAACATCGGACAGGCCTTTTCTGTCGCCGACCTGGGTCAATCCCAAAGACGCCTCAATGTCGCATGACATATCGAATCGCTAGCTGCCTCAGTAGAAGCGGACGAGTATCAACTCTGCCGAATACGAATATTAAATATCGAATATCGAATCAAACTTCCAAGAGCGAAGCGCATATGCATATATTTACATCAGCAATATTTATTCAGGTATAATTAGATATCGTACCTATACTGACTAAACAGAAAGAAAAGCTAACTATTAGGGACACATGATCAACTTTAAAGACAAGTTCACGAATTGTCATTAGGATAGCCGCATCAAAAGCTGCCAAAGAACATTAGAGCTTTGTTGCAAACAAGCGCTCTAGGGAAGAATCGCTTCTGCATGACTAGCTTTACAAAAAACGCTCGATAAATGGCGAAAATAGATTAGAAGATCGAGAAAAAGAAAGAAAGCTCTGTTCAAAAACTTGTGTGGTGTAGGCACATGTAAAATATCCCGTTGCAAGGAAAACATCACTGGTTGTAGCTTAAAGTATAGAGCTGATACACAGCTATATGGTCAATGGTATACGAACACTTTTGCATTTCCGCCCCTGTGGAAATGCATCCGAGGCCGTGGCGGATAAATTATGATGAAGGCGAAATTATGTAACGCCCGTGTACGGTGCATTGGATGCGCGATAAAACCCCAGGTGGTCTAAATTAATCCGGAGTCCTCCACTATGGCGTGCCCAATAATGATATCATGGTTCTGGCATATAAAGCCCCGAAAATTTTTCTTCGAAAACAGAAATCTGTTTTCTTTTTGCAGGTTCACTTTTCTCTGGTGATGATAGTATTTTGCTTTTAGCTGTCGCCCTTTTTCTTTTATGTAAATTAGAGAATAGAGGACGACCAACGTCCATTATGAACCGGTGTTGACAAGAGCCTCAAATCATGCTTTTGGTGGCATGTCATTCTATGAGTAACTTTAGATATTGAAAGTTTGCTGATGACGAGCGACTTATCATCCTTTGTGAGGACATTGCTGCTCCCTATTTAACTATGGAGGCTCAAAGCTCGCCGTAAATTGGCCATAAGTACCTTTGGCATTTAAGTGGGAAGCCGCATTTTCCCCTTTTATTTAACTCGTGTAAAGAACAGTAAAATAGAAGAGCAACTCGACCTACCTCAGTAACTATAGCCACCTACCAAGCCGTGTTCTACACAGTAGCTGAATCTACAGGCTCTTGACGACGGCAAAGTTGCTGCTGCATTCGCTGGCAATCCACCATATATTTTTGGTGAGATCGTTTTTTTAAAATAAAGTACATCAACATAGGCGATAGACGCAGTACTGATAATCCAAGATACACATCCTCAAAGGAAAGTGCCCAAAGTAACGTGTTCTGCTAACTTTATTTTTTTGTATTCAAGAAGGAGTCTTCGGTTTCTTGATTCTGACATGCCATGAAATTATGCGTTCATCATGATCTATTATTCGAAATTTGTGTACAGTACTGCCATCAAAATTTTCAATTTTTAATAGAAACACATTTGCGCACATACACAATGTCATTAAAGGTGAAATGGAAATACAGGTTGTTATTTGCAGCCGCAAGTGATTTCAGAAGCGCGCGGCAAGGAAGTCTGCTGTACAAAAGCTGCACCAACTCATGCTGATTTTCTTCAGCAGGGCGCTCACGCACAATGTCTACCTATCGACAGAATGCGTCGCCTGGGACAGGAAAGGTGGGTTTTTCACTTCGCCCTGCGTTGCAGAAGCGAACGCACAGGAACCGTTAGGTAGTCGCAATGCGTTATGTGCAACAGTATAAATAGTTGAAGTCAACTAATCACCTCGTTAAGGGTTGCAACCCATAATGTCAGTAGGTTTGTTAAGAACTTGCGAGACGACGACGAATATCTGCTTGGCCGAATGTTGTTTGAGTATCTTTTGGCTTTTTTGTGAAATTATGCGTGTACGTGTGAGGCGTCGCTTCTTTCTGCGTTGGCGATGGACGTGGACCACCTCAGACGTCTGCCATATTGGCCTACGTCAGTGGTGGCCGCATAAAGAAAGCGGACTGGCCCTCATGGCGACTCTGATAGCGACGACACCCGTCTCTACTCAATGAGCAGCGAGTAGCCCTCCGGCTATGACTTCGAACTTGTGAGCCGTAAGGCGAAGAGACGTAACACCAGGGCCTCTTCGTCATCGAGCAAAATGAATGAAATACCACAACCCCATCCAACACCATCCTATACCAACACCATCCTATACTAACACCATCCCTTTCGTTCCTGCTGTGCCCGACGCGAACATTAAACGCTCCAAAGGCAAACTGTATCTGTCGTACTGGAAGGATTGGTGCCGAATGAAATTACTGACATCAGAGTGAATATGCGTAGGAACGTACTGGCGATTGGTGTCACGCACGCGGCCGCGCTGAGTACTCAGCACACTGACACCGACCTGGACGGAATGAAGGTCCGTTCCCACACCCCGCTGCATCCTTACATCGTCACCGGTGGCATCTACGACGTATATGCTGCCATTGCCAGCTCCGACTTAGTTCTTTTCAAGCCAGCCAGTGAGGCTGCTGTCATCGCGAGTGTTACCCACCTGGGCCACTCACGTTGTCTGAAGATATTATTCAAGGGAGACTCTTTGCCTTCCTATATAAAGGTGGGATATTTTCGGCATCCTGTACGACCTTTCGTACCGAAGCCACTACAATGCCTCAACCGCATGAAGCTCGACCACGTGAGAAGGGTATGCAAGAATACCGCAGTTTGTTCTTCCTGCGCTGAAACTCATTCCGCGGATGATTGTGGGGTAGCTGTTCTTAAATGTTCGAATAGTCATGTGTCACATGACTTCGGGAAAGGATTGCCCAAATATTGAAAGGAGTCTGCTGTCCCGAAACAAATGGTTAGAGACCATTCATCTCACCGGGACGCAGCCAAGACCACCAGAAAGCGGCGCTACCGTCGCCGTCGCTCGCTAAAAAAAATCTGTGCCTCTACGGCTCCGTCGCAGGCACTGCTACTCCACCCCCCTGGCCTCGCATCCCGGTTGCGGCAGATAGGAACCAGAATGACGAAAAAAGCAAGGCTGCTGCTGGTGCAGCTTGGCCAAGGTTGTCAAAGCCACAGCCACCTGCAAATTCACAGTGCACACCGGCAACGTTGAATTCTGAACTTCCCGCCGATATACTGGCAGAGAACAAACAAGTGGTCGTAATGTTTAGATCCCTCATGAATACGATTCGCGTGCTCCTCAGCAAGTTAAAAACGCCGTCAGCTCATAGTGTACTTTAGGTACTGGATGCTCGGGATTTGAGGTAATGGAGTACGGGATTTGACTTGCAAGCCTTGAGTAGACACCATGACTCGTCCAACACAGTCATTTCGCGCAGAGGTCAGACAAGCTTTGACCTTACAGTGGAACGCCAGAGGATTGAAGTCCCGCATCTCATCTTTCCGTTAATAGATTTTCACAAATAGGATTCCCATAATTGTTATTTGCGAACCCAACGTACTTACTCTCATCTATGGAGAGCATCTGTGGAGCCACCAGCTCCACAGATGCTGTTATCATCCCGGGCTTGCAAATTGCAGTTACTTTGAAAGTGTCCCATATGCCGACCTCTACGACAACAGAACTTGCCGCTCTACGTGCCGCTGCTAATTACATCGCACATGCCAAACCTCGAAAGTGCGTCGTTTTTCGTGATTCTAAGGCAGCCCTTCCGAGTCTGCAGTCAGCCTTACGACGCAAGACCCATGAGCAACTGGTGTTAGAGACCAGAGAAATTCTCTATCAAGCCCTCATAAATGGACATGACCTCTTCCGATGGCTTCCGCCCATAAAGAAACCTTGATACCTCCTATACCCTTACCTCCTATACCCTTGCAGGGACAACATGGCCACAATTAGTACATGACCGGGGTAGTTGGAGAAGTATGGGAGAGGCCTTTGCCCTGCAGTGGCCATAACCAGGCTGATGATGATGATGATGATGATGGTGATGATGATGATGATACCCTTATCAAGGACAGATGCCGCGAGGGGCCTTCGTTTACTTGCTCAAACCAAGGCTGAAACTTTGTGGAACACCCCGATTTTCTCCAACTGCAGGATCCACCGGCTGGATCCTACAGTATATCAGCATATTTCATCGAACTTCTCCCGCCGTGGTGCGTTTTATTGTATCGCCTCTGATTAGGGGTGAAGGAAGGAAGGAAAAAGTGGAGAAGGAAAGGCAGGGAGGTTACCCAGTTTAGCTTAACCTGTTTGCTACCCTACACATGGGAGAGGGATGGGGGCGATGAAAGATGGGGAAGGAGGGAGAGAGAGAGAGAGAACACATAGCGCAACACACACACATCGTCTGTTAGAGTCCATCAATCTGGCATGGTACGTGACATCACTGTCACAGCCGCTTGTCCGATCCCGTCTCTTTCAAAAACCGAAGTAGTCCCTTCGTCGCCTTCACCTGCGATGTCTTCTGTCGGCGGCATGTGAAAATCGTGTCGAGGGACAATGGTCTAGTGTCATGGTGCGTTAGAACGGATGCCAGGGACTGTCACTGAACATTATATTCAAGACAGACGCACAGAATGTGTTCCAGCGTCTCCTCGCATAGACAGGCATTGCAGAGAGCGTTGTCGGCCATTCCAATGCGGAATGAGTAAGATTTCGTGAAAGCCACCCATAGCCATAAGCGATAAAGCAGAGTCGCCTCTCTTCGGCGGAGTCCAGTTGGCATATAGAGATGCATCAAAGAGGGCAGGCTGTATTGACGGTTGCTCTGGTTGGTCTGGCTGTTTTGTGTGCACCATAGAGAGAGCGTGATCTCCTGTGCAAGCACTCGAAGTCTGCTAGCTCCGTCGGATCGGGAAAGCGGTATGACCTCTTCTTGTGCGTCTTCAAGAGCTGCCCGAGCGGCATTATCGGCGTCTTCGTTTCCAGTTACGCCGCAGTGACTTGGCAGCCACTGAAACGTCACGTGGTGTCCATTCTCCTGTAATGTAATTAGGGGTGAGATTTACGAAAGCCTACTCAATCCTTATTGGAATGCCCAGCACACCAATCTGACTCGTGCAACTGTGAAGAGACGATCGAGCACGTGTTTTGTTCTTGTAATCTTTATGACAACGAACGCGACGTTCTCCAGAGGGTGTTAAACCGATTAAATAACACGTCATTTTCAGACGCGAACCCCCGTGTTCAGAAATGCAACTTAAGGTGAAGCCCATGCTTGACTTGATCTAAGTGACGCCTATTGTGAACGCACCGAAGGAAACGCTGCGAGTGTCTTTGGGCAGGTTAACGCCAGCCGTCATTTAAATCAACTCAAGCATGGGCTTCAGCTTAAGTTGCATTTCTGAATACGAGGGTAAGATTCTCGAACCATGGCTCCACGCCTCGCAGGCTTACAAAGCGGCGCGGGCACTGCTACGTCTCATGAAATTGACTGGCCTCAGTGACCGATTATAGGCGTGAAGTTCAGGACATCCACATGTTTTCACACTGATAGTACCTTCTTCCCTCCCTCTCCTTTCTTTTCTTCCCTTATTCCCCTTCCCCTGTGAAGAGCAGCAAACCGGACGCGCGTCTGGTTCACCACCTCTTTTATTTCCTTCCATTTCATCCTCCTCCTCCTCCTTAAGAACTTGCAGTGGTTATTAGGACCAATCGGAAATACTGGCTCCTGCGAAATATATTAAACAACTTTGAGATTCAAATTTATTCGAAGTCCTGTTTTCCGTAAGAAAAATCCGGAGTGTGAAACATTTTATTGCAGTTTCTAATGTTGACCTGATCCACACGTATAATTGCGGCGTTTTTTTATCTTCGCTGCTCATGACTTCATGACTGCATAGTAAAGGACTCCGTACATACAACTCCTTTGCCTCTCCTTGGACAGTGAAGTACACTTATTACTTTATATCTGCAATCATAATTGTTTTATACACCTTTATGGCAAGCACATATTCGTCTATTTAATGAACGCTTGGAAGCTTCAATATACTCGATTAACTTGACGTTGCCTTGGACCACCCGTCAGCGACATATATAGAAATGCGTGCGCATATGACCCGCGTTGCAAAGATACTGCATTGCGACAAAGCCGCATTACTGGCTACCGACTGCTCTCATAAGGGCTGAAAGACCGACGCAATTCCCGCAGCGGCGGGACGGCGATCCCATTCCAACTCGCCATTGCCACAATGCGCAAGCTTTTGTTTCTATCTCTGGTGATTTCCTGCAGAACTTGTGCACGTGGCTAGGGTTAGACCCAAAGTATCCTGATACCCGGGGAAACAGATGAAATCAGAACGAATATCGAACGTTGCCCAATGTTAAGAGCCGGATGTCCTCGGTTTCTCCTGGTGCGCGAATGCGGCGACGGCGAGGGATCAGCGGGCGCTACTGTCTCCACTCCTTGCGAAACAATCGGTACGCAGAGAGGGGTGTTTGCTCAACTCGTCCCTGTGTGCGTGCTTTCCTGTGAGCGTCCGTCAGCTTAGCTCCTGTCCTGCCACCAACGGAGCTTTTTCACATAACAAGAACTCGAAATCAAATTTACGGAGCCATTGAAAAAAAAAATAAATAAACGGCTGCTATCAAAGTAATTCACAGGCGCAGGCTGCCTTTTCATCTCTACAAGCTTGCTTTTTTTCTATCTGTTTAAACTACCAAAGGCTTTACATCAACGTTCATAGAATTCCGATCTGATTCAGCAGCATCTGTCGAGAGTCCTCTTACGTGCTATTATATTTGCATGATGTTTCGTAGGTGCGTTAACAATCCGTCTAAGGTTACATTACCTTGGCAAAACAACAGCACACTGAGTTGAAGGAAAGTACTTCGACTTTGAGCTGAATTGATAATTAAAGCAGGGCAATGTTGCAGTCTACCAAGATGAGTGCAAACATAAAACCATCACTCGACAAAAAAAAATAATTCAGGCAATTTGTAGATTGGGTCCTCGTGCGTATGAGCACTGTCAAGCTCAGAAACTAACCAAACTTCCTTTGTTGTACAAAGCATTTTCATGTCTGAGGGTGTAAAATGAAGTGTAGCAAATAAGTCTGAGAGCCTTCCGTACAACTGAAGTGCGCTGTAGTCGGTGCAGGCCTATAAATGTAGGCTGTCGTAAATATTAGCATTGAAGTTGTGACACTCGTAATATGTTGCACTTTCCCATGAATTATATTCTGGATGTTGCATTTTCCTACGCCACTGTAATGAAAGATGAAAATATAAATATAGTTGAATGCTCCGCTGCAATCATACCAGTCTTCCTGTGGCAAAAATATCCGTAAGACCTCTTCTTTTGTAACACTGGGTATTGTCTGCATGAAACTGTCCCGTGTTGTCAAAGCCGTTTCAAAACGCTATATATTGCTCTTCTCTTATTGATGCTCACGCTGCCAGTGCGCGTTCGCTTTTCTGTATAATTTCGAGCACACGTGTCGTTTGTGCGTGGGTTATGAGATGTCGTATTTCATGCTGCGGGCTACTTTCAATAGCGACAATTCCTATGCGCATGTAAACTATGACATTATATTATTTGGCTTGAAAACCCATATACATTTGAGAAGAAAGGTCAAGCAAGGAGCACGGAGGCAAATGCCACCAAAAGGGGTACAACGACTGCCTGCTTTTCAGAAAGGAGAAGGTGACAGCGACATAGGAATAGAAAATGGGAAAGAGAGAAGGAAAGAGGAAAGAAAGAACATGACGGCGGACCTCAAAGAATAAATTGAAACAATGACAAAGAACAAAACAAAGTACGGCCGGTCACTGCACGTCATGTTACTAAAACAATTTTAAACATGGAAGATATATGAAATCGTGTTGTTCAATAGAAAAGATGCGCGGATATGCCACCCGCAAATATGCCACCCGCAAAAAATTAAGTAATCATTTGCCTATATTTGCACATACCTGATTTGCAGTGGAAAAGAACTGATAGAAGCAAAAGAATGAGCGACATGAGTCCTTTATTTTGCTTGTTTATGTGACATGTAAATCACGAATCTAATCTAGCTCGCCCTGTATTTAATTCTTATTGTTGCCCGTTACCAAGGACGATGGCCTCTCCTATCAGTTTTCAGTTACGTTTATTTCACAGCCACGTGACTTCTTCCAGTAGGTCAGCATTTTCCTACCCAATTCGTTCATCAAACCCTATGACGCCCGTCGCTATCTTATCTTTTCTTTGGAACATGTTCTGTTAACCTCATAACTTCGTTGACCTCGTTGACCTGCTCAGCTAATTCGTGTGCGGCCCCATTGCGTACTCTTATTCTCAATTTTACACTGCGGTATCTTGAAACTGTTGATAATTACTGTCGTTCTTGAGTCTCTTCATTAATTAAAAGGCGTATATCAAGTCACTAGCTGCTCATGAAGTTTGTTTGTAGAGCCCGATCTGCCTTATTAAGGCGTATTATTGTTTACTAGTACTCCCTGCAACTGGATGAAGTGGATTGTACATACATTTGGTATAAGTGAGCTGTTTTGTATCACAAAAACAGTCTTGAAAACTACTTCAAAAATAACGGTCTGCATAGTTTTTTGTATATATATATATATATATATATATATATATATATATATATATATATATATATATATATATATATATATATATATATATATATATATATGGTGTGCGTGTGTGTGTGTACAACAGAGCAGCACGTTTACCCGAAGCAGCAAAATATTAGTTTACATAGTTTGTGGGTCTTCCTCACTTCTCCGACGTCAAAGGCTGTAAGGTCACTTGGTTTTAAAAAATTTGCGATGCTATAAAATAATTTTTAAACATTTCATGAATGGTTCATATCAACTTTACATGTAATGCTAATAGCTATCTAAAAGCTGATAATTTTGCGGGTTTATCAACCACTTCAGGAGCAGTTGCTTGATAAAGGTTCTCCAAACCCCGCATCTTCATAAGAAAAGCGCAATCTTTACCGGTAACGTCACCACACAAACAATGAAATCCGTGTTAATATTATGCAAAGACTGAGCAAGAGAGAGAGAACAACTTTATTTAAAACAAACGCCAATCCGGGCCGACTCAGAAGAGCAAGGCCTAGTCATCAGACAGGTTTACTAAGAAGAAAGAGCGGCAGAATTCACAGTAGATAGCATTCATTAGGTCTGCTTGTTAATTATCAGTCGTCTTCGCTGTCGAATATTAACAGTGTAGGTAAGGTAGCGTTTAGTGGCTTTGCGATCAAGGATCAACACTAAATGTTGTCGTCCACCATTGGCGCTAACTACTCGTCTTCAGCGTATTTTTTTTTTTTTTTATGAATCGCTGAAGCGCAAAAGCTGAATTGAGCGTAAGCCAATGCTAGTGAGCTGGCGGCAAGTTTTACTTTTTCTTTCTTTTGGTCCACTTTCCCTTCCATTGAGCTAGTCACTACTGCATCTCAACTTGAAGCTACATATAATTTTTCTTATGTTATCCTTCACTTCATTATCTGTTGGTTTCATGTGGTTGTGAGTAAAAAAAAAATCGTGCCCCTCGGTTCCCCTTCTTCTCATTCAAGGGCCCAAGAAGGCACAATCGAGAAACAAAGTGCTTGGTATGACCCAGCCCACATCATACCCCTTGTGAAAGAGGCCCCAATAAAGTCTCGAAGAAGAATTGCGACGACATAAAGTAATACCAAAAGAAATTATGCAACAAATCGGGAATCATTTTCAAGCAAACTTAATTCTATCCATCCCTCTATAGGCGGTGATTACAGAGCTATCCTTCGACCATAACGTCGTGCGTTTATATCCAAAAGGCTTTTCGTACTGCTTTAGGGCAACGTTGTTGCTGAATGATAGTAGGAACAATTATGAAGGCGCAACCAGATACTGCCATTTACTTATTATATATTGTGTGGCAGCACTGCAAGGCACATATTTAACCCCAGCGCGTGTCGCATGTGCAAGTGTCATAATATTAGAACTTGTCGTCGGGATATTATTCGCAAACTTACGAAAAACAAGTTAGACAAGAAGCAAGAGCTCAAATAAAGCACATTTAATGTCTTTACAAAAAAAGCGCCCATTTGCGGCCATGTAAAACTGATCAAAAGCATGCAGCCTTTAAAGGCTCGCGTTGGTTAACCAGACGCGCACCCGGTTTGATACCTTGTATTTGAAGAAGCAGAAACTGGGACAAATTGACAGAAAGCTTTGGGAGGTGGCTTCTACACCTTGACGAACAGTCATGTGTCCTTCAGGACCCTTTTCAGAAATAAAGTTTCATTACCACCACCATCGAATAGAAATAAAGCAGTGGAGCACACAACGTGGAGCTACACACGTCATCTTGAACTTGAAGCAAAGACCGAATAGCTTTAGAAGTTACAGCAAAGCTCGCGTCGGTTTCTGCGTTGCACGCGCATCTTCATACAAATTTCTACTCATCTGCATTCTCAATACGTGAAAGACAGGCTCATGTCCGAGTGTACATGCACGAAATCTTCAGGTACGCGGCAGTAGCACTGCTCAAACGCACACAATACACGTCTAACTTGATCGACTCTCGTTTTCTGCCGTCGCAATTGGAACCCCATAGAATCGAAGCAAAGTTATCAGGGCGGCGGGTTTTCCTACGCAATCTCGCAGTATAGAGCCCCGTGCTTAGCTTTCACCATGGGCGAGATCAATGTCCCAAGGGAAATGAAGGTTGGACCAGGAATAGGTGGGACACTTCGGCACGAAATGACAGTTCGTTGATTTGGGCGACAACGAGCGCCGCACTCGGCCCGGAAGCCGTCCGTGATTGTCTGCGACCCTTCTCGAGGAAGATCTCCTTAGCGTATACACAGTGGATTGCAGACTATAGGGACACGCATGTTCTCGCCTATGTATATTGTATCCGTATGGATTCCTTGTTCCGTGGTCGGATGCCATTAGGGGGCACAGAACGATCGTTATGATGCTTCTGGCCACATTGATTATGTCGCTACCGGGCCCTTCAGTTTCTCAGAGTCCTAACAGAAAGAAACACAGTCGGAAAGACTTGAAAGATTTTCGTTTTCAGTAAGCAATAACTCGGCAAAGGTAGAGTGCGCTTACTATTTATGACTAATGGTTGTCCCATCTTTTAATCGCGCTACCGTACACTCCTTCAAATGCGTTACCAACAAGCCCACATTGCAACCTTCGGGAATAGTTAGTTTCTTTATCAGCTGGTATCCAGTTGGTCCATCCTTGTATCACTTCTATTATAATGCTTGCCCTTACGTTCCATAGTTCACGGACGATCTATACAGGCGAGTGCCTCCTTGTGAGCGTAATTCCTACGGTCTCGCCTCACCACAAAAAAGATTCCAGTTCCGTCAGAGAGATTAGACAAATTCACGAAGTAAGCTTCGCGGTTTCGTAGCCAGTATAAGTTGCAGAAAACATTCGCTTACTAAATGAACAGGCGTGGTGTCACGCGCGCATATACAGTGAAACTCGATATTGATACCGATCATCGATATCTATCGATGATCGCAAGCTCGCGCTGTCAAAAGATGGCGTGATAAGAAGCGCCTCTAGGTGGAAGTGAAAGTTTCACACGGCCGCTCTTTTCAACATTTCAACTGTGCCGCATCTCTTTAACTCAGATTGCGGAACCTCAAAAAGTAGATGTGAGAAAAGAACCACGTACTGGAGCCCCTAACCATCACGGCACCATTCGCTGATGACCTTCAACCGTATAGGCTGCCGATGCACGACGCGCAGCCATGGCCGAGCAAGTGGAGACGCGCGCTCTCCTCCTCTAGTGCGTGCTGGATCATGAGACCTTCAACAATGGGTGCGCGGGAAGCCAGCGCGCCTCAATTCACCACCATCCTTGGCTCACGCTCCCATACACGCTCGCTTTTTCAACCGCAGCATACGGTGCTCGGGCGCCACATTTGCTTCGCACTCGGCCTTTTTTAAACGCGTAAGCATTTCTATGCCTATCCCGTCCGTCCGTCCGCCCATCTCGTAAGACGATGGCTTTCAAGATAGCGCCCGGAGCAGCGAGCGAATCGACCTTCGTGCTGCCTCTCGCTTCAACGCGAACGAAGCTGCGAGAACACAGCGCAAAGCAACTAGCACACAGCGCACTTGCTTTCAAGATAGAGCACGCGCGGCCGTAGCATACGCAGCCGCCGCTGCAGTACGGTTGATTACGGTTGATAATGGTCCTCATCGAGAGGAGGTAGCGTCATCAACCACGTTTATGCCAGAGATCTACCAAACTGTTAAAGTATGTTGCGCACTACAGCACTCATGCGCCAGTTCTCGTCAATTCCACGGAGCAGCTGCATCATCCAAACGAACCATCATGCAACACCAGTGAACATTGCTCCCACTCGCCTCTTCTTCGTCGTCTCATGCTGGTCTCAGTTAACATTTAGGTGTTGCAACTGAGCTTCGTCGTTTCACAATTCTTTTGCGGTGTCTCTCGCAATTGTACCAAACACGGCGACGACGAAACAACGCGTGTGCAGTAGCAAATACTTACGCATAATTTAGATAACTGCGACACGAGATTCTGCGTGTACTTTTCATTAACTGTATACAAGGATATTAAGGTGCCTGTGAAATGGAGCTGGCTATTTCTCTTAAATGATAGATCAGCTAAAAACAAAGTCAAACAGAGAACAGAGAAAAGACTACAGAAATAACTGCTCTGAAGTTCACATGCAGACAAACAGAACGATTATTTCATCCAAAACACACATTGAAGAGCAGCACGCTAATACTAGCACATACATATTGACCCAAGTTAGTATCAGAGAGGTGCATTAAAGGCGAGCGCAGACCGAGGGCCACAAACCCTGTACACCGAGTCGGCCTCAAACTATTTGACTGAACAGTTGTACCTACTAAATGACGCACCTACAGAGACTCATGTCAGCGTTAAAGAGGTTCGTGAAGAGCGGCACATATGTACACATTGCCACAGACTCAGTGACCCAAGCTAATCAACCTGCAGCTTTTTACATTGCTTATCTTCACCACAGGGCTAAGATTGCTGGGCATTGCGTCAAGTTCCAGTGGATAGTTGGCAATGCCGGTATTTTGGGAACTGAAAAAGCGGATGAAGCTGCCCGAAATGGACTCCAATACCGCAATTTCAAAAGAACATTTTTTTACAAAAGAGGACGCTTCACACATGGCGAAAAAATATGCCTATCAAGAAAGACCGCATCTGGAATTAGCCACTTCACCAAGAAAAATTCCTACCTTAGATTGACCCAGAATTGAGACCGAAAATTAGACGACCACTTCCTCGACACTTAGAGACATTGTACCATCGTCAACTGAACGTGGCATACAGGAACAATTATCTGTACCGCATAAGGCTTACCACTAACCCCTACTATGATAACGGTAGCAAGTTTGAGAGAATGGAGCACATGTTAATAGAATGCCCCGCGTACAGCGACGACAGACAATTTTTTGAGCAACAAATGGACATGATTTGCCACGATCCTTTAACATTACCCAGCATCCTAGGTACAAATCTCGGCCTTTAGAAACAGCGGCGGGTTTTGGATTTATTGTTCACATACCTGTCAGAAATTCGTCTAATAGGAAAGCTTCAAAGATTCTTCATTTCATACACAAAAGCATAAATTTATCCGCCATGTCACCTATAACTATCAGTATCAAGTCCACATGCACATTTCATGTTTATTTATATTCTCTGTTTCTTCCACTCTCTTCTGAAATCTTTTAATCCCATTCCCCATCCCTATACAGAGTAGCATGCCAGCGGTTGTATGCGCGCCGGCAAAATTCCGTTTTTCTAATCAAGAGTCAACCCCCCAACTGGTCTGACGGTTGTTTTGAACTCTGTTCCCTCAGCACAACAACCCGACGCTAAGCCATTCGACCATGGGCCCCCCAGTTACCCAGGTAGCCGGGGAAGCGGATAGCCGGTCGACCAACCGATGGACCCTGGAAAGTTCGTGAAGTACCCTATGAATGTTACGCATAAAAAATAGTCAAACGCGGAGACGTAATCGTAGCCAAAGCCTGAAAGGCGAGGCGAAGTCTGGATCGACGGTTGCTAGCAAAGAAACAATGTTACCATAAGTATGTGGGACTACTGCCTTTTAATTGTCTGCAGTGGTCGTCAGAATTTGATTGTCCCTATGGCGGCAGGGAGTGCGAAACCGGAGCCGAACCGGCAGAGAAGTTTGCAGATATGCGCCACGCTTCGGCATACTCGGCCTTCCTTGCTGCCGCAAAAAAAGTCTCTCTCTCTCTCTCTCTCTCTCTCTCTCTCTCTCTCTATATATATATATATATATATATATATATATATATATATATATATATATATATATATATATATATATATATGTGTGTGTGTGTATATATATGCGAAGAAAAAAACGAAAGGAAAGAGAAAACAATGAAATCGAGCAAATACGTGAATATTCCGATCTACATGCGCACCGAAAAGCACATTGATAGGTGGATATTGCAAAGCTTTCTGTATTTTTCCTAGATAGTGGCTCAAACATAAGGGCATTGTGAGCGATCCCCCAGCCAGAGCCCAGCGTCAAGCACAGCATAATATTTCTCGCCATGTTCTTCGTGGCGAAGCTCATCGTGACTTTCCGGCGGTGCTCGTGGCCCCTAACCGAGCATAAACAATAATCATTCTCACACGTTCAACCGCTATGCATGAGGCAACTTGGATAACTCTCCCGTGCCAGCTTCTGCTTGCATTTGCTATTATTGTCTATCAACTTGTACATTGATAGTCTTCTGACATTCATAAGACAGGAAGCTATGTAGGCTCATGAAAAACAGCAGCTATTTTGTTCAAGCACGCGATATACAAGACGTTGAAGCAAATATGAGGGAAGCGGAGCTGTTGATCCCAGAAGACAG
The DNA here is from genome assembly GCF_023375885.2 of Dermacentor andersoni. Classification (NCBI taxonomy): domain Eukaryota; kingdom Metazoa; phylum Arthropoda; class Arachnida; order Ixodida; family Ixodidae; genus Dermacentor; species Dermacentor andersoni. The sequence goes on from NC_092818.1 coordinate 119,821,825, forward strand.
CAGAAAACACAAACTATGAGAAATGAGAAGATACTAGAGGGAATTTAAAAATAATGAATGCTGGGGTTTTACGTTCCAAAGCCGCGATTTGATCATGAGCCCCGCCGTAGTGGGGGACTCCGGATTAATTTTGAGCACTACAGGCTCTGTAACATGCTCCCAATTCACAAACGGCGTTCTTGCATGTCGCGCCCGTCGAAATGCGGGAAATTTAAAAATAGGAATGTGGTACGGAAGCATCGGGTCGAAAATCGTCACTAAAACACAAAAAGCATTCGAAACTTTTCTTGAGGTTTTGTTCCTCGCGCACTCGTAAAAATTGCATGGGCAGAAACGACAGCATTAAAGTGACCGCAATAAAGAGATCTGGATTTCTACAAAAGAACGGAGGCGGTAGTTTCACCATGCTGTTCATTCGAAATCATTGCGGCACTTTCCCGCATTCAACCTCGCTTCCCCCTCCTTCCCCGCCTTTTGTTTTTAATTCTGATCCCTCAGACAGAGATTCTATGCTCTTCCCGTTTAAACGCACGTGAAAGAGCTCCTAAAATGATTGATTAGTGGCTGTCAGCAAAGAAAGCTCTCCGAATGCTTGCACGGAGGAAACGGTGCTACGTGGGAAATGCAATATGAAAGGACAGGGGTTGGGCGTGTCTCCATTCTCTCATTTTGATTTGTAAGCGCTTTTTTCCGGCCGACGTGATCAGACGTGATACGGTAGCTCCCATTACCCTCTCTGACTCACTCTCTTTCCACCGTTGCCTGTGCTCGTTCGAGAAAGCAACGGAGGCTGGACGCAAGAAGAACAGAAAGAAAAGGGAAAGGCGAGTGAGCGGCAGTGTTTCCTGCAGGGGTAATCACTGATGACGTCTTTCGACGGCCTCAGCCTAAACGCTGTCGCCCGCATTTGCTGTACTTTTGATTCGTTATCTTCATTCCTGACTGGCTTGAAATTAGCCTGACGTCGATGGCGCGCCGCAGTATGAACCTGCCACCATTGCCTCTGCACATCCAAGCGTGCCTGTCAGAAAATAACCGGAGCTGCCAGCTCCTCAAAAAAAAAAAAAAAAAAAAAAATTAAAGAAAAGCTGATGTCCTTGGCGTTTTTGCGAGTGCAGCACCTGTGCGTGGACTGAAACGTCGAATGCGCATAGTTTATTTCCTTGTTTAGTTGCTTCTCCTGCAGCTAACGCCTAATAAGGAAACTGAAAGTGAACGTACGAACCAAAGGAAGAAAGGATACAGTGAAAGTGAACGTTGCTTCGGGAATAATAAAATACTGCCGTTGTAAACTGAAGAAATGAAAATGCGACGAAATGGAAGTGCCACCCCTACGAGTACAAAAATCGAAAAGAAGACTGAAGCGTAGGCCCTGGGAAAAAATAAAGAAATAAGAAAGAGTACTGCTGTACTCATGGAAACAGAGGGCTATGTTAGACGGAGCCTCTTCTGATAGGCTAAATTTTCCTACAATGACCGCCTTCAATACATGGTTGTGCAAGATGTGTGACGTTCAGCAATCAGAGATTATAATATACATTGCGCGAGCTATGTAGAGATACGTTTCATACCATCAATAAGAAACCGTGTTTGACAAGTCGAGCCTTTTTTTTGCCTTGAAACTGACGGCTCGTGCCAAAGGCCATGGCCGAATGGATGGGCCTTTTGAAAAAGCCTTCGCAGAATTCTTATGTTTTCACTCATTACAGAAGACTTTAATGCATGAGAAAAATGTAAAAGGATTTTGTTTGTAGGAACATGGCGTGAGATAGTAAACAAACTAGAATTATTTTGCAAGGGTTGTATGGTACTTTGTTTGAAGCTAGCAAACTTTCTAAATAACCAGGCGATGAAGTCACTGATAGGCTTTCGTGAGAAATATGTTGTTCTTTTAGTAAACTATATAGGCCATGGACATTAAGCGAAAGAAACAAACAGAATAAATGCAGTACAGCAAGAATAAAAAAAGGAAAGATGAAGTTAACGGCTGTTTTGCTGACGTCGCTGCCCATTTGTAAGATAAAGAAAGTAAACTAGAAAATAACAAGACATTACTTTTTAATTCGTTATGCTTATCAAGATTATGCTACGCACTTTCGTTTGTGACATTTTGTGCGAGTAGCGATCTGCCTGTTTCGGCTCATCAAAATCAACTTAGGTGGCACGAAGTCCCACCTCCTCATAATATGAGATAGTGGCATTGAACACATCTATATTGTAGGCTGCAAACTTTCAGATTACCTTCAAGGGCAGAAAGTGTTTCACGTGAATGCCAAGCAACTGCAACTTCAAACTTCACCACAATGTTTTCAGAGCGATCGCACGCTTTGGGAGATAATATGGCTGCGATACCTGGAATGAAGCCACCTGTATGGTTAAAAGATGGATCGTTTCGTATCATTATTTTCGAAGTGCTTGGGAGGTTATAAGGTAGGCACGTGATGAAATAGGGACAGGAGATTACTTCGGATGAGAGCCGGCTAATAATTATTCACAGATATTGACGCAGAGAGAACGCTGCACTCTTCTTTCGCCCTAGTGCTCATATGCGCGAAATTAAATTACGACAGCTGCAAATGAGCTTCGCCATCCTCACCTGAGATATCGACTCTTGTTGGAGCGGGAGGCATGGCGCCTATAGTTTGTACAATGCAAGCGTACTGACCACAGGGATGAGCACGAGAGCTGGTAACGAATCTTGCCTCCCTAATGGCTTGCCGTCAGCCTAATTGATTTCGTTTCAACAGCCTATTTAGGCAGCTGGTTTACCTGCAGTGTGCTTTAAGAACGATAATGTTATCGTCAGTGCTGGCAGAAATTAGAGCCTCTCCCAGGCAACATGTTCACGCCTGGGTGCATGGCACATTTTGTTGGCTCGACAGCCATTTGTGTTTACTCGACCTGATATTTGCACAAGATTGGCAAGGTCTGCATTGTTCTGCCGACTTGTACGTTCAGCTGCTTTTTGAATGCGTGGATGCTATTCGAGTTCGGATAAGCACTCAATAATTCGTGAGAGTGGTGAGGGACGTGAGTGTCACTGGATAGCCAATAGCTGCTACGAGGCATTTCTACAGCAGTGCGATTGAGATTCATTTGTTATCCTTATGTTCATGATTTTGCATACCTTTTTTGTTCTGGGGCCGGTCCCTCCACAGCCATATATTATTTTTGCTTTTACGCCTTTCTGCGAGAAGGCGCAGTCGGAAGCGATAATCATTCGCACGCATACGACCAAGGGACCATTAGCTAGCTATAACCTAGCCAGGCAACGTTGAATGTATCGGTCATCATGCCACACGGAATTCAAGAGACGTGCTTCATTTATCAAGAACGTGCATCATCAACATTGCGCTGTCAGCCATTTCAAGTTATGAACCATAAAGCAGCCAGGAAACACCCGATTATTTCCGCTGCGATAGATTATGTCATACCTGATCTGAGTAACTCAACAGGAACTCAATGTTTGCTCCTAGAATTACCGTGCACCGCCGAGTCTGCTTTCTGCGATTGGAGAGCTTGTGAAGCACACAGCGCGAAAGCTTCATGCATTCCTGAGTGTTCGCAGTTACAGACAGATTCGTTTCTTCATTTCGGATAACTTCAGAAGGACGGCGTAGCGGGGCGGTAGGGGGGGAGTAAGGAATACACCAAAATTGGTGCGAAAGGCTGACGAGGTGGCAGTGGTAAAAAAGAATGTAGTACTAGGTGAGCAAACCTGGAGACAAGCTGCGCTTTTCAGAACGAGGTTGAGAAAGCTGCTCGGAATGAAGGAATGGTCGCGCGCGAACTTCACTCTCCGTCGCGCCGCCTGCAGCTTTTTTTGACTACCTGAGCGTGCATTCTGAATACGACTGACCTGCCGCTGTAGCCCTGTAGCTATGGCGTTGCGCTGCTGAGCTTGAGGTCATGGGCTCGATCCCTGTTGTGGGAGCAGCCTTTCGATGCGAGTAGAATACGAAAACATGCCTGTACTTCAATTTAGATGTACGGTAAAGACTCCCAGGTGGTCAAAATTAATCCAGAGCACGCGCTGCACCATTCCACATATTCAGATTGTTGTTTTGGCACGTAAAACTCCCCAACTTATTTATTTTTAACCACTATATTGATAGTCGACGCCTAACAGAATGCCAATTTCCTTGAACTTGAGCATGCATCCAAGACCGCAGTGGCTAACCACGATTTAATTTGTCAGCATAAATACACCAGACGCGGCTTCGCTGTTTCTGTCATGGCTCGTATGAGTGGCAGTAACTGCGTTAAATAAGGAGCACTCAGCTAATGTTGTAATTACGTCTGGCGTGTGCCGTATCGACATCGGGGGCTATAAACTGAACCTAATAATGCGCTTGTGTCGGGATGAACGCTTTTTCTAGACTGTATTTTATTTACTGAGGTCATATGCTCAGATGTATATAAAGTTTTATGAGGAGCAACCATCGAGTGAATGGCCAATGGTACTGCCGGCGCCTTCCGCTGCTAACCACCGGTGCTACCGGCGAGGGTATACGGAAGTAAAATGAAAATTAGGCACCCTTTCTAGACTGCCTTCACGTTGTGTAAGGCATACGCAATGATGATGTCGTTTTAGGGAGTGGCAACGGTGCGTGGGCGGATGCCGGCGATGCAGCAAAAGGCGAAAACCGCTAAACAGTCGTCCGTATCAGTGACAGTGCATAAGCGATTTTGCACTCAAGCGGCATAGGGATCCAGTCGCCGTACTCAAGAATTGGTCATGCGCCCTAGTGAGTGTGTAAGCAGAACGTGATGCCCACTGAGTTAAAATGGCGCTTATAGCCATTGTCACCCCAGATGCTGCTGCAAGCGGCAAGTATCAAACCAGCTACACTGAGTATTGCTTCTTACCAGCCTGCAAGGTTAGCCTCCAGCAGCGCCAATGAAATGTTTGAAGCTTCTTCTTTCAATGCCACATTGTCATGTGTCCTGCTATAGGTAAAATAATAGGATCATTAATTTTTTCAAGCATAGATAAAGTTGTATGCAGACCTTACTTTCTTTCTTGGTTGCTTGAACGAAGGGAACCTGAAAATTATTGTGAGAGATGCCTTTGTGTGGCAGCGCCAACTAGCCGCGTGTGAGAGTCTTATGGTCGCTATAACACACGGTACCAGTGCGCAAGGTCCTACGGACGGAAAGCTCCTTCTTTTTTGGTCATTTTAGAAGCGTCATTGGCAACGTGGAATTCGGGCATAAGAACGTGGTACGAAAGCCTGCACAAATAGAAAAAGAAAGGTAAGCACAAGTGCAGTAGCGGCAGCAAATACATCAAAGATAATATTCTAATATTTAGGACTCTTGAAGACTACAATATGAGGCGTACCGGAAGAAAAAGAGTCGCCCTAAATATTATGGTGCCGTTAGAGATTGTACTCTTCTTACCGTTATGGGAAACCGAAGCTGAGGTCATACGTTTGTATGCCTGTAAAGACACACGTTGTATTCCCTGGCTTGCTTCGATGCTAGCCAGTTCTTTAACCCAAAATCGCATGGGCGGAACTTGTGGAATCAAATATTACTCAAATTTATGCGAATGAGAAACAGTGAATATCTTCATAAAACCTAACATGGCGCCAAGACGAGTGAATAAAGCGCGAAGGAAAAATGAAAAAAGAAAGAGAGAGACAGAAGCATAACTTTCTCGTCAAGTTGCATGCCCCCGCCGTCTACTTTACCCCTTCCACTCATCTCTCTCTATATCTTTCTTTGCACAAAGGAGTCGAGGCAGCGTCGACAAGACGCTGCGAAGCGAATATGCATAATACATCCCAAACAAGCGACCTCTACTACTGTACCCGAGAAGTACGTGCAAAAAAGCAGAAGACCCAGAGCCTCCACTCCACTATGCAATATTGCCTTTTTCATTCCTCTGTATATTATCTTTATATTCTTCGGCGTACAAAGATAGACGCAACAATACAGACTAAACAGCTCATGTCACGGGGTTCTGTCGAGCATCCACATAAAGAATAAAAGACCACGAAACAAACTTATCACACTAGCACAAAATGAAGATAATCCAAACAATGGAGTAAACGAAAAGGTGTCTTTAACGTAAATAAGAGTGCTGTCTTCGGTGGCAGCTGCAAAGAGGTGCCATCACTTACTAAACAACAACAAAGTACGACAAATAGAAGCACATGCAGGACTGCGAACTTTGATAACCTTGAGCCACGTCTCGCATTACTTCACGTTTCCTATTTTTTTTGTGCGTTTGACAGGCTTGAGTGCAGAGCCCCTTTCTATATAGTAGAGGTTAATAGCCGTTAAGTAGTAGAGCTTTTGAAGTAAATACAGCTGATAGTAAATACAGCACCTTGTAGTAGATACGGCTGTTAGATAACGCGTTATGTTATGGCCTCCCAACAATTTTTACAGTACTGGCAATGCGGCCCGCACATTTCACTTTGGACTAAATTGCAACCAATCAAAAGATTAGAAGGCTCTTTTCTTCACAATAAGATGCGCAGATTTACAAGCGCTTTGCTGTAGCACGTTTTGAAGAACACCATAGTTTTCTTTTCAGATGGTGTACCTCGCTGATTACAGAAGTAAGGAAACGGGAAACAGGGGCTTGAACGAAAGAATGGTCTAATTGCAAACCTAAATATTGCTGCTTTAGTCGGAACTACTCGGGCGAGCGGTAAGCGTTCATTTTTATTGTTTTCTACCAGCCGCTTGCGCCACTGTGCAAAAGTGCGGCGGCTTCTTGACACCTGTAGAGTATATTTGGAGCCACCGCAACTTGACACTTTTATCGTTGGTGACTTTTTCAACGCTATGAAGCCGAAGAAAGAACCTGTTCTTGCATAATATAAATGAGCCTTTCATGGGTGCCTTGGTGAAATATCCGGCTAACATGTCGAATGACCACTCCACCTGCACTCTTCAATAAAGTAAAAGGGTGCGAATGTGCAAATTTATGCAACGGCGGAAGTGGGGTGGTAGGGGGGGGGGGGCGTTATAGCAAACCAGAATTCTGAGACTGCAACTTACACTCCATTCGGAAGGCTCTATTTTGTTGGTTCATTGTGAGACAGGTCGGTGACGGATTCTCGAGCAAGAAGCGACATTACCAGGGGACGGTTTGTCTGCGGATTGCGTCCTTGAAAAGTGACGACAGCAGTCCTTGTGCAACGCATCACTCCTCTACATTGGTCTCATGTAAGAGCGCTCTTTATCATACATCACGCAACGGCCCCAAGTCTGCTCTTTCGGTTATTTTTACATGTCGGGTCCTTCATCGCATTCCTTTTCATTTCCTTGCTTTGTTCATGTAGGGCACCAACAGCTTTCTTTATTATTGACGTAATAAAAGGAGATAACGGCGCACAGTTATTACGCCGACTGTTCCTTGACTTCTGAACTTATGTTATGCTTACAGGCATAGCTTTGTGCACTTTTTCACTTAGTTTTGCGTTCGTTGTCTCCGGACACACGGATGCATCTACCGCCTGGGTTGCCACAACGTGAACAGACCTTGCTGTTGCATTTAACAAACAGACCTTGCTGCTTGGCGTTGCATTTACAAACTCATATGCTTTCCTTATTTGAATAGCCAACAATCCCACGTTCCACACATGCAGCAACGATGAGACGCTCGCACACATTATCTGTGTCTACCCGCGATTTGGTGCCCAGAGACAATATGCGCAGAGTGCTGGATCAGTTGGACAACCGTCCACTATCAGAACTAAAAGCTTTAGGTCAGGGCTCTCAAAGAACATCCGCTCTGAAGGCATCATCATCATCATCATCATCATCATCATCACCACCACCACCACCATCCTGTTTTATGTCCACTGCAGGACGAAAGCCTCTCCCTGCGATCTACAGTTGCCCCTGCCCTGCGCCAACCGATTCCAACTAGCGCCGGCGAATTTCCTAATTTCATCGCTCCACCTAGTCTTCTGTCGTCCTCGATTGCGTTTCCCTTCTCTTGGTACCCATTCTGTAACCCTAATAGTTCAACGGTTATCTAACCGGTGCATTACGTGGCCTGCCCAACTCCATTCTTTTTTCTCTTGATGTCAATTAGAATATTGTCAATACCCGTTTGCTCTCTGATCCAAACCGCTCTCTTTCTGTCTCTTGACGTTATGCCTAGCAATCTTCGTTCGATCGCTCTTTGGGCGGTCCTTAAGTTGTTCTCAAACTTCTTTGTCAGCCTCCAAGTCTCTGCCCCATATGTCAGCACTTCTAAAATGCACTGATTGTCCACTTTCCTTTTCAATTATAATGGTAAGCTTCCTCTCAGGAGCTGGCAATGTATGCCGTATGCGATCCAACCCATTTTTATTCTTTTGTGAATTTCATTCTCATGATCAGGGTTCCTTGTGATTAATTGACCTAGGTAAACGTACTCCTTCACAGACTCTAGAGGCCGACTGGCGTTCCTGAACTCTTGTTCCTTTGCCATGCTATTTATCATTATCTTTGTCTCTGCATGGTAATCTTCAACCACACTCTTACACTCTCTCTGTTAAGGTCCTCAATCATTTGTTCTCAGTCACTTGTTTTAGAAAAAATGATTGAAGGCCTTACTCGTGTTATTAAGGTTCCTGTGGGCTATATACAGGCCTTCACGACAGACTTTAAGAATGCCGCCCCCTACCGCTCTATAGCGTACGAGGTTTGTTTGTGCTCGTCTTTCTCTCTCTCTCTGCCTCCCCCTTCCACTCTTTTTCTCTTTTTGTTCCCCTACTCCTTCCCCCCCGTGCAGGGTAGCCAACCGGAACTACCTCTGGTTACCCTCCCTGCCTTTCGAAGCATCCTTTTCTCTCTCTCTTCACTTAGTTTTGTAGGATAAAGAGCAGAACAACAGTTAATGCACCAGAACGATGCTATCACGCACAAACCAAAATAACACCACAATATTACAAAGAAACGTTCAAAGTAATACTGCAGACAACAATAATATCCCACAAGACAGCGACATTACAAAGCAATACTCAAGCAACGCTGTCAACTGCAATAATATCAGTTGTCACATACAGTGACAATGCAAGCAAAGAGGAATAAAATATGCCAACACCACGCTCTGATTATGAGGCACGCCGTAGTGGGGGTCTCCAGAAATTTGACCAACTGGAGCTCTTTAACGCGCACCTAAATCTAAGTACACGGCTGTTTTGGCACTTCGCCCTCCTCGAAATGCGGCCACCGTGACCAAGATTCGAACCCATGACCTTGTACGTAGCAGCCCCACACCATAGCCACTAAGCAACCACAGCGGGTAGGAAATACTTTTTTTTACATGGTTTAATAACTCCCAAAAATGCAATTGTCTTCTAGAAAAAAAAAATTAGAGCTTTTATGCATGGCTCTTGTTGGTCACGGGCCCACTATTTCCTTGAACTGAGCGGTCTGCGATGTGATTTTTTTAAGAACTGTTAATTTTGTGGCTTGATCTGTCAAGATATGGGGTTCTAATAAAAAGTGATACGTGTCTTCGTCAACAAAGCCACAATCCCCATTCAGTATTTCAGCGCGGCCGATTTTGTGTGAAAAGTGTTTTGTGCAGGAGGTGTTCAGCCGAACCCTATACCGAATACCATTTCGCGATGCGCTAAGTTCGTCTTTGTAAGCCCTTTGGGTGTCTGATAAGTTATAGCACGTGTTTTCTTATACATTTCTCTTTTTCCCCTGTAATGTATCGCCGGTTCATCTTACACATTGTGCTCTACGGTTCCGCTCATGGAACGTGGGAGGCGTAGATAAAGGCAAGACCATAGGACCACATCTGAAAGCTAGGAATCTTTCAAATTACATGATTCGCGCCCCGCTCGAGTTCTCAGAAATACCTCGTTCATATCAACTTGTTTAACAAACAGACGGTAGCATGAACTGTACTCATAAAGCACCCGCGTAAAACCCTCAGTTCTATATATGGCGTTTTCTACTTGGTGTTCGTGTAATGTTGTGTTTAAAATAAGACTGGGTTATTGTTCCGTTATGAGAAATTTCCTCAAATGGCCGACATTTTAGCCGTTTTAACGCAGTCGGAAGCATATATTTCATAGCATGCGACAAAACACAGGACCTGTGTGTGTGTGTGTGTGTGTGTGTGTGTGTGTGTGTGTGTGTGTGTGTGTGTGTGTGTGTGTGTGTGTGTGCGTGTGTGTGTGTTTTCTTGTCCCTTATTGCTGCAGACAATTCAAATTTGTGTGACTGCTTTTCCGATGAGGAATTACAAGAGACGAGTGAAGTTCAGTGTACTTTAGGTGCTAAAGTGCTGATTAATTCAAGCAGAGTTGGTATTTCTTTAATTTAATGTGTAAGTGTGAGAAAAAGCTATCTTTCTGTAGAAACAAATTGGCGCCAAAATTATTCGTTACAGGGCGTTCATTTTTACTTACACATCCACTGTAACTTAAAAGGTTATTGAACGAATAATTCTAGCTACTAGTAGATTAACACGAAGTATGGAGGTACGTTTCTTCTTGCTGCTCAACTTGGCTACATTACAGTTTATATAACTAGAACACGCTTTATACCATTCATACTATCTATTCCTGAAGAATCAAATCAAACGAAATTGTTTTTATTTTCGTCTGTTTCTCCTAGACACAGACAGTGGACCTCCAGAAAAGAATTTTGAGAACCGTTCGACAAAATGTTCTACGTATGATTCCACTGGCCTTTTCTGTGCAAAATTTGATCAGAATTTACCATTAATATCCGTGTGCTTATGTGTTTGTTCGGAACCGTGCTTCTTGATGCGTATTTATGTATACGTGCATGCATCTCGTTTTGCATTCGCATGCTTGCGTGTGTGCGCGCACGATCACTTCAAAGTTGGAAGACATATATACACGAAACAAACAACCCGAACGAGTTTTTACCTCTGCTAAAGCTAATAGTCGTTCTCGAGATGAAATTGGCCGTGCTCAATAGGATCCCTACGGCAGAAGAAAATTCCTTTCCCTGGCCGGTCGATATATCACGTCTGACAGGTGCGCCGAAAGGGAATGCTCCAATAACTTCTCGTATTTCGGGTGGACTGTGCCTGTACATGTGGGGAAAGAGAGTGTATGTATGTATGTGTTTGTATATAGATGGGGAATCTAGGCAGCTGGAATGAAACCTTTGGCACGACTAGGCTCTTGTTTCTCGACCGATTCGCTGTTCGCCCACTCTGCCTGACTCTTTGCGGTGTCCCGTAGTGTATGGAGTGGTTTATCGCACAATGCGCCATAGCGGGCCTGGAGCAGAAAGTTGAAAGCGCCAAAGGGAAGCATGAGCGCAGCCTGGGAATCCGGGCTCGCGACAGAGTTCAGACTATGCTATCGGGCTTGAGTGTCGGCGTCATTGCACGCGCTTTTCCCAGCCGAAGGCCCTTTTCCGATGTCTGCTCTGTTGTGACAAAGCGATTTTGTTTATGGACTCGCTGCATAGTGTGCGGAGTTTTCTATTTGAATTTTTGGCAGTTTGCTCCTCTTTCCTTTCGACAGTTTTCCAACTTATTTCCTTTTTATCCGCTTCAAACATCTCGTGAAACGTAAGCTCGTCTCCTCTCAGTTACTGTTTGCTACCCGTTGTCGTTTCTTGGTTTATCATATTTGCTTTCTTTTACTATGACCGAGAACCTGCATTTGATAGAGTCCACGTCGGGGTATCGCATTCTCGGTTTTTAAAGAAGCATGATAGGGCGATATTGTTACGGCGCAAAATTGTGCCTGTATTCCTTCTTATGCACTACAAAGCAAGAGAAAGGAAAGATACATTCAGAGGCTCTCAAAGTGTTTACGTCCGCATGTATCGGAAGTTTCTCGAATGTTATCGATGATCCTGTTGTCACCGAAGCTTGTGTAACCTGATTGTATCTTTTTTATTGCGATAAAGACTTTGGCATAATTCTTGGTGCGCGTCTTCATCTTGCTGTTCTGCCAACGACGCGAATTGTGTAGAACTTTCGGCAGGACACACTAGCACCACCGATTTCTCCGGAACCTTCGATCACTCCTGTATAAAAGCCGACGCACTTGACCGGCACATCATATTTTCGATGATCACCGAATGTGTTCGCCGCTGTCGCCATTCTTTGAGTGGAGCCTTTTTTTGAGGACACAAGTTCGCGCAAGAAAATGCTAGTTTCATCATTCCCAGTTTTTTTGCTGCTTTCTGCACCGTTACTACTACGGGACTATACAGAAATACATCAAGGGCAATGAAAAATAAACATTGCTAATAATAGCTAGTAGCTAACTCATTCGTTCCATCGAATCCTTCTTTCAACTTTCTTTTTTCCCTGCGCCGCAGCACCATCGTCGTGTTGGTGCGCAGGTGGGATAACATGCGCGTACCCACCATTTTAGTGATAATAGACGAGTAAAAGGGGCAGAAGAAAGCCGTGCGCTCACCAGCTAACGTCAATCTCTGACCGTAAACTGCAGCTAAAATAAATGTTGCTTGCTGAAAAGCATGCCACATTGTGGTACAATGAGCTCGTGGCAGACATGAAGCCCTAGCCAGGTCCTCTTGCACTCCGTGTCTACGTTGACACTTCTTGGAGCTCTTGCACCTCAACGGCGGCAGTCGCGGCAAACTTCGGAAAAAATGACAAACGCTCAGCACCGGAGTGATGGATTCATAAGGTGAACCAAATTCGACAAACGTGGAACTCAATGCTGTCCAGGGGGCACTGATCTCGCTCGGACAATCACTGGCCGCGGCTGAGTGGCGGTGCAGACTAAAATATCATGGCTACTCGGAGAACGCTGCGGCCCTGCGTGATGTAAAGGGACCTCCAAGGGGCAACACCACCGCCTACCGCATCCAGATTACATGCCGGTGCCTTTTAATGGAGACAGGTCGCAAGACTGCCATCAAATAGGTGCCTGGTAATGCTGGAAACTCCGGCAACAAGCTCATCCGTAAGCCGCCGACCAAGGCACGACTCAATCACCGCTCGCAACTTTTCGGCTGTTCCCTGGTTACTCTACAGCATGGCCCGTAGGAAAATTGGCCCTGTCTCCAAGAATGCGGGAGAAAGTACCTGGCTTGAAGCCCTCTTCCAGCCGACCCTCTTCACAGAAGAATATCTCGAGGAGCCCAAGTCATTATAAACAATTCAAAACAGGGTACTCCTTGACAGACGACATCATCGCCTTATAGCAGTGGCGGCGGCGACGCAGTAATGCCATACGCCCACAATTACATTATTCAATATTATTTATGCTACAGGGAGGCTACCTTAAATGTCAGTCACGCCGTGTGAGAAAGGGAAGGACTCACTACATTGCAGGATATGTACCGGCCTAAGGAGGTGACATGGTTTGAGGAAAGGGTCCGACTACGGTTTAAAGTGGAATAGATATTTAACTCACTATGGAGCTTCGCGTGCAAAGCTTTCATAGGGAGTCATATTTAGATCCTTTCCTTTACGCGTTCCACAAATAGGTCTATAGCCATTATTTAAATAAATTATTTTCTCAGTTTCTGTCTACCTCTCTCTGCAATGGCTTCGATGCATTGTGCTGGGTGCAGCATTGTTAAAATGCAATTAGAATTCTTCATGTTGTTATTTTGAGCAGTAAGCAATGTACTTTATATCTTATGTGAAGAAGATTAGTTACCAGCTGCAGTCTTTGCTAACAGTTACTTCACCAATAATATAAGCATTAGGTCATTAAGCCATTAAAGATCAATATTTTTTTTTTTTTTTTTTTTTTTTTACGCTGATAAGCTGTAAGCACTCACTATCGTATTGACCTTGTCAGAGGAAGGCCAGGAGCGTGAAAAAGAAAGCATTTAGGGAATTGTTCAATATGAAGGTATTCGTTGGAGAAGATTGTGATAAGAAATGTCCACTTCAAACATATTGAATAGCAGCTTCGTCTTCACTGCGAGTGACGGTTATGTGGATTCAAAATCCGAGAACATGTCGATTCAAAACCTAGAGTTCCAGTCGCCGGTAACCATTAGCCCAAATTAACCACGTATATATTGCCCATATAAATCAAGGCGTAAGTCGTTCTCGATAAAGGTAATCTTATGAGCAAATTCCACGTTTACGTAACGTCCTTCATTCCTGATCTACCCTGTAATCAATGTCATTTGAGTACGTCAACTTGCTGATGGTAACGCTAATCACATTTCGCTTTTTGCTGCTTCTCCGGAAGCAACAGTGTAAGCCAGACAGTCCTTCTCTAAACCTAATTTTACGGCACTGGTATTTCACCTCCCCCTAAAATCACCATTGTCACTTGCATTCTGATGCTTATTATTCTGTGTCTGGTTAGTACGTCTTCAATTAGCGATACAGTTTCAAAATGAATACCTTAGTTTCATCGTATTGAAGTCCAGGTAATGCCCGTTTTTCTGAGCATATATTCAATGTTCACCTTCTAAATGTTACCCAGTGCTACACTCCTGGTCATGGTAGCGAGTGTGGAACCTTCTCTAAGGCGGAAGTGGTCCAGCCAATTATTATCGAGGTGAGCGCCAAGCAAATGGTTCTTGGACGGCAGAGATTCACATTTTGTGCTCTTCCCCTTGTGTTTCTTTCATTTTCTGCCTAAACAAAAACCGGAACATAATAGTTGCATTATGCATTTTGTGCTTTCAACGTCTGTATACCTTCCTCGCACCTTGCCTAACTAAGTTGTCGTGGTGCGCACACATTTATTCATTTGTTGGCACAGAACATGCACAGTGCACAGTGCTGGCAATATCAATGCGCGATCAAAGCAGCCGACCCAGTCTTCCTCTTCTCAAATATTCATATTCAGTTGTGGACAATGCAATGAAAACCCAAATGGCACAGACACATTAAAGAGAGAGAAAACACATTAAAAGAAGCGCAAGGAAAACAAAGTGCGAAAGAGAGAAAGCGAAAGCAACAAGGGCGAAGGCAGGGAGATCAACCAGACGAGCGTCCGGTTTGCTGCCCTACAATGAGGGTAAAGGAACGGGTGAATATCAAGAGGAAAAGATGGAGAAAGCGAGCATTGAGTGCACGCGGGAGTATGCAGAGGAGAACTGTGAGCGGTCATTCTGGCCTGTGGACTTCACGTACTTCACTAGTACACAAATCGTCTTTTGTGCCTGCGACGGATGCGGTCAAACTCTCAGTATTTTTGACACCGAGAATCGGTTCGGGTCCAGTCGTTTCAAAGTTTTCTGGATACAGAGGCGCGAGGCGTCGTAGCGGGGACAGGAGCAAAAAAGGTGCTCGATAGTTCCCTCGCAATCGCAGTCGCGCTTCGAGATATCGGCCATTCCTATGCGCTAGCACTGAGAATTCGTGATCGCCGCTCCTAACCACAAATGGCACAACAACGTTAACCTGCCGCACGAAAGGCTACATGGCAGTTGTAGCCGTAGCAAGGTGTCCAGCTAATGCATTCGGCAATTGAAGACACTCGGAGAACTCCAGAAGAAAAAAGAGAGGCACACTGAAAGGAACAGGCTGGCTACTTTTGCAATATAAAACGCTAAGGGGTCTCTCTCATGGACACTGGCTCGTGATTTTACGTCTGAAATGCAACGTGGCACTTAGGATAGCTTTCTTCTTTCTGTGATAACAACTAGAAAGAAATGTCGAACCTATTACGTGATCACTGAAAAGCTATATGTATAGGGGCAGAAAGGAGTCCCCTTCAGACAAAAAATACTGGAACAGGAAACGCGCTTCGGTCTCCCGTTGGGCACTCTGTTGTGGTTTCTAGACGGGCGCCACTATTTTTTACGAGTGAGTGAGGTGCGTATGCCCCGAGCCCGCATGCTCGTTCCAGTTCTCCTACGACACGCAAACAGACCCGCGTAATAAGCGTCTGGCTCTGACGTCCTTGCAGGAGAATCGGTCGAGGACACGTGGGCGCCGTTACAACGCGCTCCACTGCTGTAGCGCCGTGCCGCTGGGCCAGTTTTTACCGCTGGAAGTGTGCCTGAGTCCTAATACATCACGCAACTATGCTACCACGTGCACTTGGGAGCAATAATAAACCTCGCTATTGCAGCTGGATCGAGTAGCACGGAAGGCCAATAACAGAAGACAGTCGAATGAGCGGGCTAGGGAACCTCTTACGGCTCCCCGCTTTCTCCCTGAACCTTCAACTGGTCGCGACGGAGGAGGAGCCGGCAGCCTTGCGAGAAGAAAGGTGATACAACTTCGCTTAGAAGTCACGTAGTGGCTGTTCTGTCTTGCTTCTTCGGCGCCGGTGCCATGAGGGTTCGATAAACAACTGACCCCGCTCGCACTTCAGCGAACACGTAAGGAAGAAAGTCCACCGAGCTGGAACACCTGCTTCCCTTCGTTTCCACATGACTGAGGACGGCGATGCGGCAGCCGAGTTCCAGTAATTGAAAATGGAACCTTCGTCACAGGCCATATAGGAATGTGCTTTCGTCATACTGTGCGGTAACGTCGCTAACGGTACTGGAATAGCTGGTACAAGTTGATATTTTTAGAAAAAGAAAGACAATCTATTGAAAAGTTCAAAGATCCTCGCGATAATTCAAATTGTTTAGCAGCACTCTCGCTGTTCAGTTCTGGGTCTATTAGCTTTGCACTCGGAATTGTATTTGAGTGGTATTTTGCAACGTGTGCTCTTTCTGTTTAGTACGTCCGTTTTTCACCGGCTCCGTAAGAAGAAGGAAAAACAAGCTTTCATACCCCGCGACGGTTTCGGTATTGACGTTTCATTTCTCGGAGGACTTAGGCTTCACCACAGCCAGAAAGGTCCACGCTTTCTGTTCGTGATCTATCGCGTCTTGAGACATCAGAAGAGTTCCACTGCTTTTCTAAAGAGTGAAAGGGTGCCTCCGAACTTCCTGTTTCATTCAGACCCTTCTGAAAACATTTTTCAGTGCTTTTGTAGGTATCTTCACTCGCGTAGCGAAAGTGTGATGAAATGTGCTTTATATTGAAAACGTGAATCATCCCATGAAGCTAAGTGGCTTCGTAAAATAGACGAAGCGAATGACCGAGGAAATAACAGTTGCCGTCACGTAGGTTGTCTAGCGCCGCTGGTTTGTACGAACTTCCTTTTCAGCCGTGCTATGCCCTCTTACGAGCTTCTACGCCGCCAGGGGATGCTTCAGTAGTGCGCGCTCTCTGCAATGCGTTATCATGAAGGAACGAAACTTTATACAACTGATGGGCTAGAAGGTTTTTAAATTATGTGTGTTTGTCACAGAGACATGCGAGGCGCGCTGTTAGCTTGGTTCATGCATAAAGGGGGAAAAATGCCAAGAAGCCATTTGAGGCGAATAAGTAGTGCTCGCTGCGAATCTGCTGCTTTGGCTGCTGGCACAGTACTCCAGAAGTAACGCTGTCCTCCAGAAGAGAGAGAGAGCGAGCGAGAATATTTAATGGCAGAAAGGTGGAGAGGTCGGCCTGAGTGAAATGCCTCTAGCCTGCTACTCCACGCTGGGGAAGGGGTTTGTGGAATAACAGAGATAGGATATGAAGAGGAAGGAAGGTGGTGGTATGGTGTATATGATGAGGGCTGCACAGAACAATGTTTCTGTGCAATGCGTACGTGTACACATCACAGCACAGCACAGTCATCTTCGCGGGCAGAGGTATAAGTTACTGCAGCGTAGCGAAGAGACTGTCTATAGCGTCGTCCAGAAAAGTCCCCAACACAAACTCTATGACGCGGATTAGGCAAAGAGATTGAAAAGTACAGTGGCGTTGCTCTTTCTACCGGCTAAACAGGTATTTGTTTCCACGCCAATATGACATGTGCAAAGTTGAAGACGACAGCAGTAGAAGGGCGTATCGCACCCTCTCGCGCATGGCACCGAAGCTCCTCTCCCGAACTGTCATAAAGAAAACAGAAACGCCAATACGCCAACGTCAGTGCTCCACCTGCCTTCACTACCAGCGTGAACCGATGCAATACCTTTTCCCGATGTCGTCTGGCATGAACAACGGCAAAAATGCGAATAAGGAGACATTGTACTAGCGCTTAAAAAAGGACACGGACAGGAATGTCCACTAATACAGCACAGGAATGTCCCCTTATACGAATAACCACCCACCTTTCTGCCTTAAATGCAAAAAGACAAATCAGCTGCAATACTCATCATCCAACCATTTGCTTTGTCTGCCACGGGGCCACACTCGTCGCACGATTTCTTTGTACCGTTTTACACTCAGTCTCTCGGCCCCACCTGTCGCAATTCCGCAAACACTCACGGACGTGCGAGCTCGTTTTTAGTATTCCATGAGCTTTGAACTCGGATCGAAAATTTCTGAACTCTGACGATACGCCCGCCGAGAAGTCACCGGCGTACGACACCCGTTAAACGGATCCTGTACCTGGAAATCCTGCATACGAATGCAGACTCGTGCCCACGCGTGCATAATATCAGACTGACATGAGGATTATTCTTTTCCGTGTCTTTTATTGCCTGAGTAGCTTTATAAACAGCAAAAGTAGAAACAGAAAATGTACTGCATGAGTTAAAGGAGAAAACTGCAAGGGGATTATTAAGCTCTTACGTTGACTATATTGATATGCTAGTTCCTGGAAAACATAAAGGAAACAAAATATGATGTAAGCCATGACAATTTTACTCGACCCTATATTGAAACCACTAAGCGCAATATATTCGGCAGAACCCATATCACGATGACTGTCGATTATAATGCGGTTGGCATTGCATCAACATAGCAACACAACATAATGCTACCGTCGAAACGAGTGATGGATGAGGCGTGTACTGCAGTGAGACTCCTCTTTAGCGTTTCCCCTACGAACACTCGGAGCCATCTACAGCATTGGGCTACTGTCCTTGAGGAAGCCCTGTGACGTGGTTTCGATTCGGCACAAGTCGCACCTAAGTTGGCATCAAAGAGGTTCATTGAAGACCAGCAGACTGACTGCCACATATACAGAGCCCCAAGTCAACGTTCCATTTCGAAGAGTTTCATTGAAGAGCGGTACATATCTAGCTTCGCATCTACAGTTACCCATGTCGGCATGAAAAAGGTTCGTTGAAGAGTGGTACATATGTACGCACAGCCATACTCAGTGACACAAGTTGGCCCAACGGTTGGCTTCTAACCTTGCTCTTTCACCACAGCAGGCCGATGCTGCAACCATTCGACCATGGTCTACACAGCGATCCAGGTTGTCATGAAAACGGTTAGAAACATACATACAAGCACCATCCTCGGAAAGTCCATGGAATAAACTAAGAATGCTAATCCATTAATGACTGGTCCAGACAGTGTGCGCTTCTTCTTAATTCAGCCTCCAGTTTTCTTTACTGATACAAATTTAAAGAGAAGACTGGTGCTTCTTGTGGTGCCGTCTAGTACTCATTGTAGGGCGAACAAAAACGGAGTGACCAGTTGGGCTTGTTGGAAAACATAGTAGAAGGCTACAGCGCGGGAACCCACGGAGTCCAAGAAGGCACACAATATGATCGTAGTGGCGCAAACAAGGAAAGACGGAAGGGAACAATGGGAGCGCCATAAAAGAAATGTTATCCAGAAGTACATGTTGCTGGGCTAGTCGGTTCATATTGCTGAGTAGACCATAAATATTATTGTCTCGTTTGCGCCAAGCGATCATATTTATGGTCTACTCGGCAATATGAACCGATTAGCCTAGCAATATGTACTTCTAGGCACACAAAGTACACGGACACAACAGTGACTTTCATGAAAAATGTTTATTTTGCCGATGCGCAGCTAGTTTAGGGGTGAACACTTGGCAAAAAAAAAAAAAAAAACAAGACCACGCATACACACAGAACCTGCTCACAACGCTATCGCACTCTGGCATTTAATCTAGGAAGGTCAGTTCTTTTTCACAAAAGGCTATCGATTGACATCTGGCACAGTTTATCCCCGCACGTGAAAGTGCGGCAGCCTCGATAATTTTCCTCGTAAGGCTTGATTTGTTCCTGCATGCAATCTTGTACTCATTGCAGACAGGCTTACAACCACAGTCGCGGTAAAGCACGCCTGGATGACCTCGCATAATGTTCTTAACATTGTCGTGGTGTTCCCTAAGCCAATCGTTAATGCATCGGTCGGTTTGCTCGATGTAGGCGCATGAGATAGTTATCTCATATATTGCACACTGGGCACAATGTGTGCAGCACTGTCTGTGCTAAGATATGCACTTGGTTTTCTATTGGAAGACGACGCAAGTATGCTTACTCAGTGGCACCAGTTTTCCAGGCACGGAAAAAACATCACATTGCACTCCGGCCAACCTTCTTCAGGTGGTGTGAAATTCCATGAACATATGGAAAGACTGACTTCTTAGCGTTATCCCGACTTTGCTCTTATGTAAGCTGTGTCCGTCCGCGACCAGATAGTTTTAGTTTCTTAAGTATGCATTCCGTGTCACCAACCTGCTGTAAACATAAGGTATATCCCGCTGCACATAGACGGTATACCTGCGACTGAAAGCTTTCAAAAACAAAAACAAGAGCGTGTATTGAAAGAAGCGCGAGAGAGTACCTTGACTGCCGCATGGCGCGGTTTTCAGCATTCGCACGGAAGAGCCCGCCATTAATTTCGGAAGCTACGTGCAGGCTTCGTAGTGGAGGTGCTAGATAGCGCTGAGTGTTTCAAGGAAGCGCGAAAGAGACGTCCCACTGCAGCACACGGCTTATAGATAACTCGATTCAACGCTGGCAATACACTGTGTCGCTATATTGATGGAATGCTAAACGCATTACCATCGACAGTCATCATGAGATGGGTTCTGCCGAAATTTTTGTATGCTTCCGACAAATACGCACTTCATGCTGCAGTGATGTGTTTTGCCTCTGGGAGAGAGTGAAACGTGCCGATGACACTACACACAGCATTGGTAAATGTTTTGTATATGGCACAGCTTGCTTTCAAATTATTTATTTGCGTATGCATGTTGAAATTAAAAGTTTGACGAAATCTCGTCTGGTCGGGAAGTAATGGCATAATAGGAATAAAAAACAGAACGCCCATCAAAATTGGGTTGTCAGAAATTTCTCAAACGTTCCGGCTTCCACACAGAAGCCTTGTTCACTGAAGCATTGTTCAAGAGTCAACAAGGCTTCCGTGTGGAAGCCCAAACATTCAAAAAGTTTTGGCAACCTCATTTTGGTCGGCGTTCTATTTTTTATTCCTATTATACTATTACTTCCCGACCAGTTGAGATTTCGTTAAACTCTTAATTTCAGTCAACTACGACAGGCGTATTGCCAACCAACTCTTAGTGAACAAGTCTTCCGTGTTCAAGCCGAAACGTTTAAAATTTTTTGTACAGCCTATTCTCGTCGGCGTTCTCTTTTTCATTCTTATTATGCATATGCATGTTGTCTAACCTATGTATCAGTCCGCTCTCTGTTCCTGTGCTTGTCAGGTGAGCGCACCGCTGTGGTACGACGAATTTGTTCGCTTACTGGTTTAGATTTAAACGTATAGTGTATAAGAAAGCACACTCTCGCGTATATATCTCTCGGATGCTCTTTATCCCGGACTACACCATTCGTTCATCTGCTCTCATTAGCTGTCTTCGAGCTAGCTTGATTTTGTGAACTTTGTGTAACCTATTTCCTTCTTGCAAGAATATTTCATTTTATTGCTATTTACTGCTCTGGGTTTCATGTTTTTATTCCTCATAAAGTAAAACGGACCGCTGTCTTCACAAGTAAACATTCCAAGCACACACAGTTAATGGTAGTGCAGACGGCAGTGCTCTCTTTGGTCGGTTTCAGCTTTCTTCCGCATTTTTGGCAAGTGTCGACAGACGGATACATCAAAGACAAAATACAATTATCCTTTCATCCTGAAAAAAAAAGAAAATCGTGAGCCATTCTATTCTGTGAAAGTGGTGACCAGCGAAGCTGTTTATCTTGCCATACAGAACATCTTGACACAGAACTTTGAACAATGGCACGGACTCGTTTAACGTGATTTTTATATACATTGGCGTGGACGATGGGACTGCCACCCTGAGGAGCCGGAGAACACTAGACACGCATGACGTTTTAACGGGACCACCACCACGGTAGAGCGGAAGGAAAAAAAAAAAGGAGATATGCAAGCGCCGACAAAGAGAGGGAGGTGCGAACGTAGACATGGCCGACGTGGGTCAAAGTGAAGTATCTGTTCTTATCAGCTTAATATCTGATACGGGCTGTATTTGATACCAAGATATTAAACTTATTTCTGAAGTTGGCGGAGAGCTTGAAGCCTGCTTCACCTCTGCGGCGAGTCTGCCCGGTATTTCACTATTCTTGGGATTGGGCCACAACTTTTGGTCTACGGACAGCGGTCCGCTGGAAATTAGCCATATTCAGCTTCACTGTAAAAATACAATTTTTCACGCAGTATTACCACCAGAAATGTCGGTGATTTATTAGTAAGCTTGCGACTGTTATAGAGAGAGAGAGAGAGAAAACAAGGGTAGGAAAGGCAGGGAGGTCAACCAGAACAGCATCCGGTTTGCTACCCTACACTGGGGGTGGGGGAAAGGGGAATAGAAAGAGGAAGAAAGGGAGAGAGGAAGCACTGACTACGTGTGGGAGCGACACCATACACAAGGACACTATAAACGGTCTGTTAAGCCCGTGCACTTCAAGTACCGCACTAGTGCACGAATCGCTTTTCGAGCCAGTGACGGGTGTGGCCACGGTCCGAGTATCTTTGACTCGGTGAAAGATGTCGAGTCCAGTCTGCGTAAAGTTGCCCGCAGAGAGAGGCGTTGGACATCGTAGCGAGGACAGGTACACAATAGGTGCTCGATGGTCTCCTCGCACCCACAGGAGTCGCACATCGGGCTCTCGGCCATTCCCATACGGTAGGAGTATGCGTTCGTGAACGCCACTCCCAGCCACAAGCGACACAACAAGGTTGCTTCGCCGCGGGGAAGGCTAGATGGCAGTTGTAGCCGTAGCGTGGGGTCCATTTTACGTAATCTGCAATTGAAGCCACTTGAAATCCAGAGATCTTGGGACTTCTTACGCGCAAGTTGGCGAAGTTCTCTGGCAGCGTCCGACCTCGCCAAAGGTGTTGGACGCGTCTTGGTATCTTCGTGGGCACACCGGGCAGCCTTGTCAGCTAGGTTGTTGCCGACGATGCCACAGTGAGCAGGAATCCACTGAAATATAATGTGGTGTCCACTTTCCAGAGCATGGTGGTGCAGTTCCCTGATTTCAGATGTCATTTGCTCGTAGGTTCTGTGACGTAATGCGGACTGATGCTGTGAAGGGCTGCCTTAGAGTCACAAAATACGACCCATTTCTCTGTAGGCTCTTCGGTGATGTACATCATAGCGGCATGGAGAGCTGCAAGTTCTGCCGATGTAGATGTAGTCGTGTGCGACAATTTGAATTTAACTGTAACGTTCTTGGCTGGAACGACGAATGCGGCAGTTGAGCTGGTAGGTGAGGTGGAACCATCGGTATATATATGTATGCGGTCATGATACGTCTGGTGCAGTAATGTGAGCGTAAGTTGCTTCAGAGCCGGCGATGGATGATTGGATTTTTTTGTGATTCCAGGAATAGCAAAATTCACTTGAGGCTGTCGCAGGCACCACAGGGGAGAGGAAGGCTTCGCCGCCGGTGTAAATGATGCCGGTATGTACTCATGATGAGCGCTAATAACTCGTGAAAAGGTCGCTTGAGGTCTCTCGGCTGGTAGGGAGGCCAAATGATGGTCGGGGATCCTTGACAGATGGCGAATGTGCCCTCTGAGAGAGTCGACAGCTACATGTGTCTGGATTGTATGGTCTCCTGCGATGGCGATTGTCGCTGCTGTTGAGGTGCACCTAGGCAGCCCTAAACACGTGCGTAGGGCTTGACCTTGTATGCTCTCCAAGGCGCGAAAGTTCGTCTTGCATGCATTTGACAATACTGGTAGGCTATAACGAAGGAGTCCGAGAAACAAAGCCCTGTACAGCTGCAACATAGAATAGACTGGTGTACCCCAGTTTTTCCCGCATAGAAATTGGAAGACCTGAGCAATGGCGACTAGCTTCTTCTTCAGATAGACGCAGTGAGGGCTCCACGAGAGGTTGCGGTCAATGATGACGCCCAGAAAGCGATGCGTTTCAACATAAAGTACAGCTTGACCATTGATGGTAACAGGATACGATGACATTATGACTGTTATAGTCCAGCTACACTCACTAGTTATAGATGCTCATCGAAAACTCGACATTCGTTTTGCTTCCAGATTTATTTTCGTGATGGTATCACGTAAAATAAAAAAAAATGGCTAAAGCATTCCGAATGCATGGTGAGCTCTTGGAAAACCACGTTGCCGCTAAACAAATACGTAGATCGAAATTATTTAGCGAACGACATTCAGTCCTGACGGACGGATGACCGGTGACGTAGGGCCTGCTTTTCAATTGCGTATTATATTATGCTATTTTTGTTCAGACAGTTGCTACATCTGTAAAATAAAGTACGTGGTTTCAAGCTATGGCGCTCAAAAGCCGCTGTCAGATCCATTGGGGATGTTCGTCGGGTTTTCGCTCGGTGAGCTATTACTTTCATTTTCGTATTTTTGTGTTCGTTTTGTTTCATTTCATTCTCTCAGTAGTTAACTCCCTTTTTTTGTCTCACATGGGGTAGCTTGCGATAAGACTTTGTCCTCAACCCTGGCTTGATGAACTCTCTTGATCGATGAAGCATATTTGCTTGACTACGGTAGGATGGAGTTTTGTTTGCAGTCTTAACAGCCGACAACACTTAGGAGAACATGCATTTATGTTCCATAAATAACCGTCTCAAAGCAGTGGCATCACATTGTTTTGTGTTTTTTCCACTACTTCGAATATTACGCCAGTGACGCACTCTTTCTATTTGATGAAATACTGCGCCAAAGGAATCCAGTAAGCGCGGCGAAACGGTGCTATCCGAAGAAACATTAGGTGATCAGCCAGAATGGGGCCGGTGGAGATACCGCGGTTCCTTTATTACTAAATGTATACAACAATTTGTTTCACGCGCCAAACAGAGAATTGTCTTCATACGTAATTTACTTTTGTTGCCCTTACCTCGCTTTGGTGCAACGATTGCCCGAACAGTAAAAGGGACGAGTATTTTTCAACTGAGCTTTTCTTTTTTCTCACGCTGTGGGCCTGTTTTATTTTTCGACCCCTAAATGCCTGCAACCAACCGAATTTCAGTCAAGCTATGCTATTGCATTATCGAAAGCAGTAATTCAAAGGCCGTTTCTTGGAGGCTTCGTCCACGCACCAAGATTACATCGTACTTTCCCGGTGTGCCATGTGTCTTGGAAGGCTGATTCTCGTCAAGAAATATTTTTCGAGCCACATATTACAACATGAAACTCAAAAGTTAGTTCGTGCAATGAGGATAGCTTCACGACTATCTGTCTTTATCTCTGCTCCACGCGTAGATGTCATACGAGAACTTACTTCTCTAGCATGCCGGCAATATATTCTTTGTTACCGCTTTGCTCGCTCTCAGCGTTGGTTAAGGTGAAGTCAAAACTGCTTGTTTAGAGTATGTAATTGTCACCAATACTCGTTATCTAAAGGTCTAATGCAAACTTGTGTAAACTACCCTTACTGAGTACACTAAACAAGCTGCCTGCATGAGTGTCACAATTAGGCTAAGCCGTTATACAATCATCACTCTATTATCCTGATTCCACCTAATACACATTTCGTCTATTTAGATTGTTGTTGATATTTATGCTCGTTCCTGACTTCCTTCAGTCGAGCGCCTACAGAAGACAGGAGGGCTTGCGGATATACACACGCTTATGAAATCTGCTCAATAGTTCCCCTTAGAGAAGCAAGGCAGAGGTGCTACCCCACACTTGAGTCGTAAACTCACCTGTCTGCGTAGGAAAGCAACCACACACAGGGTGGACAGTTAAGAACGTTTTCAAGAAGTCCGAAGATAAAGTAAATAAAGAGAGATGGTCACACAGTGATTGATACATAAGGCAGATAATTAAAACTGCAGACAAACTTCAAGCGAACATCCCTGGCTACTCCGTACTGTCCTCCCCTTCCCACTCGTTCTCTTTCCTTCAAATCTTGATCTGGGTTTCAGTTCGGAGTGATGATTCGGCATTTATATAAATGTAACCAGTTGGGCCCACGCACATAGTGGGGCCTACGACTGATCCTGCTTTCCTTCCTGCATGTGAGCAGCAGAGGCATGATAAGCAAGCCGACTCATTCTGGCTTTCGGGATTCGAGTAAAAGAATCGAAGCTTTTGTTGTACGAAGCTAAAGAGAAGCATCAACTAAAGCAGAATCCATGAGGTATTGGTGTAAGGCATGAGATTAGAGTGATCAGGAAAGCT
The DNA here is from genome assembly GCF_023375885.2 of Dermacentor andersoni. Taxonomy (NCBI): domain Eukaryota; kingdom Metazoa; phylum Arthropoda; class Arachnida; order Ixodida; family Ixodidae; genus Dermacentor; species Dermacentor andersoni. The sequence continues at coordinate 119,848,097 of NC_092818.1, forward strand.
CTCAATAAAGGCAGTAGCAGTAGTTGGACATATCCGTCAATAGCACGCGCATGGCAGTCAATACAAATGCTTTACCTCCCGAGTAAAGCAAAAGAAAAATTGTGAGAATAAAAAGAGAGGGGAGGTGAGTATAGCCCCACACCATACGGAGTGGGGGCCTAGCGCCGTCGCACTGCCGCAATGACCAAGAATTTTCCTCCATAATTAAGGACTGTTACAAAATTATTACACACATATGTATATGTATGCAGTGCAAGCGCTTCCTGAATACAACAGTAGTTCAGACACATGTGAAAATGGTGTGATATAGCAATGCCGCATATAGCAAGTTGCCTTAAGCGGCTGTGGGCACGTCAAGTGATCTTCTACATAGTACTTATGTGAGTACGAAAACTCACTGAGGGCAGTGCCCAAAAAACGCGTGTTCGGCATTGAATTAGGTTTCACCATTATAGTGCATGTTCATTTGTTCATTTCGGCGTTGGATGTGTATTCCCTTCAAAACATGCCTGGCTTTCCGCTCCCCCGGCTTCCAGCTGGGCTTTCGGCTTAAGAAAACTGCATTCATCCGACAAGTTAGTTTACATCGCATGGGCAGCGGTGGTAAGCAATAATTCGCGGAAATCTTTGTCGTATGTTAGCACTACACATACATGGTAACCTTTTATTGTTTATGAAGCCTGATGTGAGCTTACAACCTCAATAATAGGGTAAATTTTGAAGTAGCTGCGGATGCCCGAAGTCAAAAGGTAGCGATAATCTCGAGAGCTGCTTGTCATGGAGTTCGCAAAGGCCGACCGGGCAAGAGTTTACAAGCCCGATGAAGCGCGTGTCCAGGAAAGACACGCAGAACAGAGCTGAGCGTATGGGAGAAACGTTCTCCTTAGGATGTTGATGTTGTTACCTTCTACGATATGTGTATGAAGTCTTTGCTAGGCTCTAGCAAAAAAGAAAAGCAGAGGAAAAAAAACAATGATTGTGCACTCAAGCAGTGCCAAAACGAATACACAAGTAGAAGGCAATACTACTTGGTCCTGGTAAAACACGCCGGTGTTTAAACAACAGACCCGACCAAATCTTCTGGCAGTAAGTCACACCTCTAGAGCCCACCCGACATGTTCTAGGACGAGTGGATTTACTTGCACATGCGCGCAACAAGATTTAGCAGGATGCAGATGTTTAATCATCGCAGGCCCGGCTAAGAGTACTTCTATTCTACTTGTTGTACTTCTTTTACTGCTTTGGATTTGAAACGAAGATTATTAGGCGCCGGCAGAACATTTGGAAGAGTCTCCTTAAACTTCACTTTGCTATGTCTTGCAACAACTTGCCAAGTAGGCAACGGTTACAGCTCAAATCGGCGAACAAATTCAATATTTCTGAACAACATCCCACCATCTCCGCATATGCGTCGTGAAGCAGAGCGGAAGTTTCTCTCCGAAGAACCTCTCGGTCCTGTAGTTATGAGCAGAATAAACGAATTTCATCTCCATATGCGTACCTATGCGTGACACTGTTCGCTTCCTTCAATAAACACTTGTGGACTGTGCCGAGCGCACGCGCAACATGAGCCTAACAAGGTTAGCTCAGCAGATCATTTATTGCAAGCACAAACACCGAACGTTCCCGGATCGAAATGCAATGGCTGTCTGCTTGAAGCAGCGAATGCCCCAAAGCATTTATAAGCACGGTACAGGGATGTCAAATGCCCTCAGCCAGTATTTGGTTGAGCGCTTGCCCTGCTCTTTTGTGTTTTTTCTGATGACTGTCGCACACGTTTCCGCAACTCTCTCCTGCCGTCACATCTCTCGCCACCTCCACGCCAATTTCTCGACCGCATGTCACCGTCGTCCGCCTCATTGATTCGGCTGACGTGCGGGTCATGCTCTAGCGGACACTTGCAAGCAGGCACTTTCGTGGCAGACGCTTCGCTTGCGCACTTTAGTCTTTCAGAGTGCGCATATCAGGTTCGTTGGGTTCCATAGGTCGTCCCAAGGACGCAAGCACCAACTGCGTGTCATAGGTCACTTGACTCTCAGCTACAGGGGTGTGATGGTCGGTCAACGCGGCTGTGGTTTGTTCTATATTGCTGAAAGAAAGACATAAATCTTTGTCGTAGCACGTGCACTCAGTCTTTCTGTCGACATGGATCACCGATTGTGTTCTGATTTCACGTGCTTCTTGCTCCCGCTGCTGCCTCTGATTGTCAGTCTCTTCCGTCACTGTCTCACACCTAGGCGGTTATCTTCTTTCTGTATTGAAGCAGACTCTTACCAGCGCAAAGACGAGACGAAGAACGAGGAACACAAAAAGAGCACAGATGGGTGCTGAGAGCGCTCGTCTGTGTCTGTTCCTGTTCTTCGTCATTCGTCTCGTTCTCTCCGCGATGGTAAAAGTTTGCTTCAAGATCATGAACCAACCAGCTCTCACCAGAATATTGCTTCTCTCTATTTTTCTCCGGCAACATTTTGGAGTTGCTGTAAACGTCCGTTTTTTATCTTTATGACAATGTTTTGTATGTATAAGCACCGTTTTGGTGCATAGTAAAATATAATAAAATAGAGACCCAGGCAAAATATCAAAGCTACAGCCCAACTACGTGCTCTGGATTGCGAAATGGTCAGAAAATGATAAAATAGCTTAATAAGATAGATAGATAGATAGATAGATAGATAGATAGATAGATAGATAGATAGATAGATAGATAGATAGATAGATAGATAGATAGATAGATAGATAGATAGATAGATAGATAGATAGATAGATAGATAGATAGATAGATAGATAGATAGATAGATAGATAGATAGATAGATAGATAGATAGATAGATAGATAGATAGATAGATAGATAGATAGATAGATAGATAGATAGATAGATAGATAGATAGATAGATAGATAGATAGATAGATAGATAGATAGATAGATAGATTGTAGAGGTTAGAATCACGTGCTTCCTACTATTCGATTTCAATTATTTATGGTTAAAGGCATTTTTAATTATACAATTACTAAAGAAAATGATAAAATAGAAGGCACTGAAATAGCATCATGTGCTTGCGGTTAATCAGATGAGGATATCTCATATGTGCCATGTCACTTATCCACCCGCCGCGGGAGCTTAGCGGCTATGTTGTTGCGGTGCTATAAGCACCATCAAATCCCGTCCGCGGCGGCCGCATTTCGATGGGGATGAAAGGCAGAAACGCCAGTGACCCGTGCATTGCAGGCACATTAATGATCCCATGGTGGACAAAGTTAATCCGGAGTCGCCCACAACGACGTGCCTCATAATAAAATCGTGGTTTTGTCACGTAGAAACCAAAGAATTCAATTACCTTTCCGCTTTTTGCTCAACAAAGGCGAGAGCTGTGTGTCGTCTTTAGAACGATGGGGAGCCCTACGCTCTTCCTAGGGGACTATTCTCGGACGTTGGCCTTTTCCGAGCATCGCAAGTGTAGCATTAGGTGCTTGGTGGAATTATTTTTTTCCCTGCAGTTTTGTTTCAAAGTACTGATAGCGTATATATCGCTTCGCGATATTTTAGTGGCTATGGAAATGACCTGCTAAGCACAATATCGCTGTTTCGATCCCGGCCACGCAGCTGCATTTTCTTGGTGGCGGAATGCAAAACGCCCGCCTACTGTGCACATTCATGGAGCCCCGGTGACCAAAGTTAATCTGAAGTCCCCTACTACGGCGTACCTCATAATCATATCGTGGTTTCAACAAGTAAAACTACACACGTACGTAAATAAAATAGTTTATATGCGTCAGAAGTTCATTTTTTTGTGTATATTATTGTACCTGTAGAATTTTCTAGCGAGTATGGATACGTTTGAACTTTATTTCATTTGCTCTTATTTCACTATCATGCTTAGGTGTGACATCATGCTATTTATTATTTGGTTGTCTTTCATTTTGTTACAATCAAAATTGCGTCAGAAAAGAGTGAGGACAGGTTTAATGCACCACTGTTGGGCTGTGTACAAGCAGCAAACAGATTAAACATTTCTGCAGTTCTGCAACTCGGTTTCCCATTTTAGTTCACGTTTCCAATCGTTTTACGGTTCTGCACGCTTTATATTCAGAGTACTTGAGGGAAACCGTTCTTGCGCTTGTCGGTTCATAGTCGATGGAGCCATTATGGCGCAAAATAAGAACAAGCAACCAGAATACAAGACCAAGCATCATGGCTGCTGCACTCACAATTTGTTTATTGCGGTCCGCGAGAAGACCATACTAAACGTACAATAATATGTCACAGCTTTGTCAAGGCAAATAATAATAAAAACCGCATCTGAAATCAAAGAGGCAAAAGTATTGCTGACGCAATCGGCGCATCTTTTTCTGATATGGAAGGCTTCCAAAAGTACACGTGCGGTTTGCTTTTGCCCAGAATCTTACCCCCGTATTTAAAAAGCATCCTAATTTGAAGACTACTCTTGAATTGATCTAAATGACGCCAGTTGGGAACATACCAAAGAAAATACAATGAGTGCCTTGGGCACGTTCTCGCCAGGCGTCATTCACATCAAGTCATGCATAAGCTTCATCTTAAGACGCATTTCTGAATACGAGGGTTAGTCTCGAGAAACCGAGGTTCACAATTGCACGCCATGCAAATGCCTGCTAACGCGCATTGCCTTCATTCTTAATTGAAAGTTCATGCTCCCGTGCGTTTGGGCTACGTTTGGGTGATTTGAGATTCATCCAAAGGTTACATTTGAATTACTCTTAATTTTCGCTATTCCTAAAAAAAAGTTGGCGACTACAATCCGGCAAAGCACTTGTCGTGTTCCATAGTCAGCATCATTTGCAATCATATAAATATAAGTGGCCTTCCCAATACTAATTCCTAATCATCGCTTAAGCAGAAGAAAGAACGCAAAAGTAATGTTTTGCAACGCTTGCTCTCCTGCATTTCTAATCATCGCTCCCTTGCGCTCCGCGTGATTAGGCCGGGAATATTCATCAGCATATAGGAACTTAATACGTGCGAGCTGGAGAGGAGCAGCATCGCAGTGTCATAGATCACAGTTTGCACGAAGCATTGGTAGACACGTCAGCTGCTATTCGGTTTTATTTTGGGGTAATGCCATCGAGAATATTCTTGACGTTTGCTGCGAACAATTAAGATACCTGTAGAGAGCTAACAACCTCGGCATGCCGCCGGCGCTACCTTCTCGTTTATTGTTCACGTAAGGAGTGCCGTCGCATTAGGCAATATCGACATGATTTTCCTTTCGCCAACGCTGTAACCATAACGACAGTGCTTCGAAGGATGATTGCTGCCTGTGGTTCAGTGCAAAATACTTGTTTGAAGGTGAAGAACGCCGAAACTCTTAGATAAGGCTCATGACGACTGTCGATATCTATCACCAGTCAAGCGCATGAATTGAACGTATTCTCGCCAGCGTCAACATTATGTCGCTTCGAAAATGCATGACGCACTGTGGTCGGGTTTGTGGAAAACCGAACTGATAGAGTAATCTATGTCAACTGCGAGGCCCCAGCACAAACCTGAAAAAATAAAAGAATTGGCAGCACTTCCATGCTTTACAAATGATTGGCGACGTTAATTCAATTTGCAATCTTTCTTACGGTGGGTGTTTACTTCTGGATGATATGTATAATGTTATATATGTTATGATCATTATTTTGATGATTATTGTATCCCAATACTATCCTCAAATCACGAAACCTTATGGGCACATCAGCAGGTACACGAAGTGGCAATTGTGCTGCCAAACACAGTACTGAATGACACTACGACACAGTATATTTTGTGATCACTGCACCGGAGTTAAACGCCGTAGCTTCTATCCGCCGCCTCTATCCGCACTATCCTGCCCGCAACTTCGTTGCAATGGTTATCCATCAAGCAGCCGCGCTGTACGCGAAGGTGCCCGTTGTGAGTGGGGCGCTAGTACTTTGATATATTTAAGCCTGCATAACCAATGTATCCCTTTGGCACATTGATTTTGGGAGAATGGCCAAGAATGCACACATTTCCAATATCGCCTATAGTCAGTGCCGAAATTGTTTGTTCGGGTACGTACCTGGCGGCACATACCCCGTCACCCAAATGATCTACTACGCCAGACAGCAGGAAGCAGAAAGTTGTCTTTACGGTGCACACCCATGTTATCTGTTCGGTAAGACAGCAGCCAGCAGAAACATATAGTGGCCCAAGCTAATAGCTAACGTGGGTCACCGGGTATGTTAAAATGTTAGATGCTGGCCGCAAACTGTGGCATGTATCCAAAGAATTCTGACCCCATTATATGCTGTCGAGAGCACGCACTTGCGAATGGTCCACCTATATCTCCAGAATCGCTGCGGCCAAGGTTTAAGATATGCATTTTCTGTCCTAGGTTTCGTTTGCAATTATGTTCTCCCTGTATTAGTGAAAGTTTCTGTGCGAACCCTCTCCTGGCTTTCCTGACTATGCTTGGGTGTTGCGGTATTGCCGAATGCATCACGCGCAGAGCAGCACTATCATATTTACTACCCCTGCGGGTGTTCTGGCTGATGGCCTTGTTTTCTACGAAATTACTGAGTGATCAAATTAATGATACCTTATGTTGATACCTAATAAGGGATGCTTAAATATTCTATTGCAACAAATATACGTCGTCGAAAGCAAATTTATTTTAATAAAGCAAACGTTTCTAGGCGTGCTTTCCTGGGATTTAGAGTTTGGTGTATCTGTTTGTTCGGTGTCTCACCGACACCGAGAAAGGGGCAGTTTACTGTTGAACTACAGGTATCTCCGATGTTAGCTTGTTCTATTCAGTGCGCCGACTCCGGGCACATAGTCAAGAGAAGAAAGAATAATGTGTGGTCATTCAGGACAAATAATTCAGGGAAAGTCATTCAGGGGAAAGAATAATGTGTGGTCACGTGGGTCACAGGGTAGGGGTCATCTCGCCTTACCGTCTTTACTTGTAGGTTATGGGCAAGAACGCTGTGCAGAATATACTAAGTTGCACGAAAATTACTAATTTGCTTCACAATAGTTTCGCTCCGCAGATTCCAATATGTGGGCTGAAACTGCAGAATTTAACATTTTTACCAGTTCCTGTATGATTTTTGGAACACCTGATTCGTATTCGACATAGCTATGCTGTGGAATCTGGCGACGGGCATCTGCTTTCTTTGTCAGTGTAGACTTACTGAGTCGATATGTCGTCCGCATATTTCTCAGACCGTGCGCGGTATGCCTTTATTTTGTAGCTAAACCGAGCTGATAAATCACTTTTGCTGCAAGACACCCGCAGGGTCAGTTAGTTCTGGTGGACAGTAACACCTAGAACTTCAAGATGGGCCAGTCACCTCTAAGCTCTCATCTAATTCACGTCACTGTATTCAACTTCGTTTCACTGTCATCACCGCGGCATTTAGGGGCAGTATATATTCATGGACTAAATTAATCAGGCTACGAGTAGTGAGCGTATGATCCGTGCCAAAATTGAGCGAGCACGGCACAATATTGAAAATAAATCACCATGAAATATAGGCTTCCGGGTGTAAGGTTATATAAGTGGCAGTGCCTGCCACTGTATACGCAACTCTCAATACGTATGCATGGATTCCTTGTTATATCGAAAGTTTTCATAAACAGGATACATCGCTGTGTTACGGGCAAAGGAGCATTGTAATTTATTTGCTTGTATTTTTTGTCTTCATCATTCGTCGCTGTGAGGAAAAGAAAGTGCGGCAAAGAGCAGATAAATGGAAAGCTACAAAACTTGGTCTTTTTCATGTTTCATAACATATTGCGATGTACATATTGTCCAGATAGCGTAGCATGCGGTACGCTGAAAAAAATGTCCAAAAGTGTTTTGATATCAGGAGCTTTTATCATTGCATGCCGTATTCAGTAGACAGTGTGTCAATTAGACATTATTTTGTTAGTACCAGTCGCTTTGGGACATATGTATTATTGAGAATTCTTTTCTCGACACGTAGAGTACTCCCTATTATGCAAAAACCAAAGTCTGCATAGGAAGAAGCTTTAATAAATCTAAAGCCTTTCTCGTTCACTCTTCTACATTCCTCTAATATATGGAGGAAACGGTCTTCCACGACGAGTACTAAAAATTCAATTTCAGAAGTTATGCTGAAGTCAGTATAAAACTTAGGAAATCCTCTATCGGTGTAACTAAATAAAAGCACTTTGCATGAAATGTTGGCCTTAGGCGTCCGCATACACTTCACTGCAGATATATTCAGAAAAAGAAAGGTGCCGGAGTGTTCGAGTTCTGTGCGATGCGCAGCAGCGCCATTTCGGCCCATCATCGCCACTTGTGCCAGACGCCAGACGCTTCAGAAGTCCATAGAAGCAAGCGAAGTGGGTAGTGACGGCAGACAGAGGGAGGCACGTTCATTATGCGGAGGCTATCAACATTTCCATTTCAATAGGTCTCTCTCTACGACCGCGCACTACTTACGTAAACGATGGTGCGTTTCCCGCTCTTATGCGCATAACGATGCGTGATCATATTTCCACAGCCACTCCTCGGCGCGCGTAGCAGACACCGTCATAAAATGAACACGCCTCCCCGCCGTTACCACACCGCTTCGCTTCCCCGAACGCATCGATTCCTGACTCTGAAGTAATACTGTAGCAGTCGCGCCTCCTCCTCTTTACTTCTTTTCCCTTCTTCTTTGACCAGACCGGTGCTCAAAGCACTATGCCTTGGCATTGCTAAGGCCCAATCAAAGCAGACACTCGGGTGGAAGAAGTCAAGCGTCTGGAACACTCATCCCAGAAAAAGAGGGATATGTATGGTGAACGAAAAAGACGGGAATAACAATGAGGAAAGCTGGCCACGGTTACGGAGCAACAAACGCCAGCGTGACGTATCTAACGGCTATTCAAACGGTATTTCCTTGGAGGTGCACGTGCGCCACGAACTAATGTCGATCGCTCGAATCAATCTGCTTACAAGTCCAGAGCGTGGCGCTATCAATGCGTAGGCCTAGGGACCCGCATTAGGTGGCTCCCATTGTTCATGGTATGTCGCCTATTTATCTACTCGACCATGTCTTTGTGTCTCCTGTACCGCCAACTGTTCTTCTCATATATTGCTCTTCGGTACCATAAGCGTAACGGAATAGCACCTTCAGTTTGCGAATTAACAGGCAAATAGAACAAGGACACTGAGCAAACTAGGAATAATTGTGTCCCAGACCATCGCCATGAATCGCACCGGGTAGCAGAAAATTACTCGCTTGTCCCACTCAAGAGAAAACGACTATCGCTCTCCTTCAGGGCATTGCTGCCCTCACTATAAGGATGGCAGATGGTCGCAGTCTAGGAAGGAAGTTGGCGGGCCGCAGTCGCCAATGGCCCCCGCGGATTGACCCCCATTCCCCGTTTGGGGTAGGAACATTCCTTTCCCCTCCACTCAGATCCCCGCCTTCACACTTCGTGCCTTCTCTTGAGCGTGCTGCTTCTACCCACTCGAGAAGTGCTCTCTGAAGCGTAGTCGGGGGCCATTAATTCACTTCATCACGAAACGCCTTGGTGCTAAGGGAGAAGGGTAACTTCCAAATTGTACTCTCTTCGTAGTAAACTTGGCCGTTCTTTCTTGCAGCTCCAGGTGGGCGAATTCCCACATGGCATTTATCTTAGAGTTGCTCGCTCGTTCAGACCACAAGCGGTGGCGCTTTGTCCGATGGCGCCCGTGGGCCCGGCTGTTCGGTAAGTGAAGCAGTCGGGCGGAGCCAGCCGTGCTTTTGGTAAACCGCTGCCATCAGCTCATATAAGATCCCCTGACGGTACTTATATGTCATGACTCAGTGAGCCGCCGAATTTTATCACGTTTTTAAAGACAATTTCTACTCGTTTCATTTTTTTATTCTAAACGACAAACATCTCTTTATCTGGAAGAACACAGCAAGCGACAATACGTGTTCCGGGTATACAAGAATGGTAATGATAATTGCGAAAACAGCGCGATAGATTATGCTGTGGTGATTCACTACACCGCAAACTGCATATTGCTAGAACGGCCTGATTAGGAACTATTTTTTTTAGCCTGTTGAAAAATATTCGTAAAGGTTTCGACGAGGATAGAGAGAGATAGCAAAGAGAGGAAAGGCAGGGAGGTCAACCAGGCGAGCGTCCGGTTTGCTACGAGGATAGTATACGTTCTGACTATAGTCATGATTTTTACGGCGTCTAGTGTCACTGAAACATGAGTACAAGTCTCTTTTTACATGCCGAATTCGCGCATACGCCTTGACCATGTGACTGTTGCCTGTCAGGCCTGCCAAACGTCAGCAGAGTAGCAATGTCACGCTTGCTAAATTTCACTTGATCTGGGCTTGTTATATATAGAGTTCATAATGTCTTCCAGAGCAGCCTAAGCGAAATATCCGTCTACATGGGAATGTGTTATCGCTGTCGTGATGTCGAAGCATTCTGTCCTGAAGAGGGCCTCTACAAGTGATGCCTAGTACAGCTATATAGATAGTAATGTATTCGCACATGCTTTTTTCAGTCCCGGCGGTTCTGAGAATAAGTTTCTCATTTACTTGGTACGGAGCCTCGACTACCTGCTTCGCATTCAGGGCAATAACACAGCCCTACTGCATGCCTACATTTATCAAACTATCAACATTTCCATTTCAATAGGTCTCTCGCGACGACTGCGCACTACTTACGAAAATGATGGTGCGTTTCCCTCTCTTATACGCATAACGATGCGTTTCCACGAACTCGCTAATCGTCAAATCCTACTTGTTACAGCTTCCACGCACTGTTGATGCAAGCCACCGTACATGCCTTTCAACCTCGTTCCGTACCTGCGGGAAGCCTTGTAAAGAGTACCACGACGGAAGCTCTTCTGCGCTGATCATCTCACTTCGTCGTTTCCACGAACTTTGTCAAGCGCACGAGCACCTAGCACACTTCGGGAGCTGTGATAAGTGGGCGTTTTGCCCCTTGGTGGTCATATGGCAGTGGTGGTGGCTCGTGGAAACACCTGCTAATCGTGCAATCCTACTCGTTACAGGTTGGTGTTATCATTTCTTGTCATTGTATTAATAATCAACCTACAATGTTGCTGCTGCCTTAGTGTTGCCCTGCAGTCCTATTTGTTCTTGTTGTTAAGGTTTTCCTTGTTTTGTGCTCCTATTTCGTAAGTGTCGGCGAGGTTCCATATTGCTTTTCATGTAAGTTTCATGTCGGTGGTCAGTGCAATGCTCTGAGTGTTTTTACGAATACCACTTAGGCAAGTAATCTGGCATAGCAGAGAACCCGTTTAAAACAAAAACAAAGTGGCAAAACGAGATTGACATGCCCAGCATGCAGAAACGCTGGAGAACGCGCTCCTCACAGCGAAGCTAGAAGCGCCGTTGTTGCAGCCATTAATCAAAAATTTTAAAACCCTCCGGAAGAAGACGAAGTGCTTCTCTTGCGAAATACATCTCACCCGTCTCCGTGCTTTTCTGGACTTCTCACTGCACCTGTGGGGTCTACCGCCCCCTCCATCGCGGTGATGGATGTGCAACACCCCGAGGATCCTCCCGGTTCCCGTTCACCCGCGGACATTGGTTCGAGGAAGCGAGGAAATACATCGAGTGGTAGCGAGGACACAGAGCTGTACTCCGCATCAGGTGACGAGTCCTCGGAAGACGGCTTTCGCCTTGTCCAGTACCGCAAGGCCAAACCAAGAATGATCAACTCATCTTCGGCGTCCAGCTCGAACACTGTGAAAACAGCGCCTCAACGATGGCCTCACTCCATCCTGTTTGTGCCACAGAACGCTACTGACAACCTGCGCGTCCTCAACAGGCAAGCACTCTCCGTGTATCTCGAAAACACTGTGCCAAACGAGATCAAGGATGTCAGGATAAACACTAGGCGAAACATCCTGGCAATCGATGTGATGAACCCAAGCGCGCTGACCATACTACAACATGTAACGCAGCTGGGAAACATCAAGGTCCGATCCATCATGCCAACGAATGGTGCCACAATAACAGGAGTCATCTATGACATTGACAATGAAATTCCTAATGCAGACCTCCCAGTTCTTATAAAGCCAGCAAGTGAACGCAACGTCATTGTGCATGTTTGTCGCCTCGGCAACACACGTTGTGTGAGACTAACGTTCAAAGACGACTGCCTTCCACCCTACGTGAAGGTCGGCCACTTTCGCCACCAGGTTCGACCATTTATTCCAAGACCAATGCAATGCTTCAATTGTCAGAAGATTGGCCATGTGAAGGGTGTCTGCAGAAATTCGGCCGTGTGCCCTCGATGTGCCGAACCCCACTCAGAAGACAACTGCAGCGCAATCAAGTTGAAGTGTCCTAACTGTCAGGGTGATCACTGCGCCTCTTCCAAAGACTGTCCCCAGATCAAGAAAGAGATCACCATTCTTAAACAAATGGTGAGAGACAACTCTACCCACAAAGAGGCTGCTGTGAAAGTACGGCGAAGACGACGTCACTGTCGAAGGTCTTCACGACGGTCTTCACGACGGAAAACATCAAGTTTTCCGGAACAGTCAACTCGTCAAGCAACATCACCAGCGGAAGTTTCCAGCCCTCCGAACACCGATGTTGGAAGGGAGAAAACTGCCAGATCTCTCTGCGCAAAGGAATGGCCGCCACTTCCACGTACACGACCGCCAGAAGAGCCGCAGAAGAAGCCGCCCCCAGTACAGCAAGGTGCTGTATCCGAGGAGTCACGGAAAACAGATGAGCAAGTGATAGCACTCATTAGGCCTTTAATGAATGCCATTCGCGTGTTGCTAAGCAACATGCACACACCGTCTGCCAGAAGTGCGCTTCAAGTACTGGACGTTCTGAGTCCGGTGCTTGCAACCCTTGAGTAGATCATGGCTCCACAGCCACGGTCTTTTAGGGAAGAGGTCCGACAAGCAGCTATTTTTCAGTGGAATGCGCGCGGACTCAGAGCGCGCCTTTCGGATTTCCGTCGCTTCGTGTACGCCAATATGTTTCCCATTATCGTCATTTGCGAGCCGAACTTATCGAACACAATCAGGCTTTCTGGATATGAATTATTTATGTCGTCAACTGTTTATGAAAACAGTAAGGTTTTGGTGTGTATTCGCCGTGACCTCACCTACACTCATCAGACTGTACCACCTAATGACAATAATCAATATATATGCCTAAACGTAAGGAAAAAGAATTTGGCCTTTACTTTTGTCGGCGCCTACCTCTCTCCGTCAAGTCGATTTGATTACAAAAGACTGCAAGACATCCTTTCCTCAACCTCCAATCCCTGGGTCATCACAGGAGATTTCAACGCCCATCATACACTCTGGGGAAGTCCGATGATCAACGCAAGAGGCAGAGCTCTGGTATCTTTCGCCTCCAGTAATGACCCTTGGCTGCTGAATGATGGAAGTCCTACCTTCTTACGTGGCTCCACCTACAGCAGCTGTCTTGACTTGGCTTTCGTCTCACGAAGCCTTGTCAGACGTGCAGGGTGGTTTGCGGACATAGAGACGCACGGAAGCGACCATATCCCCACGTACATCAAGATCAGAGGATTGACCCCTTCCAAAATACGGGATACGATCCAAAGAGTGGACTGGCCTAAATTTCAGTCTATTATGGAAGAACACTGCGACGCCAATCCATCTTTCGACTTGGAAGAGGCAATCAAGAGCGCGGTGCAAGACACTATGCGCACTCTCACATGCTTTTCGAAAATGAACGAATTTGATGTGGAACTAGAACGACTTCGAGCAATCCGACGACGTGCTGAACGAAGATACCGACGTACGAAAACAATGGACGATTTACGGACCGCCAGGCGCACGCAAAAGAAGATACAGCGCCGGTTAGACAAGCTCGAATCGCAACGTTGGACTGCCTTCTGTGAGTCGCTAGATCCGCGCAAGCCTTTATCGCAACTATGGAGAACGGTGCGCGGTCTCCGGACACTCCCAGTACAGCGATTCCCATTCAAGGCGCTTGCCCTCTCTCAAAAGAGGTCGGAGATTGACGTGGCAGAGGATTTCTGCGCCAGATTATCCGGCCAACTCACAGCTACCAACATTCCATCGCCTTCGAGTAACTGTCCGCCACCACGTGATCACCGGATGGATCTACCATTCTCAATCCACGAACTTAAGGCAGCATTAGCTTTGTGTAGCCGCACATCAGCGCCAGGACCTGACGGAATTTCCTACCGAGCTCTGTGTCACCTGGGTGAGCGAGCGAGAAGAGTTCTCCTTGAGGTGTACAATGAATCTTGGAGAGATGGCACACTACCTACAACCTGGAAGACAAGTCGCCTTGTTCCACTGCTGAAGCCTGGCAAGTCGCCGTTGGAACTCTCATCATATCGCCCGATCGCGTTGGCGAGCTGTGTGGGCAAACTAATGGAGAGGATGGTCCTAGGACGCCTGGAGTGGTACTTGGAGTACCACAACATCTACCCAGATGCCATGGCGGGCTTCCGACGTGGTCGATCATCGATCGATAACGTCGTCGACCTGGTCACCTACATTCAACATGAGAAATGCCGTAAGCGTCTCTGCGCTTCCTTATTCCTCGACGTTAAAGGGGCGTATGACAACGTTACGCATGAAGCCATCCTCTCTACTCTCGCAGAGGTAGGAGTGGGTGGTCGGATGTTTAAATGGATACGGAGTTATTTATCCATGCGATCCTTTTTTGTAAGCACCGAAGAAGGCCATACTTGTCTACATTATAGCTACCGCGGCGTCCCCCAGGGCGGTGTACTTAGCCCTGTGTTATTTAATCTAACACTAATTGCTCTCCTTGAGCACGTGCCAACTGCAGTCAGGGTATCAATGTACGCGGATGACATCTGCATATGGACGTCTGCAGTAACACGCCTACAGTTGCGAGCGAGAATTCAGAGAGCCGCCACACAAACTGTTCTCTACCTTCGTAATCGAGGCCTGGAAATTTCCTCAGAGAAATGCGCACTAGTGCCATTTACGCGCAAACCCATGGCCAACTACAATGTAACGATAAACGGCCAAATAATACGACGGGTCCGATCGTACAAGTTCCTAGGTGTCATAATCGACAGGGACTTGTCATGGAGCCCACACGTATCATACGTGAAAAAACGGTTGACAGGCATCTGTCACCTCTTCAAGTTTTTCGATGGCAAGACCTGGGGAATGTCGCCAAGTGCGATGTTGCAACTGTACAGGGTGCTTTTCCTAGGATTTCTGCGATACAGCTTGCCAGCAATAAACAACACAGGTAAAACAAATCTACGCACAATACAAAGTCTTCAGGGTCAAGTGCTCCGGATCTGTCTAGGCCTGCCTCAGAGTGCTTCAACAGTGGCTACGATAGCAATCGCTGGAGATCACCTTGTCAGGACCCACATTGAAATTGAGGTACTCAGGACCCATATAAGGCATCTGACCAGGACTCCTCGTCACCACTTGGCCTCCCTAACAGCGGACAGACCACACACATCTTTCAGCCGGACGATAACTGCACATGATGAATCATTGCCAGCTTGTTTCACCCCGGCTGCGAGACCTTCGATTCCTCCATGGTGCCTCGCTCAGCCAAAAATCAACCTCACAATACCTGGTATCTCGAAAAAAGCTGATCTATCATCGCCAGCCCTTAGACAGCTCACGCTACTACATTTGTACGAGAATTACCGTGATTCTACGCATATTTACACTGATGGATCTGTCCTTCCAAGTAGCTCCGCGGCGGCAATCGTCATACCAGCGAAAGCTACAACAATCAAATTTAAGACGACCCACGCGACAACATCGACGGCAGCAGAGCTCGCAGCGCTCTTTACTGCCCTTCATCACATTGGTGATGAACCACCACATAAATGGACAATATTCTGCGATTCGAAGGCGGCACTGCAGTCTCTACTGTCACCTTTACGACGCGGACCACACGAACAACTAATATTCCATATTACAGAGACGTTGCAACATATAAGTGAAGCAGGCCATGAGATAACCTTTCAGTGGCTTCCAAGTCACTGCGGGATTATCGGCAATGAACGGGCAGATCACGCTGCCCGCTCAGCCCATACTGAGGAGCGCCACGTCCCAATTCCTCATTCTAGAACTGACGCAGCACGGAAGCTCCGCCTACTTGCTCGGCAGTGCACCGCGACGCAATGGAATGAGCCACATTTAAGAAACACGCGACTGTACTCACTTGATCCAACACTAAGTCTTCGAGCGCCATCACAGCTTCGCCGTAGAGACGCCACGCTTTTATATCGACTTTGGTTGAGCGTTGCCTTTACTAAAGCCTATGCATTCCGCATAGGGATGACCGACAGCCCAACCTGTGACCACTGCGGCCATGAAGAATCAATTGGCCATATTTTGTGTGCCTGCCCGCAGTACAGTACACAGAGGGCATGCCTTCGCCACGAACTTGACCAACTGGACGACCAAGCGCTATCCGAAAAAAGAATTCTACAACATCGAAAGGACCTACCGTCACAGAAGAAGGCCGTGCAAGCGCTATTGCGTTTTTTGCGATCCACCGGCCTGTGTGAACGACTTTAACTGGAACGCCTTTTGTGTGTGTGTGCCTCCATGTGTGCGTGTTTTCTTTTTTCCTTTTTTTTTTGCGTTTTACTCTCTGTCATCTTTCTAACCCCTATCCCCCATCCCCAGTGTAGGGTAGCAAACCGGAGACTCATATCTGGTTAACCTCCCTGCCTTTCCTCTTCATTCTCTCTCTCTCTCTTAAAACCCTCCCTGCCTTGGTTGGAAAAAATACTGACATAGAAAAGACACTCCAGTTTATGTCAGGAAAATTTGACGAGTTTGAACAAAAGATAATCCCACAGTACATTGAAGTAAAGGCTCTCAGAACGCGGGTGACGGAGCTGGAAGAAAATGACGGGGTTAACACCGCAGTACAACGTGATCTTCAGCACCAGGTAAGCGACGTAGAATTTCGCAGCCGGCGGCTTAATCTAGATGTACAGAGGTGAGCGGCCGTTTCAGAACGCACCCCCGGAGCTCTGCGGAGCAACGCAGCGCCGTCTAGTGTTAGCCGCTAGGTTTGACATAGGTGTACACTGCGCATGCACGTCAAATAGACCCGGCTGCCTGCTTATCGCTTCCTTGTTCCAGTTCCCACCTTGCGCGTTCGCTTCCCGCCGCCAGGGACGCGCTGCATGTCTATGTGGCGTTAATATGACATCATAGAAAAAGAAATTCTGCAAGAGGAGACACTCAGAAAAAACTGGCAACAGAAAACACGTCACGCCTAGTTTCAATGCCATCCGTTATTTCACGCGAGCATCGGGAAAAAAAAAAGAATGTGAAATGAACTTACAGGCAACGTTTTATTAGTTTTGTATTCTTTCCCGTTAAAACTAAAAAGTTTTGTGTATAAATGAACTTATACTTCCTGACTTATTTTTCTTGTGTCACCTAGCAACAAGCTAGCGGCACCACAGCGGCACGCCAGACGCGCCATATGCATGCGTCATTCGCGAGACATGCCACCGAAGCGAGTGAAGCCGGCTGCGCATGTGAAGCTAGCCTGCTCGGCGACCTGTCTCTTTTCGATGCAGCCCGTTTGTCGGGCTCCCGGCGTTTTGTTGCGTTCCGTCTGCATTTCTACATGGAACCGCTGCACTACTGGACTACAGCAAGGTGAGAAATCTTGTTTGACAGTTTGCGACGCACTTCAAGCACATTTAGGCTTACTGCACAAAACTGAACCTATATTGTGACGCAGTTATCGAAAAACAGCTCCGCATTCCAGGCCTAGTTAATTTGAGTTAATTACTCGAACTGGGAGATGTTTGCGACGCTTTCTAAGAGCCCAAGTATTATTATAACTTATTTCGGTAGTTTTTGGCCATGCTCGCCGCACCTGGCTTTGTGACAAAAAGCACCTAGGCCGAGTGGCGCAGTTACCGAAAAGCAGCAGCTCGGCTGTTTGCCGCAGTTAGTTTCGCGTGCACTGAATCTTATTGGAAGAAGTCACTTTACTTTATTTCGCAACCTTTGGGGATACTTTTGAGGCATGCTTGCCGGGCCTGGCGTTGTGAAGCTGTTAGATGCTGTTAGCAAAAAAGCCAGCCAGCCATGGTGAGTTAGTTTTGCGTGTACTGAATCTTAGTGGGACAAGCTTCTGACGCGCTTCGTGGCTCTGCAACAACATATACCTTATTTCGGTACTCACGCCTGTCGAAGACGCGACGAGCGATTTCCGCGAGTGATAACAGGGGACTTCGTTGCTTGCGCCGGCAGGACGCGTAACAGATAACGCTGAGGAGCTCAAGAACTTGACATTTGTTTTCTGAGCCACTGAAAACACGATTTTCACCCACGGATCTGTCTATAGTGCGACTAGAAGGCATTCTGCGTGCGTGTAACATAGTCTGGCTGAGAGCCTTTGTTGTAGCCACCTCTGTGTACTTGGTGTACCATCGCGTCGACTGAGGCCAAGTTGTTCTGGAAGCGCGCAGTCACCCGTGTATTTGTGCTCTTAAAGTGCAGCAAATAATGCCTGGGAAGAGAGGAATGCTTGAAAATCGGATGTTTTCTTCAGCTTTTATGGCATTGTTTGGGAGGTTTCTATTTCCTACGAAACGTATGTAAAAGTGAATTTATCTGTAATGCCGCTCATTCAAGAATTACGCACGTTTCGCCTCTACACGCAATATTCCTGTTAGGTCAATATACCAAAAAGATACATGCTTGGAATTTACTTTTTTTTTTCAGTTGATGGCATCCGGTGGAGCTTCGCACGGCAACGACTGCTGCTTAAGTGGTGCCACAACTTTGGATGAATGCACAAGAAGCCCGGAACGAGAATTTATATACAGCAAAATAGACATTTCGTCATTTCAGAATACGTCTTGCGTTTTCTTTATGAAAGTGCACGTGACACAGATTCGGTAGAGGCTTGTAAAGATGGTTCGCAATCATTTTTACTAAAGAATATAACTATTCCGCGCCAAGGCCTCGCGTGGTTCAGCAGTAGAAGCGAAAAGAAAAAGCCGCGCAGATCAGCGGAGCCGGCGTGGCGTGTACTAACTGGCGTTCAAAACGCGCGCGCCCATAACTGAAACCGGAAGGTGTTAATACCATCCTCTTGGTGCGCTGCAGTCAACTCGGCCGCTGGGCTCTATGGGAGTGTCTGCTCTTGTTGAAATTTCTTTCTCTATGATGACATTGATAAGCCCAGGCAAGGAAGCAAGAGTGATGACGTGTGACCGCGTGTATCCGTAAGCGCACCATGCTCAAAGGCCATGTTGTCTGTTCGCCTGTCTTTGCGCTGCGTCTTAGCAACGACGCATGACGAATTTCGTATCCGTACAGAACGGTGAACTTGCCAGCTCTGCAAAAACACGCGCTCACCAACCATCACTCGCGATTGCTTCGCGAAAGTAGCAGTTTTGCCCAAAAGGCGAGGCACCGATTGCGATATCAAATTAGTAGATAACTACGCGAAGCAACGGTAGTAGCTCTATTGGCTGTATAAGCTTGCAAAATTTCGCTTACCAAATAAATTAACGACCACTGTCACCTGTGCTCAGGTAAACATGAACACGTCTCGCTCGGTGAGCGCAGAAATTCGCCGTCACAATGCTCGTGTGGGGAATCGCAGCAGCAGCTGCGATCGAATTGACCTTCGCCCATTTGTCGCTTCAACGCGAACGAAACGTCGAAAGCACTGCGCATACTAAGCTACCTACGCGCACACTACGCGCGCTCTACAAACATTGCTGATGGCTTTTACGGTAAGGCCCACGCGGGCATTTTTGTGCTCTGGCATTAACTGCGACTTTTGTGACCGGGCGCAAGGCGAACTGACGATCACGGTTCAATCGCGCACGCGATAGGGAAGAAAGTGTGGTGGGAGCACGGGAGGCAGTGAAGGAGGGAGGGAGGGAGCGGGGGCTTCGACTCTGCCAACATGTGCGTGCTTTGCACGGCCGCACGCGGTCGCGCAGCCGTATCGTGAAAGGGATCTGCGGACGTCTCATTTCCTTTGTGTGCGCTGTGTTCTCGCCGCTCTTGCGGTGAAGTGATAGACAGTACTTAGGTCACTTCGCTCACTCCTGCTGCCGCGCTTGCTCACACCATCGTTTTCACGTCGAGTGTCCGCGTTCATCCAGTGTAATTTATTCATGTTTGCTTGAGCGCGCGGACACGATCCTTATCAATTTAGTTAGTAAACGAATCTTCCCAAATTTATGTGGCCGATGAAACTCCTATCCTTACTTCCTATAGCTCTATAATAATTTTCTCTCGCAATCGATGCTTCGCCTTTCGGGCGAAGCTGTGACTCTTTTTCATACCTGACCACACTACGCCGGCAGAAGCGCCGCCACGGTCACCGCACCTCCGATGCATCGGCCGAAACCACTGCTGCAGCCGCGCCGGCACCTCTGACGCGCATGACGTTATGACCACAGAAGTGCCGGTCACGTGCACAGGCGCCATCGCCACGCCCCTCTCAATACCCGTCAAACAATATTGAAATAAAGCGCATGAAGGCCAATATGCTGCATTAAGTGCACTTTGGTTAAAGCGTTCCTCTTAAAACGCCGAACTTATATGGTTCTATTTGTACTCAAGATAGTAAACTTATTTTTGGAAGTTGGTGGAGTGCTTGAAGCCTGCTTTACCTCCCACGTGGGGCTTCCCCGTATTACACTATCTCTCGGGTGGGCTCACGCATTCCTGTCCACGCAACATGATACGGACGTAAGCCGGTCATGGTACCCTCCTGGGAACGCATGCGGGGAATGCATACGGGGGCGAGGGCTAAACAGCTTTGTCGTATATGTATAGCCAACCTCCGAAAATTAGCAGAACTAAGGCAATACGTATTAGGCGATCCAACAACACATGGCGAAGAAGGGATAGTACCGACACCTCGACTAATCTTCGAAATGAACGCCTTCACTATATACTTCCGTCGCCTCTTAATGTATATGTTCTCATTATTGTCGATTTGCTTTCCTGTTTGCGCGAACAAATTCATACTATGTATTTAAATAACATGGCTTACGTTTACTTACGTCTACGTTTTGCTGTTGCATGTATTATTTGGTGATTCCTTGGTGTGCTCATATATGCTTTCTAAAATTGCGTTAGTTCCAGTACTGCCTCTTTGCTCAACATAAAGTTTGTAGACTTGTCAAGCTGCGCTGACACAGCTTTTTTCTACAGCGCCTTCATCTGTACTGTAAGAAGGGAAAATAAAATTGAAATTGAAGCTCAGACACTGATGGAGCATATGAGCGACATGATTTCCTTGCAAAGCCTATAAATTATAAATGCGCCAATTGTATAGGAGTACAGAACTTGTGACACGATGCCTTATGTTAAATACAATTGCCGCTCTTGTGTTAATAGCAAAATGCTGCAAATAATCTACACATTCACAAAATAGCGGAAAACTACGAGGCTTATACAGAGACAATGAATGCACTTATTGTGCTAACTAAAAGCACCTTGAACGTGCTCACATAGCCATCATCGAAATTAAGAGCGAACTATGGCCTTTTAATTTGCGCTTCTGTTTCATATTTCCTTATGGCATCAACAAATCTACGAGGATGTGTTAACAATGCCGAAGAAGTGGTGCACTGAAAGATACAATGTTGAGGCCATCTCCGGATATGTTCTGAAGTTAATTATGGGCCTGTGTTTATCGGTCGGCGCACATGGTGTGCTTTTTTCCACACAACCTATCTATGTGCCGAGAACGTTTGACACTCGCACCTACATATCCTGGTTTTATAGACATCTGCAGAATGGAATACTGTGCCTGCATTTAAGTGCGTGAAAATGTGTGCTCACTAAAATTAGTGCCCGCATTTTACGCTTCAATTTTCAGATATGTCAGTGCTTTTAACTTGAAAGTAAAACGTTTTCATACCAAATGCTCGTATTAGAGAAGCGTCGTCGGAAAATTGGGACACAAAGCCTTAGATGACATCTTACAGTTCACTCATTTGGAAGCACCTTTTCGATTATACGGTCCTTTGCGACGAAACATCATCTGTAGGTGCGATGCGTACTGTCACTCGTTCTTAGTATCCTATGAAACTGTCCACAGAAACCGAGAAGAGGTGAGCATCAGATATAAATGAAAAAAAAGAAAACGAACAAACAAACGAACTAAAAAGATTTGCATTGTTTTTATTGTGTGGAATGTTATCAACCTAATTACAAAAATAGTATTAAATTGTAAAACCTATGATATGTTACGGGGATGTTGCGAGTATATAAAAACTACATTTACAATATATATACAGGAAGAGTCAGAACAGCTAAGATGGCTGACCACCAACAACACGCAACAGCCAGCGCCTCCGATCTTCTTCTTCCTCTCTTCTCTCATGCTTCCGTAACAATATTATTAGCGGCCACTTTTTTGCCGGTGTATATATATTGTTCTGTTCTTTGCGGACTAAACTTCAATTCTGTTCGCCTCCAGTGACAGGATGCTGCGTCGCCCTACTACAACCTCCTAAATAAGTTGTTGTACTCGTGATAAAAAAAAAAATAACACGCTGGTGTCAGACAGTTGGCACATTGAATAAAACAGTGAAGGAGAATAGCTGCAAAAATAATGGTGAAACTAAATTAAAATTAAGATTGCTAGCCTTCTGTTGATCATGCTTCTTTGTTTTCTTTGTTGCCTAGGTTCGATTTTTGTTGACAAAGATGTGCGTGGCGTACATTGGTGTGTACGTGCTTTGACATGTTGTGCGTGTCCTATTCCTGATGTTCCTCTATCTCGGCACTTGTGCAGACTTGGTGCGCACCTCATTTCTCTTTGAATCCGGACAAACTAGCTTGCGATAAAATCTACGTGCTGTAAAGGGGCGCGTAAAAGCAGAACTCCATTTATGAGCCACTGCTTTACGCCGTCTGATTCTGGCATACGTGCGCCCCTGTATGTTTCACCCGTGTGCAACAACTGTGCATGACATTTAGTCGAGCGTGTTTGCTCGCTTCGCTACATATACGCTTACACGTCAAGCGCAGACCACTCAGGCGTGCACGTACTCGTGGGAGCAACAAAATACAATAAAAGAAACAAACACCAAACGAAATTAAATCGGACAGAGTTGGCCTCGTGCCACCCAAGCGAGCCAACTTCTCTGGAAGGGGATTAACCTGCTTTTTTTTTTTTTTTTTTGCGACTCAGTTGTTTTCTGGCCACATTCATTTGCCAAGGATCCGCCTCACAGCGGGTATGCAACGGCCCGTCATTGGAGCTGCGAGCTGCAGTGAAAGCAACGGGCAGCTCGGGAATGAGCAGTACCGGCACATCTGACTTTATAGGCCCGAAATAAAGTGCGCTGTACGGAAGGCCTTACGTCGAACACGTAAGTATACAAGCACGACAGGAACTGACGGCAAGATGCGCTTCACCGGCTCCGTGAAGCACGTAACACCTGCCTTGGCGATATAAGGGCAGGTGCTAGTTCAACTACTGGATCCTGACAGAATCTCCCAGCATATATATATACATATATATATATATATATATATATATATATATATATATATATATATATATATATATATATATATATATATATATATATATATATATATATATATATAATGGCGTATTTGTTAGTGTTTACGTGAGAACATTCGAGGCACTTACGGCAGCACGTTTCTTTCTTGTCAGATGTATTTATTTGAATCTTAACAAGTGTGAGTCATGGCACGTGCTCGATCAGCGTGCCGCCAAGCTCGCGTTAATGAGGATGAAAGTGTGTGAGATTACAGAGAAATTCTCAAAGAGCGGGCAGAGCTTATACTTTAGCCGTTTATTAGTAGCTTGGCAATAAAACGAATTGCCTGTATCTCATATAATGGCTGGCCTGATCAATTAATTAAAGCTTACAAACACTTAAGTGCTAAAGCTTTCGTTTAGCATGTTGCTCCGAACGTTGTCCTGCTTTAATAGGCTGTTTCAATCGCTGTTGGATAGTTTCTCATATGCCCGTCTTACCAAAGTAAATGGAACTTCCATTAATGACTTTCTAAATCTGCTGTTGATGTACCTTTCTATAATTTAGTTTTCTTTTACGCCAGCCCCACTTGTGCTCTTTCTCAGTTGCGCTCACCCGGCTCCGGGTTTTTTCCGGCACGAATACAGGCACGACAAAGACAGAGAGGGGCTTGTTCTTCCAATCGTTCCTTCCCACGTTGCCATGATTAAAGGCGTATTGATGATGACGCAGACAGAGCAAAGCAAAAACGTTAACTATAACATTAGGACGCGGCAGTGAAGCACACCAACGAATGCCGCACGTTTGCGAAACGGGGAAAGGTGAAGTACGCCAGGCACATGATTTTGATCGCGGCGCTGGTTCAACAGGCCGCGTTGTTGTAGAGTCCGTACACTGCGCATAATAAAGGCTCTCTGAAATCGTTAAGGCCGATGCACGCGTCGGATGAAAGCACCGATACCGAGCACCAACAATTCATCACGTTCTTGGGGGTCCCTTACTCGAATGCAGCTCCGGCTTGACTATGGTGAGCGCACACAGAAAACATGGGCTTATTGACTTATTGATTAAGTCCTGCCCTGCCCACCGCCTAACACTTCTTTGTTTGATATAAAAGCGCTGTAGATGTCCAATGTTAAACTCTGAACTAGTCCAAATTTATATATTAACTAATCGTGCAACATATGTGCCTCTGTAGAAACAGATGGGCAACATAATACTTCAATTTCGCACAGGCGCTGCTCATCATTTGCGTGGAGCTTAATCACTAAACAATTTGCTTAGATTATTTCCTCGTGACGTTGCAGTTCGTGTGTGAACGAACGGTGGTACTTAAATAGTTAGCCTAGAAAATATTAACTCACCGCACAGGTTACTCTGCGACACGTCGTGAATATGCTCAATGGAGTAGTTTCAGTCTTCGTGTACATACCGCTTTGCCGTAGTCAGTCTCTTTAAATTTGCATCCGACAGGGGCTAGTGGATGTCGGAATTTGGACTGAGACAACACTGTCCACTGCACCCACCTGAAATTGTCTTTATGAGGCCCATATCCCAGCGAGAGACTGCGTTGATACATCATACAAGAGAAGAATACCACCATTTTCAGTAATTTTCCTTGGTGGCTACGAACTAACAAATGGAGATATCCAGGTTTGCCTGAACCTCGCCAACTTGTCTCACTGAGTCAGCGCGTGCCGGACAGTTAAACGTAAAAGCACGACCCGAAGTTCACTTAGCTGGACAAGTGGGTACCAGCAAATGAAACCTAACCGACGAGCGTTCGTGAGGTCAATGTTCTGCATGCGGATTGTGCCTTGGAAGAGACGGGTGCAGTGGAAGAGAATGCATGCGATGGTTTGCGAGACACGAGTAAAGCTATGCACGTCTTTAGTAGGACTGATGTCATTCAGTACATTTAATCGCAACCAAGGACTGCCTAAGCAAAGTCATACGTGTGCCATTGCTAAGTATTGGTTCTACGCCGCCACTTTTCGCGGACTGGAATCAGATTGAATGCCTTACATGGGTTGTTGTGGCAGCCTCCATATATCGCAGCGTTCTGTGTGTATTCACAGAAAAAAGTTGCGCGTTGACGTTCGCGTATGCACGGAACGGGCCACCGTGTAGACATAAACTGGGTACGCACCGCCGCTCTTTCAGCACTTTTTGCCCAACCACTTGCAAAGGCAAGGGGGGCACCAAAAATCTGATTAAGGCAAATATTTATGCATGCTAGCGCGTAGTAGCCGCCATCTCCACATTCATCGCGTGAATAGACGCGATGCGAAGTGCGCTAGGCAGCGAGCTTGAGGGGAGATTATCTTTTATGCACGACAGCACATTTGAAAGCAAACAAACGAAGGAAGCGCGAAGCATGAACGCACTAGACGTTGAAGAACGGAAGGTTCATTGCAAAGGTATGTACACATCACTTACATCTGTTTCTTTTTCTCTTTCTTTCCCCCGCAGCATAGAATTTGGTTTTCTCCAATCGATTAAAAGCGGTTTGTATTTTTCTGTGTTTTTTCTATCAAGTTGCTTCGTGCAGGGTGGCTCTACTTTCCTCCGCCATCTAAGCCTGCATTCTGGCTGAAGTTATAGGGCTTGTGTCACTTCTGACAGCTGCGGCTGACACTTTTTTCTGTTATCCAGCGCGGAGGGGCACTGATTCCCCGGGGAGATTTACATTCGAGGAATTTGAGCGTGATCTGAACTCGCTTTCAATGATTCGCGTCTCTTTTCTGGAACAGCCAGTGCAATTCGCCGGAACCATAAAGTCCAACTGGGGATGTGAAATCCAGGAAAGTCCCTGCTACCGATTTCTGTTTCTTTTTTTTTTTACTTCTGGTAGAGGTACATTTCCACTGGCGCCCGTGTGTTTCATTTAAAAATATAATTTCCAGCATACACGCGATATGCTCGCTGAATGTTAAGCAGAAAACCAATTTCGTTGACATCGGGTTCATAGAGCGGCGTAACGGCCAGTCCCTGGATGGGCACCGTTCATCATTTACGTTGCTTTAGTCGAGGCCTTCAGTGTTTAGTCTACCAGAGCGATGAATATAACGTCGTGGCCTGACTTACGAATCGTGCTCTAGAGTCTACTGAATTAAAGTAACATAACAGATGCGCGGCAGCAAGAAACGCACACCTACCCACTATGGTGACTCAGTGGTCACGGCGTTGTGCTGCTGAGCACGATGTTGCGGCCTCGAATCCTGGCCGCAGCGACCTCCGTTCGATGAATGCAAAAACACTCCTGCACCATTTTTGCGTGCACATTAAAGGGCCTTAGGAGGCTTAAAATGAATATGGTGTCATGCATTACCGCGTCCCTTAGGACCATGTGTTAGGTTTGGGGGTGTTACACTGCCTAATTTATGTCACCTTTTAAGACCGGTATACCAAGACAAAGTACGGAAAGACTACTCAGTCCGGTCACGAAAATAGCAGGAACACACGGCCGAAAGCAAAGGGCGTGTTACATGTAACGAATCAGGTTAAGCACTGTTGTTCTGCTCTTTATTTCATCATACAATTTTAGCGCTGCGTACGTTGCGTAGGCAAAGCCGTTGCGTACAGAAGATCGCCACGTTCTGCAAAGTGCGCATGTGCAGAACGCAACAGGAACGGTACGTGCTGCGTCCGCGGCCGCCGCGTACACATGCAGCCGATTCTTGCGCGCGTACGTGGAGAGCCTCGCATGCGGCTCTCGTGATTCTCGTTTGTTCTGCAGAGCGCTAGACAAAGGAGTTTCGCAAAATGGAGGCGTCAAACGCGACCTGGAGGGGGCTGCACTTTTCAATGCCGACGATTTGGCTTTGCTGCCTAAAGTGAACCTTCAGAACACATTCCAGGATTCTGCATGGTGAAAATCCATAGCAAAAAATATGAACTTTTTTTTAGGAATTGTTCAGTGTGCGCTCATGGCGTGAAAGGCTCGACCTCCTCTTGGCGCAGTTCGTCGCAAATGACCGTGCCAGGCTCAGAAAATCAGTACTCAGTTTTAAAGCGAAAGCTTTTCGGGCCACGAATTTGCGATTTCGCCGTTGCGGTGCTCCGAGGAGGCGCATGACGTCACAACGTGCGCCTCGCCACGGATATTTCTCTCTCGCTCGCTTCCTAGCCACTACTGCGCGTGCGCCACTAGTAGCACCGAGCCACAGGTGTTCCGCCGCTGCGCAGCGCCGCGCCTATCCGCCATCGCCGTTTGGTATGACGTCATACCGCGTTCCTCGTCATCACGCGGACAGGAACGAATACGCTTTCCGTGTGTGCATGTCTGTGTTGCATCGTAAGCCACCGATGCGATCTTGGAAGCCACGCAAACGACTTCGCGCGGAGTTAATGGCGCCGCCGATGTAGGGAGCAGCGTATCCAGAGGGAAACACTCGAGACGAGGCCGGCTGCACTACACGCCTCATATATGGAGCGTTTTGGTGGTCGATATACGGGTTATTGCTACAATGCTTCATTGCTAATTGTATTAACGTCGACCTTGTTAGTAAGATACGGAGGACCTTTCTTTAGTTTCTGTACTGCTTACAAAATTGAGCAAGATTCTAAATCATAATTCTGACAGAAAGCACTTCGACAGCAGCTTCTCATTATTAGTTTTCTGCACATGTTTACGGATGAAAAGGTTGATGGATCTTAACAAGCATTCTGTATAGTCCCCAAAATTTCCAGCTTGCACCCTGGGCCCACTCATAAAGCTGATATATGATGAACCCTTAATGAAAAAAGTACTTAAGCTCGCCAAGCAGTTTTTCAACCGTTTCAAATTGCCTCGTTTATTACAAGCCGTAAGTTACGTCGGTATACATACATCATTAAGGCCTGCCTTGAGTAAGGTGCTCTAACCTGTCTCGCACCCTCTTTTTGTGATTCATACGCAAAAGACCCGCGCGAAAAGCGCGCCGTACTCTTTGTAAATTTGACATATTCCAGAACATGGTGTTATTTATTCCCAAAGCAGAGTTTGGCGGCATGAACTTTCGGTAAGGTATTTCAAGCTCCGCAAATGGAGCTTCACTTAAGCTAGAGCCTGTCCCGGTAGTGTGTTCCTTGCGATAAGAATCTTTCTTGCTATTGATTTTCTCTCTCGCAGAAGTACTTGGCAGCTAACATCATTGGCACGAGAAGCGAGCCGTAAAGGTATTGAAGTGGACAAGGCCAGGTGTCACCAGCAAGTAAAAAATTTCAATGCGTCATCAATGTGGCATGTGCTGGCAGTTCCTAGTGCGTACTGTCATGAGGTGTATCATCAACTCATTATCAGTATCACCTGAGCAATTTCACGCGCCAATAAAAAGATATCACGTCGAGTAAATTATCTCTCTTTTCACATATAAGATAAAGATATGATATTCTGGCACACACGCTAATATTTCTAACTATTTGTATGCACATTGCTAAGCAAATGTGATAAACACGTCAGTAACTTATGCACAAACCTGATTGCCGCTACGTTGGAGAGGAACAAAATCTACGGAAACCTAAATATGGACATTTCCGCGTTGCGGTTTTCAATTGTTTGTGAAAATAGTATTCTTCGTTTTCGATGTAAAATTTCGTGCCTTTTTTACGTACATTTAGCAAGTCGATACACCCCAATATGAAATCACATAACGTAACTTTGTTTCGTTATGTTTTCTTGTATCGTTTTTCGGTAGTTTGACCGCAGGCGAGCCCCATCAAAGGAGAACCCTCAAGTGGCATATTTATTCTGAGTAAGGTAATGTTCGAGTGAGAGCCTGCTTGTACAATCTGTGACTTGAATATATGTTTTTTTTTTCCCTGCAAGCTATGTCATTAACAGCAAAGGCTGCCTCTTGTGTTCTGGCTGCGCACTCTACATAATGCCGAAACTAAAAGCCTTCCATGGTGGTCTAGTTGCTAGGGCATTGCGTTGCGAAGTGCGAGGACACGAGACGGCGACAGTAATACTCTCTTCGCTGCCCGTGTCTACATTTGTAGACAATCTCTAAAGACGACTAGTTCTGAGCGAAAAGTTGCGAGGAAATAAAATTGCTAGCCTTTCTTAGCGTGAACTATGGTTCACTAGACCTAAAAAGGAGGAAGCCATATCTTGGCTGAGGTGGCTGTAAAAAAAATGACTACGTGCGCTCGTGCAAACCTTCCTGTCCACTGCCAGTGTCCACATGTGTGGACAAATACTGAAGCCACGTACACCTCAGCAAGAAGTTCCATGGCATTAAATGCATGCAAGATTGTCATATAGTTTTACTTTGCCCTACTTCTAATAGAGAGCACCATATCTAGGCGGCTGCTAAATAAAAGAAAATGCCTGCGAATAGTTGAAGAGATCTTTTCACTACTTGTGTCCACATCGGAGGACACGGTTTCTTGGCCTTGAAATGCTTTTTGTCACACAATATTTACAGCGAAGCTAAAGGCTAGTTCCTTCAGGATCGTGTCTATGCGTAGACACAACTCTCCATACCTGGGCCGATCCCGAAGAAAGCGCAATGCCGGGCCGACCGGCGGCGGTGTGAAGCAGGCCTTAAGGGGCCCAGATACACAGCATCGCTGCTCACCCTGTCATCAGAGAGTGGAAGGGCACTGAGTTTTTTCTCTGAGCTCCTGAAATACTTTGAAACAATATTTTCGGAACAGTTACTCATTCCCTTGCTTACAGTTTTTTTTTTTTTTTTTTTCGTAGTGAAAAGGCTACGGTAAGCGTTGCATTCAAGAACGCTGGTGTGTCGTGGTTTGGGTGTGCATTGAAAAAATGCTAAAGAGAAAGCTTATCTGAGCGGTATTACTAATTCATTCTTCTACAATGCCATAAGAGCGAGCATTACCATCAGAAGGCGCTTTGTATCAACCAGAACAGAGCCCAAAACAAGATGGGAGGCGACGTCACATTGATGTTTTTGGACAAGGTCGCAATGACGTCATGGATATTGCCATCGTCAGCTCAGGCCTAGTGAAATTTTTATCTAGGAAATATAGACGGCGTTGTATTCTAGAAGAGCAAAAGGCTGAACTTAATGAGTTTTATATTCTTTCATTAGGCCCCAATCACCCAAATATGTAAAATTTACTTGAGCGCCCGTGATGCCACGTTGACTATCAGTGATGGGATTTCGGTGTAAAATAAAAAAAAAAAACTTCCACCTATATTCTATCTGCTACTAATCAACCTATTACTAGAACGTTAACTAAAATAAAGTTTTTAAATACCATTTCACCAGTCTGAACTATTTTATTGTGTCTCGTTAGCGTCTTTTTGAACTTTTAACGGCTGGAGGTCCAAGGTAATTTAAGCCTTTCATAACGACCACCATCATAGCCCACTTCGGAAGTTAAATGGCTAATTATGAAGTTTAAATACCAACGTTCGTTTAAGTCAGAACTTCGAAGTCCGCTTGTCGCTTCAACCAATGTCGCAGGTGGTTTTAAACGAGACATAATAAAAATTTTGCAAAAACTGCACTCGGTGGTGTTTGGTGGTGTCAAGAAAGTTATTGACTGTGGCCTTTTCCTAAACAGTTCATATCCAGCCCACGGTTTCTGATTCACGAGCACAGTAACTATAAGACAAGAATTGACAGTACACAGTTCAAAGGTTAACCATCACACGCTGTGATTGTATAGCTGCGTCTCGCAACATTCTAGGATGCGGCGTACATTAATTACCACTGACCAAGAGGAAGACACTGTGTATTCCGCTCATCTGACTAATGATACTTTGTCGTTATTCAACGGCTAAGAAAACTTTATCGTTTGTTATATTCACTTGTTGAAGCCTCGAACCTGAAGCGTCGTGCTGTGGCCTACCATAAGGTTATCGCCCCGGCCTCCGGCAAGAGTGGAGAAACTACCAACATCTGCCAACAAAAGACACATTAGCGTTCGGTGTGTCTTTTTTCATGTTCCTGTCCGTGTCCATTTTTACGCGCTAGCGCGATGTCCCCTTCTACGAATAACCACCAACTAGCCCAGCTTTCAGTCTTAAATACCAACATAAAGCAGTGGTTCGTTTTCGCTCACCTGCTCGTCCATACCAGGCTACCAATATTAGACTGCACACGTTAGAATAAAACAGATTTAATAGCTTGCGTTAGCCATAAACAAATGGCTGTGGAAAAATATATATTTCCACCGCATCGTGCCATTTCGTTGATCCCGGGGGCAGTTAGGACGGCGCACTTAATGGCGTCGAATTACGTTAATATCGCGCGATGACCTTCGGCACAATAGCTCGGCCTTTCTACATTATCTACCCTGAGCTATCACCTTCTTACAAGCGGGGCGTAGCGATTAGGAGTCATTCCGTGCTCTGGGCTTTTGTTTCCTGCATCTCGAGGGCAAAGGTGCGGTACACTCCCGAGGCGAGCGGGGTTCCACGCGTGAGCCTGTGAAGGCAGCCTCACCCGTTCTCAAGCTATCGCGTTTCGTCTACCCCAGGCTCAGTGCTTTTTGCTTACAACGACGGCTGCATTGCCCTGCGGTCATCATCCCGCTTCTTTGAGGACAAATGGTCGAGTCGCCACGTTGAAGGCGCACACCGAGAACGGGTTTCAGTTCGCCTCTTTCATTTAGGACGGCTCCTGCTGCAGCCGCTGCTAGCCACAAACTGTATACATTGTCATGCACATTTCCCATTTTTGTTTTTTGTACATGTGCCTCAAATGCCGAACGAAACGGCACCATTTACTTCTGAGTTAATTGCTCCAAAGGAGGTGTGAGGTCCATAGCCTTCATGTTCCCTCTTGTGGCCTCTTGCTCCTACGTCATGTTCGGCTCAATTGCTAAATAAGTATGCCCTAAATTCGTGCTCCTGCTGACAGCCACTCAACGTCTCCACAAACAGAGACAAGAGCTGTTCTAGAAAAGCTTTCTGATGCATCCTGGAGTACAAAATAGGTAGTTATCAGAGTAAACTTTTGAGCCAGTTAAGCATATCTGACAAGGATCAACCGCAATACACGCAACCGATTGAAGACGACACGGTAGGGATAAGGGCTACTATATAGCAACTGTGTTTATTGGAAGTTTTGCGCTGCAGCAGTACAACGTGTGCATGCACCCAGGAATCTCTGAAACCAGTAGTAAAACAAGAAACAGACAATAAACAAAACAAAACGATTCCATAGAAAGCACGCACAAGCTCATTGTCAAACGCGGTAATCGAGCTGTATATCAGCACAACAGAAGTCATAAAAACCAACAAAAGCGAATAATGAACTAGCTAAGTTGCAGCAACCCATGTAATGTGTTTCATTGTTCAAAAGTGCTACCGAATAAAAGCAAAAACACATCAGGTTCACTATTTTCTACTGCCCCCAATTCCATTATCTGGTTTTATACAGTGAAAAAGTTCCAAAAAGCACTCACAGTTATTAGTAGAGCTTCTCCCATCCGTGTCGTCTTCCTTTGGTGATGTGTATTGCATGAATATCTATTTTGCATTCGAAAAGATGAAGCGAATTTTAGTGCAACACAAGACAAAACAACTGATAAGATTACAAGGCACTTGTTTTCCTTCTCTGTTTCAGTCTTTTGCGACACTAACGATTTCAGGACTATTTCATTTCTGGTATAAGCTTTCTGAACTGCCGCAAGGGCTGCGACCGCTGAGGGCCATCGGAATAGTGAAAGTAGTGATGAATCGGTATTCGTGCGTTATGGCATTGAATTGTGTATTCCCGAAAAAGGAAGGCATCTATGCACATTGCTCGACGATTCAAACGCCACACTATGAGCGCATGGCTTTTCGCGCCACCGCTGGGGGCTGCGGTCACCAAGCTGATGCATTGTAGCTTGTGGTGGAAAGGAGGGCCTTAGTCCCCCATTGTAACATTAGGTCTCCGAGCGGCAACCCAGAGCATACTAGTTGGTGGCGCAAAACGCGCCAGCCAATTTGCTCCGATTAGCGCGTTTTAATTTCTGAGAAATGTTCATTTTGAGAGCATGGGCCAAAAGGCAAGAAAATATTCAGCGTCAAGGAAACGTGGCACATAGCCACGTTCGACAACATCATCTAAGCCAAACCACCTTGCTCTAAACTTTCTGAATTCACAAAGCTCTCCTGGGACAGCACGTGAGTCTCAAATTAGTAGTCGTTCGGTGACGAACACCCCAGTTTCTGTAAGAAAACGGGTGAAAACACCAAAGTATGCTACTCGCTTCAATATGGCAGAAAGTTCCAAAGATATGAAATCGGTTCGTTAAAGGAATGATGCAGGTTAAGACGTCTATTTGTTACAGTAGGATATTCATGTAGGATTCGTTGTTTCGTTGCACAATTCCGCAGAGAACCGATGGAGGACCGGCATATTTACAGTCGTGGTACATCCGTCTATGCGTATACGCCGACTCGATACGCATATTGGTACTGCCCTCTTTTGAGCTATGTCGCTCGATAACGTAATTTCAGTCAAACGGAAGTCTTAGGGAGAATTCTAGAAAAGCGTTTAGCTTGAAAGGTCGCGTCTGAGCTTGTCAGAGTAGCAAAATGCGGACGCGCATTTGTTAGCAGTCCTATCGGAGAAAAGCATGCAATAGGCCGGAAGTAAAAACCATATAATTTTACGTGAATGTAAAAAAACTCAGTGCCCGTCCACTCTGTAAAGAAGGATGACCAGCGAAGCTGTGTATATGGGCCTCTTAATGGCGAGCTGCAAGACCGCCGCAGGTCGACCCGGCATTGCACTACCTTCGGGATCGGCTAACGTGTGGCAGTGCTTAGCGCCTCCTTCACCTCCACCGCTGGTCGGCCCGGCATCGCACTTTCTTCGGGATCGGCCCACGTTTGTGGACTGCTTAACGACTGCTTCACCTCCGCCGGGGGTCGGCCGGGCATTGCACTTTCTTCGGTATCGGCCAGAGTATGGGGAGTTTTTGCCTTACCACAACAACACAAAAAGTTCCTTAGATGGTAGAGATATACAGCTTCGCTGTAAAATAAAAGTATCATTTAATATCAATTATTACAATGGTAATCAGCCGAAATTGTGGTTTTTGAAAGAGGTGAAGCGCTTATACTGGCCTGTTTTGGTGACCGATTTCCTTTCCGTAATTTACAGTACCTTCTACGCAGCAGCATTCCCGGCTTCGGATTGTGCGAGCCCAATGAATGCTGAGGAGCCCAGGTTCTTGCGCATAATCTGGTACTCCGAAATTACGTCGAGGAGCCCTAGAAAATCGGCCACCTTCAGGCCACCCACATTCCGAGAGTAAACGCGATCCGATTGAGATAAGAATAAGCGGAAGCGGATGGAAGATACTACCCTTGCTCTTCTCGGTAAGCCAAGTCTCATAACCCAACTCTAAGGGGCCACGAATATTCTAGCCTATAGCCAGCCCCTGCTGATAATCGCCAAATGACAGGAGAACTGGCTAAATAAATGCGTCTCTTTAACAACAAAGAGAGCCCTGGATGTCATGCCCTTGCGTTGTCTGCTCGTGCTTAGAGTGATGTAACCAGGTCCTTGTATTATTAGCGTGTAAATTTTATTTCTTTGGTTAGAGAACATCTCGCCTTCCTTTATCGTTTTGCACATTGAAGAAAAAGGGAGATGGATTACCATGCTTTTGTGGTTCTCTAGCTGAGAGATGAAGTTGCAGTGCTTACACAAATACAAAAATTATTTTATGCATTTAATCACAGGCAGGTATCTTGCTACAAACAAAGTAGGATGATAACTAAGTACTAATAATATCTTGAGTTCGTAAATTTTTGATCAGTTTGTAAAGGTATAATTCCGGCATGGATATATAGAAAAATAACTGAAGTGCATTTGAGGTACATTTGTAACACAGAAAGTAAAGGAAATATAAGGGTTTTATCGGAAGTTGCTAAAAGTGGCACAAAATTTCCTTGGTAAGAAAGCCGTTGCAAAATGGTTCACTACCTACATATATTTGTGCTGTTTCTTGTTCCACAATGCAAGTATTGCAATGTAAAAGTGTACTTAGCAAGTTACGCCAGTTTGACTTGTATATATTTTGCTAGCCGTGCAGGGTAGTTAGTACTGTCGAAGAAGTACGGGTAAGGCTGCCTTTGCAATATTTACGCTATTAGAATGAAACATTGAAGAAAGTAAATGGTTTCTTTAACCATATATGTCAGTTTGACGAGTGGCGAGAAATGCCTGATGCATAAACAAATTCGACTTACTTTAAGTTACGAGTGAGACAAACGTTTCGTCTTACTTCCTAAACGTATTTTTCCTGGTTGTAAGCTCACTTAACGTTGATGAATTAGAACATAAGGTGTTTCCAGGTGGCACTGAAGCAGTGATATGAACAACTACTTGCGAATAAAGTGACATGAGACGTGTAATTTTTTATGTGCCACCTTAACTTCCATCGCTGTAGGCTATCCTTCACTGCGTACACTATCTTCCCGCTCTTCTTAGTAATAAAATATCTCGCGCAACCGCCAGACAAAACATACCGTGTGTATAGGCGTTTGTAGCACCTATACTGTCAAAGGATATCCTACTCGCGAATTCGCACGAATAAGCATTTTTATAGCAATGAAAGCGGAAAAATTATGCCAGAAAAAGGCATGTCGCGAACAGTTTCGGGCTCTGTAATTACCTAAAGGCAATTCGGCTAGGTTCTTGAAGTACATGCCTTATAGAGTAAATTATGATGCTCTAGCACTTGTCTACTATAACTCTCCAGTATATTACTGTTGGTACTACTCGGAACTTCTGTATGTGTCAAAAGAAGCACTGTGGTCAATTAATGTGCTACTCTTTTGCAGCCATGCAGAATATGTCTTTGTAAGGGCGACAACGATAGCAATGCTACCTAGACAGTGTGTGACCGGGTAGTATTATAGAGAGAAAAGACCGAGAAATGAGCAAAATTCGAGTTTTCGGTTTGTTACCCTACACTGCGGCGGGGTGAATAGGGTTAAGAAAGAGAGCAAAATGGGGGATGAAAAAGGAAAAAAAAGAAACATGAAGGGCATTCCGCTTAGTCACTTTCACCCAGGCCAGTGCATCTCAAGAGCCATGGTAGCGCTTGCAGGGCCTTCTGATGCGATGTTAAGTTCCGTCGATTCTGTGAAGTATGCCATAAATTATACTGATGATCAGGTAGTCCTGTGTAAATTAAATGAACAACTATGTATTTGAACCTAATGCTCTGCGGAAAGCTCCGAGGTCCTTTTTCGGCTAAATTTCGAGATTCTAAGATTTTTATTATCGAAGTACATGGGATGCATTGCATGTTACATATAAATACAGAAGCTCTCAGTCACATCACTGAGAGTGAGACCTCCTATGAAAACATACATCAGACAGCAACGTTTCGTTAAACAGTAGCAAACACATTAAATTGTGTTATAGAAAATGTTCAGTTAAGCAATAACTAAAACATACATAAATATAAGAGCGCTTATTATGAATATTAATATGTGTTTCTGAGTTTACCAGTCATGAGCGCAAAGCCTTTCTAATTATTTCGAAGGATCCCTTCGTGATACCTACAGGCAAGGAATTCCAAAATGTTACTGATGAGAAGTTTGCAGTAAAATTGCAATAGTTGGTCCTGGGTTTACATAAGAGAAACATATTTAATTCTGCAAAGCGAGTTCGTCCTACAAGAGGAAACTTATTAGTGTGCAGTAAAGGAATTAAAAGGTTTCCGTTGACATAGTTATATATCAGAATGCTGAGAAAGTATCTCTTTAGTTTTTGAACCCACAAAATGTCATGTGACCAGTGTAAGCATGACGCATTGGACATGAAACTGCTGAAGCTTATTATTCTTATTGCTTGATTCTGGAGACACTGAAGGGTTAACAAGTGAATAACGTACGTGGTTCCCCATGCTAAGAAGCAATAGGCAACATTTCTGCGAAAGAATGCACAATAAAGCGACAACAAATTTCAATACAAAAGAAAGGATGAACTTTAGGTAAAACTTGAATGACTTACGGTGCTTTTACGTAAGCAGTGACACGTGAGTAAAAGATTAAATGTTCATCTAGTCTAAACATTGCCGTAGATGTCGCATGAAGTCGAGTATCACCTACGTATACAAAGGGATTGTTAGGAATAATTCGGCTAACAAAGTTAGATTTTTTGGCATTTATATTTTTATTATGGTCATGTTGAACCAGCCAACAACATTTACCAAGTCGGTACTTAGATTAAACAACATCGAGTTGACCTCTTTATCGGTGGTTATTATAGTAGCGTCGTCCACATAAAGTAAACAGGAAGAATGTACAATACTTTGCGGAAGATCATGGATGTAGATCAGAAGTAAAAGCGGGCTCACTGTTGACCCCTACGGCACGCGGATGTTGATGTTTTGGGGGTTAGAAGAGGTACCAAGCTTATGTACTATTTGTTTGCGATCATGCAAATAACTACGAATTTGTTCTAATGGGGGCCAAGATACACCGAATGACTCCAGTTTCTGAGACAGAAATGTCGTGCACAATCGGATAAAAAGCTTGGGAAAGTCAATAAATACACCACCAACGCCATTACCGGTGCCAATAGCAGATTTAATCTTGTCTGTTAGTGATATTAGAGATAATTAAATTGAGTATCCCAACTACAAGCACTATGGTTCGTCTGATACCGAAGTAATAATAGCTAATAGCAATTATAGTAAGGTCTTGCGCGCATTTCAGCGGTGCCGCAGACTCTCCTCCTGGTGATCCCCTAATCGTGTATTCAAACAAAGGGTCCTTGTAGTTCAGACGATTTCGCCCTCAAGCTAGGTCGGAATTTCTTTTCAGCGCCTTCTTCTGTATAGCCTGTTTTTCAAGGCAGAAACATTTGTTTTCTCTGTCTCTTATTTCCTTCTGTTATTTAGAACCAACTCGCACTATATTTTATGATCTGAGCATTTCGTGAGCTCCCGGTTTTGCTTGTGGCCCAGATGCTCTGAAAAACAAGACAATGCGATAAAAAACGTAAAAGTAGTAAGCTGTGGAGTGAAAGTGCTGAAAACAATGATTAAATGCTGGTTCGCGGACAGATAATAGATTTTAAGACCTTTCTTTGTTTTCAGCCCATTCTTTACGGCAAGACAAGCGAGAAATCGAAGTTGTGTAGTCGACATCTGCATGCATGTTGTTCTGGGGGCCGTGAGGACTGACCGATCAACGCACAAATCATGCGCCTCGTAGTAATATTGTCTGTTTTTCGGATTTCTTTCTTTCTGAGAAGCTACGTTAATCTCAGAACCAAGTTTTGTTGTACTATTAAACTCTGGTTCATTGCAGTGTAACGTATTCTTGCAATGTTACGAGGAGAAAAAAAAGGAGTTCATATCACGAGCCCGAATAGACCGAATAGAAAGTGGTCTTAGGCGGCAACAGCGGTTCATCATTTGTATTGATGGGAAGAAAATCATTATGTTAGAATTGCTCTTGGCAGACATCACGAAATCATATGTAGGGACTTCAAACGTAGGAGGTGCCTGCACTTCGTTGACTTTTCGTTACGTCTTATTTACTATTTATTTGCGTGTATGACATCTGTATTGCAAACGGAGAAATTCAGAGCCGATGTCTCTTATCACTTCGTCTGGAACTGCAGTTTACGCGGTTGTCTGCTTGTGTCACATGCTGTCTTGCCTCAGACCCTATGCGCGTAACACTTCCCTGAATTGTGTTTATTGTGTCCATTGTGTTATTAAAATTCGAAAAGAATGTGAAGTTCAGGATAAAACAGAATGTTTAAATGCTATCGTCAGAAAAAGAGGACATTTCATAAATGTAGAGATAGCCAAATATCAACTTTTCCGTAAACGAATCTAACACGAAGAGTAAGTATCGAATATCGAGTATCGAAGCACAGTCTCATACATATACATTAGGTATATCTACACGCCCAAGACTCGCACGCCCGGTACGTGGACGCAGCGGAATACAAGCGGGAACGCTTCGCGGCAGTGGTCGTTGCGGCGGCTACCGGCACCAAGACAACGGCAGCGAGCGTGCGGTGCACGAACGCCACAGACGCTGATGAGGTTGCCATCGCTCTGGCGATCACCGAGGCTGAGTGTCGCACCGTGCTCAGCGACTCGAGGAATGCCGTGCGCAACTTTGCCAAGGGGCGAATATGCGCGCCGGCGGCCGCCATCATCGGCAAGCTCCAACTTCAAGACCGCGGCAGCACCGTCCGTATCAAGTGGTTACCGGCGCACGCCGGCGAGTGTGCATCCCCACCGAACCAGAACTAGACGGCCCATTCGGTGGCGTGAGCGCTTACCTTCCGCGCCCCCGGGAGTAACCGTTCCGTGTGGTGGTTCGAAACCAAGGACAAATTGACGAGTTATGCCGAAGTAACCAAGTGTTACCGCTAAGTTCGACGGACAATGTACTGGACAAAGTTCGATGGACAAGGTACTGATGGACTTGTGTGCCGTAGACATACTAAACAGGACTGATTGCAGAAAGAAAACGGTATGGGTTGTAGCGTAAAAGATATAACCGCTGCGTTCCTAGGCTACCAAATAGAATAGGTGATACGCTGCAATCAGGAGTAGAAGGTTGTCATGTACGCTGCCGCCAGTAAAACAAAGATATAATTACTAATTTTGTTCCTGCTGCGATCCAACATTTTGTCGTTCTTCACTTCTAATAACTTGCAAAACTTTTTGTAGCGGATGGACAACAGTATCCAAACAATAATATTCCGTTGTTGCGAAACGTTTTACTTTTGAATATCGGAAAGTAATGAAAAGTTACATTTGAAATACGATTGCCAACAGTTGCGTGCACTCGGTTTTATGCACATAACGTACAACGCTGTGGAGGCTCAACAGCAAGAGTTCTTGATGTTGGTAAGGTCATACAATAAAAATAAAAAGATATTTCGGTGTTTTTTGCCAGCGAGTATACGAAATTGTTCTTTGTTTAGGCTTGGTAATAAACGAAAAATATTTTAC
The DNA here is from genome assembly GCF_023375885.2 of Dermacentor andersoni. Lineage (NCBI taxonomy): Eukaryota > Metazoa > Arthropoda > Arachnida > Ixodida > Ixodidae > Dermacentor > Dermacentor andersoni. The sequence continues at coordinate 119,888,482 of NC_092818.1, forward strand.
TTCTTAAAAATAAGCAAACTGTCTTATACGACTTTTTACATTTCGTTGTCAGGTTTCTCTTTTTTTTCATTTTCAGTGCGCTGCGGCGCCTTCACGTGGAGGCTTGTGCGAACATGTGCCACCAAGAAACACGTGGAGTAATATGTATTGATTACCGAACTTATTGTGTAGATTCCACAGCGGTGCACGCGACGTATGAAACCGAGTATAGCATTCGATTTTGGCAGCAGCGGCAGCGGAATACAGACGGCAATCTAACGTGGCTCTGCAACCTTTTACGGATTTTTCTCTGCTGCTCGCCTACCGGCTTGGGGCCATCTTTTTGATCTGAAGACAGGATTGCCGGACCACTTCGATGGAAAGAGCATGCGCAAGATAATCTGCTACTCCTCGTGCCTAGAGACTGGTTCATCTACCTGGCGCCTGGCTTATCCTTCACTGTCAATCACGCGCATCCTGCGGATAGGTCACAAGTGTCCCCTTCTGCTGCTACTTATATGGGTTGGGCTGTGTTCTCCTGGTCATTTGGCAGCAGCGGCAGCGGAATACAGACGGCAATCTAACGTGGCTCTGCAACCTTTTACAGGTTTGTGCTTCTTACACATGGTCTTTTCTGTTAATTATGTACACGTTCGGTCGTACTTTTTCTTGTTGCTGCTGCCATTGAACAATCTCTGATTAAAACTTGTGCCTTATTTTACTGCATTTATATAATCAATGATTGCAATTTGTCGTCATGGGTCCTTCAAGTGAATCGGAGTGTAGAAAGTGTCGCAGTGCCTTTAAGGACGATGACCAATTTATGGAATGCTCCGAGTGTTCAGCTTATCATATTAGAACTGCACGCTCCGGAGTTTCTGAGAGCACGTACCGGTGTAAAGGGGAAGACTATCAGAAATCTTGGCGTTGCTCGTCATGTTGTAGGGGCAAAGCAGGACAGAGCTCGTCTGTGCCAAAGGAAACTGATGGCAAAATAGCCACGATGCTGGTCGAGATAAGCAGGAAACTTGATGAAATACTGCCCCTCAAGCAAACGGTAAACAATATTGAGGAATCGGTGAGTCTGTTATCAACCAAGTATGACAAATTCTTGAGGCCGTTGCAAAGCATGACAATGAACTAAAGGCGCTCAAGAACAAAGTTCGCATACTAGAGGAGCAATACATGAGCGCAGAATTGCTTTCAGTGCGCTCCTCGATAAATGAACTTGGAGTACCACAGCAGAAAACTAAATATTGAGGTTCACGGTGTTAATCAAGACAACAACGAGTGTCTTATAGATAAGATTAATGTCATTGCATCAAAACTGCAACTTGCCCCTTTGACTGAACAAACTGTTACCTCGATTCACCGGCTTCAGACCAGAGGCGACAGGCCTCCCAGCATTATCATAGGCTTTTCCAACCAGTAAATAAGGGAACAATGGCTAAACAAAAAGAGGATTTTGTCAGGTGCTTAGCATGGACTGTTTATTACGGAAAACCTAACTGCGCAGAATCGAGTGCTCCTAAGAGCTGCGAAAGAATGGGCGCGTGTAAATAATTTCCGCTTTGCATGGCACCGCGCTGGAAAAGTGTCTCTAAGAAAGAGTGAGGGCGATCGCGCACACTTGATAAAGTCGCCTGCAGATCTGGATGAGATCGTTTTTAAGCATAGGAGCGAAAGCAAGTTGTAGTTAAAGTGATGATGTTGGGGCACTCGAACAAAATGTGTTCGTCGGATCTTCATGATAATGCAAGCTCAAGAACGGTGGATTGATTAGATGCATACATATCTATTGCAGGTCAGTGAAAAATAGAAAGGATGAACTTGAAATTTTTTTCAGCACCCTAAACTTTCGCTTTCATTTCATAATGCTTTCTAAAACGTGGTACAGTGATTGTACGGTCCCCTGGTGTCCGCCAAAGTACGAGTGCTTTGCAATATCAAGAATGAACTCGCGTGATGGCGGGGTTAGCCTAATTGTGTGCGATTCATTTAATCTCAACTGTGTTCAAGAATTTTCTTGTGTTAACGATGACTACGGGGTATTGACTGTATTACATGCGCGCACGGTTTATTCTGTTGTCTACAGACCACCGCGAGGTAATCTCCAAGGTTTTCTTTCTTTTTTTTAGAAATTATAAAAATACATTGTTGAATTACAGTATAAATTGATTTGTGGTGGCAATTTCAATATAAACATGCTGGTTGACTGCAATATTACACGTGATTTTGAATTGCTTTTAAAAACGGATGGGTGTTCCAATGTTATCAACACTCCTACCAGAATTACCTGTGATACGTCCACATGCCTTGACTTGTTTATTACTAACTACGGATCAAACCGTGTTCACTGTGGCACTATTTCATACAGCTTGAGTGATCACATGCCGGTATTCCTCACTGTCAAACGGAAAAATAAAAGATCACCAGAACGAGTTTGCTTCTCGCAAATTATAACTGAGGAACGGCTAGAGTGTTTTCGCGATGACTTACGTCACGTAGTGTGGGACAGTGTTGCTGCTCCAAGTGCTGATCGCGCTTACGGTGCTTTTCTGAAAACGTTCACCTCTTATTATGTTAAACATTTTCCGTCCGTTCCTAATGTATCCGCTCCATCAAGGATACGTAAACCCTGGGTAACTATTCAATTATTTAAAAAGATAAAAGAAAAGGCTAGGTTATTCAATAAATTCATCACATCTCGGGATCCTGATGATTCAAGAGTGTCTAAATTATTTAAAAATGGCTTAACTAAGGAATTACGTGGTGCGAAAACTACAATTTATAAGCAATCCTTCGCATCTTGCAGCCATGACAGCAATAAGATATGGCATTGGCTTAATTCTTTGCTGAATAGAATGCCCAATTCAGCGGCAGGGATGCTTATAATTTCCGATGGAGCAAACATACCTCACGGGAAGTTGGCCGACTGTTTTAATAATTATTTCACTAATCTACCTAAACGCAATGTGAATGAAAACGCCAGCCGTTTTATTACAACGAACTGTGTGCATTCAATTCTTTTGCGTCCCACAAACACTTCAGAAGTAATTTTACGGTTCTCCGCACTAAACAATAGCAATTCCTGCGATGCTGATAACATAAAAATCAAGCCTGTGAAATTTGTAATAGATATAATCGCTCCAGTACTAGCCCATATTTATAATATCTGCCGTTCTACCGGTGTGTTCCCGTATAAAATTCACATGGCAAAAGTAGTTGCATTGTTCAAGAAAGGTGACAAAACTGCCTTACCTAATTATAGACCTGTGTCTATTCTCCCTATATTTTCGAAGTGCTTGGAAAAAATAATGTTTTGCAGAATATCAGACTTTCTGGACAAACACAACTTGATAACTAAGGATCAGTACGCTTTCCAGAAAAATATGTCAACACAGCTAGCTTTGCTTGAACAGAAAGAACTAATTCTAAATAATTCTGAGGAACGTTTGCTAACATTGGTAGTATCTGTCGATTTTTCAAAAGCCTTCGATTCTATAAATCATGATCTCTTGCTTAGTAAGTTAAACCACTACCCTATACGCGGCAATGCACTTGACTTGATTAGGTCGTATCTTGGTCATAGAAAGCAGTTTGTACAAGTAAACAGCTTGAAATCTGAATTTCGGTCGGTCAATGTAGCTGTACCCCAGGGCAGTATTTTAGGGCCCCTCCTCTTTAATATCTTTATTAACGATTTAGTAAACATTGATGTTGATACGCGTTACGTAATCTATGCTGATGACACTACGTTATTCTTTTCATCTAACCGCCCTGTCGAATTGAATATAAGAGCTAATGCAGTTTTGAATAAACTATACACATGCTCATTTGACAATGGTTTGACTATTAATTCGCAAAAAACTAAGGCGGTGTTATTTCGCGCGAAGAACACGCAAATTACTCTAGAGGAAGATTTGCTAATGAACAATTCTAAAATTGAACTTGTACACTCGGTAAAATCGCTAGGTGTATTTTTTGATCATACTATGACGTGGCCGAGCCATGTAGATTTTCTTGCTAGTAAGTTTTCACAAATCACTGGAATATTTTATTCCTTGAACTATCTTCCTCACTCTATTAAGTGCATGTTATATAATTCACTTTTTCTCAGCTATTTAAATTATTGTTGTTCTGTCTGGGCTACGACTTCTGACACAAATATTAACAGGCTGTACATACTGCAAAAGAAGGCTCTTCGCGCTATTTGTAATAAACCATACGATTTCCCTTCAGCTTATTTATTTCATAAACTTAACACACCGTAAGTACAGGCCCTTTTAATGTATCGTTTAGTGCTTGCGTATAAAAATGAACAGAAAAAGAACATAAACTACATTACTTTTATGGCTAACTTAAAACCACACGAAACTCCATACAGCACAAGAAAGCCAGAGTACTGGCACGTACCAAAATCGCGCACAGACTATGGATCACAAATGCTGTGCTCCAGGCTACCTCGGTTATTAAACGATCTCATTGTTAATAAAATTGATATTGCAACTTGTTCTCCTCATTATATTCTTGATTTTTTTCTCTCATATGTGAGTTGTACAATGCCTATATGCTTTTGAAGTGCAGTGAGATTTTGTTTTTGCTTGCTTGCTCACATCTTGCTTTTGTTGTATTTTCTTCCTCGCCTGATGTGCGATGCGTATTCATGATATGTTGTAGTGCTTGAATATGTAAGTACTTGGGAAAACTGTATTTCCGCTCTGCTGCTCCCTTCTTTTTTTGTATTAAGGGTATTTGGGGCTGGTCAAGCTGCTACGAGCAGCTTTTTTTCCCACTTTACCCCCGCAAAGCTGTATTTAGTTTTTGTGGAAATAAAGCATACATACATACACACATTTACATTTGAAGCTTCCAATATTCATCAACCCCTTCATCGAACTGAAATAAATTTTTCCCTATGCACCTAAATGTACATGGGGGCTCATCGTGTCTGACAGTTACAGTAACAAAACACGCAATATGACAGAGCAGCCGGAATAAATGTCCTCAACATTAGGTGCGCGTGGTAAAAATTAAATTCTTAGATTTTACGTGCAAAAAAGCATGATATCATCGACGCCCGCCGTAGTGAGGAACTCCGGATTTAATTCGACCACCTGGTGCTCTTTAACGTGCACCCAATGCACGGCATACGGGCGTGGTTGCATTTCGTCGGGATTTGATCCCGCGCCCTCTGGTTTAGCAACGCAACGCTAAAGCCACTACGCCACCATGGCGGGTACGTGTGTGTGCGTGTGCGTATACCTCGCGCATTTTCTTTCTTTAGATAAAGCGCGCTTTTATGTCTTTCTGTTTTATGTCGCAGCCAGCCAGCGCTTCACCGCAAAGTGGATCATACGTTCTCGCCTGGGAGCACGTATCGTGCGGGACACAGATGAATACGTCCGTACCTTCGTGACAAAGTTGTGCCGAGCAGAAAGGAAGTCACCTGATAATTAGGTGGGCGGCGGTGGTCGCTCCAACCCGCATGGCGCACATTAGCCGCTGACCCACATGTCCGCAGAATTGCAGTGCCAGGGGAAGCGTGCCAGCTGAATGATGAATGATACTCTCGCGTGTCGGAACCAGAGTTAGTGTCCATGTGCGCGGCTGTTTGGGATTGGGGTGTGTTTGCTCGCCTTTCTACTGCTTTTTTTTTCAACTTTGAATACCACTTTTACTGCGTCAGAAATCTTTTCTTTTACGGAACGCACGCTAACGTTTCCTCTTCTATGACGCAAGTTTGGCTGTCGATGCATCAGTCGTGGACGGCTAGGCTTCGATCCGCTGCCTCTTGCAGCATAGGTAAATTTGCTGCTGCAAGCTCTTTTTTGTGCGTTGCCTCTACTTGGCTGTGTTAATCTATCAAATTATGTGTCAGCTTTTTGTCAGCTTTTATTATTTTCAGTACAACAGTGATTATTGCACTGTGCGCAAAAGAAAAAGCACTGTATAAAATATTTGCTCACAGAGTACGGGGATCGCTTGCAGGTGCTCAGAAGACAGAGATAAATTAATCATTCATGAATCCTTTACCTGTGTTAGCAGTGCTCTTTTCCATCATCTTAGCATCCTAATGACGATCGGTGTTGGTATCAGGGATGACTTACAATTTAGGACTGATATTCTGAAGTCAACATTCTCCTATGCTTCTTTGGGCTGTTTTTATTGCAGTTGTTGAACACAGCTGAAGTAGTGAAGCATGTGTAAGTATGTTAAGGTAACTTAGCAGATCGCGAACAAAGACGTTAATTTTTTTTATTATTGCAGCTAATGACTGAAATATTAGGCTCCTTATTTTTAGATCGGACTTCATTTTGGCTGCACAGCAACGCGAGAGAAATAAGTCTATATGCAGGTTGTCACGGCTAAACGCGCCCTTATTTTAGGACAGATATAGTGAATCACGCTTTGTGCATTATATCCACTGTGGAACCACATGGTGGTATGCTGCTTCCGCTTCATACGGCCTAGGTAACCATTCAAAGCCATTGGCGAGCGTTCTTCTTGTAGACTTAGCAATCTAGTTGGCAATGTGAAACTTCACCAAATCACTGCAAGCTACACAAGGAAGGGTTTCCCGGTGGGGTTAGATCCGCGGGTTTTATTTCTGGTACAAGAAAACCAACCTGCTACTCACATGGTAGCTGTAAATAACTGATATAGCAGCGTTCACTTGTTATCGCTTGGTAGCCGTGTTTCTGGTGACTAATTAGTGGCGGCCTCTATCTTTGAATGAAGCAGTGAAGCACTGTGAGTGATGACGTTGCGCTTTTGTGAAAATATTGCCGTGCACATAAGCGCCATAATGCCCAGCTTGATGAAAAGAGGAAAATAAGTTTTAAGAGATAGTAAACAGCCAAGCGCATTCCCATAAGTCACAAGATATTGTTAGTATTGGCTCATTGAGAGAACAGGGTGGATTAGGATCTTTTTTTATTTATGTTTTTTGTGGAGAAGATTCTTGGTCCCTGGTTGGCGGCCCTGACAAAAAAAAAAAAAATACCAACACGCGTGGTCGCACCTCTTCGCGAAATTCGGATCGACACTGACTTCATGCAGTATCTTTGAAAGACTATTCATTGCTAATGCGCCCTGTACGTTATTAAGTGTGCGTTTATCAGAACGTGCAGCATTCTTTGGGCTTTATTTTCAGCTATACGCAAGGTTCTTGCTTGTTCCGTTTTTCATACAATGACTGTGCAGATATACACTGTTCTCGTGAGGCATTTTGGCACTGGGCATTCACATGTCGCTTATACAACACGCCGTGACTGTGCATATTGTGTAGCAGGATATGTTTGAGTTAGTTTGTACTCTATACTCTCGGTACTTTTTTCTTACTTCCTTTGTTTTGTTCATTCCTTTTTGTTTGTTTTTTGTTATATTTCTTACTCGTATTCCACAACATTGCTATAGACAGCACTCAACCAGCACTCAATTTCGACTCTAGAAAATGGATGGTAGCGCCACCCCCCGGCACGAGTCGTCACTATGCTACATTGATACCCCACGGGAAGAAAGGGGGTTAACCCAGGGCCCCAATTTTTATTATTAAATTGGTATCCCAAGATAATTCCCGAGGAGCGCGGCATCTTAGACGAGCGCGGCGCTGAATTCAACTCGGAGAAGTGGAGGATAAGCTTCGAGTCGAAACTTGTATCAGAATACGAGAGTTAGTCTCTCGAGTGCTGTGTATATTATTATTTTTTTAAATATTGGGACAACCTGTACAACAATGGTCTATTTCTACAGTGTCTCATAATGTAATAAAAAGCTTTTTCTCAACAGAAATGGTGAGTGACAACCAGACGGGCTCCTTAGTACTCCAGGAAGACTCTCTTTGCGTAAAGCTCAGAGTTATGTCAAGATATGGTGCATTGAAAAAGCAGATGTAGAACAAAATTGAGGTCTCTCCGCACTGAACACCTTACTCAAGGTATAACTTCCAAGTTGGGGCTTTCGCATACTTTCACTGTTACACTTTGTTTGCCTGTAGACTACCGACGTAGTGAGGACGTCGCACATTCTCTACAGCTAGCTGGTATGCCTATATAAAAGCATAGAAATAACTTAGCTAGTAAAAATTTCGGATGGAGCTAAACTACCATAGAAAATTTATACGTAACTGTCATATGTAGATCTGCGGTCTGTTTTGTGGATGTGAGCTCTTAACATGCGCTGTAACTCTGCACTAGACGTTGAATCCGCTCTACCGGAAAGTTTGTCTCGTCGAACTTGTAAACACGTTAAGATCTCCAAACGACAAAGCGTAAACAAACATAGCTGCGCTCTTTGTTCGCTCGTTTTTCGCACAACCCGGAAGTTCACCTCCTAGCATTACTCCCAGAAAGAGGTTCAGAAATTCCTTTTCTACGTGTTTGTTCCATCTCTTTTTTTTTTTTTTTTGCTACTTAGAAAGCCACACTACGCTGCGCGTCTTTGGCCACAGACACGCCTAGCAGAGAAGTGGTGACCATTAGAAGGAGTGTCAGCGCCTTCGGCCTGTCATTCTTTGATTGATACGATAGAGTGCTGCAGATAAGAATCGATGAAACAGAAAGCACCCCAAGGGCCCGGCTTTGAGCGACATTTAATATCCGAGTAATGGCATTTCTTGGTCATCTATCATGAAGACATGGGTCCCCAGAGATTCTGCTTCTAGACGGCAGACGTCAAACTGCTCGTTTGGGAGGAAATTTCTTTTGGTCGTTTGCGTCCATCTGCTCCTCTTATATTACGATGGGCCGCCGTTTTCGGTCCTTCTCCCAAGATGTCGCCTCCTCCGCCTTCCCGGAGGCGTTCTGGGCCTTGCTTTCGTTTGGTTGCTGCTAACCCTTCGTTACCACTTCCCGCTTTCTCTCTTTACTTCTCGGGGCTTATCGACTGCTTTAGATTTTTTTTACTCTTCTTGTCTTTGTCTTGTGCACTGGTTGGCCTGCTTTTCTTTATCCGCCGACACTTATCGCGGTTTCAGGTCCGTGTCACTCACTCCGATAATGTTGTGCGCCCCGAGGCTGCCTCTCCGAAGAGAGAATTGTTAATACACTTACGGCTTTTGGAGCTCAGACAAACGTACTGGAAACGAAGAGTCTACAAAGCAGCGTAAGCACATATTGTCGATTTAGGTGATTTCGTGTTTACAACTTCGCAAACCACCTTCTTGACTTTTTTGATTCCTTAGAGATGACTTTTTCTCTGTCTTAGAGAAGGCTTAGCCGACTTATAAAAATGTGAAATTTTGTGCATCCATTATATTAAATCAGCACATAACTTTGCAATAGGGCTCAAGACTCAAGTTTGTCTACAGATGCCAGAGCCTCTCCTTGCACGCTTAACTACATTTCAGGTCACCGGCACCGTGACGCACTCGAAATGTCCACGAAATTTATAAAATTGCGTCACGCGTCGCCGTTACTTTCCGATGGCTTGACAGTCGGTTAGCATAGGAATGCGGTAGAGTTGCATGGTGATCTTTCCACAACAGTGGCAAGAACACCTGGGGCCTGCAGCCTTCTGTGAAGTTGTAAAGCTTCCCGGGTAAATGGTAAGAAAAGGAACGAGGTAGCCATGGATCATTGTTGCGGAGTGGGGCCCTTCATTCAATTCCAACTCCATTCCAGTGTGGAAATCACCTTTAATTCTACTCCACTTAACTCCTCGGAAAGGTGAGGGTTGACCAATGCAACTCCTGAAGTGGCTGAGCCTTTTTACGTTTTCCTATACCCTGTACCGCACAGCAACCTCACGAGAGCGCAAGTCATTGTCCTCCGCTGAATTCAAACACCCTTACCACTCCTCATCGTAGCGATCTTCACAAATGGAGAGGTTGTTGACCCAATATGCAAAAGCTGCGAAAGAAACACCACAGTGAAACAAAGCCACATCCTCTGGGAATGCAATGGCCTTCCCCCGCCCAGAGAGCTTCTGCCAGCTCCCTCAAAAACCACATGGGAGATCTTAATACGGTCCCTTAAAGAAAAAGCACAAAAATCAATCGCCATCTGGGCGGAAGGGGTAACCGCAAGCAAGCGACCGTCATCAAAGCCCCGGATTTCTCTTGAATAAAGGAGTTTCCCCCTCCTCCAATTCCAGTAAAGGAAACGCTCGCTCTATAACTGTTTACTACTTGACCTCCCCCCCCCCGCCATGCATGCCTCGTAACTAAATACATATTGTTGAACTATTCAGAACCTTACAAATAAGGCAACATACATTCATTTTTCTTCGTACAAGGGACATGTTCGTGGCCTGTCATCGCTGCAGCGCGTTGTTCCCCGCGTTCTCAATAATTAGTTTCAAAGCGAAGCTTTCTTTTCGAGCACTGCCAGTCTACCCCGACCGTGGCTGGGCGCTGCTGCCTTGCCGAACATGTTATACTAAAAAAAAATACTTAACTACTGCCCAATGGTGGGATCAAACCTCGGTCCCCCAGCACATCTGCCCGATGCTGTAACCATTAGGCCACAATCGTACTTTCCATGCCAACGCGAACTCATTCTTTTGAGACTGTCGCCGCATGTATCACACTGCATATCCTGGGTGCGCTAGAGCACACGAGCGCACGCCTCTTTCTTTCATACCAAAGAGGCAGGAATGAAATGGGAAATTTATAGCATTTGATTAACCCCTTCACAGGTTCCAAGTTGTGCGTTGGGTCTTCATATCTTTATTTTTCTGAAAGCATCTTGTTGTGCAATTATGTTTCTGCAGAAACGTATCTTTCGGATCATCAAATCTCAAAAGGATCATCAGCCCACTAAAGAAGCATTGCGCGAAAACTCAGATGGTAGAGCAGATGACCTGTTTATACCGTACTCATACATAGGGAACCTTATTTCCCGAACGCATATACAAGATGTACACTCAAGATAATTACACGTGCAATGGGACTAGACCAACCACAGATGCATTAAACATTACGTAAATTTACTGCGCTTGTAAAATCGCATAAACAAAAATATGTAGTGTGCAGGGGTTAGAAGTCACGAATATGTCATGTGATTGCAAAATATTGACACGTGTACTTATCTTTATCGGGTGACCACGTTTCGCCACCTAACAAATGTAATCGCACAGCGCGGGACGCGCCTGGATGTATCCGAAGTTTCTGGAAAGTTATCGATGCTTCTACCCGGCTGTCTGTTGTCGCCGAACGTTGTGTTATCTGATTTCATCGCGTGACGCGAATGGTGTAGAACTTTGTAGAAGGTACGCGGGTCTGAACGATTAGTCGGAAACATTCGACGACTGCTGTATAAAAGCCGACGCGCTTGACTCGCTGATCAGATTTTCGACGATCGCCGACCGTGTTCGCCGCTATCGTTGTGTTATAAGTGTCGCCTGTTTTTGTGGGCACAGGTTCGCCCAATAAAACGCTCGTTTCCTTAATCACAGTATTGCTACTGTGTTCTTGAACGTCACCACCACGTGACATCTGGTGGAGGTGCTTGTGCGTTCATGTACCGAACGCCCCCGCAAAGCCGCGATCCAAGCCCGAAGCCCGAGGACAGAACCAACATCGCCCAAGACCAGCGTGCTAGCCGCAGACTGCAAGGACTGCCCCCAGAGCACGGACTTCTACCTGAGACGACTAAGAAGATCGTGGTCAAGACAACCCCAATGGCTGCCCCAGCGTCGCCCGTTATCCTACAACAACCTCGGGACTCACCAACTTTCCATGGAGCAGCGACTGAAGACCCGGAATCATGGCTGGAGACCTACGAACGCATCGCGACGTTCAACAACTGGGACTCCGACGACAAGCTGCGGCATGTCTACTTCGCCTTAGAAGACGCCACCAGAACTTGGTTTGAGAACAGGGAATCGACCTTGACAACGTGGGACCTGTTTCGTAGCGGCTTCCTGCGCACCTTTACAAGCGTCGTGCGCAAGGAAAGGGCTGAAGCTATGCTGGACGCCCGAGTGCAGCTACCAAACGAGAACGTTGCCATCTTTACGGAAGAAATGAGCCGCCTATTCCGCCACGCCGACCCGGAAATGTCCGAGGAAAAGAAAGTCCGGCAACTGATGCGTGGTGTAAAGGAGGAACTTTTCGTCGGTATGGTACGAAGCCCACCGAAGACCGTCGACGAGTTTCTTCGCGAGGCCACTAGCATCGAGAAGACACTCGAGATGCGAAACCGGCAATTCGACCGCCGCACCAACTCTACAAACTATGCCGGCGTTCAATCGCTGGCCTCCGACGACCTGCGCGAGGCTATCAGGGCAGTCGTACGAGAGGAGCTTCAGAAGATCTTCCCGTCGTCGCAGCCTCAAGTGGCCTCAATCACTGACATCGTCAAAGATGAGGTTCAGCGGTCGCTTGGAGTTCCGGAGTTGCAACCTCAATTACCGCAACCCCAGCCAGAAGCGATGACCTGCGCCGCCGTCGCACGCCGTCAAGGTCCTCCTCCGCGATCGCGCCCTGTAACGGCGCAATTCCGTAGACCACCCCCGCCGCCAGCACGCCCACCCGTCGCCCAGCGAAGCTACCCGAGGAAGACAGACGTATGGCGCGCTCCTGACCACCGCCCGCTGTGCTACCGCTGCGGAGAAGCGGGTCACGTCTACCGACGATGTCCATACCGGGAGATGGGACTGCGAGGTTTCGCCGTTAACGCGCCGCGGCCACAGATTGGCGAACGACCTTGCGATATCGCCGACTACCTCGCCGCCACTCAATGGAGCACTCGACGACCTTCCCATTCCCCGTCACCAGGCCGCTACCTGTCGCCGCAACGCCGACCATACACTGGGCCAGTCCGAGGCCGGTCCGCCAGCCCATATCCGGAAAACTAAAAGCAGCAACCGATGGAGGTGCGGTTGCTGTTCGTCGAACTGACGAAGATCCTCTGCCGCCGTCGAAGACGACGAAGAGACCATCTAGACGACATAATGACGAAACGCCACCGTCCCGACGAAATCAGGAAGCCAAGACTACACCGACGAAAGACTACTTGACGACGCGACGTTCCAACTTCAGTTCAACACGACGCAGCCGTGATCCGACGCCAAGACCTAACTGTAACGCAAGACGAAGAACCACCGACCTCGACGTACTTCTCGACGGCCACACAGTCACCGCCTTAGTAGACACAGGAGCCGATTACTCCGTAATGAGTGGACACATCGCCGCCCAGTTGAGGAAAGTTAAGACTGCATGGGAAGGCCCTCAAATTCGGACCGCTGGAGGACACCTGATTACGCCGACTGGGATCTGCACGGCAAGAATTACCGTTCATGACCGGACTTACCCTGCCACCTTCGTTATCCTCCAACAGTGTTCACGAGACGTCATTCTCGGCATGGACTTTCTGAATCAACATGGCGCAGTCATCGACCTGAAGTCGAAATCGATAACGCTGTCGCAAGATCAAGCGATACCGCCGGAGAGCTGTCGTAGTCACCACGCCTTGAGTGTGCTCGAAGATCAAGTGAGCATCCCGCCGCGCTCCAGCATTATTATTTCCGTCGGCACCGAAACACCCGCTGACGTAGAAGGCGTCATCGAGGGCGACCAACATCTACTGCTCGACCGTGAAATTTGCGTCGCAAGAGGGATCGCTCGACTCCACGGAGGGCAAGTGGAAGTTATGCTAACCAACTTCAGCCAAGAGTTCAAGCACATCAACAACGTCGAGCACAAGACGTGGGACGCGGTCCTGCCGTATGTAACCTTCGCTTACAACACGGCGGTGCAAGAAACAACACAGATCACGCCGTTTAAGCTGGTGTACGGCAGGAACCCGACGACGACGCTCGACGCCATGCTGCCCCACGTCACTGACGAAGAGAATGTTGACGTCGCTAGCTATCTCAAGCGCGCCGAAGAAGCCCGACAGCTCGCCCGCCTACGGATCAATAACCAACAGAGGACCGACAGCCGACACTACAACCTCCGACGACGCTTCGTCGAGTACCTGCCCGGCGATCGTGTTTGGGTTTGGACACCGATACGCCGACGAGGACTGAGTGAGAAACTATTGCGCCGCTATTTCGGACCCTACAAGGTCATTCCACGTATTGGCGCACTGGACTATGAGGTCGTGCCAGACGGAATTTCGCATTCACAGCGGCGCCGCGCACGATCTGAAGTGGTCCACGTGGTGCGTCTGAAACCCTTTTACGGACGCTGACGAACTTCCTTCGAACGAGCTGAAGCCGCTTTACGTGATGAGTAAACGCATTGGCGCAAATCGTCATTCTTGAAAAAAAGGTAAGACTGTCACGAAGTCACTTCTCTGAACGGCACTGGTTCGGCCCATTTATCACTACCCATGCTAACCCACGTGATCACCTCAATTCATGGTATTAGATATGCGCCGGCTGGCTCTCCCGAAAAATAAAAGAGAGGGGACCCGATGGCATGTAACAATGTCATCGCTGTCAGGTACAATCACTTCTCTGAAAAGCGCAGGTTCGGCACATAACTGCAAATGCAAACGCACAAGCTGACGTCACTTCATGCCATGAATAAATGAATATGCAAAGATTGGCCTTCTCAGAATAAAAAAATGATTACCGGCGATTACGATACTCCTCAATGCGAAATTTGAGCGCAGCTCTGCAAGTGTTTTCATATCGCAATATATTGGCTGGCGTGCGCAATCTATCTCGTGCACTACGATACAAACAGAGATTGTGGCGTGACTGCCTCGCTAATCTTGAGATAGCGAGAGGCAGCGCATGCATGACGTGTGGGCACAATTCAGAGCAGCCGCTGCAGTGACACCTCCTAGATGGCGCGTGCTGCTCTGGCGCCATCTCGTGGGCATCGTCGCCGCACTACGGCTCTTCCCAAGCTTTCGCCATATCTCTTCCTCTGCTTTCCGCCTCATGGTTCCGCTACACGCTCCTCCGTTTTCCTTCTCGCGTCTTTCACCCCCCGCTGCGCTCCGCGTACGCTCTTTTATATTTTGCTGTGCTCGTTCGCTTGGTTACACCGACTCCACCTCTTGCCACAGGATCGGGCTCCACCGAGCTGCGTTTTAAAAATGAAGCCTATAGGCCCGCTTGAATAGAAACACTTCTATGAAAAACGATGCTTTGGCGCATGCGTCACTCCCTATACTAATGCACGTACTGACGTCAATTCTTGCAATGAATAAACGGGCACGCACGGGTTGGCTTTCTCTGAAAAACAGCTATGCCTACAGGCCATTAAAAATTGGCGCAGCCAGGTATTATCCCTCTTCTCGAAGGCTGGTTGGCGCACATATCCTTCCCTTTGGAAAGGTACGTGCTTACGCCGATTTACGGGATAAATCAGAGGATAAGCGCAGATACACGCTTTCGAAAAAAACATACGTTAGCGTAATGAAAGTGGCGCAGCCAGGTCCAGTCACTTCTTCGGAAAGCGCTCGTTAGGCGCAGTCATCACGCGTTATCAAAGTGCAAGGGATTACGCATAGTTACGCTGCCAATATGCGGGTATGCGCCGATAGACTTTTCCGAAAAGAAGGTAAGCCTATAGCCTGTTAAACTATTGTCGCACCCAGCGTACCGGTACTTGCATCACTCCCAAGAGTAATGCACGTGCTTATGCGCCGATTAGCGGTTTGAATAAACGGATATCCGCAGATTGAGTTTCCCGAGAAAAAAAGAAAGCCTAGAGCCCAAAGTAAATTCGGCACCGCCAGCTCCTTTTACTTCTGTGAAAAGAGCTGCCTCGGCACAAACATTACTATCTTTGCAAATGGATGTGTCTACGCCAATTTACGTGATGAATTAGCGAATATGCACTGATTAACTCCCCGCCCCCTTAAACAAAGTATGCCAGTAGCCGAATAAAAAGTCAACGTAGCAAAGTCCAATAACTTTTCTCGAAGGGGCTGCTTTGCCGCATGTATCACCGCTCCCCATGGTAATGCATGTGCTCACACCGACTTACACGATAAATAAATGCATACGCGTAGCCTAACCTTCCTGAAGAAGGTTAGGCTACGCGAAAATATCTGTGCAACTAGGTGTCATCATTTCCCTCGGAAGTGCTTGTTCAGCGCATACATTAATCCCCACGCTGGTCACGCTAAACCTTTTTACACCGTTATGGGTGTTAAGACGGGTGCTTTCTGCATTTACACCCATGCCCACGCTCTTTTAGCCCTCTTTTCGGCTAAAACACCCTATCACAAGTGTGTATACCACACATAAGGTGTGACCTTGCTCGAAGAAAGGTGTTGAACGCATTGATGCATAAATTTGAGTGACGTGTACACGTCCACGCATTGAGCAATGAGTGTATGTATTGCATTTTTAATGCGAAAGCATTTTATGGCCTTTCAGGTAGGAAAGCTGGCGTTC
Organism: Dermacentor andersoni; assembly: GCF_023375885.2. Classification (NCBI taxonomy): domain Eukaryota; kingdom Metazoa; phylum Arthropoda; class Arachnida; order Ixodida; family Ixodidae; genus Dermacentor; species Dermacentor andersoni. The sequence continues at coordinate 119,904,766 of NC_092818.1, forward strand.
TCCTCAACAACAATCCATACGGAACCCTGCTCATGCCAATCTTGTCAATTCCCTTGAAAGCGTTCAGAAAGCATTCAGAACCGCGCCGCCCTTTTATTCTCTCAAATTATTCACGTCATTCTAGCGTCACGTCCATGAAAAGAACACTAGGTCACCTGACCTTTGGTTACGTCGTAGGTACTTTCGTCTCTGTATTTTTCATAGAATATGGTACTTTAACCCTTCTCTTAAAGAAAATATTTTCACCCCACCAAGTTATATCTCGTCTCGCATCGACCATCAACACAAGATTGATGTGCCATTTTTCCTTTTTGCCAAGTACAGCCACTGAATGGAACCGCCTTCTCGCCTCCACAGTCTCAATTTGTGACACCACTAATTCAAGATTGCTGTTCAAAGTGTCTTACAGTTTGATTTTCTATTCTTGCCCTGCACTGCAAAGATCGTATACTTTCCACCCTTCTTTCTGTTGTACCTACTAGGCCTTGAAATTATGTATAATAAGTCAATAAAATGTGACCTCATCAGCGTCTTGTATGACGTCAGTAGTGATACAGAAGGTAGTAAATAGAACAACGTTAATTATGAGTAATTATAGGTAAATAATGTGAAATTATGTGAATTAGGGTGGGATAAAGTGGATTAAGGTTCGTACAAACTGCAGCAAGGTGGATTACGGTAGATGGAGGTAGAATTGTGAAGGGCACATGACAATGTATGAACTGACGTATCACGGTCACGGGATAATTGCAAGTGTACATCCGTGAATTCATTAAGATTTCGCATTCCTAAGTGACTGTCGATGTTTTTCTAGAATTCTGATGTTACTGGCATGACGGCCATTCCAAAATGTATCATCGAGAAAATGTACGCACTTTCGTTTACAATTTATTTATCGCTATATTTTGGGCTCGGAGTAATATTATCACGCAATTAAACACTTCTAAGACAAACAGGAGTAGCAGAATGAAAACGCGCGAGCAACTTGCCCAATTCTGCACGAATATTTCGGTGCCCCCGTGGGAGACCTGAGCCCGGGTCGCGTTAAACCTTGCCAGATGTACAACAAAGTTCTATCCATCCATCCATCTGGATACATTACTGAACAAAGAGGGACGTGCTGTTAGACGAGCCTCTGCTGTACAATGGCATCAATGTACAATTTGCTTAGTGAAGCCATAACGAAGACATTTATAGCGGTGAGATACCGCTGGAAGTTCTCAAACCGGAATCTCCACGTACGTTGCCTAAGTTATTCAGAGTTTTACTAAGCTACTGATCTGCTTTCTAAGCGCATCCTCGGACACAGTTTGTAAGGCTCAGCCTATATATTAGAGGCTGGTGTCGTCAAAGCTGTAATTGCTTATTCACAGCATACGCTCTTACAAACGCATTCGTCAGTCGCCTCATCAATGGTTACACTTCGCCGTCGCACGACCAAGATGTGAGCGCCTTTATCGAGCCACAATCTCGCTGAAGCTACGCTGTGACCTCGCAAGGTTGCTTGGTTCGGACGCAGCGAGTAATCTAATCCCACCAGCAGAGAAGAGCGCCGATCGTCTCCCTCACGGTCACAATTTGGGTGCTGTACCCACAGTGATGCGACACAGACTGCGCCCCCCCCCCCCCCAAAAAAAAATGCTCGGCACGAAACGTAGTAGCAACTACCAACTCACCGCCCTAGTTAGCGACCACAACGAAACAGCAGCGAATAGGCGGCCATGCGAATGAGGATACCTCACAGAATAAATAGATAGCAGCAGGCGTTTTTTTTTAATAATTCGACTGACTTCGGCGCAGCGCAATCTACGCGGCCGCCCCCTGTCCAATGAAAAGCGACCGGAAGTGGTGACGCGACGGCGCTGTAGCGTCACGGACAACTATAGGCGCGCGGCAGGACGGGAAGGCGGAAGCTGCGCCATCATTGCGTTCGCTGCTCAGCTAGTTGCTACATGAAATGCATTGGGCGCGTTAAGTTAAGGCGCTCGAGCGCGCTCTAGCCAGCAGAGTGCGCTCTTTTAAACTTAACGGCTAAAAAGCGACTTCCGGTGCGTGATTACGGAGCGCGCTCCACGCGCACCATCCTGGAAACGGAGCGCGAGAGCGCGCGCCTGCTACGGCTTCCGGAAAAATGACGTGTTTCCTACTCTTTCCACTGATGCAACTCCGTTCTCCTTGCCCACTCGTTCCTCCCGCCACCGCGCAGCCGGGCGCCTGAAGCAGGGAAACTTGGCGTGTTGGCGCGGTTTTAGCTTGGCGCGAACCGAAAATGACGGCACGTTCATTACTTGCCAGACGCACAGGTACGTAACCGAATAGTCGCAGTTTGGCACCTTCTCGTCGCTACATTCATGTGTACGACTTCTTCAGGTCCTCATGTTATCATGGAAGAGGTTGGGGCAGTTGAAGTAACATCGGTGGAAGCGTCTTTGCCCTTGGATGGCGTAGTGCACATATTCGGTGACGGTGAGTACTGATAAAAGAGGAACATCTTCAAGGACCAGTCGGTGCATTGTGACGGTTGTTGACTAATGGCGCAAGCTACGTAAAGGATAACTCACTAGGATAAACCAGAAGACAGTTGAAGTGCTTTGTGTTATCGTTCACCCGGTCTGCGCAATTAGTTAACCGCTGCACGTAATCGCGCCGTCTTTGTCTGCTTTTTACATTCTGAGTCCTCTAAATATGTTTTCCTTTTTTTTTTTTTGTTTCCAGGTGCTAACGGTCCTTCAATGCCACTTGCAGAGCCAGGAAACGAAGGCCGTGAGTATGCCTTGCTGGTAGTTTTTGGGGTCACGATATCCCAGCTTTCGCCCTGTCATTTCACATTTCACTGTAAGCACGTAATTTTCCACGAAGGCATTGTGTCCACCTAATATACATAATTTGTTGTACGTGTAGTACATTGTGACTATAATGTAGCATCCGTGTGAGGCTGTGTGTGCTGCCAAACCTTCCCACAAACTGACACGCACGTTTTTTTCTGCTAGCTTTAGTAAAGTTGATCAACACGCTGCGTCGGGCTGATTACTGGCGACGCTATAAATTTATTGGCCGCCTTGTCACTCACTTTTTCTGCCTTTTGGCGGATTGTATGCTTTTATTATTTATTTACTCACAAATTACGCTGCAGCGCCCATAGTTTGGGCGTTAGAGCAGGGGGGTTACAACATGGAATAAAATACATTTTCACTTGCACTGTGCACTTGCTTTTCATTCAGCCTGTTCCAATGGTTAACTCGTCTGACAAAAATGAGTTAGCATACATGTTCGTCTAAGTGGCAGAGCACTCCAGGATTTTGTAATCATGATCAGTGTGCCTTGAGTTGTAACAAGGTTTCCTGAGGTAGATTTCGCTGTTAAATCCAGCATTGTTATAGTAAATCAAATATGAACATTTTAACCTAAGTTTATTGCTTTATCATTTTAGAGGCTTTGTGTGCAGATATTGCACCCAGCATTGATAAACTGAATGCATATCTTTTTTCTGTTATTGTAGCATTAAGTAGTGCCACTTCATAAAATGGTAACATAGCAGTCATGCAGCATATGTTTATTTATTTCCCAGGTGACCACAGGAATGAGTACGACCTCTGGGTGGCCGACGATAGTACCGACTGGGACCTGGCGGGTGACCACAATTACAACAGTAATTCCACACATAATTTTTAAACGGTGTACCTCATCATCATCGTCATCATTTATTGTACCCTTAAAAGAGGGCCTTTTACAAGGCATTACATAGGGGGGGGTTAAGAGATACCAAAGGACATGTCATAACATGCATGTAATATTTGACAGAACAGCTGAACAAATTAATGTGAAACAAGATAATATAGTTGCTGTCAATAGTATCACGGGTAGTAATAACAGTTATAGAAGATATTAAGGAATCAGATACTGAGAAGAATAAAAGTAATGTTGAATAATAGATGTATCGACAATATTACAGGCAATGAGATGCAAAGCATGCACAATGAGGAACAAAATTACAATCATTCTTTAATCCCAACACTGTATACATGTTATTAAAAAAAAGTGAGAGGCATACAAGCTTTTATTGAAAGACTACTTAGGATGAGGGTCAAACAAAAGCTGATGATAAGGACACTCTAAATTTAGCTGCGTCATGCTCGAGAATGACAGCTGTGGGTACACTGTTCTACTCTCGAATAGCTGACGGGAGGCAAGATTTGTTAAGTGCAAGTGTAGAGCCATGAAGATGTTGGACGCTTGTTGGACCATTGTCACTGCTGATGAAAAATATATGAAGTATTGCCCACATTGAACTTTGTGTGCAGGCATGTTATGGGCTGTTTTCTCTTCAGTGCTCGTCACAGATACTGACATTAAAACTTTTATTTCTGCAGGTGACCCTAATGAAGGCTCCAGCTTTCATCGTGCTGAAGCTGGTACAGCAAGGGATGCCACAAACTGGTCCCACGCTGAGGTTCTTCTTTTGATTGCAAGCTACCAGCGTCACATACTAGATTTTCATGACAGGAAGAAAAAGAGAAAATATATTTGGATTCAAATAAGCACAGAAATGAGGGAGCGCGGCTATTTGAGAACAGCCTCCGATTGCGAGACGAAATTTAAGGGTCTGAAAAGAACCTATGATAAACATCGGCAACACAAGCGGAAGAGCGGAAGGGATAGGAAGGAGTGGCCCTTCTACAGGGAGATGGAGAACCTGTTGTCTTCAAGTGCAGAGTACCAAGCACCAATTTCATCTAGTATGCCTACGCAGCCCTCCACATCAGCCACGTCACCTGTTGGTGTACAGCTCTCGGGACCGGCTCAGGAAACTCATGGAGCCACTGGTGAGAACACTGATGGTTTTTCTGATGAGCGTTGCTCCCAACACAATGCGGCACAAGTTGCTGCCAAGGCAAAACGCCGTAAAACACCAGCAACTCTGTTGCAAGACATCCTGAGCAACATGGAGGCATGGCAGGATGAAGAACGCCAACGTTACAAGCAGCAACTGAAAATGCAAAGAATGAAGCTAAAAATGCTAAAGCGCATTGTGGACAGCACCATTTAAGATGTTTATTAATTAAATCAGTTATTTTCTGGAGTTAATTAAAAACAGGAACACTATTCTTTTTTTCGGCTTGCGTTACTGCCAGCAGCCTAGGTGTCTGACTGGAATGCACACTCAGAATGTACATTCGACAATTTTGTTTTGCTATGGTCAGTGAAAAGTGTTTTAGAAAGTGTGCAGAGTGTATGCTATAAACCTTATAAATTCTAGATTTCTAAAACAAGAAATGTGGTTTTTAGGAATGACTCACTTTGAATATAAAATAGGAACAAGTTTATTTCAGTAAACTGCTGATCAATAAGTAGGCATTACCTGCACTTCTAAGTGTGTTGTCACTTGTGTCCGATCGGTATTCAAATGGGATTATACTGGTGTGAAAAACCTCAATTTGTTTAAATGGACAACAGCCTTTATTCTGCCGATCTGGTTGCCTTTTCTTTTTGTGCTTTGCTATGGTTTCTGTATTGTCTTTTCATGCTAGAGAATACTTTTGTTTGCATACTTGGCAGCTTGCCGTTTGTTCAATTTTGAAGTGTTTTTTTTTTTTTTGGCTCTGTGTCAAAATAGATTTGTGCTGAAGTTTTTACCGGTGACACTACTCCCTCTACCTTTCTGTTGCAGTAGACTTTTCTTGGTGGTTGCTGTCTTTCACAATGCTTTCACACCTGGTTTATTGGCCAGCCTCCTCTTTATTTTTTTGCAGTCTCAAAGCAATCAGCTTGCTGCTTGCTCTGGTTCAAATAGTTTTGTGCTCAAATTGCTTGCTTGTGGCATTGCATTTCTTTGTGTTGATGTTGTGTATATATATAGGTATTGACATACATAGTTGCCGTGTGGTTCCAACACTTTAAAAGTTTTTTTTAGAGCATCTTTTGCTCATTGTTTCAACAGAAAGCCTTCTGGGAACGAAAGTGGTTTCTATGTAGTGCCTTATGCTGATATTGTATATCTTGTAAGGACTTGAAGAATTTTATACAGACTAATCACCTGTTCCCATGTATGTTGCTGCACATCTCAATGGAAACACATGAAAGAGCAATGCTACTTGAAGTACAAACACTAGTCACATACACGAAGCAGTGCCATTTGTGTTCATATTTTGCTTTATGATAGAGGTGCAAGTACTCCGTTTATTTCATAAGTGTTTTATTTATATCAACAATTCACAACATAAAAATGTTCGAGGACAGTACATGAAATGTTTTTTGTTACGACTGTTATTGTTTACCAAAACGCAATAAACAATGGTTAATACAAGCATTTAAATGCTGAAGCTGCCAGTATCTGCTTGTTTTCATGCCTGTTTTCTACAAAGCCAACATTACTGCTCGGCGCTTAAGTGCGCCCCTGCTCTCCGAAACTCCTGTGGAGTTCCCATCAAAAGATGGATCGTCGTCATCGCCTTCCTCCTCCAGGCTCTCACAATCAAAGGAATCCTTTGACATAAGAATGATGTTGTGCAGAACACATGATGCCAGCACATATTTACTAATGAGTGCAGAGCCTTTCATGTCAAGGTATTTCAACCGCCTGAATTTACCTTTTAGCTGTGCGAATGCACGCTCAATTACTGATCTTGCTGCACCTAGTCTTTCATTGAATTTTATTTCTTGTGCACTTAGATGGCCATTATTTCTGTAAGGTCGCATGAGTCCGACAGACAGTGCATAGGCCGAGTCACCAAGAATATGGAAGTTTGCCGGTAACTTCTCTACTAGCCTGTCCAGGCCTGATGCACTGAACACTTTGGCATCGTGCATTCTTCCTGGAGAGCCTGCATGCACATGGGTGAATGCCATGTTGCTATCACAGCACCCCTGCAGGATGATTGAGTGGAACTCTTTCCTGTTGTAATAAGCATCCTGCTCCTTCTCTGGGGCTTTGATAGCGATATGGCAACCGTCCACAGCACCGACAACTCCAGGAAACCGCCACTTTCGGTAGAATTCGTGGGCTACATCCTGCAGTGACAAAGGCCACTGGATAAAGTCTGGTGCTGCACCTGCCCAAAGTTCAATGATGTTGTTGACAATGTAGTGAAGCAAGCCCTTGTTGACTCCAAAACGGTCGGCAACACCTCGGAAGGACTCTTGGTTGCCAAGCAACCACAGAGCCATTAACACCTTTGTATGGAGAGGTATCCTTGGTGTCCTTTCCGTGGTGAGTCTCTCCTGTGTGACCTGCAGCAGGACCTGGAAGCCAACAGCTAGCACAGTTTTACGATTGCTAGCTTGTACTTAGTGCGCTTATCATCAATAAGAACCGTGCAGTGAGCACTGATATCCTTAGTAGACTAGCTACAACATTAAATCTGATACATTAACTTGGTCCTCGCGAAACAAACGCAGTGTTGTGTACAGCGACCTTCTGCAAAAATGCACAGGCTGTCGATGACTGCAAAGCAGAGGCGTCAGTTACGGCGCGCAGATTAAACCGCGTGCGTTGTTTCAAACTGATAGGACTACTTACCTCAAAAGTGCTTCTGTCCATCCTGAAGTGCTCTTTGAATTGTGTGTCTGTGTATCTGGGCACAACGTTGATGACATAATTCTGGATGCCTCGGATCATACGGCTTTCTGTCCTCTTGCGATCTGCAATAAATTTCGATGGAGGCGAAATGCAAAAACGCCCGTGTGCTTGCGTTGTACTGCACCTTAAAGAACGTCAGGTGGTGAAAATTAATCCGGAGCCCTCCACTACAGCGTGCCTCATAATCAGATCTGAATTTGGCGCGTAAAACCCCAGAAAGAAGCAGATCTGCAATGAGTAATCAGTCGGCATACCGAGGAGCAGAAATAAATCCTCTGATAGGGTACCTCTGAGAACAGCACGGACAGCTTGCATCGCATAGGTAAGCCGCTGCTGCTGCCTCCGTCGCCGCGCGTCAAGTTCTTCTACCTCTTCATCGTCTAACAACAACTGAAGGAGTACGGTCGGCGGGGCCATTTTCGAAAAGCGCGCGAAGAGCGATAGCGGATGCGGAAGCAACGTAACATTCGCCAGACGGCGCGTTCGTGCACCCGAAAGCAGTCGGCGAAAATCGCCGTTAAGTTAAGCTCCGAAGGCGTCGCACTCGAGCGCACTCGAGCGTGCTCCTTTGGAGTTCGGAGCGCGCTAACTTAACGTGCCCATTGTCTCTATTTCACCTGTATTTGCGTCTCCCGCTGTGCGAAATAATTTTAAACGTGTGATTAGTTTTGTGTGCGGTGTAGAAAAAGATGTGGCCCGTGCTTTGTGTATTACTCGTGCCCCACTTCAAAGCAAAGCTTTCGTACGTACTGGAAGATGGATCCACGAAAGCTTAGACGAGCAGTTGCAACGTGCCCGGTGTCGGCGGTCGGTATAGTACTGCCATAATGGAAATGTTAAGGCAAGTGGCCATTTATTTGGTATTGCTTTGGTGGGTTACGTGTTTTTGTTCGTTCTAGAAGTATCTTACTGTGATCTCGCAGCATAATTCACAAATGTGAGGGCAAGAGCAGCTGCGCTCGTAGTAGGGCAAGTTAACTACCTCGATCGCGCCCCGTGTGACTAATGTTTGTCAAACCTAGAACGGGCGTGGTGCACCTGCATAGTTCCGCTTTGTTTCTCAGCGCTTGAACGTTCGTAGATGCGATTCTCTTGTAGTAAGTTCAGCGCGGCTTGTAATACGGTCGTTCGCACTTAAGTTAAATGTGGTCGGCCATTGTTCCGTCGCGTAGAAAAAGGAAGACTGGCTTTGCCACGTTTCGAAAGAATCGGCGCGGTATTGGTTCTCCCTGACGCGGTCCCGTGCTGCTGTTGCTGCTTGCCGGACGCCTTCAGCATGTTTTGGGCTCCCTTTTTCTGTGTGCGGGCACTTGCACTCGGCTCACTGTGTGTGCGCGCGTGCACTCGGCTCACTGTGTGTGCGTGCGGGCGGGCGCGTGCGATCGGCTCGCTGTGTGTGTGTGTGTGTGTGTGTGTGTGTGTGTGCGCGCGCGCGCGCGCGGCAGGGCGGGCGCGTGCGATCGGCTCGCTCTGTGTGTGTGTGTGTGTGTGTGTGTGTGCGTGCGTGCGTGCGCGTGCGATCGGCTCGCTCGCTGTGTGTGTGTGCACTCGGCTCACTGTGTGTGTGTGTTTGCGCAGGCGCGTGCGCTCGGCTCGCTGTGTGTGTGTGTGTGTGTGTGTGTGTGTGTCCGTGCGGGCGGGCGGGCGGGCGCGTGCGTGCGCTCGGCTCACTGTGTGTGTGCGCGTGCGCGCGCGCTCGGCTCGCTGTGTGTGTGTGCGGGCGCGTGCGCTCGGCTCGCTGTGTGTGTGGGGGGGGGTGGGGGCGTGGGCGCGTGTGCTCGGCTCGCTGTGTGTGTGTGTGTGTGTGTGTGTGTGTGTGCGCGCGCGCGCGCACACACGCGCGTACATGCCGGTTTGTATATGACGGCGTGTTTGCGTGTCTACTGCATACTACGTGTTTTGTGAGCGTGTTTGTGTATGCGGGCGTGCACGCGCGCATGTTTCTGTTTGGGTTGTGTGTGTGCGTGCACGTGTTAGCGTGTATGTGTGCTTGTTTGTGTTTATCAATGTGCGCGTGCGCGCTTTTTTGTCTGCCCTTTGAGAGTGCATACATTTGTGTGTGCGTGCGAGTGCGTTTTGCATGCGTGCGTATGTATTGCGTAACGTCGGTACAGTTTTACTCGCAATAAAACTCTCGAAATTTGATGCAGGGGGTGTTCCCTCCTGAAAGCCGAGTTTGGTTTCAAGCCACCCTGGACAACTGCTGTGAGGCGCCGTTTCTCGGGAGGACCAGTGGGAAATTGTCAGGTATACGCTTCCTCCTTTTTCCCTCCTCTGCGTGATGAATCGATATCCTTGATTGTTATTGTGAAAGGAGCGTTACATCCAGAGCATAAATAAATGATTAAGAATTCAGGTAGTGTGTTTCGCCATTACACTAATCCTAATCTTAATGACCTAGATGTCCCATTAGCCCACATTTCCGTTGATGCAGACAACCGCTGAAATTGTGAATGGTAGGTATTCGAGACGTTTTACGTATATAGCAATTGTCTTCAGGAGCTTTAATGAATTTTGAAAATTTGGAGTGTTGTGCTTTAGAGACATCATATACAAGCTTTAGGTCTCTCCGGGTAGTTTGCATGCCCTTCGAAAGCTGTCGCCTACAGCCCTATTGAAATTCGTAACTACAGTTTGGAGCACTGTGGAAGCTAGACAGCTGTGTCGACAGTGTTTAAGCTGGAAGTGTAGGTTGATAAGTTTGGGACTGGTCACACAAAGGCTTTTTTATGCCTTAGCAGTAGGAGTGTCAAAGGATAAAAAGAAGTGCAGTGTGTAAAGCGCGGGAAGCTGCTCATGTGGTAGAGGCTTGTGTGCGCGTGTGTGTGTGTGTGCGTGCGTGTGTCTGTGAATTCGCTCCTCAAAAGGGAGTATGTGTGTAAGTGAGCTACTTCCTTGCTTGTGTTGTTTGCCAAGAATTGGCAAGAAAACACAGTAATCAATATAACTTGAAATAATAAACTATGCAAAGCATGCTGGCACAGTAGTGACAGCAGCCTAAGAGCATACAGACATGCAGCCGTGTGACAATCTTAATGCATGACTGCAACATCTGGAAGGAGGCTTGCTTCTTATTCAGTAAGCATCACAAAGTCCATATTTGTGGCTTTTCTCGTGCAAACGAAAACGACGCTCATTGCCAGTGATCTTGTCTTTTGTTCTAATAGCATTTGTTTATCTTGAACTTAGAGCGTCGTTTTTCGCAGGTCATGCAGATGATAGCAGCAGTTTCATAATGTCCAGCCTTAGACAATGCGTGATTTTCATTGGTGCCCAAGTGCAAGCCACTTGCGTTCGCCTTCAGACAGATGATTGATGTTTTCTTGAAAGCAGTTGGGAAGACAACATTGTAAGTAGATATAGGTGTGCAGTGTAATTTAATAAGTCAAGTTATAATTTAAAACTCTGAGGCTCTTTGACCGCCTAAGCTTGATATCATGTGCAGTTGTGTGTGGTAAATATTGCCGATGGTACAGTGCATACTACAGGTATGACTCCAGATGCAAAGTATACACTTGCATTTGCTTGATGGCCTTTCATAATGAGGATTTTCTTTGTGCAAGAATATTCACAGAATGGGGCATTGCAGCATCATATTCTTTATTGTGCATTCACTGCTAATTTCGTATGACCTTCATGCTACCAATTTATTTGCAGGAAAGGAATATTTGGTTACTCTCTGTAATGAGCTTGTTATTTGCTCATTGCATCACACTCTTCCACCTTTAATTTATTTCCATATAATTCTCAAAGCCTTAAAATTTGAGCTGTTTTTATTTTGAATACAATATCAAAATCAAAATGCGCCGGATTGCAATCTAGACTGCAAGGGCTTTAAAGAACTTACAAGAAACCAGGACCTCTCGGGGGCATTAAAAAAACGTTTCCGCATGCAATGTGGCTATTTCTTGTACTGAGCTAGCTGCTCATGAAAATTGCAAGCATATTTAATTTCACACAGTTTGGTAGGATATAGCAGGCCTATCATTGTCTCTAAGCACAACCTTTCCTCATTTGCATCATGCTTAATTTGGGACAAGTCTTAAAAAATGAATGTTTCATAATTTTGAAACTACAGAAAGTATTGGTTGAGGCTAGACAGTTTTCAGACAACTTGACCATGTTGAACCTAGCCATTACAAGACGAGAAAAAAAACGTGCACAGGAGCACTCATTCAATCAAATGGAATTCTTGTGGTCATTTTCCATGTGGCAATATGTACTTTTAAGTGGGACAGGACGGGTAGCCAATTTACAACCATTGCGACTCATGCGGGTAGTGGCAACACAGGATGAGAAATGGTTGTGGCTCTGAGGTTCATTGAATATGTGAACACCTATATACAATCCCGCCCCCCAAGTGAGGGGTAACCGTGCAATATATTTTGGACGGTAAAGATAATTTTTTTAGGAGACAAGAAATTTGAGGCTCTAGTTGAGAGGCTACAGAAAGAAGGATCATGTAAGTATTCGCAGATTAACATAAACTGCCTAGGAGGCGCATCACGGTTTAGAGCATGAAGTAGAAATTTAGAGCATGAAGAAGGATCATAAGTTTACTTAAACTTATGATCTTTGGGAATACTACTTGTCACCGTATTGCCAAGCTAAGCCATTGAAAGAAGGGGCCGTACTCTAAGGAAAACATTTACCAACACGTGCTAAATTTTCAAGAAAAGTATGCCGAAATGCCAATTCTTACTAAATTAGTAAATAAAAAATACACAATAAGTTTTAGGATACAGAAAGGATCTAATAAACTGCATTGGAGAGCTGGAGATTGTTGGGCTGGATGCATGTATTGCAGGGTAAATGAAAGTGCCAGTGGGGGCTCCCTCATTTTCATTTTGTGTGCACTCTCTGTAAAACTACTCTGTCTCCTACTGTAATAATGTTGTGTAAAAACAGTCATTTTTTAATGTCTTGTGCATCTCAGTCTTAATGTGCCATATTCCGTAAGGTTCTCAGCTGCAGTACTTATAAAGTGTAATGCAGAGATATATTGCTGATTTCATAATGTCAGTTTTATATTAAGGTCACATACACACTCTTGGACAAATGTCTGTTGTTGAGAGATGTCATTGGTAGTGTCTTAAAATTTTATTCACTCTTACATTTTATGGTGAAAAGGCTACTGTAAATTTATTTGCTTTTGCTGCTGTATGTGCCTTGTTGTATTCACAGTGACATAGTGGTTTAATGTTCACAGTAAATGCAATTCCTAATTTTGCAAAATAGAAATTTCTCCTACCTGTCACTTGTCTTGCCCAGTCGCCTGAGCTGTGCATTGTGCCCAGTCACATTGATTAAGTTTGTTACCTTTAAGAGCTTGTTGTCTTATCAAATGTTTCGCAGTGTACATGTGTAATTGCACAGACTGAACTCTCATGATTCTCATCTTATTTTGCTAATGCAGGATGCAAGATTCCAGCAATGCCATGTGCTGCATTTATTGGTCAAGATGCTCAGAGAATGGAGTACCTGCACCTCGTGGTTAACCGTGAACATTTTTCTTTTGGAAAGCTAAACGCCATTTGCTGCATCAATTGCATTTTCGCAGCTCAGATGTGTACTATATTTTTTCTAATTTTGAATGAAATAATATTCACTGTTCAGTATAAAAATGACGTACAGCGTGAAGGACAAGGACTGCGAAAGATGACATACACTGCGCTGACTTCCAACAATATTTTATTGCGTTGCCACATCGTGCGTTTATGCACAAAAGGGGTCATGCGCAGAAAATAAAAGGCAGTCACAAGGGGTGTTCTAGCAGCAAGTCATTGTACTAAGAACATGGTCACTTGAAAAAAAAAAAAAAACACCACAATTTTTATCTGTTAAAATACAAGACTTCACTAGGGGTCAGCGAGATAGAGGGGGCACTAACGCACACACAACCCAGTTTTCTGGTGAAATCAGCTTCAATAATTTACCGGGTGAGCTGTGTCCCACTAGAACTTCCGTATCTTCAAAGAGGGACATACAGCGGTAATACCGGCAATGAATGTCCAAGTGGCCTTGAACAGTGTTATGGACGTTATATTGCTCTCTTAAACGATCATTTAGGCACCTGCCTGTCAGTCCAACGTATTTACTGCCTCAAAACAGGGAAATATGGTAAACCACATTCGTTGCACATATCGCAAAACGTTTTCCTGTACCCGACAGAACTCTGACGCGATTTAGGCTTGTTTACACGCTTACAGAGCTTTGCCAGCTTTTCTGGGGCTGAGAAAAGAACTGATTCCTGCAGGTTGCCCAGTCTTTTAGCCTATGGGAGACATCATGGACATACGGTAGCACTGCACACCTGCATCTTTCAACCAGCTGGTTCCTTGACCGAGTGCGCTCATCACGTTTTGTGCCCTTCAGAAGCTGTTCTGATATGGCTGAAGTGGAATCTCTGAAAAGCACTGGTCCACAGCATGCATCACTGCCCATACTAAGTCACCTGCTGACGCCGATTTCTGTGATTAAAAACAGATGTGCATGGATTCACTCACCCCCATCCCCAATAAAGGCCTGCTCATTACATTATAACCAATTAGATTATCTGCGCCGCCAGGTCCAATGCCATCTCTGAAAAGACCTTGGCTAACCTCCCTGCCTTTCTCTCTCTCTCTGAAAGCGCTGGTTCGGCGCCTATGCCGCGTCCCCTATTAATTCGCTTGTTTACGTTTATTTACCCCTGGAATAAAGAACACGCGCAGAGACAGATTTTTCCGAAAGAAAAGGTAAGTCTACGTCCACTGAAATGTCGGCGCAGCCAGGTCGAATGACTTCGCTGAAGACGGCTGGCTTAATAATAATTATGGGGTTTAACGTGCCCAAACCACTTTCTGATTATGAGGCGCGCCGTAGTGGAGGACTCCGGAAATTTCGACCACTTGGGGTTCTTAACGTGCACCTAAATCTAAGTAGACTGGTGTTCTCGCCCCCACAAAAATGCGGCCGGGATTCGATCCCACGACTTCGTGCTCAGCAGCCCAACACCATAGCCACTGAGCAACCGCGGCGGGTCTGGCTGGCTTATCGCATACATCACTTCCCATCCTAATGCACCTTTCTACGTCGACTTACGCGATGAATACAACGGTATTCGAAGAGTGACTTATAAGTAAAAAATTTGCTGTTTTATACTGAAAGCCTCTAGTTTTAGTCATATAAAACGTCATTACGCCACATCAAATACGTTCTCGGAAAATGACTGGTTTAGCGCGCACAATACTTCCCATCCTAATGTACGTTCGGACGGCGACTTGCGCGATGAATAAAACGGTATGCAAAGATTGACTTCTCCGTAAAAAATTGTAATACTATAGTCCAATGAAACGACAGCTCGGCCAGGCCTAATGACATCTCTGAAAAGCGCTGCTTCAACGCTTACATCACTGCCCGTTCTAATGCACGCACTGAGGGTAATCTTCCGCATTCAATAAACTGAAATACACGGATTCGTTTTCTTTAAAAAAGCGACGCATATATTGCCATGGAGTGTCAGTGAAGTCAGGTTCAGTTACTTCTCCTAACAGTCTGGTTTAGCGCATACATCACTTCCCATCCTAATTGACGTGTTGAGTTACATTTACGCGATCAATAATAGGATAAGTGCAGATTTACCCCCCTCCCACCCTTAAATAAAAAGCCAACGCCATAGCACAATGAAATGTTGGCGCAGCCTGCTCTAATCGTTTCTCTGAAAAGGGCTGCTTTAACACATGCATCAGTGCCGATCTTAACGCACGTGTTGCCTTCGACTTATATGGTGAATAAAATTAATTGCGAAGATTGAATTTCCAGAAAAGAATTTAGGCCTTCAGCCCAATGAAACGCCAGCATGCCAGGGTCTAATGACTGCTCTGAAAAGCAAGGGATTAGTACATACATTACTCATCATGAAAATGCTCGTGCCTACGTAGATTTACGCGACTAATTACCGGCCATGCGCAAATTGTTTTTCCTGAAATAAGAAGGTAAGTCTGTCCCCCAAGAAAATTTTGGCGACGACAGGTGGAAAGACTTCTTCTCAAAGGGCTGATTCAGCACGTACATTACTCCCAATACAAATGCACGTGCCGACGATGTTTTCCGCAATGCATGAAACGATATGTCCAGATTGGCTTTCCATAACAAGATAAACCAATAGTTCACTGAAACACCACGACATCCATGCAAGTGACTTCTCTATAAAGGGCTTGTTCATTGCATACATCCCTTCCCATGCTGATGCACGTGCTGACGCCTATTTAAGCTATCGATAAACAGATATCTGCAATGGACTTTCCTAAAAACGATGAGCCTATAGCCTGTTGCAATTTCCGTGCAGCTAAGCCGGTACTTACATTGGTTAACCTTCCTGTCTCCTTCCCTTTTGTTTACCTCTATATCTAATCACTTCTCTCGAATGTGGTGGTTCGGCGGATACATCACTACCCATACTAATACATGTGTCGACATCAATTCATGACATCATTAAAGAATATGCGCCTATTGAGCTTCCCGAAAAAGAAAGCAACGCCTAAAGCCTGTTAGAATGCCGGAGGAGCCTTCTCGAATGTTTCTCTGAAATTGGCTTGTTAAGTGCATGCATCACTGCCCACTCTATAGCATGTGCTCACACCAATTTACGCGATGAATAAGCGGAAATGAAAGGATAAACTTTTCAGACAAAATAGGTATGCCTGTTATACAGCCTAAATAAAATGTCGGTGCAGATAGGTGTAATCACTTCGCTCCAAAGCATTTCTCCGACCCTATGCATCACTCCTCGTAGATGCAGTGGTTGCGTAGAGGTAGCGCATCCGCATCGCGTGAACGAGGACCGTGGTTCGAATCCCGATGCCGCGCAATTTTCCAACGGATTAAAAATATCCGCGTGTCGATAAAATTGCATAACAGGCCTGGAGTGCGGCCTGATCCCGGTGACAAGAACCTGTAACGCACTCCCTCACCAGAGCAGGATTGGCTGCTCTGGTGCAGTATTTGGCCACAACCTCCGATATGAATCCAACACTCCGTCCCAAGGAGCTGCGAAGCAAATGACCAGGGCGGCGGTAAACCTGTGACGCACAAGAGGGTGCTAAAAATCCCTGGGTCCGGACAGGCCGCCATTGGAATCTGAACCTGGCAACGTTTAACGCGAGAACGTTATCTAGTGAGGCGAGCCTAGCAGTGCTATTGGAGGAATTAGCGAGCAGTAAATGGGGTATAATAGGGCTGAGTGAAGTTAGGAGGACAAAAGAAGCGTATGCAGTGCAAAAAAGCGGGCACGTACTGTGTAACCGGGGCTTAGAGGATTCCTGATTAATAAGGATATAGGTGGTCACATACAGGAATTCCATACCATTAACGGGAGCGTGGAAGGTCCTGTTGTGAAATTTAATAAGAGGTACAAATTGAAGGTCGTACAGGTCTGCACCCCTACATAAAGTCATGATGACCAGGAAGTAGAAAACTTCTATGAAGACGAGGAATCGCCGATGGATAAACTCGGAACAAGATACACTATACTGATGGGCGACTTCAATGGCAGGTAGGCAAGAAGCTGGCTGGAGACAAGTCAGTGCGGGAATATGGCATAGGCTCTACGAAGAGTACGGGAGAGTTGGCACAATTTGCAGAACAGCATATTATGCGGCTAATTCGTGTAAATTTCGCGTGAACCCGTGTGAGAACGTGTATGGGGAGCGTCGTATTCGAAGAACAAGCTCTTTGGAGAACTTTTTCGGCCTTGCAAAATCAATATTTTCCTGGGCCTTAGCATTTTTTCATTTTTCCGAGAAAATTATTCTGGCCTAATTCGTGTATATATCGCGTAAATTGGTGTCAGAACGTGTACGGGGAGTGTCTTATGCGAAGAACAAGCCCTTTAGACAGAAGTTTTTTGGCCTCGCAGAATCAATATTTTCCTGGGCTATAGCCTTAGCATTTTTTCAATTTTCCGAGAAAATTATTCTGGGCTAATGCGTGTATATATCGCGTAAATTGGTGTCAGAACGTGTACGGGAAGTGTCTTATGCGAAGAACAAGCCCTTTAGAGAGAGCTTTTTTGGCCTCGCAGAATCAATATTTCCCTGGGCTATAGCCTTGGCATTTTTTTCCTTTTTCCGAGAAAATTATTCTGGCCTAATTCGTTTATATATCGCGTAAATTGGTGTAAGAACGTGTACGGGGAGTGTCTTATGCGAAGAACAAGCCCTTTAGAGAGAACTTTTTTGGCCTCACAGAATCAATTATTTCCTGGGCTATAGCCTTAGCATTTTTTCGTTTTTCCTATAATATTATTCTTGGATAATTCGTGGATATATATAGAGAGAACTTTTTTGGCCTCCCAAAATTATTTCCCTGGGCTACAGGCTTACCATTTTTCAATTTTCCGAGAAAATTATTCTGGGTTAATTCGTGTATATATCGCGTAAATTGGTGTGAGAACGTGTACGGGGAGTGTCTTATGCGAAGAACAAGCCCTTTAGAGAGAACTTTTTTGGCCTCGCAGAATCAATATTTCCCTGGGCTATAGGCTTACCAATATTTTTTTCCGAGAAAATTATTATGGGCTAATTCGTGTATATATCGCGTAAATTAGTGTCCGAACGTGTACGGGGAGTGTCTTATGCGAAGAACAAGCCCTTTAGAGAGAACTTTTTTGGCCTCGCAGAATCAATATTTTCCTGGGCTTTATATAGCCTTAGCATTTTTTCATTTTTCCGAAAAAAATTTTCTGTGCTAATTCGTTTATATATCGCGTAAACTGGTGTCACAACGTGTACGGGGAGTGTCTTATGCGAAGAACAAGCCCTTTAGAGAGAACTTTTTTGGCCTCGCAGAATTAATATTTTCCTGGGCTATAGCCTTACCATTTTTTCATTTTTCCGATAAAATTATTCTAGGATAATTCGTGGATATATCGCGTAAATTGGTGTCATAAGGTGTACGGGGAGTGTCTTATGCGAAGAACAAGCCCTTTAGAGAGAACATTTTGGCCTCGCAGAATTAATATTTCCCTGGGCTATAGGCTTACAATATTTTCATTTTTCCGAGAAAATTATTCTGGCCTAATTCGCGTATATATCACGTAAATTGGTGTCAGAACGTGTACGGGGAGTGTCTTATGCGAAGAACAAGCCTTTCGAGAGAACTTTTTCGGCCTTGCAGGATCAATATTTCCCTGGGCTATAGCCTTAGCATTTTTTAATTTTTCCGAGAAAACTATTCTTGGATAATTCGTGTATATATCGCGTAAATTGGTGTCAGAACGCGTACGGGGAGTGTCTTATGCGAAGAACAAGCCTTTAGAGAGAACTTTTTCGGCCTTGCAGGATCAATATTTTCCTGGGCTATAGGCTTACCTATATTTCTTTTTTCCGAGAAAATTATTGTGGGCTAATTCGTGTATATATCGCGTAAATTAGTGTCAGAACGTGTACGACGAGTGTCTTATGCGAAGAACAAGCCCTTTAGAGAGAACTTTTTTGGCCTCGCAGAATCAATATTTTCCTGGGCTATAGGCTTACCTATATTTCTTTTTTCCGATAAAATTATTCTAGGATAATTCGTGGATATATCGCGTAAATTGGTGTCATAAGGTGTACGGGGAGTGTCTTATGCGAAGAACAAGCCCTTTAGAGAGAACTTTTTTGGCCTCGCAGAATCAATATTTTCCTGGGCTATAGCCTTAGCGTTTTTTTCATTTTTCCGATAAAATTATTCTAGGATAATTCGTGGATATATCGCGTAAATTGGTGTCATAACGTGTACGGGGAGTGTCTTATGCAAAGAACAAGCCCTTTACAGAGAACTTTTTTGGCCTCGCAGAATCACTCTTTCCCTGGGCTATAGGCTTACCATATTTTCATTTTTCCGGTAAAATTATTCTGGGCTAATTCGTGTATATATCGCGTAAATTAGTGTCAGAACGTGTACGGGGAGTGTCTTATTCGAAGAACAAGCCCTTTAGAGAGAACTTTTTTGGCCTCGCAGAATCAATATTTTCCTGGGCAATATTTTCTAGCCTTAGCATTTTTTCATTTTTCCGAGAAAAGTATTCTTGGATAATTTGTGTATATATCGCGTAAATTGGTGTCAGAACGTTTACGGGGAGTGCCTTATGCGAAGAACAAGCCCTTTAGAGAGAACTTTTTCGGCCTTGCAGAATCAATATTTCCCTGAGCTATAGCCTTAGCATTTTTTTCATTTTTCCGAGAAAAGTATTCTTGGATAATTCGTGTATATATCGCGTAAATTGGTGTCAGAACGTTTACGGGGAGTGCCTTATGCGAAGAACAAGCCCTTTAGAGAGAACTTTCTCGGCCTTGCAGAATCAATATTTCCCTGGGCTATAGCCTTAGCATTTTTTTCATTTTTTCGAGAAAATTATTCTGGCCAAATTCGTTTATATATCGCGTAAATTGGTGTCAGAGCGTGTACGGGGAGTGTCTTATGCGAAGAACAAGCCCTTTAGAGAGAACTTTTTTGGCCTCGCAGAATCAATATTTTCCTGGGCTATAGCCTTAGCATTTTTTCATTTTTCCGATAAAATTATTCTAGGATAATTCGTGGATATATCGCGTAAATTGGTGTCATAACGTGTACGGGGAGTGTCTTATGCAAAGAACAAGCCCTTTACAGAGAACTTTTTTGGCCTCACAGAATCAATTATTTCCTGGGCTATAGCCTTAGCATTTTTTCATTTTTCCGAGAAAAGTATTCTTGGATAATTCGTGTATATATCGCGTAAATTGGTGTCAAAACGTTTACGGGGAGTGCCTTATGCGAAGAACAAGCCCTTTAGAGAGAACTTTTTCGGCCTTGCAGAATCAATATTTCCCTGGGCCTTAGCATTTTTTTCATTTTTCCGAGAAAATTATTCTGGCCAAATTCGTTTATATATCGCGTAAATTGGTGTCAGAGCGTGTACGGGGAGTGTCTTATGCGAAGAACAAGCCCTTTAGAGAGAACTTTTTTGGCCTCGCAGAATCAGTATTTTCCTGGGCTATAGCCTTACCATTTTTTCATTTTTCCGATAAAATTATTCTAGGATAATTCGTGGATATATCGCGTAAATTGGTGTCATAAGGTGTACGGGGAGTGTCTTATGCGAAGAACAAGCCCTTTAGAGAGAACTTTTTTGGCCTCGCAGAATCAATATTTTCCTGGGCTATAGCCTTAGCATTTTTTCATTTTTCCGATAAAATTATTCTAGGATAATTCGTGGATATATCGCGTAAATTGGTGTCATAACGTGTACGGGGAGTGTCTTATGCAAAGAACAAGCCCTTTACAGAGAACTTTTTTGGCCTCGCAGAATCACTCTTTCCCTGGGCTATAGGCTTACCATATTTTCATTTTTCCGGTAAAATTATTCTGGGCTAATTCGTGTATATATCGCGTAAATTAGTGTCAGAACGTGTACGGGGAGTGTCTTATTCGAAGAACAAGCCCTTTAGAGATAACTTTTTTGGCTTCGCAGAATCAATATTTTCCTGGGCTATAGCCTTACCATTTTTTCATTTTTCCGAGAAAAGTATTCTTGGATAATTCGTGTATATATCGCGTAAATTGGTGTCATAACGTGTACGGGGAGTGTCTTATGCGAAGAACAAGCCCTTTAGAGAGAACTTTTTTGGCCTCGCAGAATCAATATTTCCCTGGGCTATAGGCTTACCATATTTTCATTTTTCCGAGAAAATTATTCTGGGCTAATTCGTGTATATATCGCGTGAATTAGTGTCAGAACGTGTACGGGGAGTGTCTTATTCGAAGAACAAGCCCTTTAGAGAGAACTTTTTTGGCCTCGCAGAATCAAAATTTTCCTGGGCTATAGCCTTAGCATTTTTTCATTTTTCCGATAAAATTATTCTAGGATAATTCGTGGATATATCGCGTAAATTGGTGTCATAACGTGTACGGGGAGTGTCTTATGCGAAGAACAAGCCTTTCGAGAGAACTTTTTCGGCCTTGCAGGATCAATATTTCCCTGGGCTATAGCCTTAGCATTTTTTAATTTTTCCGAGAAAACTATTCTTGGATAATTCGTGTATATATCGCGTAAATTGGTGTCAGAACGCGTACGGGGAGTGTCTTATGCGAAGAACAAGCCTTTAGAGAGAACTTTTTCGGCCTTGCAGGATCAATATTTTCCTGGGCTATAGGCTTACCTATATTTCTTTTTTCCGAGAAAATTATTGTGGGCTAATTCGTGTATATATCGCGTAAATTAGTGTCAGAACGTGTACGACGAGTGTCTTATGCGAAGAACAAGCCCTTTAGAGAGAACTTTTTTGGCCTCGCAGAATCAATATTTTCCTGGGCTATAGGCTTACCTATATTTCTTTTTTCCGATAAAATTATTCTAGGATAATTCGTGGATATATCGCGTAAATTGGTGTCATAAGGTGTACGGGGAGTGTCTTATGCGAAGAACAAGCCCTTTAGAGAGAACTTTTTTGGCCTCGCAGAATCAATATTTTCCTGGGCTATAGCCTTAGCGTTTTTTTCATTTTTCCGATAAAATTATTCTAGGATAATTCGTGGATATATCGCGTAAATTGGTGTCATAACGTGTACGGGGAGTGTCTTATGCAAAGAACAAGCCCTTTACAGAGAACTTTTTTGGCCTCGCAGAATCACTCTTTCCCTGGGCTATAGGCTTACCATATTTTCATTTTTCCGGTAAAATTATTCTGGGCTAATTCGTGTATATATCGCGTAAATTAGTGTCAGAACGTGTACGGGGAGTGTCTTATTCGAAGAACAAGCCCTTTAGAGAGAACTTTTTTGGCCTCGCAGAATCAATATTTTCCTGGGCAATATTTTCTAGCCTTAGCATTTTTTCATTTTTCCGAGAAAAGTATTCTTGGATAATTCGTGTATATATCGCGTAAATTGGTGTCAGAACGTTTACGGGGAGTGCCTTATGCGAAGAACAAGCCCTTTAGAGAGAACTTTTTCGGCCTTGCAGAATCAATATTTCCCTGAGCTATAGCCTTAGCATTTTTTTCATTTTTCCGAGAAAAGTATTCTTGGATAATTCGTGTATATATCGCGTAAATTGGTGTCAGAACGTTTACGGGGAGTGCCTTATGCGAAGAACAAGCCCTTTAGAGAGAACTTTCTCGGCCTTGCAGAATCAATATTTCCCTGGGCTATAGCCTTAGCATTTTTTTCATTTTTTCGAGAAAATTATTCTGGCCAAATTCGTTTATATATCGCGTAAATTGGTGTCAGAGCGTGTACGGGGAGTGTCTTATGCGAAGAACAAGCCCTTTAGAGAGAACTTTTTTGGCCTCGCAGAATCAATATTTTCCTGGGCTATAGCCTTAGCATTTTTTCATTTTTCCGATAAAATTATTCTAGGATAATTCGTGGATATATCGCGTAAATTGGTGTCATAACGTGTACGGGGAGTGTCTTATGCAAAGAACAAGCCCTTTACAGAGAACTTTTTTGGCCTCACAGAATCAATTATTTCCTGGGCTATAGCCTTAGCATTTTTTCATTTTTCCGAGAAAAGTATTCTTGGATAATTCGTGTATATATCGCGTAAATTGGTGTCAAAACGTTTACGGGGAGTGCCTTATGCGAAGAACAAGCCCTTTAGAGAGAACTTTTTCGGCCTTGCAGAATCAATATTTCCCTGGGCCTTAGCATTTTTTTCATTTTTCCGAGAAAATTATTCTGGCCAAATTCGTTTATATATCGCGTAAATTGGTGTCAGAGCGTGTACGGGGAGTGTCTTATGCGAAGAACAAGCCCTTTAGAGATAACTTTTTTGGCTTCGCAGAATCAATATTTTCCTGGGCTATATAGCCTTACCATTTTTTCAATTTTCCGAGAAAAAAATTCTTGGCTAATTCGTGAATATATCGCGTAAATTGGTGTCAGAACGTGTACGGGGAGTGTCTTATGCGAAGAACAAGCCCTTTAGAGAGAACTTTTTTGGCCTCGCAGAATCAGTATTTTCCTGGGCTATAGCCTTACCATTTTTTCATTTTTCCGATAAAATTATTCTAGGATAATTCGTGGATATATCGCGTAAATTGGTGTCATAAGGTGTACGGGGAGTGTCTTATGCGAAGAACAAGCCCTTTAGAGAGAACTTTTTTGGCCTCGCAGAATCAATATTTTCCTGGGCTATAGCCTTAGCATTTTTTCATTTTTCCGATAAAATTATTCTAGGATAATTCGTGGATATATCGCGTAAATTGGTGTCATAACGTGTACGGGGAGTGTCTCATGCAAAGAACAAGCCCTTTACAGAGAACTTTTTTGGCCTCGCAGAATCACTCTTTCCCTGGGCTATAGGCTTACCATATTTTCATTTTTCCGGTAAAATTATTCTGGGCTAATTCGTGTATATATCGCGTAAATTAGTGTCAGAACGTGTACGGGGAGTGTCTTATTCGAAGAACAAGCCCTTTAGAGATAACTTTTTTGGCTTCGCAGAATCAATATTTTCCTGGGCTATAGCCTTACCATTTTTTCATTTTTCCGAGAAAAGTATTCTTGGATAATTCGTGTATATATCGCGTAAATTGGTGTCATAACGTGTACGGGGAGTGTCTTATGCGAAGAACAAGCCCTTTAGAGAGAACTTTTTTGGCCTCGCAGAATCAATATTTCCCTGGGCTATAGGCTTACCATATTTTCATTTTTCCGAGAAAATTATTCTGGGCTAATTCGTGTATATATCGCGTGAATTAGTGTCAGAACGTGTACGGGGAGTGTCTTATTCGAAGAACAAGCCCTTTAGAGAGAACTTTTTTGGCCTCGCAGAATCAAAATTTTCCTGGGCTATAGCCTTAGCATTTTTTCATTTTTCCGATAAAATTATTCTAGGATAATTCGTGGATATATCGCGTAAATTGGTGTCATAACGTGTACGGGGAGTGTCTTATGCGAAGAACAAGCCCTTTAGAGAGAACTTTTTTGGCCTCGCAGAATCAATATTTTCCTGGGCTATAGGCTTACCATATTTTCATTTTTCCGGTAAAATTATTCTGGGCTAATTCGTGTATATATCGCGTAAATTAGTGTCAGAACGTGTACGGGGAGTGTCTTATTCGAAGAACAAGCCCTTTAGAGATAACTTTTTTGGCTTCGCAGAATCAATATTTTCCTGGGCTATAGCCTTAGCATTTTTTCATTTTTCCGAGAAAATTATTCTTGGATAATTCGTGTATATATCGCGGAAATTGGTGTCAGAACGTTTACGGGGAGTGCCTTATGCGAAGAACAAGCCCTTTAGAGAGAACTTTTTTGGCTTCGCAGAATCAATATTTTCCTGGGCTATAGCCTTACCATTTTTTCAATTTTTCCGATAAAATTATTCTAGGATAATTCGTGGATATATCGCGTAAATTGGTGTCATAACGTGTACGGGGAGTGTCTTATGCAAAGAACAAGCCCTTTACAGAGAACTTTTTTGGCCTCACAGAATCAATTATTTCCTGGGCTATAGCCTTAGCATTTTTTCATTTTTCCGAGAAAAGTATTCTTGGATAATTCGTGTATATATCGCGTAAATTGGTGTCAAAACGTTTACGGGGAGTGCCTTATGCGAAGAACAAGCCCTTTAGAGAGAACTTTTTCGGCCTTGCAGAATCAATATTTCCCTGGGCCTTAGCATTTTTTCATTTTTCCGAGAAAATTATTCTGGCCAAATTCGTTTATATATCGCGTAAATTGGTGTCAGAGCGTGTACGGGGAGTGTCTTATGCGAAGAACAAGCCCTTTAGAGATAACTTTTTTGGCTTCGCAGAATCAATATTTTCCTGGGCTATATAGCCTTACCATTTTTTCAATTTTCCGAGAAAAAAATTCTTGGCTAATTCGTGAATATATCGCGTAAATTGGTGTCAGAACGTGTACGGGGAGTGTCTTATGCGAAGAACAAGCCCTTTAAAGAGAACTTTTTTGGCCTCGCAGAATCAATATTTTCCTGGGCTATAGCCTTACCATTTTTTCATTTTTCCGATAAAATTATTCTAGGATAATTCGTGGATATATCGCGTAAATTGGTGTCATAAGGTGTACGGGGAGTGTCTTATGCGAAGAACAAGCCCTTTAGAGAGAACTTTTTTGGCCTCGCAGAATCAATTATTTCCTGGGCTATAGCCTTAGCATTTTTTCATTTTTCCGATAAAATTATTCTAGGATAATTCGTGGATATATCGCGTAAATTGGTGTCAGAGCGTGTACGGGGAGTGTCTTATGCGAAGAACAAGCCCTTTAGAGATAACTTTTTTGGCTTCGCAGAATCAATATTTTCCTGGGCTATAGCCTTACCATTTTTTCATTTTTCCGAGAAAATTATTCTTGGCTAATTCGTGAATATATTGCGTAAATTGATGTCAGAACGTGTACGGGGAGTGTCTTATGCGAAGAACAAGCGCTTTAGAGAGAACTTTTTCGGCCTTGCAGAATCAATATTTCCCTGGGCTATAGCCTTAGCATTTTTTCATTTTTCCGAGAAAATTATTCTGGCCTAATTCGTTTATATATCGCGTAAATTGGTGTCAGAACGTGTACGGGGAGTGTCTTATGCGTAGAACAAGCCCTTTAGAGAGAACTTTTTTGGCCTTGCAGAATCAATATTTCCCTGGGCTATATATAGCCTTAGCATTTTTTCATTTTTCCGAGAAAACTATTCTGGCCTAATTCGTTTATATATCGCGTAAATTGGTGTCAGAACGTGTACGGGATGTGTCTTATGCGAAGAACAAGCCCTTTACAGAGAACTTTTTTGGCCTCGCAGAATCAATATTTTCCTGGGCTATAGCCTTAGCATTTTTTTCATTTTTCCGATAAAATTATTCTAGGATAATTCGTGGATATATCGCGTAAATTGGTGTCATAACGTGTACGGGGAGTGTCTTATGCAAAGAACAAGCCCTTTACAGAGAACTTTTTTGGCCTCGCAGAATCAATATTTCCCTGGGCTATAGGCTTACCATATTTTCATTTTTCCGGGAAAATTATTCTGGGCTAATTCGAGTATATATCGCGTAAATTAGTGTCAGAACGTGTACGGGGAGTGTCTTATTCGAAGAACAAGCCCTTTAGAGAGAACTTTTTTGGCCTCGCAGAATCAATATTTTCCTGGGCAATATTTTCTAGCCTTCGCATTTTTTCATTTTTCCGAGAAAAGTATTCTTGGATAATTCGTGTATATATCGCGTAAATTGGTGTCAGAACGTTTACGGGGAGTGCCTTATGCGAAGAACAAGCCCTTTACAGAGAACTTTTTTGGCCTCACAGAATCAATTATTTCCTGGGCTATAGCCTTAGCATTTTTTCATTTTTCCGAGAAAAGTATTCTTGGACAATTCGTGTATATATCGCGTAAATTGGTGTCAAAACGTTTACGGGGAGTGCCTTATGCAAAGAACAAGCCCTTTAGAGAGAACTTTTTCGGCCTTGCAGAATCAATGTTTCCCTGGGCCTTAGCATTTTTTTCATTTTTCCGAGAAAATTATTCTGGCCAAATTCGTTTATATATCGCGTAAATTGGTGTCAGAGCGTGTACGGGGAGTGTCTTATGCGAAGAACAAGCCCTTTAGAGATAACTTTTTTGGCTTCGCAGAATCAATATTTTCCTGGGCTATATAGCCTTACCATTTTTTCAATTTTCCGAGAAAAAAATTCTTGGCTAATTCGTGAATATATCGCGTAAATTGGTGTCAGAACGTGTACGGGGAGTGTCTTATGCGAAGAACAAGCCCTTTAGAGAGAACTTTTTTGGCCTCGCAGAATCAATATTTTCCTGGGCTATAGCCTTAGCATTTTTTCATTTTTCCGATAAAATTATTCTAGGATAATTCGTGGATATATCGCGTAAATTGGTGTCATAACGTGTACGTGGAGTGTCTTATGCAAAGAACAAGCCCTTTACAGAGAACTTTTTTGGCCTCGCAGAATCACTCTTTCCCTGGGCTATAGGCTTACCATATTTTCATTTTTCCGGTAAAATTATTCTGGGCTAATTCGTGTATATATCGCGTAAATTAGTGTCAGAACGTGTACGGGGAGTGTCTTATTCGAAGAACAAGCCCTTTAGAGAGAACTTTTTTGGCCTCGCAGAATCAATATTTTCCTGGGCAATATTTTCTAGCCTTAGCATTTTTTCATTTTTCCGAGAAAAGTATTCTTGGATAATTCGTGTATATATCGCGTAAATTGGTGTCAGAACGTTTACGGGGAGTGCCTTATGCGAAGAACAAGCCCTTTAGAGAGAACTTTTTCGGCCTTGCAGAATCAATATTTCCCTGAGCTATAGCCTTAGCATTTTTTTCATTTTTCCGAGAAAATTATTCTGGCCAGATTCGTTTATATATCGCGTAAATTGGTGTCAGAGCGTGTACGGGGAGTGTCTTATGCGAAGAACAAGCCCTTTAGAGATAACTTTTTTGGCTTCGCAGAATCAATATTTTCCTGGGCTATAGCCTTACCATTTTTTCAATTTTCCGAGAAAATAATTCTTGGCTAATTCGTGAATATATCGCGTAAATTGATGTCAGAACGTGTACGGGGAGTGTCTTATGCGAAGAACAAGCCCTTTAGAGAGAACTTTTTCGGCCTTGCAGAATCAATATTTCCCTGGGCTATAGCCTTAGCATTTTTTCATTTTTCCGAGAAAATTATTCTGGCCTAATTCGTTTATATATCGCGTAAATTGGTGTCAGAACGTGTACGGGGAGAGTCTTATGCGTAGAACAAGCCCTTTAGAGAGAACTTTTTCGGCCTTGCAGAATCAATATTTCCCTGGGCTATATAACCTTAGCATTTTTTCATTTTTCCGAGAAAATTATTCTTGGATAATTCGTGTATATATCGCGGAAATTGGTGTCAGAACGTTTACGGGGAGTGCCTTATGCGAAGAACAAGCCCTTTAGAGAGAACTTTTTTGGCTTCGCAGAATCAATATTTTCCTGGGCTATAGCCTTACCATTTTTTCAATTTTCCGAGAAAATAATTCTTGGCTAATTCGTGAATATATCGCGTAACTTGATGTCAGAACGTGTATGGGGAGTGTCTTATGCGAAGAACAAGCCCTTTAGAGAGAACTTTTTCGGCCTTGCAGAATCAATATTTCCCTGGGCTATAGCCTTAGCATTTTTTCATTTTTCCGAGAAAATTATTCTGGCCTAATTCGTTTATATATCGCGTAAATTGGTGTCAGAGCGTGTACGGGGAGTGTCTTATGCGAAGAACAAGCCCTTTAGAGATAACATTTTTGGCTTCGCAGAATCAATATTTTCCTGGGCTATAGCCTTACCATTTTTTCATTTTTCCGAGAAAATTATTCTTGGCTAATTCGTGAATATATTGCGTAAATTGATGTCAGAACGTGTACGGGGAGTGTCTTATGCGAAGAACAAGCCCTTTAGAGAGAACTTTTTCGGCCTTGCAGAATCAATATTTCCCTGGGCTATAGCCTTAGCATTTTTTCATTTTTCCGAGAAAAAAATTCTGGCCTAATTCGTTTATATATCGCGTAAATTGGTGTCAGAACGTGTACGGGGAGTGTCTTATGCGTAGAACAAGCCCTTTAGAGAGAACTTTTTCGGCCTTGCAGAATCAATATTTCCCTGGGCTATATATAGCCTTAGCATTTTTTCATTTTTCCGAGAAAATTATTCTGGCCTAATTCGTTTATATATCGCGTAAATTGGTGTCAGAACGTGTACGGGGAGTGTCTTATGCGAAGAACAAGCCCTTTAGAGAGAACTTTTTTGGCCTCACAGAATCAATTATTTCCTGGGCTATAGCCTTAGCATTTTTTCATTTTTCCGAGAAAACTATTCTGGCCTAATTCGTGTGTATATCACGTAAATTGGTGTCAGAACGTGTACGGGGAGTGTCTTATGCGAAGAACAAGCCCTTTAGAGAGAACTTTTTCGGCCTTGCAGAATCAATATTTCCCTGGGCTATAGCCTTAGCATTTTTTCATTTTTCCGAGAAAATTATTCTGGCCTAATTCGTTTATATATCGCGTAAATTGGTGTCAGAACGTGTACGGGATGTGTCTTATGCGAAGAACAAGCCCTTTACAGAGAACTTTTTTGGCCTCGCAGAATCAATATTTCCCTGGGCTATAGGCTTACCATATTTTCATTTTTCCGGGAAAATTATTCTGGGCTAATTCGAGTATATATCGCGTAAATTAGTGTCAGAACGTGTACGGGGAGTGTCTTATTCGAAGAACAAGCCCTTTAGAGAGAACTTTTTTGGCCTCGCAGAATCAATATTTTCCTGGGCAATATTTTCTAGCCTTAGCATTTTTTTCATTTTTCCGAGAAAATTATTCTGGCCAAATTCGTTTATATATCGCGTAAATTGGTGTCAGAGCGTGTACGGGGAGTGTCTTATGCGAAGAACAAGCCCTTTAGAGAGAACTTTTTTGGCCTCGCAGAATCAATATTTTCCTGGGCTATAGCCTTAGCATTTTTTCATTTTTCCGATAAAATTATTCTAGGATAATTCGTGGATATATCGCGTAAATTGGTGTCATAACGTGTACGGGGAGTGTCTTATGCAAAGAACAAGCCCTTTACAGAGAACTTTTTTGGCCTCACAGAATCAATTATTTCCTGGGCTATAGCCTTAGCATTTTTTCATTTTTCCGAGAAAAGTATTCTTGGATAATTCGTGCATATATCGCGTAAATTGGTGTCAAAACGTTTACGGGGAGTGCCTTATGCGAAGAACAAGCCCTTTAGAGAGAACTTTTTCGGCCTTGCAGAATCAATATTTCCCTGGGCCTTAGCATTTTTTTCATTTTTCCGAGAAAATTATTCTGGCCAAATTCGTTTATATATCGCGTAAATTGGTGTCAGAGCGTGTACGGGGAGCGTCTTATGCGAAGAACAAGCCCTTTAGAGATAACTTTTTTGGCTTCGCAGAATCAATATTTTCCTGGGCTATATAGCCTTACCATTTTTTCAATTTTCCGATAAAATTATTCTAGGATAATTCCTGGATATATCGCGTAAATTGGTGTCATAACGTGTACGGGGAGTGTCTTATGCAAAGAACAAGCCCTTTACAGAGAACTTTTTTGGCCTCGCAGAATCAATATTTCCCTGGGCTATATAGCCTTACCATTTTTTCAATTTTCCGAGAAAATAATTCTGGGCTAATTCGTGTATATATCGCGTAAATTGATGTCAGAACGTGTACGGGGAGTGTCTTATGCGAAGAACAAGCCCCTTAGAGAGAACTTTTTCGGCCTTGCAGAATCAATATTTCCCTGGGCATTTTTTTCATTTTTCCGAGAAAATTATTCTGGCCAAATTCGTTTATATATCGCGTAAATTGGTGTCAGAACGTGTACGGGGAGTGTCTTATGCGAAGAACAAGCCCTTTAGAGAGAACTTTTTTGGCCTCACAGAATCAATTATTTCCTGGGCTATAGCCTTAGGATTTTTTCATTTTTCCGAGAAAATTATTCTTGGATTTTTCGTGGATATATCGCGTAAATTCGTGTCATAACGTATTCTTATGCGAAGAACAAGCCCTTTAGAGAGAACTTTTTTGGCCTCGCAGAATCAATATTTTCCTGGGCTATAGCCTTAGCATTTTTTCATTTTTCCGATAAAATTATTCTTGGATTTTTCGTGGATATATCGCGTAAATTCGTGTCATAACGTATTCTTATGCGAAGAACAAGCCCTTTAGAGAGAACTTTTTTGGCCTCGCAGAATCAATATTTTCCTGGGCTATAGCCTTACCATTTTTTCAATTTTCCGAGAAAATTATTCTGGGCTAATGCGTGTATATATCGCGTAAACTGGTGTCAGAACGTGTACGGGATGTGTCTTATGCGAAGAACAAGCCCTTTAGAGAGAACTTTTTTGGCCTCGCCGAATCAATATTTTCCTGGGCTAGAGCCTTAGCATTTTTTCATTTTTCCGATAAAATTATTCTAGGATAATTCGTGGATATATCGCGTAAATTGGTGTCATAACGTGTACGGGGAGCGCCTTATGCGAAGAACAAGCCCTTTAGAGAGAACTTTTTCGGCCTTGCAGAATCAATATTTCCCTGGGCTATAGGCTTACCATATTTTCATTTTTCCGAGAAAATTATTCTGGGCTAATTCGTGTATATATCGCGTGAATTAGTGTCAGAACGTGTACGGGGAGTGTCTTATTCGAAGAACAAGCCCTTTAGAGAGAACTTTTTTGGCCTCGCAGAATCAATTATTTCCTGGGCTATATAGCCTTAGCATTTTTTCATTTTTCCGAGAAAATTATTCTGGCCTAATTCGTGTATATATCACGTAAATTGGTGTCATAACGTGTACGGGGAGTGTCTTATTCGAAGAACAAGCCCTTTAGACAGAAGTTTTTTGGCCTCGCAGAATCAATATTTTCCTGGGCTATAGCCTTAGCATTTTTTCATTTTTCCGATAAAATTATTCTTGGAAAATTCGTGGATATATCGCGTAAATTGGTGTCATAACGTGTACGGGGAGTGTCTTATGCGAAGAACAAGCCATTTAGAGAAAACATTTTTGGCCTCGCAGAATCAATATTTTCCTGGGCAATATTTTCTAGCCTTAGCATTTTTTCATTTTTCCGAGAAAAGTACTCTTGGATAATTCGTGTATATATCGCGTAAATTGGTGTCATAACGTGTACGGGGAGTGTCTTATGCGAAGAACAAGCCCTTTAGAGAGAACTTTTTTGGCCTCGCAGAATCAATATTTCCCTGGGCTATAGGCTTACCATATTTTCATTTTTCCGAGAAAATTATTCTGGGCTAATTCGTGTATATATCCCGTGAATTATTGTCAGAACTTGTACGGGGAGTGTCTTATTCGAAGAACAAGCCCTTTAGAGAGAACTTTTTTGGCCTCGCAGAATCAATTATTTCCTGGCCTATAGCCTTAGCATTTTTTCATTTTTCCGAGAAAATTAGTCTGGCCTAATTCGTGTATATATCACGTAAATTGGTGTCAGAACGTGTACGGGGAGTGTGTTATGCGAAGAACAAGCCCTTTAGACACAAGTTTTTTGGCCTTTCAGAATCAATATTTCCCTGGGCTATAGCCTTAGCATTTTTTCATTTTTCCGAGAAAATTATTCTGGCCTAATTCGTTTATATATCGCGTAAATTGGTGTCAGAACGTGTACGGGGAGTGTCTTATGCGAAGAACAAGCCCTTTAGAGAGAACTTTTTCGGCCTTGCAGAATCAATATTTCCCTGCGCTATAGCCTTAGCATTTTTTCATTTTTCCGAGAAAATTATTCTGGCCTAATTCGTTTATATATCGCGTAAATTGGTGTCAGAACGTGTACGGGGAGTGTGTTATGCGAAGAACAAGCCCTTTAGAGAGAACTTTTTCGGCCTTGCAGAATCAATATTTCCCTGGGCTATAGCCTTAGCATTTTTTCATTTTCCCGAGAAAATTATTCTGGCCTAATTCGTTTATATATCGCGTAAATTGGTGTCAGAACGTGTACGGGAAGTGTCTTATGCGAAGAACAAGCCCTTTAGAGAGAACTTTTTTGGCCTCGCAGAATCAATATATTCCTGGGCTATAGCCTTAGCATTTTTTTCATTTTTCCGATAAAATTATTCTTGGATAATTCGTGGATATGTCACGTAAATTTGTGTCAAAACGTGTACGGGGAGTGTCTTATGCGAAGAAGAAGCCCTTTAGACAGAAGTTTTTGGTCTCGCAGAATCAATATTTTCCTGGGCTATAGCCTTAGCATTTTTTCATTTTTCCGATAAAAATATTCTTGGATTATTCGTGGATATATCGCGTAAATTGGTGTCATAACGTGTACGGGGAGTGTCTTATGCGAAGAACAACCCTTTAGAGAGAACTTTTTTGCCCTCGCAGAATCAATATTTCCCTGGGCAATAGGCTTACCATATTTTCATTTTTCCGAGAAAATTATTCTGGGCTAATTCTTGTATATATCGCGTAAATTAGTGTCAGAACGTGTACGGGAAGCGTCTTATGCGAAGAACAAGCCCTTTAGAGAGAACTTTCTTGGCCTCGCAGAATCAATATTTTCCTGTGCTATAGCCTTAGCATTTTCTCATTCTTCCGTTAAAATTATTCTAGGATAATTCGTGGATATATCACGTAAATTGGTGTCATAACGTGTACGGGGAGTGTCTTATGCGAAGAACAAGCCCTTTAGAGAGAACTTTTTCCGCCTTGCAGAATCAATATTTCCCTGGGCTATAGGCTTACCATATTTTGATTTTTCCGAGAAAATTATTCTGGGCTAATTCGTGTATATATCGCGTGAATTAGTGTCAGAACGTGTACGGGGAGTGTCTTCTTCGAAGAACAAGCCCTTTAGAGAGAACTTTTTTGGCCTCGCAGAATCAATATTTTCCTGGGCAATATTTTCTACCCTTAGCATTTTTTCATTTTTCCGAGAAAAGTATTCTTGGATAATTCGTGTATATATTGCGTAAATTGGTGTCAGAGCGTGTACGGGGAGTGTCTTATGCGAAGAACAAGCCCTTTAGAGAGAACTTTTTTGGCCTCGCAGAATCAATATTTTCCTGGGCTATAGCCTTACCATTTTTTTAATTTTCTGAGAAAATTATTCTGGGCTAATTCGTGTATATATCGCGTAAATTGGTGTCAGAACGTGTACGGGGAGTGTTTTTTGCGAAGAACAAGCCCTTTAGAGAGAACTTTTTTTGGCCTCGCAGAATCAATATTTTCCTGGGCTATATAGCCTTAGCATTTTTTCATTTTTCCGAGAAAATTATTCTGGCCTAATTCGTTTATATATCGCATAAATTGGTGTCAGAACGTGTACGGGGAGTGTCTTATGCGAAGAACAAGCCCTTTAGAGAGAACTTTTTTGGCCTCGCAGAATCAATATTTTCCTGGGCTATAGCCTTACCATTTTGTCAATTTGCCGAGAAAATTATTCTGGGCTAATTAGTGTATATAGCGCGTAAATTGGTGTCAGAACCTGTACGGGGAGTGCCTTATGCGAAGAACAAGCCCTTTAGGGAGAACTTTTTCGGCCTTGCAGAATCAATATTTCCCTGGGCTATAGCCTTAGCATTTTTTCATTTTTCCGAGAAAATTATTCTGGCCTAATTCGTGTATATATCACGTAAATTGGTGTCAGAACGTGTACGGGGAGTGTCTTAGGCGAAGAACAAGCCCTTTAGACAGAAGTTTTTTGGCCTCGCAGAATCAATATTTTCCTAGGCTATAATAGCCTTAGCATTTTTTCAATTTTCCGAGAAAATTATTCTTGGATAATTCGTGTATATATTGCGTAAATTGGTGTCAGAACGTGTACGGGGAGTGTCTTATGCGAAGAAGAAGCCATTTAGACAGAAGTTTTTTGGTCTCGCAGAATCAATATTTTCCTGGGCTATAGCCTTAGCATTTTTTCATTGTTCCGATAAAAATATTCTTGGAATATTCGTGGATATATCGCGTAAATTGGTGTCATAACGTGTACGGGGAGTGTCTTATGCGAAGAACAAGCCCTTTAGAGAGAACTTTTTTGGCCTCGCAGAATCAATATTTCCCTGGGCAATATTTTCTAGCCTTAGCATTTTTTCATTTTTCCGAGAAAAGTATTCTTGGATAATTCGTGTATATATCGCGTAAATTGGTGTCATAACGTGTACGGGGAGTGTCTTATGCGAAGAACAAGCCCTTTAGAGAGAACTTTTTTGGCCTCGCAGAATCAATATTTCCCTGGGCTATAGGCTTACCATATTTTCATTTTTCCGAGAAAATTATTCTGGGCTAATTCGTGTATATATCGCGTGAATTAGTGTCAGAACGTGTACGGGGAGTGTCTTATTCGAAGAACAAGCCCTTTAGAGAGAACTTTTTTGGCCTCGCAGAATCAAAATTTTCCTGGGCAATATTTTCTAGCCTTAGCATTTTTTCATTTTTCCGAGAAAAGTATTCTTGGATAATTCGTGTATATATCGCGTAAATTGGTGTCATAACGTGTACGGGGAGTGTCTTATGCGAAGAACAAGCCCTTTAGAGAGAACTTTTTTGGCCTCGCAGAATCAATATTTCCCTGGGCTATAGGCTTACCATATTTTCATTTTTCCGAGAAAATTATTCTGGGCTAATTCGTGTATATATCGCGTGAATTAGTGTCAGAACGTGTACGGGGAGTGTCTTATTCGAAGAACAAGCCCTTTAGAGAGAACATTTTTGGCCTCGCAGAATCAAAATTTTCCTGGGCTATAGCCTTAGCATTTTTTCATTTTTCCGATAAAATTATTCTAGGATAATTCGTGGATATATCGCGTAAATTGGTGTCATAACGTGTACGGGGAGTGTCTTATGCGAAGAACAAGCCCTTTAGAGAGAACTTTTTCCGCCTTGCAGAATCAATATTTCCCTGGGCTATAGCCTTAGCATTTTTTCATTTTTCCGATAAAATTATTCTTGGATAATTCGTGGATATATCACGTAAATTGGTGTCAGAACGTGTACGGGGAGTGTCTTATGCGAAGAAGAAGCCATTTAGACAGAAGTTGTTTGGTCTCGCAGAATCAATATTTTCCTGGGCTATAGCCTTAGCATTTTTTCATTTTTCCGATAAAAATATTCTTGGATTATTCGTGGATATATCGCGTAAATTGGTGTCATAACGTGTACGGGGAGTGTCTTATGCGAAGAACAAGCCCTTTAGAGAGAACTTTTTTGGCCTCGCAGAATCAATATTTCCCTGGGCAATAGGCTTACCATATTTTCATTTTTCCGAGAAAATTATTCTGGGCTAATTCTTGTATATATCGCGTAAATTAGTGTGAGAACGTGTACGGGAAGCGTCTTATGCGAAGAACAAGCCCTTTAGAGAGAACTTTCTTGGCCTCGCAGAATCAATATTTTCCTGTGCTATAGCCTTAGCATTTTCTCATTCTTCCGTTAAAATTATTCTAGGATAATTTGTGGATATATCGCGTAAATTGGTGTCATAACGTGTACGGGGAGTGTCTTAGGCGAAGAACAAGCCCTTTAGACAGAAGTTTTTTGGCCTCGCAGAATCAATATTTTCCTGGGCTATAATAGCCTTAGCATTTTTTCAATTTTCCGAGAAAATTATTCTTGGATAATTCGTGTATATATTGCGTAAATTGGTGTCAGAACGTGTACGGGGAGTGTCTTATGCGAAGAAGGAGCCATTTAGACAGAAGTTTTTTGGTCTCGCAGAATCAATATTTTCCTGGGCTATACCCTTAGCATTTTTTCATTTTTCCGATAAAAATATTCTTGGAATATTCGTGGATATATCGCGTAAATTGGTGTCATAACGTGTACGGGGAGTGTCTTATGCGAAGAACAAGTCCTTTAGAGAGAACTTTTTTGGCCTCGCAGAATCAATATTTGCCTGGGCTATAGGCTTACCATATTTTCATTTTTCCGAGAAAATTATTCTGGGCTTATTCTTGTACATATCGCGTAAATTAGTGTCAGATCGTGTACGGGAAGTGTCTTATGCGAAGAACAAGCCCTTTAGAGAGAACTTTCTTGGCCTCGCAGAATCAATATTTTCCTGTGCTATAGCCTTAGCATTTTTTCATTTTCCCGATAAAATTATTCTAGGATAATTCGTGGATATATCGCGTAAATTGGTGTCATAGCGTGTACGGGGAGTGTCTTATGCGAAGAACAAGCCCTTTAGAGAGAACTTTTTCGGCCTTGCAGAATCAATATTTCCCTGGGCTATGGCCTTAGCATTTTTTCATTTTTCCGAGAAAATTATTCTTTCCTAATTCGTTTGTATATCGCGTAAATTGGTGTCAGAACGTGTACGGGGAGTGTCTTATGCGAAGAACAAGCCCTTTAGAGAGAACTTTTTTGGCCTCGCAGAATCAATATTTTCCTGGGCTATATATAGCCTTACCGGTTTTTCAATTTTCCGAGAAAATTATTCTGGGCTAATTCGTGTATATATCGTGTAAATTGGTGTCAGAACGTGTACGGGGAGTGTTTTATGCGAAGAACAAGCCCTTTAGAGAGAACTTTTTTGGCCTCGCAGAATCAATATTTCCCTGGGCTATAGGCTTACCATATTTTCATTTTTCCGAGAAAATTATTCTGGGCTAATTCGTGTATATATCGCGTAAATTAGTGTCAAAACGTGTACGGGGAGTGTCTTATTCGAAGAACAATCCCTTTAGAGTGAACTTTTTTGGCCTCGCAGAATCAATATTTCCCTGGGCTATAGCCCTACCATTTTTTCAATTTTCCGAGAAAATTATTCTGGGCTAATGCGTGTATATATCGCGTAAATTGGTGTCAGAACGTGTACGGGGAGTGTCTTATGCGAAGAACAAGCCCTTTAGAGAGAACTTTTTTGGCCTCGCAGAATCAATATTTTCCTGGCCTTAGCATTTTTTCGTTTTTCCGAGGAAATTATTCTGGCCTAATTCGTCTATATATCGCGTAAATTGGTGTCAGAACGTGTACGGGGAGTGTCTTATGCGAAGAACAAGCCCTTTAGAGGGAACTTTTTTGGCCTCGCAGAATCAATATTTCCCTGGGCTATAGCCCTACTATTTTTTCAATTTTCCGAGAAAATTATTCTGGGCTAATTCGTGTATATATCGCGTAAATTGGTGTCAGAACGTGTACGGGGAGTGTCTTATGCGAAGAACAAGCCCTTTAGTGAGAACTTTTTTTGGCCTCGCAGAATCAATATTTTCCTGGGCCTTACCGTTTTCGGGCTACTACGAACAGAACTGACTCATACAAAGTCCATCCATTTTTGGATACGTTCAATTTTATTCAACCATCAGGTTACACTGAAATTCTGCTCATTGTTACTATAAATAAATGTAAGAACAATAACTAAATCACAGAGGGCGGGAAGAAGTCCTATCGTCATGCTTGCTTTCGTTACGCTGGGAAGAATGGTATTAAAATTTTGCTCAGGAGATGTATGGCAATATACAGAATTGTTTGGGAAAGACATGCTGCGGAACAACGAGAAGAAATGGGGTTAACGAAGAGGCGCGATTTTTATTAATCATATCCGGAGAAGCCATCAAAGAAAGACACCAAAGAAAACATGAGTGAAATCACTTGTACTTACTAAATCAATTAAAAAATTATAAATTTATGGATATCAAAGTGGAGCATCTCATGCGCAATGCCAATACGTGGGATCGTTCTCCACCAGCGGCAAGCTGTTTTTTTATCTTTTTCCTGTCATTGATTGGTTTGCAAAATTTGTCTGCTTGGAATTCGTAATATCACCGGGTAGGCAAAGTGCTTGAAAGCAAATCGGCCACGCAGAAAATCTTATGAGTTAGCAAACGACGTTACACTATGGCATAGCGACTTCAATCAGCAGCGTGCGAGAGTGGCCCAGTTGCCATTAAGGTGTTCTTCGAAGTCTCTATTCTACAATTTTTAGAGTTTCGTTACAAAGGGCGCGCCTATATTACACAGGGGCACGGTGTGCACGACTTCTCCGGCTTTTCCACGCTCACAGAACTCAAAAGGCAAAGCGTAAACGCGCACTCACGGCAACGTAACCCGAGCACTTTCTGCTTTGCAGGATTGTCCTTGCGGCGTATAGCATGTAGCGCCAGTGTGGGGACCGAAATGGTGTTGTTTTGCTTGGGGTTTGACGCAGTGATGAGTTGATCCGCCGTGTGGCTCTCTTCTCTTTGTCAGCATCAGCGTCCAGTCCTTCCGTCAGTCCAATGTCCTCGTCGAAGTACGGGATATGGCGCAGGCGGCAGTGTGGGCGCAAAAGTAGAGTAAGTCGCGAATCGGTGACGTTGCTGCGGTGGCCGCGTTTACGGCTGCATTCACGGAGGGCGTCACTCAGCAGTTGCCACGGAGCTGCGCTGACGGTGGCTGCCTGTTCTGGCTCAGGTCGCCTTCCTGCTACTGCTGCCGTGCGCTGTATTTGACCTTCCCTGGCTGTGATAGGTCGACAGAAATGTAAGAACATAATTAACCTCAGTGTCACCAAGCGCTGGGGAAGCAACATTGAAAGGGCTCACTCCGGGGTCACTCCGCGCATGCCGTTCCTGGTACCAATCTTCACTATCGGTGGCTTTCTGGCGTTAAATGTATTTAATTTCTAGCGTTATTTTTTTTGCAACCTATTATTTTTCTTTGAACGATTCCCGCCGAATACGTGCAGAATGCTTTATACTTCTTTCTGATCTAGGCGGTCTGCGTTTTAGACTTTCGTGAAAATGACCGCATATATACGGTCGTTTTCATGAAAGTTATTAGGCAGTGCGCTACCGCATGCAGTATACTTCATGCGGTAGCGCGCTGCCTAATAACTAAGTATGCGCTACACGTTATACTATATCATTTCAGTCATACAATTTGTTAATATCGCTGACATACCGGTACAATGTCTGCTTCCAACATTTTCAATATACACCATAGCACGTAAATCCAAAAGAATTTGTAGCGAAGAAAAAACTGCAGATCCAATGATTTGGAATCTATATACAGCGAACCTGTGCGTGAGTGCATAATGCGTTGAAACACGAGTACACGCGTACACACACAGACACACACACACACACACATAGTGCACGGTCGCCGGATCGAATCCCGGCCACGGCGGCCGCATTTCGATGCGTGCTAAGGAACCCCAGGTGGTCGAGATTTCTGGAGCCCTCCACTACAGCGTGCCTCATAACCAGAAAGTGGTTTTGGCACGTAAAACCCCATAATTTATTTATTACACGCACGCACACACACAAACACACACACGCACAAATTATATCGAGCCTTTTGTTAAGCGCAGCTGCTGACTACTAGCGAGCTCGACCGATGCTTTGAACGCATCATGGTTTCAAAAGCAGCATGAGCATACGCATGTAGCGCAATTCGAATCAATTCTATCCGTAAGAGGCGTTCACTTCCTCATTACCGTGCAGCACGGATGCGCAAAGAGGAACTTTCTGGTTCTTCGTTTTCTTTCCCCCGCAAGGCTGGGGCCGCCGTTACCACGGATGCTCGGAAGCGAGTGCCATCTGGTGGTTCTGCAAGGAACCCAGCGGCACGCCCGGAGCGTGTTCTCCGCTGTGATTGGTTGGACTATTCGGCAAAGGAAAAGCCAGGCCGCTACTCCCATGGTAACAAAACTCGAGCAGGTTCGCGCAGAAAAGCTTCGCTTTTTAAAACAGTCGAAGTTTCCTCTGAAAGGCGAAGCATACATTTCAATAGCGAAATATTAAACAGCGAAACGTTGTACGGATAGCAATTTAATCGCTCGCATAAATTTATAAACTTTTGCTTGGTAACTAAATTAGGAATCACGGTGTAACGTGCCCACAGGCAAACATGAACACCTATCACTCGACGAGCGTGTATACTTACTGTCAGCACGCTGGCATGAGCAAGAGTGATAGCAGCAGCGAGCGAAGTACCCTTCGTGCTACCTCTTGTTTCAACGCAAGCTAAGCAGCGAAAAGAGACCACATGAAGCCATCAGCCCTGGGCGCACCTAGGCTCTCTGCCCACCGCAGATAACTGAAGATAGGGATATTGCGGCCGCACCATAGGCAGCCGCAGTAAAACGCTCCTAGGTGCCTTGCACGCAATGGAAGACGGCGCGCTTTCACCCCGCCTTCCTCCTCTGCGTGCGCGAGGTCGAGCCATCATCCTCGGCTCCCACTCGCACGCATTTACCCGCACTCACAGCAGACGGCGAGCAGCCGCGTTGTTATTGCACTTGTACTTTATACTGAACAGGACGTCGGGGGTGATGCCAATGCCGTAGGCTTAACCGCACCAGGAATGTAGTTGTTATGACAATAAAACAAGCGAAAAAGAAGCCTTGTTATAGGTGCCCACTATTTCAAGGTTCCAGAAGGGCACGAAACTGCATATGATGAAGCTGCATTGAAAACAATGTTGTACGTCTGAGCTCGTGTGTCTCAGCCTCTTCTTCGTCCTCATCTTGTGCTCAAAAAGCTGCATTCTGCATATGGGATACATTGTGCTGGAATTATCAAGACACCAAGGTTCTTGCATATCATAACGCTGTCGTTCACGCAGGCAGTGTATGTACAGGAGCTTGAAGTGGCAGCATTAATGACCGACTCCAAAACGAAATAGCCGGTTTTTCGTGCCCATCTTTCCTTTCTTGCATTTATCTATCGTACCGCGCCTGTTTGCTGTGCGAAAAGCCCGGGATACGCTTACGCTTTGACGTGGCTCAAACTGCACCATTATTGTTTTGTTACAGTCTCCATAAGCTTTCTGGCTGATATTTTTGGCCATGGAAGACAGGTATTGAACGTAACATAGTACCTCGCCAGCATTTTAGGTATTGCCCTGCAAGAAAGGCCACTGCACGTGCGCGCGCCACGAGAGACCCCTCGCCATGAAAGCGGACGATGACAACCTGAAGCGGGGGTCTCGCGTGAATGACTGGTGTGCATACAGACTGCCAATCTGAGCTGCAAGCACTATATCTCGTGGCACTACACCGGGATACAGTTGCTGGAGCACCCACAGAAATGCCGTGCCCTGCCTAAGCCGACAATCGACACTTCATTGATGGCGCATGGCAAGAGAATAAGTCAGTATTTTTCAAGTTGTAAAAGCTGCCCTACTCGAACGTAAAAAGAAAGGCGACGCTTAACAACTGTTCAGGTTGGCGAGCACCTGTATAAGAAATTTTATTTGGCACTAAAGCTATAGTGCAGAAAATTATGGACCTGGCATCATTGAAATTATCTTAACGTCATGACAAAGCAAAATACGCTGACGTCGTGTGGTACCAAAGCTGTGCGTTGTGCTGTGGGTGGTACTGCATTGTTGTCTCCCAGCGTGCCACACGGGGACAACAAGGAATAGACACGACCATAGCCAAGTGTATATTTGAATCAGCGCTGCGAATGTGTATTCTTGCTGTTAGTGCGTGATGCGCTGGCAAAGATCGGTTGTGTCGCAATAAGGCTAAGAATCATGACATATTTAAAAAAATTACAGTGAGGTTTCACTACGTAAAGCGTGTTACGCGCAAGCGTATGGACGCCGCGAACATGCAGTGAGCACTAAGGCGTCGAAGCACAAAGTGAAATGACGCAAGTGCGGTGGCTACATTGATCCCGATGGTGCAATGCCTGGTGAGCCACAGGGAACGCGCCATTGCCACATGTGCAAAGAAGGTATGCCGTGAACATGCGCAGCGAGCACCGACCGTGGTGTCTAAGCGAAACGCTATGCATGAAGGCGAGCTTTCTGTTTGAAACGCGGCCTCTTGCGTGGGCTGGTGTTTTGTTATTGTTTCGCATTTTTAATATTTAAGTCCGAGAAGATATAGCACAAGACGCATACGATGTCGGTGTTACGTTTCATGCCATTTGTTTGTGGGCTGTCATTCTCAAAATTCCGAGGAATAACTTTGTAATGAATGGAAGAGTATGTATGAGCAACTTTCGTGATGGAAGGAAAAACTCTTGTGTCGTATAGAATTATTCGCGGCATTGGACAAACACCGCGGATTCGGAGAGCTCGCCAATTACGCTGGCGCGCAATAGTACACCAGAGTGCTGCACGTGTTGCTCCCCCATGTTCACGCGTATGGTCACCGCAGCTCTCGCAAGAGCCGATCGCGAGACGGTGTATCATGACGTCATGACGCATCCACATACTAGCTATATCGAAACCAAAACTGGCTCGTGCAGCACTGGTAGGAACGTTCGCCGCACTCTCGTAACCAACCCATGACCGGTGGAGTGCCACAGGCGCACATAGTGTGGAGCAAGCTCAGAATGAACGCGTAGTTAGTTATTGAGCAATTTTTATTTCTATCTTGTAGTCATATTATCGAACAAAAGGCGAGGAGGAGGAGGTGGAGGAGGAGGAGGAGGAGGAGGAGGAGGAGGAGGAAGCAAGAATAGACGGAAAGACAGGGATGTTAGCCAGTTCTCAGACCAGCTAGCTACCCTGTGCTGGGGATTACCAAAATGGTCAAGATGGCAGTGAAGCAACGAAGGTTGACTTTATAGGAATATTTACCGTATCTTGACTATAATACACGTCCCAATACTAATTAG
The DNA here is from genome assembly GCF_023375885.2 of Dermacentor andersoni. Taxonomy (NCBI): domain Eukaryota; kingdom Metazoa; phylum Arthropoda; class Arachnida; order Ixodida; family Ixodidae; genus Dermacentor; species Dermacentor andersoni. Next base: position 119,948,366 of record NC_092818.1, read on the forward strand.
GTGCAGCCCCAAGCTTAGTCCATGCTACAAAAAGGTCAAAACGAAAAACGTGATGGAACAAGGTCAAAGAATAAGTGCCTAGCCAGCACTTCATTACGAAGTTGTGGAGTTTGGTTCTTGAGGCGGGAGTTAGGTTCAAAGAGGAAAATTATGGCCTCCTTTCTCATAGCCCTCTAATATTGTCTCCAGAGAGGTTTATTTATTTATTAATTTACGCTTGATTTGCCACCCGGAATAAAGTCACAATGGGGCGAAATATAAGCAAGCAGGCCTGTTCCATAGAGATACTGCTTCAATTAATATAATTTTGTGAAGCGCTATGGGCAAATACTCCCTCTCATGGCAAATATCTCCTCTCTTGATCAAAAATTATACATTTGCGCATGTCAATTGCCTGTTCGCATAGAATTAAAACGTTTAGAGAAAGTTTTGCTTATCATGTTTTCCAAAAAGCGCGTTTACTTTCGGCCGCATGTTTTCACGTCACAGCAACATGAATCGCCACGATATGTCGAGCATTTGAGTGCCCAGATAATTTGTTTCTCAATAACAAGTAATTGCCCCTTTATATGAGTTATTACTGAAATAATTGAAATTGAAGTGTGTTTTTTAGCTACTTTTACTTGCTACCTTCGCACCTATGTTATCAATTTCTCTATTTGATCAGCTCTGATCTGTAAGATGATCTGCAGTACGAAATAAATAAATAAAAAAATTGTGCTCAGAAAGTTTTAGTGATGTTTCACATCGTGAATACTGGTGGCGCGCAAAAATATGGGCGCTATAGCGCACACGAAGCTAGGCGCCTTGATGCCTACACTGTCCGCATCACAGATCGTACTCAAGTATGGGCTCGCGAGGCCGCGCCACATGCAGCAGCCGCCACAGTAGTAGAACGCCCCGTTCTAAACATTTGCTTACTATTTAAATTACCTAGCGTGGTGTCAGCGCGCACAGGCAAACAGCAAGCATCCGCACTCGATGACCGCGTACACTAACTGTCAAAACGCTGGCATGAGGAATCGCGGCAGCAGCAGCGATCGAAGAGACGTTCGTGCTGCCTATCGCTTTAAAGCAAACACAAAGGTGAGAACACAGGGCACGCAACGCTACAAGCCGTCGGCCCACCTAGACTGTGCCCCCAAACCAGATTGCTTCCAAGATAAAGCACGCGCTCCCGAACTACAACGGCCCCGCTCCACCGCCTCCGCCGGTGCCATGGTGCAATGCGCGCGACGGAATACGGCTCGGTTCCTCCCTTTGGCAACTCGAGATTGAGCCGCCATCTTGTGCTCACCGTCGCACGCTTTCACTTGCACAAAGAGCCTACGGAATGCGATGAAGACGTTACCACGAGATCAACCCATGAGTTAGGCATTGCAAAAAAAAAAAAAATAATAATAATAAGCCAATAACAGCTGCCTGCGAAGGTCAACCCAGCGCGCATCCGCCTGCCTTCCTACTCTGCGACGCTTGGCATCGTTTCTACATCTCCACTTCGCTCGACATTACCTACACATTCCTCTAGGTGGCGGTACTCTTCCGCGCGTTGAGCGCGATCCCTCGTACTATTCCCGGCGCGCAATTTTCTTCGCCTGCAGGCGCCTTCCTCGTTCGCTTGTTTGGCTGTCTCAGGAAGACAGAGCTCGCGCTAAAATTCTTTTCTTGTATATTATAAACTTTGTGTAGCGCTCGTCTGAGAACGCAATTACGACCGGCCTTTGCAAGGAAAAATTTACGGGTGCAGCGAAAACGACGATAGTGAAGACATTAAGGACGCCGAGTGGAACAAAAGCACAAATTTGAGCGAGCGCACCTGCGACTGTTCGTGTCCATGTGCGTGCATTGTAAACACTCCTCTTCATACTGACTCAAAGTGTCGGCGCCGGGGAGGCGGGAGCAAGCACCGACTTGTGCTCGTGATTGTATTACTTTCCGAACCGGACCGCCAGTGTTCCTATAGGAAGCTGTGAAAGCGGCCCTCTCCAGCATCATGCCACCTCACCCGCCGCGGTTGCTCAGTGGCTATGGTGTTGAGCTGCTGAACACGAGGTCGCGGGATCGAATCCCGGCCACGGCGGCCGCATTTCGATGAGGGCGAAATGCTAAAACACCCGTGTACTTAGGTTTAGGTGCACGGCGTGCCTCATAATCAGAACGTGGTTTTGGCACGTGAAACACCATAATTTTCTTTAATCCCGCCGCCTACAGCTCATATTTTGAGCATGCGCTTTCGCTCCTCGACAAGCAGTTCATCCAGCTGAGCCCTCCTTAGTAGCGTTGCAAGAAGTGGTAATCACCCACACACACACACACACACACACACACAAACGCACGCGAGCACACATTTAGGCGCTGAAGCAAAGTTAGTAGTTCAGCTGTCCTTGGAAGGTTTACATAAGCATAAATAAAATAGGTACACACAACGTAAGGGGGTCATATATTAACCTCCTCAGCCCTTTGGTAACCAATCGGCTACGTTGCTTTTGATTATTTCAGTAATAATCTAGAAGCTACGATGACGTATAATATTCATGCCGGATATAAAATGAGATGCCTGCGTAAATTCAAGGAAATGGTTTACGTTGATTGTTTTCGTCAACCTTAACGAAAATTCTCACGAATTTGGTGCACTATACTGTGTTGTCACAGGCAATGAAAAGCCCCCCTGAAGTGTCATTTGAGTATCGCCAGTAGAAGTGAAAATCTTGGATGCAGCATCAACAAGACAATTACCATACGATGGCCATCTCTGTATTCGTGTCTAGACCAATAAAAACCGCTTTTACAGCAAGGAAGATGAGGAGACGGTTGCTTTTTCTACTTCCATAGAGATCTTGCCTTTAGTGGCTAACTGGGGTATGTGGGCAAAAAAAAAAAAAAGAAACAAGGTGGGGGAGGAATCTTTTACGTTCGTAACAGCGCAGTCGGTAATAAGAGCTGTGTTGAAAACAAGTATGTCCCAGAGTGCACTTCGCGTCTGAGGAAAGTTATCCACTTACTCGGGAAAGTAATGGCGTTGCCTTTTCAGTGTGCTCACATGAAAGAAATGAGGCAAAAATAATTTTAAAAAGACACGAGACAAAAGGCGCCATAAGGCTTCATTAAACATTTCTTCCTCCAAAAGAGGGCAGCTGCAAGTAATCTGGAACAGTGTAGGACTCCTCCGGGCACTATCTGAGTTACCGATCTTGCTAGATGTGACAGACCTACATACACCAAGGTAATTTTCGTAAATTGGCACCCCTTGACACATCGCTTTTCCACTGGCTCGCGCCGTGCCGCGCAACCTAGCTGATCATTTCGTGCCAGCACCTCACGCTCTCATCGCGTCTTGTCGCATCGTT